>NW_025334033.1:53251047-53876047 GCF_019186645.2 Phyllostomus hastatus | reverse complement strand
CCATAGGTTCACACATAGATAGGAGTAGCCCAAGTCCTGATGCTTCAGTGAAAGCCAAAAGATACTTAGACTAGCCCTTCTCTGGTGACATGGGACTCTACATTTGTATCTATTGCTCTGCACCTTGAGGATGAGAGCTCTGTACCTGCATGCCATGTGCCATGCAGGTTTATGCTCTCCTATAAATTACCTTACTTTTAACCACCCGATGGGAAATGCTCTACATGGGAAGAGAGAGATTCTACGTGGATAGAGAAATGTAAGCACACAGAGCTTAAAACTCATATAAGGTTACTGACACTTAATTAGTGTCAGGCGCAGAGTTTGTGCCCATCCAATCAGACCCTGCACTGCTGGTGGGCCACCATCGCACTGTATTGACTCCTGAGGGCTTTATATCACTTCTCTCATTTGTTTCTCATAACAGAGTGATGGTACAGGTAAGATACTTATCGGCGCCCTCATTCTATGAAGGAGGGCACTGAGGCTCAGAGACGTCACATGAACGACGTAAGCAGTTCATGCTGCAGAGTTGATATATGAGTAGAGCTTAGATTTGTCCCCTCAACCTCCTAATCTGGAGGCCTTGTGCTACCTCCAGTCTAATTCTACGCCAGGCAAGGCTGTCCTCAGGCATCCCCAGCAGAGCTCCCAGTCCCTTTTCCAGAGCAAGTTGAACCTTATGAATAATGGCCTGCTCACCTGAAAACATCTCCCCACCAGCTGCACACCTGAAATTCTAGCACAAGATTTTTTTTTACTATCCCTCTGGTTTTCTTTTAAAACACAATTACCATCAAACTAGTAGTCATTTGAACTACCCTAATAATTGAGTGTAAATGACTTTAACAGGGGTGTTCAACCCACATGCGGCCCAGGATGGCTATGAATGCGGCCCAACACAAAGTTGTAAATTTACTTAAAACTCTTTCTTTGCTCATTAGTTTTCATTAGTGATTGTATATTTAATGTGTGGCCCAAGACAACTCTTCTTCTTCCATTGTGGCTCAGAGGCAACAAAAGGTTGGACACACCTGCTAGAAGGTAGCTCCCTTTGGGGCACCAACACCCACATTGTGCCATGGGTGTACAAAGGGGAACCTGTCAGGGAGAGACCCAGAGAAAGAGAAGGTCATGGAGATAGAAGTTTGCAGGAAGAACACCATCTCATCCTTTAGGTGCCCTCTTGAGTAAGTTGAAGGATTCCTAGAGGTTCTTATTTTACTAAATTGTCTAACAAGGAGAGTGAGAGTGATAAGTTAGAGGCAGTGGGAGTAGCTTGACATTCAGACAAGATCAGAATGAACATATGAAAGAGAGGAGAAGGCCCAGGAGGCAAGGAGGAAATGTATTACAGTCTAAAAGTTCACTTCATTCAGAGACAAGAGCTGGGAGGTTAATGGAATTAGAAGAGAAAAGGTAAAATTAGATAGCAAATTATAAAAAGACACAACCGACATCCCTGCTAACAAAATATTGCTTAGGTCATTCATGCCTTTATTCACTTATTCAGAAAATACTCACTGGGGTCACCTGCATACCATCTAGTGTTCTAGAAGCCAAGCACACTGACGAGGCCCTGACAGTCTAATGGAGGCAACAGACACATGGGCAGATAATTATCTGAACTGATGGGGTGAGCGTGATGCACACAGGGTGTTGTGGCAGTTCTGAGGAGGACCTCTAATGGGGACTGGGGCATGGGCTCAGGAAAGATTCCCAGAGGAGGTGGCACCCAAGCTGAAGCTTAAAGAGTAGGAGAGTGAACAGAGAGAGGGGGAGGAAGCATTCTGGAGAAAGGGACTAGCAATAGCAAAGGCATAAGGTTGAGAATTCAAAATGCTTTTGTTTGAATGGGCAAAGTCCTGCTTACTGTTGTGTCAGACGTAGTCCTGCCTGCTGTGTAGAGCTGAAACAGTGGAGAAGGCAAAGCATCCCCTTAATGAGAGGAAAGAACTGGTTCGGTTGGACCTGGCTTCTCCGAATGAAAAATAAAATCTATTACAGCATATATATAGTACATATACATATACATGCAGTAATAGATTGCAGCCCTTATATACATAAAAATCTCACCGTCAAATCTTTCCCCTTGAGGAATCACCCTTGTTCCACTGGGTAGAATCTAGCAGGAGCCCTAAGGAGCTTTTACCTTCCTACCCAAGGGCGGAAAATGATCCAAGCTACAGTGATCAGGTGCTCCCTCCCAGGAATTTGAATCCGCTAAACTAAAAGTGGTGAATTTTTAATAGAATAAACTATTGATATATACTTAGTTTATAGCCATCCAGCTTGAATTATCTTACTCAGTCAGCAAGTTTTTAACTAGAGTTGCTTCAATTTCTTGATATGCAATGATGGCATCAGCAAAAAGGGATATTTTAACTTCTTTTCTGATGTTTATACAAGTTATTTTATTTTCTTGTTTTATTACCTTGGAGGTTCTAGCAAATGTAATGTTTATTATTGGGAGCATGGGCATCCCTGAATACTTTCTGATTCTAATAGAAATGATTTCCACGTTTGTCAGATCTGCTGTTGTTTTTAGTAAATAATCTTTATGTATCTAAGCAATCATCTTTTATTTCCTTTTTACCTAGATATTATTAAGAATGGCTGCTGAAATTTATCAAATGCTATTTCAGCTCTTATTTATATGATCATTTTTTCTTTTTTAATTGGTTCATAAAAAAGATTATATTGATAATTTTCTTCATAATGATCACATAAAATAAATATACAAATCAATACTTTTTCTCTACCCTGGCAATCAGAAAAAATAGAAATGAGAAAAATATTTTATTTACAATATCAATAAACACTTTAAAATATTTATGAATAAATTTTACTTAAAAATTCAAAGGGCAACACAAGTAAAAGTACAAAATCTTACTGGAAAATGTAAAATAATAGCTGAGGAGAAAGGCATACTATGTTTTCAATGATAATACTTAATATGAAAATGCCATTGTCCCAAAATTACTATATTAATTTAACACAATTTCAATTAGAATCCATCGGATATTTTAATTGGGTAAAATGAACATAAATTCCATATAGAAGAATGAATGCCTGAAAATAGTCAATAAATGAATGAAAAAATAAGATCAAGGAGGGAGAACTGGACTATATAAATGTCAGACCTTCAAAGCTACTATAATCAAATCAATACAGAATTATTATAAGAAAGATGAATAGATCAGGGAACAGAACAGAGAATGTAGAAATGGGCTTTAGTATTGATGAGAATTTAATAAATGACAGAAGAAGTAATGCACTTCAGTGGGAAAGGACAGATTATTTAGTAAATAGTCCCGACTCGCCAGCTGGCCAAGCAAGAAGCACTGTAGCGAGAATGTCGACCTCAGAGACAGATTCCCTGGGTTCAAATCCCAGTTTTACCACTTTACCTGCTGCGACCTTTGGACTAGTTACTCAGCTTCTCTGGGCCTCCTATTCCTCATCTGGGAAATGGGTATAAGTAAGAAAATGTATGTCTTAGAAGCTGTGAGGGACAGGGGTTAAATGAGTTAATACACATTAAGTGCCCATGTAACAGTGAGCCACATAGTAAACCCTCAATAAGTATTAGCTATTGTTACTGTCATCATTAAGAAGAAAATTAATGGAGATCCCCAGTTTACATTCAACACAAAAATAAATTTCCAAGTGAACTAAGATTTAAATGTAAAAAGTAAAGCCATTTTTAAAATATTTTGACAATTTTAAAAATTAATCACATCCTTTACAGATGGGATGGGAAAACATTCTCTACCAAGACTAGAGACCAAGAAGCTATAACATACAAAACAGACATTGAACTACATAACAAGTAATACACTCGATAGCAAAATAAACAAGTAATAGGCTTAGGGAAGACAACAAAAAGACAAACATCTGTATTGCAGAAATGAGCAAAAGCCATGAGTAGTCTCCTCACAGAAGAGCTCATAATGGCCCACAAACAAATGCAAAGATGCTCAGATTTATTGATAGTCTGAGAAATGTGATTAAAATAAGAATGAGATATCACTTGACATTTCTCAGACTGGCACAATTTTTTTAAAAAGCAACAGCTTCTGTTACTATCAGGGATGTGTAAAGGGTGCTCTCATAAACTGCTTGAGGTAACACTTGGGATGTGCAACCTTGCTTTGGAAAGCAATATGATGTCATCTACTAATATGCAAAATATACACCCTCTTCTCTTTATCAGTCCCACTCCTGAACTACACACCACAAAGATAAAGGTACCAGTGAGAATACACAAGGACAGTTATTGCAACATTGTATACAGTAAAATAAAAAGCTGGAAATAAAATTATAATCAACAGGGGAATGCCACATATGTAATACATCCTCACAACGGAATATTATGCACCCCTTTAAAAGAGTCCATTAGAGCTCCACCTTTTGACCCGGAGAGATTTGTGCAAAAAAAAACAAAACGGATAGAGAAGCAGAGGACTGGTTTCTCTGGGAATCATGATGTTCTTCGAGGGAAGAGCAAGAAGAGATTGCAGGGTTGGGGGCACACAGGCACATTCTGAGGCCCTCGTAATTTTCCGTTTTCTTAATCTAGGGCATTTGCTGTACTATTCTTTAAACCATATAAATATATTTTAAACTCTTCTTTATCTGTTTTGTATTTCACAATAAGATTTTCTCTAGAAAGGAAGTCAAGATGTTAAATAAGCATATAATATCCTATTTTATAAAACACTGACCTGAAAAACATGTATATGTGCCTATGTATATGTATTATAAGAGTATAGAGAAAAATATGGCAGGATGTATAATAGGCTATTAATAATAGCTATCTTGGAGTGAAGTTAGGGGACCAATAAAGGCAAAAAGGGAAAATCAAGCAAAAATTAAAGAAGAATGCATTTAGAAAAATATTAATTAAACCATCACATTTATGTAAAATTGTGTTTATGCATAATATAAATTAAGAAATAAGATTTGAAAGAAAAAGAGAAGAACGGAGGGACAAGTGAAAGGAAGGAAAAAACTAGCAAAAGTTCATATCCATCTAGCATCTCTAGCATCCCAGAATACTCCCTGTTCCACTGGGTACTCTTGCTACAGCCAAAGGGCCTTAACAGGTGCAAGTAGGACCAGCTCATAGGCTTAGTTTCAGAGACCTTTCCTCCTGGCTCATGCCTTCTTCAACTCTCATTAGCAGTGCAGCCTATTGCTCCTGTCTGTCCCAATTCTCCCAGTCTCTCCACCTTCCTTCTAAATTTTACAAGAGAGAAGCCAGTTCATTGGTGTCAGCAGGATTAAATTACACCCATAGCAATGCCAACAAAGCAACATCTAAAACTACCATGCATGGATACAACAATGGAAATTAGTTTTTTAAATCAACTGGGCTCCACTGCAGTCTATGAAAGTGCAACAGCAAAAAGCATGCTTAGCTGCCAATTTGGGAGCCCAGCACCTACACCCAGAATCCCCCTGTAGTCCCTTGAGTCACCTATACCCACTCATTTCTCTGCTGTCACCTCTACTGATGTTCTAGGTCAAACCAATTGCAAGCAAAAGAGCCTTATGATTAAGATTTGTCAGGCCATCAGAGAAATGCAAATTAAACCACAATGAGACACCACCTCACACTTTTAAGAATGGTTATCATCAATAAGTCAAAAAACAAGTGTTGATGACGATGTTGAAAAAAGGGAGAACTTTCATGCTCTATTGGTAGAAATGTGGATTGATGTAGTCACTATGGAAAACAGTATGGAGGGCGCTCAAAAAGTTAAAAATGGAACTTCCTTGGCCCTGGCCAGGTAGCTCAGTTGGTTAGAGCATTGTCCGTGTATGCCAAGGATGTGGATTCCATTTCTGGCCAGAGCACACAGAAGAAGCGAGTAAAGAATGAGTGGGTGAGTAGAGCAACAAATCGATGTTTCTCTCTCAAGTCTACTTAAAAAATGAAACTGCCTTATAATCAGCAACTCCACTTCTGGATATATATCTGAGAAACCCAAAACACTACCTAGAAAGAATATATGCACCCCTTATGTTCATTGCAGTGTTGTTTACAATAGCCAAGATATAGAAGCAATCCAAGTGCCCACTAGGAGACAAGTGGATAAAAAAGATGTGGTTCATATAGAAAATGAAATATTACTTGACCATAAAAAGTGAAATCTTACCATTTATAGCAGCATGGGTGGACCTAGAAGTTATAATTCTAAGTGAAATAAGTCAGTCAAAGAAAGGCAAATACCATATCATTTCACTTACATATGTAATATAAAGAACAAAATAAACAAATGAAGTTGAAACAGACTTATAGAGACCAGACTGATGGTTGCCAGACAGGAGGGTATTTGGGGGACTGGGTGAAAAAGGTGAGGGTATTAAGAAGTACAGATTGGTAGTTGCAAAATAGTCCCAGGGATGTTAAGTACAGTATAGGGAATACAGTCAATAATATACAAATAGCTATGTATGGTGTCTGGTGGGTACTAGAAATATCAGTGGGACCACTTTGTAAAGTACATGATTGGCCACTCTGCTGTACACTTGAAACTAATACAAAATAATATTAAATGTTAACTATAATTGAAAAATAAAATTTAAAAGAAAACCAGATTTAGCAGGCCATACATGTTTATCTGTCCAATGAGATGGTGAAACTATGAGGCCCCCACCTGCATCTCTTTCTCTGAATGTTCGTCTTTTCCAATGATGTGTTACCGAAGAGATAATGTCACAGGAAGCTTTGAAGAAAGAAGAAATGGGTTCCACAATGTACCTACTATGGGACTGTAGTCAATTCTCACAGTCAGCCTCTCAGGGCCCTAACTTACATATTTGTAAAAACAGGAATTCCACTCTGCACTCTACATAACCCACAGGGCTATTTGAGGTTCATATAAAATAGCCTACAGGAATGGACTTCTTCTAAAGCTCAGCTCTCCACATTTCCTCATCCTTGTGATCCATGTGCTCCAGCAATGTGAAGATGAACGTGGTCTCAAGGAGGCAAGACCCTAGCACGGAGAGGGTGTATCAGACTTCTCTCGTGCTCTGCCTCCTATCCTCTCTACTTACCTTTCTACTCCAGTGACTGCTCCTGCAAACAGCTGTGTTTAAGCATAAAGCCACAGCACTTTGCCTCAGCTGCCTCGAGTCTCCCTCATGTCATGCCCTGGGGCTTCTCTGCCACCAGCATGTGGGAAGCCTGCAGGAACCTGCAGGGCACATGAGCAGACATGCATATATAAGAGAGTTAATGCCCATGAGGCAACTGTTGAGTGCTGGGGCCCAAAGATCCAGGTCTGAGCCCACTTGCATCCCCAAGGAGCACTGTTGTTACAGTTAATATGGCTAGTGCTCAAAAACATTCCTTCACATAATCCTTAGCACTAAAACTAGACACCATGCATGAGTGGTTTTTGTGTAGAAGAAAGAAGATGGGTTTAAACATTGATGAGACCCTATTAAAATCCAAAAGCTCATGACTTCTTTCCTAGAAAAAAAAATGCACATAAACACAAAGTTTTGTATAAAATATCAGGAGAGTCGTGACCCTGTGAAGCCCATTTGGGACCTCAGGTCATGACTATATCATCCTGGCTGGCCAAATTTAGGGAGATTATAGTAAACAGACATCTAGCCAGATTGTCTCCACCCTTCCTAGGGTTAACCACGTCCTCAACTAATCATAGACATGTAGATCATCTTAAATTGGGGCAGCCAGTTTTAAAGAACCCCAACTGGAAGGACACAATAACATCTACACGCTTTTGGGGCTAGAATGGCCCTTGAAATTTCATATGAAGCCAGACCTCCTCAAGCCCAAGTTTAACCCTGAAATCAATGTGCTGATCTTTTTTCACCTACTCCTATTTTAAACCTACAACGTCCTTCTGATATAGAAAGTCAAATAACATTCTTATAGCCCCCACCAACTCAAGCACATTGACAGGTATTCAGACAGGTATCATTTTAGAAAAGATTCAATTAGTGCCCACTCATTTTTACTCTGATCTACATGTTAAATATCAGAGAAGGTGGAACTAGCTTAGTTCTAACCAGCTCCCTACAGTTAATAACCCTGGAATCAAGATCTATAAGGTCTGTACACAATGTGTCCAGCCATGTAATATGACAAGTAGAGACATTTACTGAAGAAGATATAAGAAACATTGTACATAGGACAATGGCACCTTAGTCCTCTTCACCTTAGGAACCTTGGGACCCCACCTAGTTCTCCCAAACACCATCAGCTGCCCCGTCATATTTTGCTGAATCTCATCCAACAGTCTGGAAATCTCTCCCCTTTCAAAGGTGATTTTAGTTTTGGGAAAAGCCAGAAGTCACAGGGCACCAAATCTGGGTTGTAGGGGGACTGAGTCATCTGGGTGATTTGATATTTTGCCAAAAACTCTGCATGAGACATGATACATGAGCAGGCATGTTGTTGTGGTGAAGCTGCCAGTCACCACTTGCCCATAACTGCAGCCTTCTAAAGCATTTGAATAGTTTCTGTGGAGGAATGTTCAAGTTTAATGCAAAGTTTGAGGCAGATTAGCTCCTCCACTCGCTCAGTCACTTTGAAAGTGGTGGCCACACAGTACACATGCTCACCCAATGGTGTCTACTGCCCCTGCTGACTAGTACAGTGACATGGTTATTGTTCAAGCATGTGCATGATCACTTGCCTTGGCTGCCAGGTCACAAGGATGTTGTGCAAACCATTCTCTTCATGTTAACAATGGCTGGACTTTTTCCGGACAGATGTCATATATATAATAATTCTCCAAAAGCATCACTGACCTGGCTTATCGAGGTATCTGTGTGTCTTAGTTTGGATTTCTTCATGGGAAGACTTTGAGACCAGGATTGAAATGCAGATATTGCATCTGTCAGATGACGTGGGGGTGTGATATAAAGATGAGACACTAGTCAATATAAGGTACATTATTAAGCCAGCTATCACTAAGGGAAAATGGAACTTAAAGTCACTGAGGAAAGTCTAGGACCCAGTGACAAACACCACAAGCCATTGGTTAAGGGGTGTTGGGGAAGGGAGCCAATAATTCCTCTGCACTTCTGGCCTACAGCACAGGACACAAAGTGGGGCCCAATGGCAAGAAAAATCCCCCGGGCAGAGAAACACATGTGCTGATGATGGAAGTTGGGGTGGTGTGCAATTATGTGGTAAGGATAAGGGAAGGGCTGTGACGAAACTGCTATACCATGAAATAGTCTCAGGCATCAAACTTTGCTCTAAGAATTAGGGATCGTGAGTCTGTTAGGAACTTTGAGCAGAAGACGACACATGGATTCATTCCATAAGGAGTCAATGGGGACTAGTGTAAATCAGAGCTAAACTCAGCCCCACGTCAGCAGCATACCACCATAATTAGCATTTAATTAACCCTTGCTGACAGCAAAATAGAGCACTTGGAGACTAGGCACTTACACATACATTTTCTAATTTAATCCCCAGTAGTGTCCTATAAATAAGCATTAATATCCATCCCCCCTTTTTCATAGATTCGGGAAATGATGGTCCTCAGAGTTCAAGGTGCCTTATCCAACATGATACAGTTAGTAAGAAATGGATAGAGTACTCAAATGTTTAAACTCACCATTTTCCTACTACATAGTGTTATCCTTAGGACTCCTTACTGGCTTCTTCCCTTCCTCATTCTCATGGAAAATATGTACTGCAATCTGACCATGCCAGTCACTGAAGTTAGCACTAGCATAGCAAGTTTCACACAAACCATGTGATGTGGGTGCTATCAGTAACCCCCTGGTACATTTGCAATAACTAAATCTAGACAACTCGAGTAACTTCCTAAAATCACAAAAATAGTAAAATGACAAAGTTTGGACCAGAAATCAGGTCTTTCTAAAAACAAAGCTCCAGGTTTTGACCATTAAAATATTTTGCCGCATAATCCTAAGAATACCACAAGTATGAATAAATGTGTGCTCCTGTGGATCCTGCCAAAATCAAACTGCCACATCATCCAGAGTAAAACTAAGCCCCACATTCAACAGATCTTCTTCCTTCTCCTTCCCCCACTCGCTCCAAGATTCCGCCCAGTAAACGCCAGAGAAGCAGCACGTCAGATACTGTCACATTTGGCAGCAGCAGGGTAGCTCAGCAGTGAGTCTAAGTCTACTTCAGGGGAAAAGGAGAAGAATTTTTTTCAATTAAAAGATAAGACACATTCAAGAAATTGGTCCTCATTACCTTGCGTTACTGCTCTAATTTGCTCATTATACTCAATTATTAAGTGTGCTTTCTTATGATTAGATGTTCTTCACTTATAACAAAGAAACAATCAGGTCTGCCCTTCTTGCATTCATGTGTGTACATACACATATGGGGAAGGGGAGGAAAAACTAATTTTTAAAGTGAAACTATTGTTAATGTACAAACAACCATTATCACTAAAAGTGCATGTAATTGCCTACTACAAAAACATACTGCATGAATACGGGTTGGAGAGCACCTTTTTTCTGGAGAATATCAAAGAAAAGAGAAGAGGAGAATCTAGGGGTCCTAGCAGGGTACAGAAATGCTACTCTTTATAAAGGAAAATGTAATCGCAGAAATGCTGAACAGGAATGTGGCACAGGGATTGTAGGAGATTGTTCTGCGTGGCGTGGGCCCAGCTCCCACTGGAGATGCACAGGACCCATGCCCACGGATAGGTTCTCCTACAAGGGATCATCTCAGAGTTCTACACCAGAATCTGGTTAAGGACTTTATGTATTAAATACAAAGGCAAAACATAAAAGGGCTCTAAAGGATGCCTCGACAATGATTCCAACAAAACAGGACCCAGATGTTAAGATTAAAGAAAAAAGAATGGCTTCATGTGGCTAGCTGTTCTGTCTCACCTTTGCTCCTTACTGCCTCAGAGAAAGAGTGTTTACAGACTGGACAGCCACTCAAATGCACACTTCACTCCCCCTCCATCTTCTGAAGATGATTATGACATTCTCTAAAATCTTATTTAATGAAGTTTGCATTTGTATAAAATTTAGTGTGGCCTTCACAGATCCCCTAATGTCTGCGATTGACATTTTCTTCCAGATGTCAGCATTTATCTATAGTCATTATCATAGGTGAATATTTCTTTTTATTTATCTCAGTTTTGCTGTGAAAAACCATCACAAATTTAAAAGCCTCCTTTTGCTGTTATTCAAACAAAGAGGAGGTGAGCTCCTTGTTGCCTCATTCTCTCCCAGTGGTGTAATTAACTAAAGACTTTCTGGAACTCACTTGGTTTACATCAGAATTTCCACAATTGGGGTAAACAGGCTACAAAAACTATCTTCAAAACTTTTAAAACCCATTGCACTCCAAATTCTGTCTTACATGGAACAAGGCTGGATTTTTTTTCAAACGTGCTCTAACTTTGGCATAAATGTATTAAACTTGCATCTATTTAGCACCTCCTGTGTGTCAAGAACTCTGCTCAGTGCTGTAGATGCAAATGATGTGCTGAGAAAATATGGTGACATGATAAAGAAAGCAAGCACAGGAACAAATAATCATAATTCAATGTAATGAGTGCAACAGTAGCTATAAGCACATTATTTTATACCAAGAGAAAGGAGAGTAGCTAACCCAGCATGATGAGGGATGGAAAGAGGGAGAGAACCATTAGGAGGGCTTGCTGGAGAGGTGATGCCCGAGATGATTCTTAAGGGATGAGCAAATACAAAAAGGCCACTATTGGCAGAGGGTGAAACTCAAGCAATCCATAGATTTGAGAGACAATATGTTAAATACCAACAACTGGGTGTTTCTGAAAGGTAAAAAATTAATATAAGGATTGGTGGGGACCAAAGGCTGGAAAATTGGGAGTCATATTGTGGAGGGCCTTGCAAAGAATATCGGACATTATTACTCTATAGGTAGTAGGGAGGTAACAAGACTTTTAATCAGGTGTCTGTGCATTTTACATAATGAATGTAGGAGGATGCATGTACCTTAATGATATGGGAGAATGGACTTGAATAGAAGAGGACTGGAAGAAGAGATACCAGTTAGAGGGCTGATGCAGTAGGATAGCAAATGACATAAATCTGAACTCGGGTGGCAGTAGTAGGAATAGAGAGGGAAGGACAGAACTGAGAGCCACTGAGGAGGATATAATGAGTAGAGCGTGGTTGTTTATAGGAAATGTGAAAGGGGGCAGGGCAAAGTTTCTGGATTAAGTAGCCACATGACAATGGTGCCACATTCAGAAATGGCAAGTATTGTAGGAATAGCAAGTTTGGTGAAAAGATAAGTCATTGGCCTAATGAAGATGCATTATGTCTGAAAAAATATAAAAGAGAATTCAAATTTAAGTGATTTGGGTAATGAATGGTGGTTTGGATAAAAAGAAAGCAAGAAGAAAGAAAAAGAAGTAAGATGGGAGCTATTTGGGGTTAAAGGAGGGATATTTGATAGGTAGGGACATCCAAAAGGCTACTCTAAGCTGATACAATACAGCCAAGTAGAGAAGAAGAGGCTGAAGATCATTAGGGGGTGTGTGGTGGGGGTGGGGGTTGGACAGAAGAAAAGGGCAAGACCTGAACCAGAGGTGGAACCTCTAAACCTGAATAAAGGGTTGTGAGAATGAATCAGAAAGAAAGCTTGTAAGTAAAAGAGGGCTGGTGAACTGAAGGAGATACCACAGAATAGCATCTCAGAAATCAGGTTTTTCAATGATACTGAGGATTGAATGAGGGAAATAAGAGAGTGCTGATATTTTACAACCATCACTGAAGGATGGGGGATAGAGAGATCACCACAAAGTGGAAATATTGAATGAAAATGCTAAGAGTCCTGCTGAGCTTGAAGATAACCCTGACATCTCACAGGGTTATAATGAAGATCTAAAGTGACTGGATGTGTATAAAAGCCTGTTTTAGGATGAATATTAATACAAAATACAAAAGCATTTCCATGCTCATGAGCTCTTCCTATTCTTGTGGTATCTCCATATCTTTTGCCATAGCCACTCTGGTCACTTTCTGAGCCCCTGCATGAGAAATATTTGCTGCCATAGTTAACTAGGAGCAAGGGAAAACAAATGGTGCCCTAGGAGGAGCTGAGGCTAAATTTGTTAATGGGATATCTTTAGGCCACCCCCAACGAGTAGAGGGAGAGCCCTCCATTTTAGCACCCTTAGCTAGTATAAGAGGGGCCATTTCCACATATATAAAACCTTCCCCACCAAAGATTCACCATTTTGAAGTATAAAATAGTCCCAAAGCGTCCATGGTTTTCCTAAGGATAGAAAGACAGTAAACAGCTTAGAGAAGTCTATGCACCTCTGGTCTTCATCTACCACGTAGTGGAATGCCTCCCAAATGCATGGAAGGATCCCAATGCCATGTCTGACTCTAAAAGGCCCATAGGAGGCACCCGCACAAGCATAAAAAGAAATGGCACTCTAATTCACTTTGCACCTGTACAGATAGGCAGAAGAAAGTATCTGAGCTCCATAATGAGCCCTTTTGTAAAAACAGACAAAATGTATATGCCCCTGGGAAAGCCCTGAAATCCCTCTCAAGACAACATTATGAGGAAATTTGTGGTTCAGGCAAAATTTCCGCTTCTACCCTTCCATCAGGCAGTCTTATTTTTAGTGATTCTCCTTGTAGTGTGCAAATACCCAGCCTGGGAGACCTCTGATTTTATGATTATAGCAATTGAAGACTGAGAAGAAAATTGACATGAAATGAGTGTAGAAAATAAATCTCTGATTTTTTTGAATCTGGAGCACATGCAGAAATAGCCACCTGGATCTGCTCTGAGGCACAGGCCGAAGGGCAGGCCAGCTCTGACATTTGGCTCATCTCCATCCACTCCTGCCCTGAGCTTCCTCACCAAAGGGGCTCACCACATCTACCACCAGGAGAAGAGGCCAGCTTAGATTTGTATCTGATTGTGAGAAATGGGGCAAACACTAGGAGACAGATTTGCAAAAATTAACAGCATTTCATGAAAATGGGGGCAAGGCATCACACCTAGAAAATAAATAAGGCTACTGAAAGGCTTCCTAGTGAGAATGTAGTCCCCAAAAGGCCATTTTCATGTGCCTCAGTAAAACTCTGCATTTGAATATAGCTAATGAGAAGACTAAAGGAGTCCTTAGGAAAAGCAGAGGTGGGGAGGGTGTATCACCTTGTCCCTAGAAAAGATTTATTGGGGACTGAGAGTTAGTGTGGCTTTTGGGTTTTACGACCAAGTACAATAAAACCTGAAACTTTGGGAAGGACTTATCATCATGGGTGTGTATATTGTATTCCACCAGTTAAATAGAATTCTCCTAATGTTTGCTCTGGCTCTGGAATGACCTCAGGTTGGATCCTAAAATAAGCGCTCTGTGAACAACTGGGCCTACTTCCCAGCTACACTGAGTTACTTGGATGAGGGCTATGCCCAGCATACAAGACACCCCAGCCACCAGCAGTCACCCACCACTGGTAGTTCCCCTGAATGTCAAACTCAGAAGATATTAATTTCTGTGGCAACCCCTCCCCATTCTCCAACACCTGAAAACCAACCTGTAGAAGCCTAAGTGCCTTGGCAGCTGAAATGCAATTCTGCCAAGGAAAAATGAAAATAAAAAGGATCTAAGTGAACTTTCTTCTGCTAAAAGTGACTGAAATCCCTGTCCCAACCCCTGATTATTTTTCTTTTTAATTTCATCTTTATTGTATTTCTTCCATTACCATTTAGTCCCCTTATGCCCTCCCAATCACCACACTGCTGTCCATGTCCCTGAGTCCTTTTCCCGTTTTGCTCAATCCCTCTACTCCCTAACCCCCTGCCCCCACTAGCTGTCATCTTAATCCTGCTGCACAATGAGTTACAGATAAAAGGGAACTCGACATTTCTGTCCATGGTGCTGAAAACTCTCACGCGAGCTTTTTACACACTGGCAAACACTGAGCCTGTAAAACAGACAGGATCCACAGCCCTGGTGGCCAGAATACATAGTTGTCAGGCCACATGCAAAATATCATGGCTTTAAAAAATTTTTTATTTATATTCCTTATTACCCAAACTATGATTTTGCTATGAATATATTTGTTGCCTTTTGGTTATGCTGAAATTTCCTATATGAATTTTAGAACACATCAGATTTGGAGTAAATTATATTGTACTTATATAAATAGTTACTCACTTAATAAGTATTCTTAACATACTTGTACAACAGAGAACAATGTTGGATGTTCCAGTGCAGAGCAGAGCAAAGCCCCTGCCTGTGTGATCCTCTCATCCAGTCTAGATGTGTGTTATCCTGTATAAAAGTCATCCAAGAGTAGGTAATATGTTTGCAAGGTGATATATTGATAGGGGAAGGGATGGGCCAGCACGAGAGGCTGGCAATGGCACAATAGGGACATGACACAGTCATTTTGAAAGAGCCAATGTTGTTTAGAGCAGGGGAGAGTGAACTTGAAGGGTTAGAAACTGTTGTAGCCCAGGATCCAGAACTACAGGAGCATGTAACTGAAGGGGGGACAAAAGACTGGGGAAGCAGTCTCTGCTGATTAGAGCTGAGATAAAACAAAGAAGCAGCAGGACCAAGGGATTTCTGTGGGGAGAGAAAAGAGGATGCTGTGAAGGTAGGGTTCAAGTTGCTTCAAGAAAATAATTTTGACCTAAAATTGAAGGAGTGCCTGAGACCTAGAAAGAAACAAAAAAGACCTTGGTTCTCTAATGATCAATAAAATTAAAGAGCTTGGTTTCTACTTATATCTTCTCTCTCCAGTTTGCCACAGTCACCACCACTCACTTATACCCAGCCCAAGGCATTTGAATTTGAAACTCTTGTTTTTTATGCCATTTTCTAGAAACCAGTGTAACACTTCACTTCTCACAATGTTAATTACTTCTCCTTTCAACCTAATGTAAGTTCCCCCTGCTACAACTTGCAGTGCTTTCTCCTTGCTGGGTGAGAGGAAGAGTTGGTGCTGAACAGATATGTACACGTTTTGCCCTGACACATTTTGTCAGGCTTTACTACAAGATCCCTCCCTTTGGATGCTCGTCTGTCACATTGTTTTAGCTCTGCTGGCAGTAACAGGAAGAGCACTGAATTTCGAGTCAAGGGCCTTGGGTTATTAGTACCAGTTTTGTCATTTTAAGCTTCAGTTTCTTCCTGTGGAAAATGAAGGGGCGTGACTGTAGACTGCTTACCACTGTACCTACTCTAGAGGGTGAGAAAGTGCCTCACTCCTCTCAGGTGCAAAATATAAAGGGAACACCAAAAAATCCCAGTAGTCAAGATGAGTAAGATTTTAACGCAATATTTTAAAAAATAAAAGTGAATGCAAAAATCCCATGACGAATAAAATATCAAAATTTTAGATAAAGACAGGCTCCAGCTCTGCATTTGCTGGACCCTCTGTAGGGATCGCCTCACCCTAAAATATAGGTCCTATGAGAGAGGACTCTTCTGCTTATGGGGTTCCATGATTCTCATGAACGCAGTTTAAACTGATTCCATGGCCAATTGTTTCACTATCTTGATCCTGAATCTATCAAAGGTTTAATCTAAGACCTAAGTTCATTTCTAGCAGTAGAAATTATACTTGGGGTCAAACATGCCTGGCTCTCTGATTTATTGACTCTACATTTATGTAAAAAACAGGGGTGATGTTCTCCTAACCTCATGGAGTTGTGGGGAGGATCAAATGAAACAAAACTCCAGACTACATCCCACATCCCAGTTAGTGACCTGGGAAAGTAGATGATTGTGCACAGAGTGTGGAGACAAAGCAATTTCCTGGAGAAATAACACAAAACGCATTATTCCACTAAAGGGAAGTGGTTGCATAGCCTTCATCCAGGAAGGCAAGACAACTGAGCACTCCTTTTGCCACTCGGCCAGCAGGTAAGCAAAGCAAAATAACAGAGACAAAGTGTGATATGATGAAAAGCTCTCTCAGTTCATTTACATTTGGGTCATCTTTCTGCCACTCACTCCCTCAAACTCACAGAAGAATTTTAAAAAGATAAGCTATAACTGGGAATATTTTGAAAAGCAAAGGAGCTATAAGAGAAAGTGAATTGAGTTTAATATTTATACAGGGAAGTTCTAATTAAATTAACACACTCACGAATATACCAAGCCACAAACAGTTGTCTGCTTTTCTTCTCATTATCCTTCCACTACCAATTACTGCACAGAGTTTTTTTTTAATCTTTAATTCTCCTAGATATCTTTTTATTTCACAGGGAAGAAAGAAAATCAGCAAATGACAATCTTTTTAAAGAAGAAAATAAATATCGAAGCCATCTTCCAAATAAGAGAGATGTACTCCAGTAGTCAGTGGTAGATCAGCAATCAACACGATAACTATTAAGCCTAACATCTATATTAGTTCTTTATTGACAAAACACTTTAATTCCTCCTATTTCATTTAATTCTGTTTACCCCACACTAGCCAAATAAATGAATAAATCCCATTTTTCAGATTAAAAAAAAACTGGAATTTAGGAAGTTCAGTAAGGTGGGACTCTAGAAAACAATGCAAAAAAGAAGGTGTCGAAAGAAGTAAAAGGACAGATTTAGTTCTTTGAAATTGTTCTTGGTTACTTTAAGAAGTTAGTCACTAGAACCCTCTTATCAGTGAACTCTGGAATTCACACTCCTAAACAAGCTGTTTCAGCCCAGCCCTAAAATGCCCCTTGGATTCTATTTCTCATGAACACTTGACAGCCTCCATCCACGCAGTCCTGCACAAATACTCCTCCTCTGTTTGGTCCTCACTGGGAGGAAATGATTTCATACAGCCAGGACTAAAAACAGAAAGTTCCTCTGGGGTATTTCTAGGTGATATCAGCAAAGGCAGCCACTTGACTTGGATATTCAGAAAAAAAAAGGGGGGGACATGAAGCCCCTTCCTTCTACAACTTCCATTCAATGCTGCTTTATCTCACTTCTATAAAACATAAATCATCATAATTCCTACTTCGTAGGATTCTTGTAAGTATTAAATAAGATACTAAAGCACAAAAAGTGCTTACCTCCATGCCTGGTGTACAGTAAACATTCAGTAAATATTAGTTATTATTATTGGATAAGGCAGAAATGTTTCATTTTTATTGCTAAGGAAATGAAGACCCACAGATATTAAGATGCCAAGGTCACAACCTGAATGCCATAAAGCACATAAACACTTAGCTTGGTGCTTAGGACGTAGGAAAGTATAAAGTGGGTAATAATATTATTCCTTTTTGGCTGTTGTTCAGATATCACACTGGAGTTGAGTATTTGTGACTCCAAACCCTGTATCTATAGAAACATTTGTACCATGTTGACACGAGAAAGCCAGCCTGCCGGCTATTGTGCTATCTGTGCAGATCTGAAGTTTGAGGCCCAGGGGTCTCTTCAAAGTCAAGAGAGGGCTTGCAGACCGCTCTCAGACAGCCCCTTGATGTCATTCTGCCCGGCAGATGTCCACAGTGGCCTGGCATGCTTTCTGATCCTATCAGCCTATTTTGCTGCTCTTGAGCTGTGACATCCCATACAACTCCCCTCCTCCTCTGCAAACTCATCTCTGGAATGTAGTTGCTCTGTGTTTGCAACTAAACAATTCTGGGCCAACCTAGGCTTCCCATGACTTTCATTCTCTGGCCATGCTCCCACTGGGTTTTACTAGACCCAAAATTATGTGGCCTGAGTTCCAGGGACACAGTGAAGAAAGCCTGAAGGAAGGGAGTCTCTTACCAGTCCTTTCAGTCAGAAATGCAGGAAAACATCTGTAATCTGTCACTAAATCAGAACTGGAAGGGAAGTCTGAGATCCTATCACTTAGCCCCTTCACTTAAAAAAAAAAAAAGAATCCAGGACCTAAAGAAATTTAAAAAATAAAGGTCTCTCAGCTAATGAGTAAAACCAGGAGAACTCACTATCTCAGCACTATCTTGATTTCCATTGGTTGCCAGCTAATCTCTCCTCAAGTATTAATTGATAAACAATTACAGAGTAAGCTGATAAAGAGATTTAGGTTAGACCTCTCTCAGGAGTACTTTCATTTAGAGGGATTTGAATTCCCAACTGGATGGAGTAATTCTGGTGTCCTGTTAGTCAAAAGGACAAAGTCCTGGGTCATATGTGATCAGATCTTTTTAGCCCTCAGGTCATTCTCCACAGAAAGCAGAACCCAGACAGGCCCGGTCTGCAGTGGGAGAGGCCCAGCCTTTATCTAAAGTCGCGTGAAGGGTATCCCTCACCATGCTCTAATTTACTTGATGACACAGACCAAAGAAACAGTCAAACTTGCATAGAGTAAGTTTAACACCTAACTCACCAATGTTCTCAGCACCTAGGCATGTGGGCCAATGCTAATTTTCATGGCTCCCTTAATCCAACACCCTCTGATTCAGCCCAGCAGTTCCCTGACCCCCACCAACAAACTGGGACCCAGCTTGGAAACTAGGGAGAAAACCTATTTAGGCTTCTCCCCACGCCACATTTTGAAAGCTGGAAACATTGTTCTCAGATGTTTCATATAGTTCCAACCTGTGCGAAGTACCCTCACCATTTTTGAAGTATCCCAAGAACTCAAATTTGTATGAAAAGAGAGAAACAGGGTTGATTTCCCCATGTAATATCCAGAGGTTCTCAAAACAGGAGGATGCAAGCAAACCATAGAAAGGATTGTCAGAGAAGGAGATCAGGTGAAATACAGATAGAACCTGTGCAGTTAAGAGGATTATGCCAAATGGATTACCTGCCAGAAGAATGCAAAAGGGGAGAAAAAAGACACTTATTAGAAACATCATTCTCTCTTCTTTCTTTCTATAAAGATACTTTTTCTTAGAATTATTTTTTTTATTTTAGAGAGAGGAAGAAGGAGAGAGAAACATCGATTTATCCTTCTAATCATTTATGCATTCATTTGTTGACTGTTGTATGTGCTGTAACCGGAGACAGAACCCACAACCTTTGGCATATTGGAATGATGCTCTAACCAGCTGAGCTACCTGACCAGTGCCCTTTTTGATTGAATTTATTGGGGTTACATCGGTTCACAAAACTATACAGGTTTCAACAGTCCCTTTTCAGAAAGACTTACATCCAGGCTCCCAGGCTCTGTCCCCTTTCATTTTCTCTTCTCCCCATGCTCCTGCAAATTAGCATGATTTGATTCATTTTGATGCCATTTTCAATCACTTTACCTAGCTCCAGATGAGGCTCAAGTAATGGATCTTACTGAGACAAATAGAATCAGTGAAATGTCCCAAACACAGACACCTTGTGATTAGGAGTCAAATGAAAAACAGGACAAGGAACCGAGAAGAAGCTAAAAAAGCATATCTGTGACCTAACCTGCTCTGCACGTGGGCTTCACAGCAGCACTAAACCACGCTGACAACAACAATAAGCAGGGGACAGGAAGCAGACGTATTCTCCAACACCAGGGATTCATGTGAGATATGAGATAGAGTAGTTTGAAAATGAAGTTTATTGGACAGAAGAATTTGTTGCTGAGAGAGGTGGCAGATATATTTTTCTGAACATCGTTGAATATACGTTAGATTCTTATCTGGCTCATGAGATTTCAGAGTGACATTTTTTAACTCGATGGTAAAAGATAGAGGAATCATCAAGGGCTAGTCTGTGGACTGGTATAAGAGTCACTTGGGAAGGTGGTTGTGAATAAATACATATTCCTATGATTCTGATTCAGTTTGCTTTGGGTGGAGCCCAGGAATCAGTTTTTTTAATAAGCTCTCCAGGCACTCAGTCATGTGGCTAGGCTTGAGAGTCACTGGGTTAGAAAGGTGATCCCAAGGCATCCCTCTGGGAGCTTGGCCCTGGTTCAGTGATTCTGTTAATAGATATACACAACCTATTACGTGACTTCTTGCAAGCACACAGTTACAGAGCTTTCCCTCAGATCCCTGTAACACAATATAGGGACTCCCCCCCCCCATTCTGGTATAACCTCCAAGAGTACAGCCCACATATAGTAGAAACATAGATATTCAGTTAAAAAAAAAAAGAAGTAACATAAACAAAGATTTCTGAGCATGGTACAATGATTCCACAATACTGACCACTTCTCACTTCAGGAAGTGTATTGCTAACATGTATCATCATCATCATCATCACCATCATCCTCACAATCATTTTCTAAAAGTACCAAAACCTATGGGTTATTTACTTCTTTTTTCCAATCCAATTCCCTGGACATTGATTAGGCCATGTTTTCTAGTAAAAAGAAGGTCATTCATCTGGTTGTGGTTTTCTCTAGTGCTCCCCAACTGTGCAGGAAGCCAACCCACATTTAGACTCTTGATTAAAGTCTGGTCTACTGATCTTCTTCTCTTATATTTCTTACTGTCCATTACTAGACACTGTGGTCTTTCCATGGCTAGAGTTCAGATTTGAAATGGAGGGTAGAAAGGGTTTGCTTACATTTGGGCTTAAGCCCTATGCTCCAACCAAATGTATTGGAAAACTGTTAGGAGTTATAAGCAGTACAGCTGATAACAAGCCTGTATACCATTCTTCATTTGGCATTATTCCTTGAGCTTACAATAACCTTCAGAACTTGTAGGGAAGAGATAGCTCAATCAAGGCAAATTCAGGCATTTCCCCAGGCACTATGCAGCCTAAGGCACTAAAGGTATTTATTGGCCAATCAACTGGTCCCTCAGAGTAGCCCAGAAATAATCTTGGATCCAAGGGCAGGTGCCAAGTCTTCAAAAAGTTTGGATCACACTTGTGTCTGCTATTAAGGGATGTTATTAGTGCTGTCTCATTTGACAATAGATACATGATTTATGTGACACTCACACAAAATCACCTTTTTATTATTTAAAGATTAATTTGAATAACATAAGCCAGGATAAAAGTAAATTATAGATTTACATTCCTTTAAAGAATTAAAATTTTAGGAGTTCAGCTGTAGCTGGATCCAGGACTTTAAGGAATATCATTAGGACGTGACTCTCTTTTTCTTCCTCTGTATCTCAGACAAGCTCTTTTCTCTCCAAATAATGTGATTGTGAACAGTTCCTCCAATGAGTGTCAGTCTTGCATCCCCTATGCTTAATAACTCAAGGGGACAGAGAGCACCTTTCCTGATGACTCTACCTTAGGAATATAAAAAATCAGTAGCTAAAGACAGAAGAATAGGCCACTCTGATTGATCAGGTTATTCCAATTGATCACACTGAGAATATGAGCCCAACCTTATCACTGGAGGTGAGTAGGAGTGGGAGAGTTCCCATCTCCATTAGAAAAATGTGGTTTTTAATTACTCTCTTGGAGAACAAATTCTACTGCCCAAATAAAGGGAAAAGATATTAGTTTGGCAACACAAAAATGTCTACAACTATAATAATGCCAGGAAGTATTCTCATTAGATTCAACTATTTCTAATAGTAGATTCATGGGAAAACATAAGAGAAATCAATAGGTCCACCCTCCAACTCTGAATAAAGATGAGTTCTCTCAACAATTATTTATAGCATCATAGTAAAATATAAAGAATAGACACAATTTTGACTCTGATATAACATGGCTATGTAACATTGGTTACTTAGCTTCTTTTCTTTTCAGTTTTCTCATTTGTAAAATACAATTAGAAATAATCCAATTTATAGGATTGTTGATTAAATGAGATAGCATACATTAAAAAGTATAGTACCTTGCTCATAGTAGGTGCTTAATAAATATTAATCCTCTGCTTTGAACATACCCCTACCATTATAGTCTTTACCTGTGATAAGATGACACCTAAATTAAGACAGCCAGATAAGAAATATCCTACTTTGAGAAAACCATATACAAAAAAAATAGATGACAAGGATATTTTATTGAAGTTTAACTTACATTATTCCTCTTCATTTCTTACATATTCCTTCCTGCTCATTTATCAATGAGATTAAAAAGCAGTGGGTCACTATCCTCTATATTAAAGAAATGCTTCGACCAATAAAAGACAACAATTAAGTAATTTTTACACTTTCTCTCCTGTTTGTCCCCAAATTGTCTTTTGTATATCCTCCAAAAATATATAATCCTTCCTTCACTTCATCAGGATAAACCTATAAAGTCTATTGAGAGTGCCTCTTACCCAGTTACATAATTGTGGTATCTTACAATGTGAACCACACAATGTAAATTTACAAAAGTATATGATTCATGTCCCCCCAAATAATCTGGGAATGCCTTACCCCACCCCAAAACTTATATCCACCCCCCCCCCAAAATAATTAATACAAGAGCCTATAATGTTGTTCATTTCCCACCCCAGAGCTTCAGGGAAAGCATTTCTTCTGTATAGCATCGGTTTAATTAGATCTCTGTTTATGTGACTTTCAAGAAAAGAAAATCTTATTTCATTACTTTCTTCTGATGATTAATATCTAAATGGCCCCCATTAAATGTGATGGATGCCTTTTCTGAAAGATGTGTCCTTTGTAAAGGATCAGATGCCAAATTAACCTAAACATCAAGAGAGATGGGCCACAGAGAGTGAGAGCAATCATTTTCTAACTGGCCTACACCTTTCATGTGGACGAGACTAAATACCAGGAGGGTAGAAAGAATGGGGAGGGGAGCAGAGAGAGGAAAAGGTGGAGGGTACAATGGAGTGTACAATAGATCTCTCATAAATTATTCCATTTGGACTTTAATTACATTGATTAATTTGCATTTGCCACTGATAGGAAAATGAGAGTCTGTTCCCTCCAGCCTTGTTGAGCCTCCAAATGGCAAAGCAAAACAACGTCATTCAGAAACTATAAATCTGGCTGGGGGGAGAGCCCCACTGACAGCTTCCATGCAGAGCTATTTTAAAAAGGAAACAGATTAACTTCTCAGCACCATCATTTTAATGTCTGTGATTCTTCTGCCCTCAGCAGTCCTTACAGCCCCTAATCCTCACTGTGCTGATGGGTAGTGTACTGTCTCCTACCCTCACCAAGGGTGCCCAATGGACAACCATCCAAACCCAGAATCATTCCCAACCATATCATTTTCAAACTAACTCCAAAAATATGAGGATAATTAAGTCTTGACACAATTTTGTGAGTAGACAGGAAAAAGTTATCTGTATTCTATAAGTAAGGACATTGAGGCTTCAAAGTATGCTAAATGACTTGACCCAGCTTGTAGGTGGTGAGATTCAGATTCAAACTTCTGACATGTCCTCTGTGTCTCCATGCATGCAGCTCCTTGGACATACATCCCCTCTTCCCCTATTCACCTAAGAAACTCCTATTCATTCTCTAAGGCCCTGAATGAATGTCACCTTCTCTGCAAATCTTTCTAACCAACCTAGACAGTTAGTTGCTACTCTCCTCTAGCCATTTTCCTGACTCAGTGATATTTCTCACTCTATATTACAATTGTTTTTCACCTCTGCAAATGCAGTGACAGGACTTTAAAGATAAGAACAGTGGTTTATTATTTTGCTTTCCCAATGCCAGACACGTTGTATGTACTCAATTAATGTGTAGTGAGTAAATGGAATTGATAAATACATGGTGTTAAATTACATATAATAAGGAACCACTGCAACAACATGCTTCCTAAATAAACACCGATAATGGAAGTAGCCATGAGATGGAATAAAATGAACTATTTTCTTCTAAAGACACCATGAGGATTGAAGTGAGATGGTGGATGTGGGGAATCCAATCATTAGAGCCCAAGTTTTCTTGAATCTTGTTAGTGGGCAGAAGAGACCCCCTTGGTTTGATAAAATGGTCTTTAGCACGGGCATGTATTCATAAAAAGCTCCAAAATACCCAGTCCTCCTAGACCCTTTGCTATCAGAAGTTTCAACCTCTTTGTAGGATTTTCACATATTAAAGATTTGATTCTTCTTCTACTCTGAACTGTAGACGAGCTTTGTGGTAAATTTTTGAACCACTCCCTGACAGATAGTAGTATGATATATTCCAGAACCAATCTCTGAAGCTGACTGACTCCTTAGAGAAGACTGACAGTTACTGGTTCTGGCTCTTTTTCCCATGAGTAGGCTCCTGGTGGAGCGGATGTCGCAGAGAAAAAACTAGCAGTGATCAAATGGGATAACTCATCACATGCCTGCCTTACCGCTCATAAACCCTCCAAAATGGATTGCTTTTCTTTCTGAGGTGTGAGTTAGTATAAGAAAGCTCAGGCATTACCCCCATCTACCTCGGAATGTATCCACCTGCATGCCACTCAAAGCAAGGACTGTGACCTCGCTAGAAAGTGTTCTAGCAGAGAAGAGACAAAGACCTAAGTGCAAAAAGTGTGGCTTCTGGTTGAAATTTTGCTTCTGGTGAAGTTTGCACTCATATGCATCAAAGGTAAATACCACTCAAGAGCTATAATACCTATATCTCCAGTTACAGCCTAAATCAAACCCACTTCTATTTCTGCTGGACCTCCTTAGGTTTGGGCAGTTCACAGAGACTTTCTCATTGGTTCTTGAGCCACTTTTGCTTTGAAACCCTTACAGTTTTGCTCTTTTGCATCACACATGAAGCAAAGTCAAATGAAGCACACTCCCTAACCAATCCTTGCTCCTGGAAATGCAGACTGGGTTAGATTACCACCTGGAGAGGAAGTCAAGTCATCATGAGTGTCACTGCAATTGCTGCAGGTGGGTGAAACCCCACGTCAACTACTATTTCCTCAGAAACTCAGTCTTTTTTCTGACCTCTCATGCCCTTCCCTGGGGGCAGCACACTTGGGTACTTGGTGTCCTCTATTACAGGACCTTTTAAAACAGCCAAAGAACCACCAGACATAAGATTCTGGATAGGTAAGGCTTAGCTCCCCAAACAGGCTGTCAAGGCCTTGTGAACAGATACCATGTTTTAGATATTTTTCCATACTCTGTTGATTAATCTTCTACACTATCTGGGTCTAAGAACTTAATAACAACAGGTTACTCTATTTGCATCTCCAGCTTACATACTCATGTAAGGCATACATACCATCCCAAAAGATCCGTTTGTCTAGTCATAAAGTGTAAGTGTAGGAATTTGGATCTCTGCTTTCTGCAGTGAGAATACATGAGGAGTGACAGCTTTATGGATTTTGGACAAGCTTTGTTGACAGTCTAAATTGTCAATGTCTTGTGCTTCTCTCTGATGACTTCAGAACAGAATATGAACCTGCATTCACAGAAGTAAAAATCTGTTTGTTTTTGTTTGTCCACCTAATTGTCCTGAGCTTTTTTCTATTGTTTATTGATTGCTCTTTAGGAATAATTTAGTTGAAGTCCAAAACCCCGTCTAGGGTTGTAAGCTTGGATAAAGAATCACTAATGGTTTTCACCTATCTCACAAGAGAAAGTGTAGCCTATCTGGCAGCTGACAGTCTAGCTTCCGAATTTGACTAATACAATGAAGAGAAGGAGGTGAAGAAAATGAGAATTGGAGATAACATATGAATTTTTTGATGATGGGCATAGGGAGTCTGTTTTGGTGACAAATGTGATTATAGAGAAAACACGTGTGCTCAAAAATCCATCTGTAAGCCTGTACTCTAAGCCTCAGTGGGGGTAGCTCCTCAGACAGCTCTCTGTTACCAAATTCTAGTTATCCATATACACTAGGAAGAGGCAGAATTAGGAAAGAATTTATTACTGTGATGTCCTAGTAGGAGCCTGATCACTAGCACTCAAAACTCAGCATTACTTCAAGTAACATTTTAACTAGTCACTTCCATTCATGAAGACATTGGCTGCACCCCAATAAATACACACTGAGTTATATATTTCTACAATGTCTATTTTCATCTACCCCTTGAGAAACAAATCTAAATTATATTCAAATAAAACAAAGCTAGATATGGCCTGAAAGCCTGGGAAGGTAAAATATTTTCTCAATTACTGCCTAAAACTACTCTGTACTCCATAGAATAACAAATAGCATTTTAAACAAAAAACTGAGGCTAAGATGATTCTGATTACTTGCATGCAACACAGGTCTCCTAATTCCTAGTTCAATATTATTATAAATAACATTAATAAGACTTTTATGTTCTCCTTTGCTAACTCTGCTCTTAATGAATCACAGAGTATCATTATTTCTTAGGTTTTGACTCAGTTCTCTTCAATATTTTACACTAACCACCCAGAGAACTCAACTGCTTATTTGGTTTTCATTGTTACTTTTTACACAGCTTCTCCCAAAATCTTCCACACTAGGTCAGATCAACTTTCTCTCCCAGGACACAGATATAGAAATCTACACCCAAACTGTGGCTGTCCACTTGGTGTTTCCCATTGACAACCAAGGAAAAGGTTGAAAGAGAAAGACCCCTGCAATCCCTCAGGATTTATCAGTGCCATCATTATCTTTAAAAGCATCTTAGATTCCTAGGTTCTGAGACTGACAATCTAACTGTTACACCTAGCCCCAGATGAGCAAATCAAGCCATGGATGACTTAGAAGTTTTCTCAGTGATCACCTTGCCCAACATTTGTTATCTATATTCTTCATAGCCAATCTCTCCCCTGAAGCTCTGCCTAGCCCCATTCCTTCTCTGGTCCACAGAATTAAAGTGGATAAAGTATTATTTGAGGGGAGCAACACATAGTAAACACCAGATAAATGTTTCTTGACTGTGAGTTTAGTCAGATCCTGATTTTCTTTGAAAGCCTGGGCACTGTTGCTTTGACTTCTTGCAATTTTTAACTTAGCTTCATGTTGGCCTCTCAGTTTTATCTAACACCCACTGGCTATTGGTGAACATGACACAAGTTTTATGATCGAGGCACTGTTTAACATAATGGCAATGAACACTATAATGATGACTATGACCGAGTGGGTCCTTATTAAGTGCCAGCCAGTGTGCTGAACCTTCTACATGCACTTTCTTATTAATCCTCACAACCAATGATTTAGGTACTATTATTCCCATTTTACAGTTAGGAAAACTGAGGCTTACAGTATTTAAGGAATTCATCCAATCTGGAGTCTAGAGTCCTAGTTCTTGGCTATACTGCTTCACTTGATGTTCTTATTTAGGACTTTAAAGACATGAGGTCTCTGTCTATGTCATGAATTTTTTATTATTCTATTTCGTCTAATCACACACCATCTTTTTCTTTTCCCTTCAAATTGTCCCTAATCTCCAGAGCCTCCACTTTTAAACTGTATCTTGCATGCATCTTATCCTCTCTAACCTTGGTGGCAGCTCTCCATCCATTTCATACCTCCTCTGTGCCCAAAGCCAGTCCTTTTCCTCTGTAGGACCTGTATCCAACTCCTGCTCTCACCTTTTATACAGACCACTTAAGGCAACAGCTAGTTTTTATAGGAAAACTTGTTGCATGTAGAACTATGTTAAAACCTGTCATTATTCAGACTGCTCTCCCTAAGGTGCCTCCCCAAGCAGAAGGGAGTATCTGGGGACGGTTTTCCAGCTCAGCATCAGCTGCCTCATTCCCTAGCTCTGAGGGTTGGGTCTCAGGTGATGCAGACACCAGCCCGCAGTGTCCACATCATTATGAATGAAATGAGACATTCACATGGACTACCGGGTCCAGTGGAGGAAAAGGGACAGCATGGCTTTTCTCTCAAGAGGAGCAAAATGCCCCAGCCCTTGCTCCAATGAGCTTTTATTGTCTTACTGGGCACATTACAAGAAGGTACTCATTAATTATGCACAGGCTCGCTTTAGGTGGTTACCTTTTACAGAAAACAAAGGAGCCAATGTCACTAATCACATCACAGAAGAGGGATATTTGCAAATGAAAAGGCAAAAGTGGTTGAACCAGTTACACTCATTCTTGGTAGGTTTAGCATGGTTTTTAGGAAGTTGCTTTGCAGGAAATGCCCTCAATTCAGGGTGAGGGAGTTTTAGCAAAAAGCAAGACTCATAGTGGCCTAGGTATATTGCAGGCCTGATTCCCCAAGGGAGAACCTGTCCGTGGGTGTGGGTCCTGTGCATCTCTGAGTGGGAGCTGGGCCCATGCCACGCAGAACAATCTACTACATCAGGCATCTGCAGAAAATAAATAAGCCGAACCTTACCTCTTTGACTCCTGCTATCGTTGGCACATGCCATTTCAGCAAACTCCCAAAGGAGACTAATTGAAGAACATGGGGATCTCACCCTTGGAACAGATCACTCTGGACCCCACTGACCACCAGGTCATCTCCCCAGCCCCAGCATATCCCTGCAGGATTACACTCTTTACACTCTTTCTCCATTCTGCAGCATCCTCTGCCTACTCAAAAAGAGCCTTTCTTCTTCTGGCTCCTCTCTTTCATGTGGTGTTTCTCAAACTTGGCTACTCATTAGAATCCCTTGAAGAGGTGGTAATAAGTACTGTGGCCTGGACCTCACCTCAGAGATTCTGATTCAATTGGTCCATAGTAGGACTGGACCTGAGAATATTTTCCAAGTGGCCCACAGAGTAATTTGATCAACCCATTTCCTTTGCGTAGCAACCTCACTGGCCCATGTGCTTTTCCTTGACCCTCCAAAGCTCGTTCCTGCCTTAGAGCCCTCTGCCAGGAATACACATCTCCCAGATCTTTCACACGAGTGGCTCCTGCTCCTCATTCAAATCTCAGTTTAAATATCACCTACTTCAAGTGGCCATCCCTGGCTTCCTTGACTACAATGGTGTTTAACCATAGGGAATATAGTGAATAATATTATAATAACTGTGCAAAGAGCCAGGTGCGTACTATCAGGGGAATCACCTTGTAAGTTATATATAAATGTCTAATCATTGTATTGTACACCTGAAACTAATATAATAGTGAATGTCAACTAGGATAGATAGATAGATAGATAGATAGACAGATAAAATGGTGTTTGACCCTTCTAATTACACTCTATCACATTCCCTTTCTTTACTTTCCCACAGCACTGCTATAACTGTCTGATATTAACATATGAATGTATATTTTTACTTTTGTTTGTCTTCATACTTAGGATATAATCAGCATGAAAAAAAGAATCTCTTCTGTTCTTTTCATCGCTGAATCCTCCGGAGCTAGAACAGCATCTAGAATATAGTAGGTGCTCAACAAACACCTGTTGGGTGAATGAAGTGGCACACATAAAACATTCCAGGCAAAATTATCTCCAACGTCCTCTAACATTATTTCCTAGACCAAGGTGTGTACATTCTCATACTACCTGCTGCACTTGATTATTCTGTGAGCATTTACACCTTTGGGTTACAGCCTCTTCCACCTGCATGTCATCAACTCAACCCAACTCAGATCTCACATCTTCCATAGTCTTCCCTGATCCTACAACCCAAAGTGACTTTTCATTTCTTGGTCTCCTATAGCAATAATAATTCAAATATTAGTTAATGATAAATTACTCTGTGCCATCTCTTCTGTTGATGCCTTGGACCTGTTTGCTAAAGAGACCTTGAACTCCTAGTGAGCCTGAAATTTGGTTATTAAAGTCACCCTCTGGTTCCCCCTAGCCTTGCAAATCATCAAAGAGTATCAAAGAGAGCAACAGAAACTCGGGTATAATGCTGAGAAATAATGCTCAGTTTAGAGCAGAGATGCAGTTAAGGAGCACATTCCTAGATCTTAGCAAGGACTTGGCCATAGATGGAGGGAAAACTGACCCAAAACAGAACATGACTCAAAGAAGGCTAGTAAGCAACATTGTAGAAGCCAGGTTTTTGGAAATAGGCTGGATATGGAGAGACTAAGGAGAGGCTGATTAACCCAGTGGTAGTAGAACTGGGGAAAAGGCAACTCAAGGAATAGGAGTAAATGGATTACAAAGATCTTAAACTAATTTTAATATCAATAATTCTAAACACAAAACAGTTACAGTGGGGTGGAGTCCATTAGCCCGTTAGCTGATGGTGTAGACCAGAGTAAAAGACTTCAACAAATTTCATTTGAAAATACTTGAAAAAAATTTTTTTCACTTTGGATAGTGAATTTAAAAAGTTAATGCAGTCTCTTTAACTCAATTGCTGCTTAACTCCCCATGTGTTTACATTTTATCTGCTCAAGTAGACTCCATGCCCCTTGAACCCCATAGAACTGTCACACTAAATGAGATTATCTAGGGTAAGCCTTCTGAAACCATAATTTACCACGCAAATATGGGATGGGGTTTAAATTGTGAAAGAAGTGTGAGTTTTCACTATTTTCTGCCCCTTCATCCATCCTTTCTTTCCTAGGTCCTTTCCCCCAATTTGTGATTTATTTTCCCTGTTAAACTAGCGGGCAAGATCAAAAGGGAGAGGGAAAGGAAAATCAGAAAATAATAATGATGATAATGAATAATAAATAGATAACATGTAATAAGTAACTACTGTGTGCCACACACTTATAAACATCCACTGATGCCCACAATTAAGGCTTAGAAAAGCTGTACCAGATCACAGAGACACTGTGGCAGGGGCAGAACTGGAACCCAGACAGCCTGACTCCTGAGCAGTTTGCTCCCCACACTGCCAGGCCGCCTTCCCCATCAGATTCACAGATTCTGAGACTCCTGTTCCCAGACCCAGAGATCAAAGATGGGAATGAGATGAAAAGAAAGGGGACTTTACTGACAAGTGATCTGGGTTGAGAAATACTGTTAACAACCAGCATTGGGATAGCTTGCTCTTACTTCCTTTGAGCATGGGGGCAGGACAGCTTTAGATGCTAGATGGCAAAAAGCAAAAATGTATCAATAACATTCTCAAAGAGAAATGTCCTGACTTCCTCCTCAGTAGGAAGAAATAAAAGTCTCTTATTCTCAGCAATCATAGTTTAAAATCCTTCTTACCTTGAGGTTTTGCCTGCTGGTTCTTTTTTTTTTTTTTTTTCTTTTCTTGTTCAGGGTTGCTGGAGAACCTTGGCAGGAATTGACTTACCAAACTGCCTCCCAGGGAGGCAGCACATCTGTCCTGTCTCCTTCCTTCTATCTCCTCATGCCAAATAAATAAACCAAAAGGGACTGTCTGGTGACCTGGCCCAAGGAACTTGCATGGGAAGTTGTTACAGTCTGACTACCACCTAAGTGTTCTTTTTTACCAAGTAAAAAGCAGACCTTGGACAGCTGTTCTTCAAGTCTCTTTCCTTTTCTTTCTGGCTTGCCTCCATTTTACAGTCTCCGTGGCAGTTAGATGCAGCCATGGGACATATTTGGTGACATGATGAGTACCAGTTCCAGATCTGGCCCAGGTAAACCTCTCCCCTGTGATCCCTTTGCATCATTAGCTTTTGCTGGATAATGAAACACCACTTAAAATAATAAACTTCAATTATTTTCACAATTCTTCAGTTAGACTGGGTGGTTCTGATCTGGGCCATCTTGCCTGGGGCTGGATGGTCTCGTGTGGCCTAACGTATGTATCTGAGAATTGACTCAGGGTCATCTGCGGTGATGGGATGACTTGGCCATGTATTGCTCATCACCCATCAGGATATCTTAGGTTCATTCACATGGTGGAAGTTGCAGGAATCCCCATGAGAAGCAAGAGATGGAAAGCCTCCAGACATTTTTCAGGTCTCTCCTTGCACCATATTTGCTGTTGTCCCATTGGCCAACCCAAGTCTGATGGCCAAACCCAGAATCAGAGCAGGAGAGGATAACTCTAGGACCTGGACTCAGGAGGGGAATTACTGTGACCAGTTAAAAAAATTTAGAGTATGAATAATGATAAGTACTCTTTATTTCATATGCGCTGTGAGTCAGACATGGTACATTTAATACAACCTCCCAATGAAGAGGTTGTTAAAATTATGTTTTTGTGGATAATATAACTTGCTCAACTCCTAACTGGTAGAACTAAGAGTTAAACCCAATAGAATGACTAATACCAGGGCTGCTCTAGGGAAGTAGGTCTCATGTGGAAGAAGTGTGTCAGTACACCTAGGTGCTGGAAGTTCTTAGAATAGGAAAATAAGCATGTTGACTCATAGACCTTTTCCAAGTCTAATCCTGATTCTGACTAATAAAGAATAAATGGGTAAAAGGAAGCTGTCAATTTCATTTTGGTAGCTAGCTCCTATTCTACCATGGTTAACCACAATTTTATCCAAAGCTCCAGCTTACCTACTCATTGGAACGTTTAAAAAATGTATCTACCAAAATGTCTTTCTCTATCTGCACATAGATGTCTCCATGGAGGCCTTCCTTGGAATTCAGTTGTTGAAGATGGCAGAGCCTCTATCAGCCTGGTTCCCTGAATGACTTTGTAGAGTAGAGCCCCACTCCCCACCTATAGCCGGGCTTCATGTAACAGTAGAAAATTAACATCTACTTTATCAACCCACTGAGATTTTTAGGTCCATTTGCTAATCAGCCAGCATTAATCAAGTTAATACAAGTAGATGCTTGTGATTACTGTTTTACATGATTTCTAAGACATGACAGATGAGGAAACTGATCAAGACATGCCACTGAGTCATGCCACACAGGTTATGAGCCTATGGCTTAAAACATGCCCAATACACCCATACACTGAATCCTGGGAACAGCATGAGGAAGCACTAGCCCTGTAGTTAGATGTTTCTGTTAGCTCTCCAGTGAGCCAAGCAGTAAACATCCCAGCAAGAGCAGAGTGGGAGACAATGAGGATGGCAAGATACTGAGGTATGAAGGGAGTGACAGGTCAGGGACATCTTTAATATTCTATTCAAGCCAGAAAGAAAACATTTCTATAATTTATGAAACCCTAAGCCATGAAAAAAAATTCTCTAAATCTACAACCACACACAGCCACAGGTAGCAGCAAAGATGTGGCACCTACTAGCTGTCAAGTCAGGCTGAGAGTCATTGTCAAGGTGAGAAAAGTCAATGCTAACAATGGGACATGGGTACTTACAGCACTTGGCCTGTTGTAGCCTTTCCTAGCTAAGAATCTCAGGGAATTTTACCTGTAATTTAGTCAACAAGACTTATAGCAACCCTGGAAAAAAAAAGTCACATCAACACTTACTCAAAGGCCAGGGATCAAACAAACAAACAAACAAACAATCAAATTACCCAGAGTTAATAAGGAACAGAGCTTGGGCTCAATTGGAAGTCATGTTTGAGTTTCAAAATGACTTGATTAATTTACACACTTGAGTAATTTTCTGTGGTCCAGCTGGAATTCTGAAAGGAAAAGGATCAGATTTTATGAAACAATACATTTATAGCATTCCTCTGAGATACATGGATATGTCCAGTATCCCAAAAGGGAGTTCTTACAAAAAAAAATTCTTTAGAAGCATCTACAAACCAATACCAATTTAGTACAGAGGATTTGTCTGCTTCCTTGGACTTCTTGAAATTGGAGTTAAGCAAGAGTTTTAGAGGATTAAAACTGAATCAATCACCAGTCTTGGTGATGCTCTGTAATAATAATAATTATTATTACAGCTTCCTTATATTGAGTACTTTTTACATGCCAGGTTCACTGTTCTATGTACTTAGCATATATTCACACATTTGTTTCTCACAATAAGTTAACAATAAAATGCCGTTGTTATTTCTATTTTAAGATGGAGAAATTGAGACATGGGGGCCTTAAATAACTTGCCCAAGGTCACATAGCCAGTGAGTGGCACAGCCAAGATTCAAACCCAAGCTCTCTGTCTCTAAAAGCCACATTTGCAACTATCCTGTTACTAATACTTGTTAAAAAACAAACAAAAAAAACTATTGGAATAATCATTTCTTGTCTAGCTGCCATGGACATACAGAAAATGGAGGAGCATTTTTATCTTCCCTTGATATCAGAAAGATCCTAGGCTACCTGTTCTGAGTCTCAGACCCTTTACTTTCAAGATCACTAACAATTCTGTGTCTTACAGCAGAAAAGTCAACATTTCAGCTACCCTCAAATAATATTCTACTTCCCTCAAATAAAAGTTTGTCTGGGAGTTTGGGCTGATTGGGTGCTGGAGTTTTGGGAGGCAGAGAGCCCAACCAGAGAGAATGAGCTTTTCAAAGGTCAGAAAAGGGATAAGGAGTTGGTAAGTTTCTCTGAATACTGGAGACCCATGTCCCCTTTGAAGTAATACCCAAGAGGGAAGGGATTCCTGCAGGTTCCTGTGAAACTCACTCTGTGGCCTGAAGAAGAGCAGAAAGTGTCCCTCTGGCCAAGTCTGTGGGCAGTAGAGAGGGCCATTATGAGGAGCTTATTATGACCAGCAAGTCTACGAACTTGAGAGTGAAGATCAAATTTGAGAGTTGCATCATGAGGCAAACAGAAATAATCACTAAGGGGCCCTGTGAGAAGGATACAACCCTCCACCCCTGTTTTCCTGATCTCACGAAAGTCTACCCAAATGCTTTAAGAATCGTAGAAAATGTGTTCCCTCAAACATAATGTGATTGATTTTTCTCACACACCCTTCCAACAGATGAGAGCTCAGAGTGAAATTTAATTTGCTTTAGGGAAAATAAAATGATATGGCATTTCCTGCATTTGAGTGTTATGGAGCAATATTCTCCACTCATACATTTACAGTGCTGCATGCAAACATGGCCCGTGTGCTATGGATCAGTCCGACAGACTCGGTGGTTGATTAGATGCTTGATGTATTTTTTATTGTGGTAAAATACACAAAACATAAAATTTATTCCATGTGTATACTTCAGGGCCATAAAGTGTTTTCCCACTGATGTACAAGCTCAAAATCAGTTTGCTGAAAGGATTCACCCTGGCAGTGAAGAAGAAACTTTGATACAAAACATATATGTGAAAAAGCAACTGTAAAATGGCCCTAAAATAAAAAACCTGAAAAAACTTCAGAAAGCTACATGGGAAGAGCTTACAGAAACCCATCTGACCACGAAAGCCAGAGATCAAGTAATAATACAAATAGAAAGAAAACCATTAACCTCTGCCTTCACCCCGATGAGCACTGGTGTGCTTGCCATTACACATCCTAATGGCAGTGACCTTGAGTAAACCTTGATGTGATTTGTCTAGAAATCTGAGGCTATGAGACACATAACTAGATCCTAAATGGAGTCCACCTTGTTGGAGAAGATTGGTAAATACCGGTGTTAATGTCAGTCGACAGAATTTCTGTCTCAGTCACACGCTTTAAGTTTTTCTCCTCCCAGCACTCCACACTAGCAGAGTGTGTGGCTTCCTGAATGAGATCTACACTCATGTCTACCTAAGCCTTCACAGTCACCTCTCCTTCTTTCCTAATGAGGCAAGAAATCCAGGCAGGCTCTGGATCTCAAGAGTTTTATTCCCATACCATTATCCTCATCAAAAAGCATTTATTAAACACCCAATTATAGATAATGCCGTGAAAGCCTTCATCTCTGCATAAAGAGAACTATATAGACACAAGCCTAATCCTCTAAGAGTTCATAACCTATTCAAAAACGAGCGACAGGCATAGATTACAGCTTTAACGCCTCACTCTGGTTGTGTAGCAACTCGGAGAGATTCAAGGTGTCTTAAGAAATGTCACAAAATTCTCAGTATAAAATGAATGATAATTTACCTTAATTTTAAAGACAGCTGGCATATCAGTGAATAGACTTCACCGCCACTACCACCACACACATGCCTCCAATTAGAGGCTAATAGCCACATTTGGGTTACAATTCAGGAAGCTTAATTTCACACATGAAATGTCTAGATAATGTAGACTATACATATGGACTTCAAGGACATGGAAGGGTGATTTTACAAAATGGCATAAATCTAAGCTTGACAACCCCAGAAAGGCTGGTAATCAATTACTAACTTCCAGTTCATGCTAATCAAAAGAGCCAGCCCAGCACCTGCAACACATACCAGTGAGGCTAACCTTTGGAGAACAGTGGCATGGCCCTAGACACCACAAATAGTGCTGTCATAACCCTGAGAAGGACTCTCCCCTCCCCAAGGACACGAGACATGGCATCTCCAAATCTGCAGCTCTTTCCAGGCCAACTGATGTGAATTCAGACCTGCACTAGCTTTTTGTAGTCCGTGTGAACTTGGCAAAGTCATTGAGCTTCCCTGAGCCTCACTTTCAATGGTAAGATAGGCATAATGATTTCTAAACACAGGTTGCTTTGAGAACTTTCTGAGGTGGCCTATAGGATGCTTATAACACTGTACACACACAATAAATCACGTTCCTGTATTTTAGTTACATGAGTTCTCCCTCATACTGCAGTAACAGAGAAATCACTGACTACAAATCTATGTTTTAGGCGGCCAACAGAATGCTTTAAAAGTTTAAATTAAATGCAATATCCAAAAATCAGAAAAACATAAATAAAATAAAATATGTATTTTCAACTTTTCTTTAAAAATGGACATTTCCAGCACATTGATGTCCAATTTATTCACTGGTTCTAAAAGGGCAGTCCCCTTCAGAAGGGGCATGTTCCCTTCTGGCCACCAGACCCCACACATCAGGCAGCCCTCATTCGCCACGTTTCAAGCTTCCGTAAGTGTTTGAGTTTGAAATCCTTGCTGTAATCACAGGGAACCTGGGTCTTTCTATAATATTAAAAGGAAAAGGCATTCCTCAGCACACACTAAAATGAAGACACTACTTACACTAGTCTGAATTCATAACTCCATGAGAAAAGCAAAGCAAATCTTTCTCTCCTTTTCTTGCTCTGTTCCCCCCTCCACCTCCTTATAAAAAACTTTTATGTCTGGGTTGACTTCAGTCTACACACGTGGTAAGGCTCAACAGAGCAATGCTTCATCATTCTCCCTGGATTAGCTTGTTGGATAGTGACCCATTCTACCAGGTGGACAGATATAATGTGTCAGCATATGATTCTGTTTGTAGCAGAATAATCTTATGTTTGTTAAGGCTCCAGACACATTCTGTGTAGCAGCCACAGGGCAAAGACTCAGAGTGGAGTCTTGGCTCAAGTGTCCCTGTCCCCAGAGAGTTGTTGAGGGGTAAGTAGGTATAAGAGCCAGGACCTTCTCTTGTGGCTAGAAAGGGATAATCTAGTATGAGTAGATCAGGCCCACCGAAAAATCCAACTTTAAACATTGTCTGTAGCCCCATCTGAGGGGGATAATAATGCTAACTTTTAGGGTTTTCTGAAGGATTATTTAGCATAGTGAACATTAGCACTTGCATATAGACAGCACATAACATAGGGTATAGCACACAGTAAGAGCTCAGCATGTCAGATGACCCATAATTAAAGGAAGGATCATTACGAGGTTTCATCACCAAAAGAGTCCCTCAGCAGAAGCCCCAGGAAATGTTTCTCAGGACCAGCCTCATCAGAATCACCTGGAATGCTGTTTAAAAATACGTATTTTCTGAGCCCCTACCCTCCATACAGAGACTCTCACACACTCCTGCTGACCTAAGGGTCCTCATTAACCTCTCCTCTAATGCAATGGAAGACTAAACAAAGAAAATTCTTTCTCTCCATATCCTAACTTGTAAGTGGTTTTGCCACAGAACCTGACAACTAGTCATTCTTCAGATGTTACTCTAGTGAGTCACATGTAACACATACAACACTACTAATGTCAGTCAATAATCAGCAAATTAGAAGACTCTGGCAGAGACTGCACTTGCTCTCTCTAGTTAGGTATGTGTTTAACCAATGGCTGATGGCTTCCCTAAGCACCCCAGCACAGGAAGAGTGATGATCCAGCTCCTTCTGTGACCCCATATTCAATCTACTAGAGTTCCCCAAGTGTGTCCCCCATAACAGTAGTCTTGGGGGCACCAAAGTGTACCAATAGACCAGTTTAGGATGCGAAACTCAGAACCCTGTCCCCCTCTTGGAGGTTCATTAGCCCATTAGCACATGAAAGACCCTGACGAGTCCTGCAGTCAAGAATGCTATTTACCTCCCGTTAATTCTGGGGTTTTCATACATATGGGACCAGAACAACCTGCAAAACAGATCTCTTATGCAACACATTTTTTGAAACTATTAGGTTAACTATATGATTAATCATTCAAACCAGTCACTTTTAAGTGACAGGGGAGCATTACCAGTCACTGTGCTGGAACAAGTATGAAGTGGCCTGTCCCAGAGAAATCAGGACACATGGTGACTCTAAAATGATGCTTCTCCTTGTGTTTGGTGTTACATAAAATCCACCTGTGAGCTAGGCCCTGGGACCAGTCTTGCCTCTGGTCAGAGAGGATAAAAGAAGTTCAAGACCCATGAGCCTTGCTCTTGACCCAGCTCTCGTTGTGTTCCTGACCTGACCAAGCCCTTGTGCCTCAAATCTTATCATTCTTCCCTGCCTTGCCCTGACCCCAAGGTGTTGCGATGGGCCTGCTCTGCACTGATCCTCTGCAAAGACTGAAATCCCAGCCCACATCCTAGATCTCTGCCAGATACCCCTGAGGCCAATCGTATGTTTTCTCCTGGGCCTCTGCCTATTGCCAAGGAGAACCTCCTTGCTTCTAGGATCCTCAGGGCTGCTAGGTGTCCAAAGACTTTCCTGGCCTTTTCTCCTTAGCTACAACTCCCACTGTCCTATTACAAACCAAGCTTTGTTTTAGTTTCTCATTTCTAAAGGTGGCTTTAAAATAACCTAAGGGTAACAAACAAGTTAACATTTTACCTATAGGTACCATTGTAATAGGTTAAGAGTTGCCATTAACTAAATAAACAGATTGCAAAACACGTCATTAAGACAGGTAAGAGCTTGCCCTAGCAGGTGTGGCTCTGTTGGTTAGAGTGTAGTTAAAAATTGTAGGACTTGTCTACTATGGGCAGGGTGATGTTTTAATTCTAGAAGGTAGTTTGATATGAAAAAGCTACCCACAGACCAAAAGATTGTGGGTACAATTCCTGGTCAGAGCACATACCCAGGTTGTGGTTCGATTCCCTGTCAGAGTGCGAGGAGGCAACCAATTGATGTTTCTCTCACATCAGTGTATCTCTCTCTCTCCCTGCCCCACCCCCTTCCTCTATGTCTAAGAGCAATGAAAAAATATCCTGAGTCAAGGATAAAAAAATTAAAGACAGGTAAGAGCCCACAATTTATCAATAGGCATTTACCCACCATCACACTTCTGCCAGTGATATTGAATAAAAAAGGAAATGGCACTGTTCCCTTCCCAGGTAACTATAGTGTCTTTAGTACGTTTGCCTTCAAACATTGCCTGATGCAAAAACAGAGCTCCCTCACAAACACAGAAAGACTTCAGAGATCACCCACATTCACACTGGACAGGGGTGCATAGCATCAGGCCATGGAAGAGACTTCTTGAGAGCAGCCACCACTGCTGTGCCCTCCCCTTCCCCACCCACCTGTAGCCCTTTACCCTCTGCCTCCTCTTCTCTGTTTGAGCAGTTCAAGATTTCCCACAGCATGGTAAAACAAATGGAAAAGCAAGGAGGTTTAGGTCTGGTGCCATTCCTTGCCACAGCCCTAAGAGGTTAATATCATACCAGAGTAGCTGTGGCACAATTGGATCCATTTCAATTACAAACAGAAAGTAAAAGTTGATATTTTTGAGAGCAGGCTGCTGCTCAAAAAAAAGTGAATAACAAATGGAAAATTCTTTGATCAAGCTCCTAGGTATTTATTAGCTATTGCTATTCAAATACAGAAAAGAATATTCATAGAATATTGGACTGTGTTCAAGAGGCAGACCTGCAGTCTTATTACCCAGCATGCTCAGCCTACAGCCCCAGATCCAGTGACTCCCAGAAGGCCACTAGCCCTGCAGATAAGGAATAAAATTTATTGACCCAAGTGTGGCAGATATGTTAATTACAGAAACTTGTATTTATCCTAAGCATAATTTCTTTCCTAGGCATAAAACAGGATCAACCTATGTGACAAAGTTTTCTAGACAGGGAGCTGGCAGATGGCAAGGCTCCTAAGTGATGCTCAAGGTGTTTCTGTGCTGGGGACTGTATATGGGAAATGCTGGTCTCCTGCTCTCCCCTGAGGCTCTGGGAGGGACTAGAGAAAGGAGGCCATCTTTGGGAAGATGTCTCTGGGCATTTGTGGATCTCCTAGGAGGTCTAGTGTTCAGTCTTGGACTGACAGGTATGATGGATCCTAGGGCCATAGGAAAGATCGCTAGGCCACCATTCCTTAATCTGCATAAGGCCCTCTAATGCCATGTCCAGATGTACTCTTTGATAATTCTTTGTAAAAAATAAGATTCTTACTCTTGGCATCTCAACCCCAACCCCATGTGTGTCTGTCTGTGTATGTGTCTGTCTGTCTGTCTCTCTGTGCTTAGAAAACAAACAATATGAAAATGGCTGACAGCTATGAATGGGAAAGAGTTAGCTCATGGGTAATTCATTGTGTCTTGAGCTTTCTCATATCAAACTACCTTCTAGGATTAAAATATCACCCTGCCCATAGTAGACAAGTCCTAAAACTGCTCCCAGTGATTCTTGCCTCCCACTATTCATGCCCAAAAGTAATCCTCTCCATCTTTTGAGATCTAGAGAATTGCTCCTAAGGAATAGAATACAAGAAAAGTCACTGGATATATCTTCCCAGTTTAGATTATGAAAGACTGGAGCTTTGGGCTTGTTCATACTTGCTGGTTCTTCTCATTTGCTCTCGGATAAAGCAAGCCACTGTGTTGTGAGCGGCCCCCATAGAGTGGTCTATGTGGCAAGGCAATGAGGAGGCCTCTGGCCAACAGCCAAGGAGGAATTGAGGCCCTCAGTCCAACAACCTGTGAGGAACTAAATCCTGCCAATAATAGCATGAGTGGGTGTAGAAGCAGATCTTTCCCCAGCCAACCCTTGAAATGACTGCAGCCTCTGTCAGAACCTTTATTGATTACAGTTGTGTGAGATACCCTGAGCCAGAGGACCCGGTAAGGCCTGCCTGGGTTCATAACCCACAGAAACTGTGCAAAAATAAATGTTGGGTTTTGTTTTCAGCTGCTAAGTTCTAGGGTGAGTTGTCATGTCGCCATAGATAAGTAACATACATTGCCTCTGTAGAAACAACATGATAAGTAAAAGGGAGAAAATAAAGTAGGGCTGGGGCAATAAAAAAAGGCTCCTACTCGCATAAATGGTACACGGGAAACAGAATAAAGATTTGGTGAAAAATAGTTGCGCAAAAGATAAGTCTTTGAAGGTCTGAATATGCATCTTATTGTAATCCCATCACCTAGCACAGTACCTGGATCATAGAAAATGCTCAGAAATATTTGCAGAACAAATAAAAGGAGTGGCTGACACCCCTATTTCAATCTAAACAGCACTGACTAGATCAGATCTGTGTGAATGGGAACAATGACAAAGGAGCTCTTCCTGGCACCTACCAACTTGTAACCGTGTTTCTACATACTTGTCTTCCCTTTGCCTCCTGAGGGAGATAGAGAAAGCCTTTCCTACACTTCCCTGTCAGCTCATAGACTTCTCTCCTAAACTTTTCCTCTTGGCTTGTCCATTTGTGGAACAAACAAACAAACTGGAGGTACAAATATTCAAATCTACCAAGCAGATAAATTAGAGGCTAACCATCCTCACTTGATCACTGTAGAAGGCAGCCTTTCTCTGCAAAGTGTGCCTTCGAAGCAAGCACCTCCAAGCACTTGCTTCCAGATCATTAACCACTTAATGGAGAAGCTGAGAAAGAAAAGAACCTTAAAACTGTTCTCTTTGTTAGCAGCTACTGCCCACTGACAATCAATCAGAAGGAAGACAAAGCACCCATGAAATTGAAATGTTCATTAATGGAAGCATAGGTTTCTATTTACATGACAATAAAAAAGTAAGACAAAACTGTACGTTTCTGAAAAGCTCACTTCCCAGAATTCTGCTGGAAAATTGAAGGGTACCTATACCACTTGGACTTGCCCTGATACACTGGATTCTGTGAACTGAGACAGAAATGAAAACAAAAAACCCTAAAGTTAAGCAAAATAAAGCATCTGAAAGACAACCAAGAGGTCGGGCATACTATGGCTGATGCATGCAGATGGCCCCCAGTGGCCCCCACCTCCTGGTATTTACACTCTTGTATGACCTCTTCTTTCTGAGTGTGGGTGGAACTGGTGAACTACTTCTAATAGAACATGGCAAAAGGGATGGGATGTCACTTCTGTGCTTACATTACATAAGATTCCAAGTGCCATCTTGTTAGCACATCAACCTCTCTCTCTCCCCACCCCAACCTCTGCATCCCCCTCCCGCCCCCCCGGATTTAATGAAGCAAGCCACCATGGTGGGGAAGCCCACACTCCAGAAGTAGAATTATGCCAACGAAGTTGTGAGCTTGGAAGTAGATTCTTCTGCAGCCAAGCCTTGCCCCCAGCCCTGGATGAAGAAACTGTGATTGCAGCCTGTGAGAGACCCTCAGTGGAGGACATAGTCAAGCTGGTCCCAGATTCCCAACTCTCAGAAGCTGTGAGATAATAAGTGTGTGGAGTCTCAAACTGCTAAATCTGTGGAACAGCAGAAGATAACAAAAGCAATTTTCACTCAGCACAAAGTCATAAGGAGTTAGGAACAAGTGCTTGTTCTGAGTCTATCACAGGGAACAGCGGGAAGACAAGAGAGGTCTAGTCTGTCGGTTGAACTGAGACTCTTCTTTTCACCAGAAATGTGAATATATTGCATTAGGCTTAGGAAAAATGATAAGGAAGTCCCTGAGACTTTAGGGATGGACTTTAAAGGTCAGTATGAAAAAGGAGTAACATTTGTTGAGAGCTTATCTGTGACAGGCACTGTGCTTGGCAATTACCTACCTTCAAAAACATTATCAAATTGAATCTTCATAATAATATTATTCTAAATAGTAATAGCAGTAGTAGTGAAAGGAGAAAAAAAGGAGAAGGAGGTGGAGCAAGAGAAATAATAGCTAACATTTATTGAATACTTATAAGCCTAGAACTGAAGTGCTTTAAAAATATTGTCTCATTTAATCCTCTCAGCTATCCAGTGAGGTAGGTTTTATTACTATAACCATTTTACAACAATAAAACTTGGGCACAGATAAGATCAGGCGCGTTCAGCAGGGAGTGGCCATAGAGAAAACAAATTAAGGCATAGAAATGTCAATAACATTGCCCAAGATTATGTGACCAATGAAAGATAGAGCCATTATTTGAACCCAGGCAGTCTGACTCCAGAGTCCCCCATATTTAATCCCACATGTTTCCAAAATACACTTGTGTCACCACTGTGATTGTCCCCATAAATGTGACACTTTTTTCCCAAAATAGTCCCCATCTGGAGCCACTAAGATGGGTCTCAGCAAGTTGAAGTGTCAACAGCACCCCTCTCTCTCACAAAGCCTTGTAAGCCAAACATAATGCCCTCGCCCCAAAAGGGTGTGAGAAAGAATGACAAAGAAATAATATCAAACATAGCTTAAAGTCAAAATGCTGGCCTGTTTGTCCAAGGTTAAACTCTTTCTGGAATATACACAGAGACATACATAGTTCCCCACTGGGATCCCACCTGCCTGGACTGTGTATCAGGACAGAGTCCCAGAAATGTCAGGCAAGTCATTGACATGAAGACAGAAATCAAAGCACAGAACAAAAGAGCCAGTCCTGGGAAGAAATTGCATTAAATTATCAGGCCACGGAAGCAGCTGGAGGATCATCTCCCTCTGCCTATGCTCAATGGTCCCTGCTCTGCTCTCTGTCCTTGGCTGCCTGCCCAAGTGACATTCCCATCTGGCACTGACCTTCTGCAGACATACTGAATACTCCTTAAGAGCAGGGACTTGCATTCACTTCATGAAATGTATACTGGCTGCTGTGCATGCACCAAGCATTGTGTTAGGTACTAGGGGTGTGTCTACAGCTCCCATTTCTCACAAAAAAACCAACACTCTCCTTAACATGTGCTGGGTCCTTGATAGACCTGCTGGATAAACTGGGAAGGAGTGACCTGAAGAAAAAAGGAAGGGAGAGATGATTGAATGCAAGCTAAGACTACTACAACTATTCCTCCAGGACAAAAGGAAAGGGCCTTGGATTAACTGATTTTGTGATCTTCATGACAACTCTCTGACATATGTTTGATTATTGTTCTCATCCTACAGATGATAAAACTGAGGTTCTAATACTATAACACTCAAAGTCTTATAGCTAAAGTAATGGGCAGGATTCAATTTCAGGCAGTTTGAGGCTATAGTCTATGAACCTAACCATGAAATATGTTGCTTTCCAGTATGGTGCCTGGCACAAAATAGTCACTCAATAAGTAGAAATTGGATAAATGGGTGGATGGGCAGATGAATGGAAAGGTACAAGGTCAGACACATTGGATGGATGATAGATGGATGGATGGGTGGGTGGATAGATGAATGGGAAGATGGGTAAATGAATGAATAGTTAGATTAATAGACTTATTATGTAGATCTACAACAGAAAACAGAGTGGCAGATAAAATGTGGTGTCTCTTTCCAGGTTAATGAGAACAGCATGTGATAGCTTCTCTCTTCTTACAATCAATACAGTTCCTCTAAGGTTGGGGCTTGTGGCTTCTTTTTTTATATAGGTGGTGAGTAGGTGTGTTTTTTAAGAGAGTCATGAAAAGATAACAAGGAAGGTTTATGAGTTAAGGGGTAATGAGGCCTCAGACAATGTGACTGCATAATTGTATAACCACTAATTATGTTTGTGGTGGTGTTGGCTGGAAATAATGACAAAGATAATCAAACCTCTTGCTCAGGGGGATATGCATTGCCTGTCTTACCGTCCATTTCCCGGCACCGTACACTTTTGCTTTATTCTTTTAAAACTTGGCATAAAAAACCTCAGATGAAATGAACTGTAGATAAATCTAGATGCCACAACACCTCACCAGGAATCAACAGCCACCCACTTCGTGCCATGGTGGGTGAGACCTGTTTTGTAGGAAATAACAATAGCACATAGAAAACAGAATTGTGGGGCAAAATAAAAAGTGTTTTGGGAACATTAATAATACAGAAGTCAAAGCAAGCATCTTAAAACCCAAGGCAACTCATGTTAGTCATCTGCTCAAGACTGCAATGGCTCCCCATGTCAACTAGGAGTAGAAGCTGGAGCCCCTCCGATGGCCAGAAAGGCCCTATATGCTCTTGCTCCCAGTAGTTAACTCTCCTTCTCCACTGTATTCCAGACGAGCTGGCCTCACCTCCCCTGGTGTCTACCTGGCTAACTCCTTTATCCCCTCTTACTCAGCACTCCAATCCATTTACCCTGATCTGCTTTGTCTTTTTAAATAATTCTTGTCATCATATCTAATAATATAGAAGTAAATGACTTATAATGTTCACATTTATTGCCCCTCTCTCCCTGTACCAGAATGTAAGCTCTACAAAAGACAGTTCTCCCCTTTTTGTTCATTAATATATTCTAAGCCCCTAAGACCATGTACGGCACATAGCAGTTAATAAATATTTGTTGAATAAATGAATGCAGTTATATTTTCAATGGAAAAGAAAAGGAAATCACTTATACACAGAAGTGATTTCCTCCCACTTTAGAGAAGTGTTCCCCCCAATTCAAAAGAAGATATTTCACATAAAAACCCCAAGACATATGGAGGAAATTTCCAAATTCAAATAAATACTTCAAAAATCTAAAATTGTATTATTCAAAACCTAGAAAAATATTGGAGACTGACATCTTTATCCCGTAATTTCAACTGTCATCTAAGGGGTAGGTTTCCCTCTGGCTAAAAATGCATAATGTAGAAAACACTACAATAGCTGGTGTTTTGGGTTTTCTGCCCCCACAACATTTTAAAAAATAAAATCAGAATTAAATTAAATATCTAAGCAATGTTTAGAGGCTCAGTCCAGGTCATAAATGTCCCTCCATTTGCTTTGATGAGGGCTCAAGCCCTTGCAACTCCCATATTCGATGTGCTGCTTTGTTGAGACTATAGTACCAGTAAAGGGAGCAACACATAGTGCTGAGGCAGTAGTAAGGAGAGCGTCGGAATGGGTGGATGCAGTGGATGATGGAATACCAATGATGGCTTTTTTCTAAGAGACTGCCCAGGCTGATGGAGTGGGCAATAAGGGGACAGTGGCAATAATACCAATCAGGGATCCAGACTACTATACCCTCAAGTAGTGGTGACGGATGACTTGTGGGGACCTCAGAGGTGCCCACCTTTTCCTCTAGAGCATCAAAATGACCCCCAAACAGCAAATGCCCCATCAAGGAATTGTTCCTGGTCTCTGATGTAATAAATCAAGAGCTCTTTCAGTTATTATCTGAGAAGACTCACCAGTGTCACAAAACTCTAATGTTCATAGTTTTTGTTGCAGTTTGGTGGAAAGACTGTTTTCTTGTTCACTGAAATTAACCAGTCTAAACCAATCATTGTGGCTATTGGGATCTTTGTGCCTTGCTTTGGAAAGCAAGAATAGATCATCTTTTTCCCCCCTTAACCAGAGACATGCTTATTGATTTTAGAAAGAAAAGAAGGGAGGGAGAGAGAGGGAGAGAAATGTAGATTTGAGAGAGAAGCATCAATTGGTTACTTCCCATATGCACCCCAACCAGAAACTGAACCCTACAACCTAGGCATGTGCCCTGATCAGAAACTGAAACCACAACCTTTTGGTTTACAAGAAAACATGCCAACCAGCTGAACCACACAGGCCAGGGCAAGAGATCATCATTCATTTCAGCATTTAAAAAATCTCTTTGCTATCTTCCTCATAGGTAAAATGAGCCACCGTTATGCACTTCACTCTCTGGAATCTGAAGGCTGCTTCTCAGTGTGTAGAGGCTGTCAGACCTGCTCATCTCACTAGAACTGGAATGAACATTGACAGGAGAGACTGTAGTGGTATCTCAAGTGTGTACTAACATGCAGTTTCCCCTAACACACACACACACATGCATTTACACACACAAACAATGACAACATAAAGAAGAAGAAGCTACATGGGGGAAAAAAGCAAGATATTTTTTTAAATGCCAGGCTCCTCAGAACAGGTACCTGAGCTTCTGAAAAGAAGCCTGCTAGGCAAATACTTCCTTAGTCCATGGACCAATCCATCCTGCTTCGACTTCAAAGTGACTTGGAAGAGCTGGGCCCCCTAAAAATAGGCCAGTCTGATTAAGTTGAGGCATTGGTAAAACACACCTCACTCTCAGAGGCTCCTCAGGCTATTAGGTGGTGTTCCAGACTGTTATTTCATTAAAGGGAAAATGATGGGGACAACACACAGGAGAAAGTCTATGTTAATTTTTAATAGCAATGCATTTGCTCTATTTGGGTGATGATTTATTTATGCACTTCATAATAAATACATACGATAGCCCGGAGATATCTTTATCTGCCTCTCACAGCACGAGCCATGTATTTTATGGGGTTGGCTCTACACAGAGAAGAGACATAGGCCTAAATAATCTTCCAGTGGCTACAGCCACATCATCTGTTCCCTTCTTCCCCCACTCCAGCCCTTACCTGAGGTTAAGGTTAAACCATCCATCTGAAACCCCAATTCTAAAAACTCAGACATTCACTTTTCATTAAATTTAAAGAAGGGAAAGAAAACCTCTGAAAGGCTTCTTTCCAACTCATTGTGGTCTCACTCCCTTTGTCCATGTGGCTAAGCAAGTTGGAAAGAAGTTCTAAGTGATTAGGAGTTAAGCCTTTCTTCTGAACCTGCATCCAACTGAATTAAATAACATGGTTGAAAACCACTTTCCAAAAACTTATATTGGACTACTACTTGGCAACCTGAGCAAATATCTTTCATGTTGCAAGAGCAACATGAACATTGGTTTTAACCACTGATGCCAGTGATGTCTCAAAAAATATAGCTTAATGGATAGTGCCTCCGCTATGGATGGAAACTAGGTCTCCACATTTCTGCTAAGGGACTCTCCTGGCAGCAGTGTCTAGAAAATAGCCAGGACTAAGGGACAAAAACACGAAGATCCATCTCCTAGGAGAAAAAGCATTATCTTTCTACTTCCTCTGTAGGCATCTCATAGTAAGAAAAGGACAGTTACACAGAATTCTTAAAATCTGGGATAACAAATCTGGATGTTAAAACTTTCTTCTGGAGGCACCACCTGAGACCGTACTTCCCTCTGAAGCCTCCTTGTGCAGGACCAGAACCGGCCATAGGTATGCACAGAGACAGAAGCAGAGGGTTGAAAGGTGATAATGAAGATGGGTGAGTCTATACAGGTTTTCCAAACTGATTTCTGGGCTTGGCAAGGTTACGCCTACACACAAACATGTTCTTAGATATATAACAAGATGTTATTCTCCATCATTACAAATGTTGGCTCTTATTATAATAAAGAACTTGAATCCATGCCTAAATCAACAATGGGGGACAAAGATAGACAGATGTCATGCCACAGTGTTCTTACCCACCATCAACTCAACTCAATGCCATTACCCACTGGTCCCTGCAGGCATCTACGTCTGGGATCCCCTGGCTGGGATTGGGTGTGTCTTCAAGTAGCTGCATATTGGGAGGGGGAGGAAATGATATATCTATATAAAACCATTTATATGTCATGTTAGAGAATTTAGGCTTGATTTTCAATATTTATACTATACCAATACTAAAACTAATAACCTGAACAGAACAAGTAATACTTTTTAAGTGCTTGTCAAATGCTAAAAACTGTACTAAGAAGTTTACATGCATAATCTTATTTAATTTTCACACATCCCTTTGAGGTAAGCTGAGTTCTTTACTTTAGGAATGTTACCATGTTTTTTGAAGTGATGTTAATATATGACAGTTATTTTTTTAACATTTAACAAAAATGTTAGCAGTCCTAAATTTGTTCCCAGTATTAAAAATCCCGAAGTCTGGGGATCACAGCCCTAAGAGATCTTACCACTGCACAAGTGAGATCACACCCATGTCACATTCCACACCATGGATCAATGGAGGTGAGAGGGGATTCTATTTTCTTGAGTTTCCATTATATGATAGCCCTTCTATGATGCATGTCATATATACTATTTCATTATATCCTCATTATAAAACACCTTGCAGGGGCAGCATTTATTCCCAGTTTTGACCGATGAAGAAAGAGCATCTAGGAGAAATAAACTTGCACAAGGTCAACAGTTCTCAAACAGTAAATGGCAAAGGCAGGATTTGAATCCAGCCTCCAGGTGGTCACGAACACCACATTCTTTCTGGAACATTCCACTAGTACTCAGGCTCCCACAACAGGGTTTGGCAAAGAAATCAGTCTTTTTTTTTTTTTTTGAGTGAGGAAGGAAGAAGCTTTTTCAGATGTTTGCACCTGAGCATTCCATAGATTTCACTTAGTGATTCATGGATGGTATCTTTTGACAGGAGAAATTTTGAATAGAACACATCTATATTACATAGAGATTATGTGTTTGATTTGGGGTAAGGAGTTGGGGCTCTATGGACTTTTAAAAAAAACTGAATTCTTAGCACAATTTAAATTCAGTCTTTGTTTCCAGACAATCATCAAATACATGATCTATACCAGATATTGAGAGTTTCATGTATGTATATTCACATATATGTAGTTGTATGATCATAGGCATTATTAATTTGCTATCTTGACAATGACAGAATGCAAAAGCAAGAATTTCTTGCTCTACAATGGACACAAGAAGACATTCCAATCCAAGGAGTTTTTGTGAGGTTTGAATGTCCGGAGTTCAAGCCTCACTTCTGCCTTATTCCTTGTACCTGTTCTTCTGCCTTATTCCTGGCCAGCTTCATTCAGAGAGGACAAAAAAGAGCCCACCCCATGAGTTCCCTCTCCACATCACTGGCCTGTGACCTTGGCCACATGGTAGTGGCAGGAAGCACTTGGCCAGAATCTCATTCATTTTCCCTCCCCCTCTGGCTGGTCAATGAGCTAGAAAATGAAGGACACAATGCAGGTTTACGAGACTCATAATTAGGTCACAGCTGATCCCAATTCCCATCATTTGGCAGCTGGGGCCAGTGGACCAGCACAGGCCATTGACCACTGTCCAATGGTGCCCAGCTTGAAAACATCCTTTTTTCCCTTGTAACACCCCCTCCCCAAAGCTCATAGCCAACCAGCAGTAGGTGCAAGGAGAACCAACAATGCAACTGTCCTCTGTATGAGTCAAAACACTCCTGGAGAACAGGGCCTTCTTGGGGAACAACACTTTATTTATTTGTTTGTTTATTTGTTTTTATGTTTTACAGTTGTTCCTATTATTTCCCCCTTCAGCCCCCACTCCACCCAGCCTGTCCCTCACTTCCATAGTCTATCCCAATCCCATTGTCAATGTCCATGGGTCCTTCATATATGCTCCTTGACTAATCCCTTTACTTTCTTTCAGAGTCCTCCACTCTCTTCTCCCCTTTTACAGCTGTCAGTCTGTTCCATGATTCCATGCCTCAGGTTCTATTTTACTCATTAGTTTATTTTGTTCATTAGGTTCCTCTTATAAGTGAGATCATATGGTATTTGTCTTTTACTGACTGACTTATTTCACCTAGCATAATACTCTGTAGTTCCATCCATGTTGTCCCAAAGGGTAGAGATTCTTTCTTTCTGCTGCATAGTATTCTGTTGTGTAAATGTACCACCATTTTTTAACCCACTCACCTACTGATGGGCACTTTAAAGAGGAAGCACAAGCAGAACTGAACAAGGAAGAATAAAGAGCAGGTCTGGCAAATGGAGGACTCAGAGAGGGCCAAATGGTGGCCTTCCAACAGTATGGGCTGGCTATGGACAGAAAACCAAGGACCAATAGGTAAGAATTATAGCCATGTGACCTAGGCTTTTCTATGTCTCAATTTCCTTATGTTTAAAGTTGGAATAATAACAGCACCCACCTTACAGGGTTGCTAAGAGGAACGGTGCAGAGTAAGCACCACATAAGTGTTAGCTTATTTTTATGATGATATCATTATTATTAGCCATATTTGGGCTCAACACAAATATTTTTTCTAAAAATTATAAATAAATGTAAAAAAAGATCTGCCTTAAAGGCAGTGGTAAGCTGGTAAGCTTCCCACCACTGGAAATATTCAGCTGCGTAGTACATGGGAACATAGAAACAAGTGCACAGCAGAGATGCTGCAGAAAGATTTATAGATCAGTAAAGCAGCATGAAAAGAGTAATTGTAATATGCTTTATGGCTCTTTAGTGCTTTCCAAATATTCTTACCACATGACTTCATTTTCAAAGCCAACCTGTGAAGGAAGTAGGTTAGTGGTATGCCCAGTGCACAGAAGGTAAAATTGAGGCTCTGTTGAGCCAGATATCTGAAGCCAAACAGCCCAGCCTTATCTGAAAGTTTAGAAATCCCCAGCAGCTCCAAACAGAGAGCTCCTGTGTGGCATCTTAGAAACTGCTGCTCCCTCCCTGTCACCTCCCTACTCAACTCAGATGTGGCCTTATCACTGCTGCGCATCTATCCCTGTAGCTGCCCACCCCACCTGGATCCTTCCTTCTCTCTCAGCCTAATTCAGGCACCTGCTTGCTTGAACTTCCCAAATCCAGTTGTCTCACAAATCTCCTCACCTGATCCTGCATTTTTCTGTCAACATAATTTGTTTACTATGGGAAGGGGAAAAGACATTTCTTTTTGAGATGAAGTCTCCGCTGCACATAGCTTGACGCTTGACTCAAAGGTTCCAGGAAAAGGCTTGGAAATCATAAAGCCAGAGGGAAAAGGCCTTTAAGAAAATGGTTATGCCCACAGAGGAAGATGAATGAAAATATCCTCTGAATGAAACTATCCTCTGTGTCCCTGGGTGTGTACAATGCACTTTTCCATCATTTTTCCTAAATTGCACAACCACAGGGCACACTCCCATTAACCAGTCAGTTCCCATCTCAGAATCTGGAGAAAGGCGAGGAAGGCTAATGCCAAACACTTTGGCAAGGAGGAAAGTCCTGGGTTCAGTTTCAAGAATATCTCATAGGGGAACAGGGGAGACGGATGGCCTGGCAGCAACTAAGGGCTTCAGGTCCATCCACCAAATGGCCTGAGAGAGTGAGTAAGTTCATTATTGTCTCATTCACGGTTTCCAGTGGCACCAACAAAGCTTGAGTCACCTGTGCACACATTTGTGCTCATTCATGTTGGATGGTCCTCAGCCATCCACATCAACCTCAACACCTAAGGCCTCTCTCTCCAGGGCCACCATTTACTTTCTGCTCTTATTTGCATATATCTGATCCCCCTCTTCCTCCTCCTCCTTCTATCCCTCTTTCTTTCACTGTCTTGCTGTCTCATTTTTATTTCTTGTCTGTTTTTCCTTTACTTCCTCCAACTGACATAACAGTTTCCCCTCGAATTTTGACTCTCTCACCTCCTCCCAACTCCCCTTCTCCCTCCACAATTTGCTGGTAATGTTAATGCTGCCCTCTGAACTACCAACACAAGATAGACCATTTACAGAGCAATGATTCTTTCTCATCACCTTTTTAACTGTTATTGTAAAAGCAGTTCTCTAAATCAACTTCCTATAAATAGGATGTTACAAGTACATCCTAATGAGAGCTTCTGAGAGAGTCTTTAGAATGTGGAGCAAAGGGAATCAATTGTTTTCTCTTTAAAGATGCGTCTCACCCTTGTCACCCTGTGAACTGTGTCCCTCCAGAATTCATGTGGTTAAGCTCTAGCCTCAACTACTTCGGCGTATGACCATATTTGGAGATACGTCCTTTAATGAGGTGATTAAGTTAAAATGAGGGTGTTGGCTGTAATCCAGCATGATTGGTTCCTTATAAGAGGAAATCTGGACACAGAAAGAGACAATAGGGGTGCATACAGAGGAAAGGCCATGTGAAGACACAGCAAGGAGGAAGCCATATGCAAGCCAAGAACAGAAGCCATAGGAAAACAAACAAACAAACAAACAAACAAACAAACTTGCTGACACCTTGATCTTGGACTTCCAGCCTCTAGAACTGTAAGAAAATGAACTTGTTGTTTGAGCCAACCAGGCTGTGATATTTTGTTCTGGCAGCCCTAGCAAACTAATACACCCCTAATATACTAATACACTAATACAATTCTTTAGGCTACAAGTTGGCCTCTTAAAGGCAGCTTTCAGCCCTCCTGCAAGAACAGGAGGCATCTCATCTTAACGTAACACTCTTGGTAAATATATTCAGCCATTCTGGAAATGCCCAGCATTCACTACCTACCTTCTAACTTGGACTTGAAGAAACAGGGACAAAGGGGACCCAGAGAAGACATCTGCCCAGGCTTGCATTCCTAAAAGACTCCTCACTCAACATTTTAGCCTAAAACATTTATTTCATTATGGCAATATTCAAATATTCACAAAGTAATAAGATTTACCACAATATGGTAAATCCTCCTGGGGAAAATAAAAGAGAATTCACTTGAGAAGCCAAACAACAAAAATTTATAAATTTTAATAAGAAAAAATAGGTTTACATCATAGGTGTAAAGTCAGGTAATACTGGATATAGTTAGAAGATAAACCAGACTATGGAAATAACTAGAAAAGGAAGATTATCAAAACTCAACCAATGGGACCCATAGACCTCAGTTTGCTCTTAGGTACCTGTAGAAATTAGCCTGTAGATTCTTGCATGTCCCAGAAAAATTGTAAATTCCTTGGGAAGCCCCTTCACTATGTAGTCTTGAGGTCTGCATACAGATGTCTTTCTGGTCACTGGTCAATATAAATGAAATGGTTCGAATGGCCCATGAATGACTCTTCTCTCAACTATAACCAAAGCCCCACCTACTTTTAGGAGCCTACATGTGCCCAAATACACCATTAATGCAGGTGATTATAGCCCCTGACATCACCCTCCAAGAGACAAGCCCACAAAAGCTGACAGACATAGATACACATAAAGTTTGTGTGCTGTAACTATCTCTAATAAGCTGGGGAGAAAAATGGAAAAACCAAGACTGGATCTTGTTTGTGATCCTATTCTCTCAGCAGACAGGCCCAGAGGGCAGAGGGAAGTCACCAGAGGCTTCACAAGTCTACTCAGATAAATGGACTCAGCTGTGCTATGAGAGAGTCACCATCCCCAAGTAGAAGTATCTCTATACTTGCCTCCTACATCAACAGATCAAAGAAAAGACAAAGGCAAGGACTAAATGGGGCAGAGCATATACTTGTTCAGGGTACAAGTTAGCCTCTTGAGAAGAAGCTCACAGCCCTCCTGTGGGAACATGAGACAGCCCATGTTCACATAACGCCCTTGAAAAGCATGCTGAGCCATTCCATGAGTGCCCAGCATTCATTACCAACCTTCCAACTTGAACTTGAAGGAACTGGGACAAGGAGGGCCTGGAGAGAACATCTGCCCAGATTTGCATTCCTAAAGGACCCCTCACTCAACATGTTAGCCTAAAAATTTTATTTTTTTATGGCAACATTCAAATGTTTACAAAAGCAGTAAGAAGCACCACAAGCCAATTGCCCAGCTTCAAAAATTATTCTCACCATGGCTTCATATAGCCCTCTCTGTTGTTCTGAGGTATGTTAAATACCAAACATAATAAAATTCACTCTTAGTATTACTTCCAAATGAGCCTGCACATAGAGCCACCACCAGTGAGGATACAAAAAGATGGAAGTGTCAACAAACAAACTGGAATTGCATTGCTGGGTAACCTTCCTATAGTGTATTATGAATTAATATCCTCTCTAAATTCAGTGATTCATATTTTGAGACTATACAGCATTGGATTTTTGTGTTAGTAACAAATAATTTCTTAAATGTTTAACACTTAAAAGTTATTGTAGCTATGTTTTTGTATTCCTTTATTTCGCCAATGTGTCAAGAACTTTAAAGCAAAGAAGAAAGAAGAAAATAAAAAGTAAAGAAAGTGGTCAATGGCTCTCTGAACCTCTCACACTTCCTGTCCCCAAAGAAAAATTCAGCATGAGTTAAATGCAATGAAACGATACTGACAACAGCAACAATTTTGGGGGGTGCTTAATGTGTGCCAAGCCCATGAAGTTGCCAAAGACAACTCCTTGAATACAGAGGATACCTTATGTATTTATGTTCACACCCAGGCTTTACATGCAGGAAGTGCAGGGTCAATGTGTGTTTGTTGGCCTTATCCAAAGACTTTTCAAAAGACATATAGCTTGAGGCACATATGGAAAAACAGGGAGGGGACAAGATTAGTTATCAACAGTCCAAAGGTAAGTCTTATCTCCAGGGGAGAGGGAGCAACTTATTTTTAAAACTACTCTCCTTATTTTTCCCCAGCTGGCTTACTGCCTTCTTGAATTATTCTATAGTTCTCATAACCAGGAAGATGCAGCAACTTTCCACGTGCCCAAATACACCAAATACACTTTGGTGTGGTTTCAGTAATCTGATAAACAGACACAGTTCTTTTACTTACATTCTAAAGGAGGCCATTATCAACCGGCTCCCTATGTCCTGGAGGCAGGGCTCCACTTGGGAACCTCAGGCTCTAATACCGTAGTCCTGAGACTTGGCATTGTGGGAGAGTTGGCCCAGAATAATGCAGAGGCAAGACAAAGGATTTGGCAATGGAAGAGTTAATGCATTATAGGGGTGGCTGAGTCCATCCCAAAGCAGTGCGCCAGTGCAGTTCATTTTCTACACCATTCCATTTCTTCTGCACTAATTCACAGTCATTATCATATCCAGACAAGCACCTCATGCTTCATTTACTGACATTAATTAATTCCCCACCCCCTGTTTTTTATCTTATTTTAAAAGAGTGAGTGGGGAAATATCCCATTCTTCTAGGGAAAGAATACAGGTCTAATAGTGATCGGCAGCTGGCTTTCTCTAGCACAGATGAGCAAAGAAAAGCACACGCCAGCTCATTGGAGAGCTTGCTGGGTCATAACTGTGGCTACAACTTCCACCTCCTGTCACCACCCTCAACCCACACCCCACTCCCAGCCTCCTGTTCCCATCTTCTAGCTCAGTGTTCTGATATCACCCTTACATGCACTGATTAACAAAGAGTTGTGATGGGAGAGAATGACCAACACATCTCCACTCACTAAAGGAAGATATCCAGTCATAACATGGAGGGAAGTAATAAGTGCATTAAGAGGATTAACTGCTAACTGCCCAGGGAACACAACTTGCACTTTCTGCTCAGCTTCTGATGCCCGCAACTTTACTGTATAAAATAAAAGTCTCAGCCAGGCACATCTTGATGTCCTGCCTGCCTCTTAAATGGGCTGGGCTAAAGAAGAGAATAAAACTGAATCGTCTCAGTGTTCCCATCAGAAATACTCTTCTGGCCCTGGCTGGTATGCTCAGTGGATTGAGTGCTGGCCTGTGAACCAAAGGGTCACTGATTCAATTCCCAGGCAGGGCACATGCCTGGATTGCAGGCCAAGTCCCCAGTGAGGGGCGTGTGAGAGGCAACCACACATTGATCTTTCTCTTCCTCTTTCTCCCTCCCTTCCCCTCTCTAAAAATAAATAAATATAATCTTAAAAAAAAAAAAAGAAACACTCTTCTGTGGATATGTGTGCTTCCCCTGTCATTTACTCTGTAACTGAATTACATAATTCCCTACTGTATTATTTATTATTATCTATTATTAAACTCTGTGGCATTGGTATATTATTCAGCAGCTATATTAACTCTCTGCATTCCTAGCATTCTACCTGTATTAATAATTCTGCTGAGTGAATCAAGGCACAAATGTATCTTCGTGATGGTTTTTGGGGTGGGAGGCAGGATGGGGGTTATTAAAGAACATGCCTTGGTTTATACTAAAGAATGCTTAGCCTTCCCTCAGGAGACTCACACTGGAAAATTCACCTGAACTCTAACGAACACAATTCATGAGCTAAAACGGCCATGATTTTGTTCCTATCCTTGGCAAAGCACATTTTTCTGGCCCTTGATTTCCCTGTTTAAAAAATAAAATTCTTGAGTAATTTGAACTCTGGGGCCCCTTTTAAAAGCTCCAGAGTTCTGTCTACCTAGAGTTTAGCCAGTGAGTTTCACATCCTCCTCTCCCAAGAATTTCTCAAGGCCAGAAAACAAGGAACATTATGAGTTCTAATCTGGCTTGAATCTTACTACTTTCTCCATGCCATTGGAAATGGGGCAAATATCTCATCTGTACAGCATGAATCAGTATCACCCTTGTGTGAATTAAATGCCTTGGTAGAATATTTTTAAAGATATAACCAAGAGCCACGTGCTTGAAAATCAGAGAGCACAGTTTAAATGGCAAATTATTATTAGCTGATTTGCTGAACTTTCTCTTGGAATCACCAGTGACTTGCAGTTGGCAGAAATCTCTAGCTTGTCCTCTCCATAGCTGCTAAGTCTCCATGATGAAGGCAGTAAGAACACCACAGCTGTGACACGGAACCGACTTCTAGAAATGCAGAGGAATTTAAGAGAGTCACTAACTCATTTCCAACAGGTTAAGTAGTGGGTTCACTGTAAAGAGACTTTCCTGTTAAAGATTCAGACAAAGTCACATAGAAAGCACATTCAGGTACTTTTGCTTAAGGTGAAGTCTGGACATAGTCATTCTTCTAGTTACTAGGTCACTGTCTTTTGGTGAGCTCACTCTTTCTAGGATCATTGGAAATGTGCTTTGTAACAAGGACTGGAAAATAAGACTTAGTACATGAAGAACTTAAAACATGAACCTATGGGGAAATGAGAAGGCGTCTAACAGACAGGGATGGGAAAGAGAACATGTCAAGGCGGGACAAAGACCCAAAATGACATACAAAAAGGAGAGTAAGGTAACATCTGAATCAAAATCAGTCTGTATTATTAGTAACTGATGCAAACATGAGAAATGACATTAAAAGGAGTGAAGAGGCAATGCTGGCTACTTATGAAGCCTGTCACTCTAACACTTGTCTCTTTAAAGAGCTAAGAAAATTCATTCACATGATCTCGAGATTATCCACAGGAACAAATCCAGATGGTCATTATGTTTGTGATCATATTACCTTTTTTTGTTTTTAAAATAGAAAGAACAAGTCTAAAAGTATGACCAATCAAGTAAGTAAGGTCTAAAGTTTCTGTGGAAGCATATGGGACAAGTACTAGAGAATATAATAGCCTTGAATCAACCCATCAGTCAATCTGCTGACAGGTATTTATTGAGGACTTAGGGTGTCCTTTGGCCTGCAGCCCTCATGCAGCCCAGGATGGCTATGAATGTGGCCTAACACAAAATTGTAAATTTACTTAAAACATAAGATTTTTGTGATTACATGTCACAATGTATTTAATGTATGACCCAAGACAAATCTTCTACTGTGACCCAGAGATGCCAAAAGTTTGGACACCCTTGGCAGTGCCCAACATGGCTATGTTCTGTTTCCTATTCAAGAAGCTTGGTAGAGAAGGGAAGGCCTAACCCCAGCTATTTCATTGTGCCCTTTTGTTAACTCAAGCAAACCATACGATTTAGCTGGACAACAGTTATCAAGCCTCTGTTATGAGCTAAGCACAGCCCTGGGTATACAGGAGAGCCAACTATTAGCAACGTGCACTCTCTGCCTCCTTTAGACAGATCAGGAGAATAATAAGCAAGTATACAAATAACCCTAAGGATGTACACAGCATATACAAGAACTTTTAATGGCCTTGGATTCCTGATCTATACAATGGAAACCATACCAAATCACAAGAGTATACCAGCTATTTAAAGTCTGGGAAAAGAAATAGTAGTCCCTTGATATAAACACATCCAAAGTTTTTCATTTGTGGAGGATGGAATGAGCTATTTGATCAAAACTCAAACTTTTTATTGGGATTTTATTAGAATTTTTATATGTCGATTCTGTTTCATAGGACTTAAACTTTGGTTGAATCACTGATATAAGGAGTCACTTTATCATCTTGTTTACAAAGACAGTAAATCTTACTCAAATGCTTCAGGTTCTGGGGGGAAAAGAGGGTGGAGGAAATTCCTTAAAAAATAAAGGGAAGTTCAAGAAACAGATATTTCCTAAAAGAATGCAAAAATATAAAAGTTAGTGACTTGCATTGAGTAGCAGGATTTCTCTGAAAGCCCTAGAAGGAAATCTCCCTTCTGTGAGTGGTAGCAACCTGAACTGAACATTCTACAATTTTTCTGCAGAGAAAAGCCTCCAACATTCTTGTTATGAAGACAGAGCACCTTGAAGCTTATTTTCCTTGTGTGACTTTTTCTGTGTGACTCTCTTTTCTCTCTCTTGAATTGTCCCTTCTCTAGCTATTTTCCCTACTCTTACCTACCTTAAAACTGATCCCTCCAGCTCATTCTATCTCTTGGTGCTCTCTCCCTTTTGTGGGGGAGGGGCGCATGTATGTGGAGGTGCACATGTGTGTGGAGGTGCACATGGGTGTATATTTCAACAAAACAGCTACCTTAATCCTAGGAATCCCTTTTCCCCAACCCCAGTAGGGGCTTATATGGAACCTGTTTGTGCACACCCTCTGCTCTGTGTCCTATTTCAGATCTGGCAATTCCATTTCAGCACTTGCCTCAAGAAGGAAGCAAATAATATGAAAATAGAACAGCTTTAACTAAGCTCTAAACCTGTTATTAAATGTTATAGGCAACCCAGAGTGAAAGAGGAAAAGTGTAAAGAATACATATTACTTCTCCTAACTGTGCCATTCAAAACACGTTAAGTCCACCGTTTTGATGGTTGAAAACCTCAGACTCTGCCTAGGCTCGGTCAAGCTCTGGGTTTCCATGACAACAGATGAGCCAATCATGAAAGATCTTACTGTCACACCTCAATCGTCACCAGAATCAATAAAAGCTTCTCCTCTACCAGGTCTTTCTTTTTTTCTGACTGAGAAATGACTCTTCGGTGAAAGCTAACATCTTAGTAGGTGGTTATGAAGGAAGCCTGAAACATGGAAGAAAATGAAATAATTCTATTATGTCCACCATGATCTAAGATAGTTGGAAGTTAACTTGATAAGACTGGCCAACCACACTGGAAATCAGTTAAGATTCGCTTTTTGCACCCGCAGTTTCCCCCACACCCACCGCCAGAGATTATCACTCACTAAACAAGTGTTGATTGCTGCATAAGTTTTTCCCAGGCCTGTCTCTGTCTCACCTATAAATCCCAGGTTTGGGTGAAAAATCTTTTTATTTGGTTCTATTAATCCTGCACTCACAACCGAAATGTCCTGGGAGACTTGCATAGGTTTTTCTTCTTCTGGCTTACTAACCTTCTGCCACTACCACCCACCCCTGGGGAGAAAGCCACAGACTGGCAATGTCTCCAGAGACCTTCTGTCCTTTCCTATCCATGGCATGACCAGGAAGAGAGGACACAAAGGAACAACAGCTCAGAGTGAAGATGGAAAATGAACTGGTGGAGGTGGGAGTGGGTAAGAGTACAGAAAACAATAAGAAAAATTAGGAAGAAAAATAAGTTGGCCAAGACAGGGAGACAAAGGGGAAGAAAATCCAGCTAAATGCAAACTTGACCTGATCCTCATTTGAACTATGTGTCTCCTCCATTTAATCTACAAAAGGAAGAAAATTATAGGGAAGAGATAAAAAAAGAAAAGAAAAGCCATACAATATCTGAAAGAGAAAGGAACAGGTATGGGGAATAATAGTAAAGCAAAAAATAGGATACTGAGCTGACACTTATACCTAGCTCTTAGGACACTGACTTATATAAAGTTTTTTAAAATAGTGAATATATAGCAAATTCTCTACTAGCAACTCAGGTCAACTATGAAAATATTTTTTCTCCTCCATAGTTCCTAATACACTATTTTTTAAGATGAGTCTCCTACACCCATTGTGTCATAATCACCTAGTTTTTTTGTTGTTGTTTTTTTTTTTTTTTGATGTTCCCAGATGCCACTCAGGATTAAGACTCTCTGGAGCTGCAACTTGGGGATTGAAATTTTAACAAGTGCCCTTGGTAATTCTCATGCCCTCTACAATCTGAAAAATGCCCCTCACACCTTTACACCATCTGTGTCAAGGGCACTTACCTAATTATGTTGAATCTGCAAAGCATGCTTTCAAAAGTTCCCTCCAAAACATCCCACATACAACTAGCACTGCTGCTACCACATGAGCACATGGTTCTGCTATTGTCCCATAGACCCCAAAATAAAGTCTTTGCCCCCAGCTTTGATCTTTTAATACCTCAGAGTATCAAATACAATACAAACTCTTAAAAGTAGAGTTTTCCCCATAAAAATTGTGTAAAATAATTACAAAATTCCTCATGTGGTCACACATTCAATTTATGTAAAGTAATATTTGGAGCAAGATACAAAAGAAACAAAACTATTAACCTATACAGTAGTTCACAAGTCAGAGTCCAAACTAAAAACCTGGAAATCTCATTTAAAATTGCACATTCTCAGGCATTTGAATTCAGTGGGTCAAGGAAGGTACTCAGAATATGCATTTTAATGATCATGTTCAAGGGCCAAACTTTAGGAAATGCTTAGTGTAACATGAAGCAGTTTGACTTCAATAGTTTAAATCAGCATTTCTCAAAGTGTGGTACCCAGACCAGCAGCATCAGCATCACCAGACAACATTCTAGAAATACAAATTCTTGGGTCCCGTACCAGATGTAATGAGTCACAAACTCCAGAAGTCAGATCCAACAGTCTGTGGTTGGATAAGATTTCTAGGTACCATTCACTTTTACATCACCACTTAGAGTAGTGATTCTCAACCTTAGAAAGGCCTGAGAAGCTTTAGAAAATCCAGAGCCCAGAACATTTTTCAGACCAGCTATTGTATATCTCTGGGGTGAAGGGAAAGGCGGGGCATTAGTAATTGTCAAAGCTCCCCAGGTGTTCCCAATGTATAGCCAAGGTTGAAAACCATTGACTTAGATCAATACTATTTTCCTCACTCATGAAGCACAGCGCTGGTCACACCCCTACCCACACTCTGTTATCAACAATTATTTACAATGATCTTATAACCTGCTTTGTTAACTTCAACTTCTTGGACCTTGGTGGTATGGCAATGGTCACATCTCTGCATTGAGCTGGAGAGAGGAGGGAAAAGAAAGGCACGTCTAATTTGTTGATAGATCAAGTTACTTATCTAAGATTATTTGAAAGTACAAAGGGCTGAGTTTCTAAAGTGTTCTTTTCGCTATGAGCTCCCTACCTCCAGATGAGAAGCACATAATGGAGAGGGGAAAGCTACCCTGGGTCTTCTTTTTCCAATCTGTCATCAACCCCATGATTATTTCCTCCATCAGGCTGGGTGAGTGGGCTGAGAGTCACTTACCCTCCTTTAAATTGCCCCATTTGTGTCAAGGTTACTTTGTACGGAATGATATGCATTACCCATTAATTCTCTTCTGCACCTCCTACATTTTTCCTCAGCCTAGGCTCTTGGAAAGCCTTTCCCTTTCTTCCTTCAACTCCTTTAAAAAAGACCTTAACACACAGTTACCCCATGGGGTTGTCTTGCTTTTCCATCTTCTAATCCCTGAGCCTACAGACAGCTAATCATTTATTATAATAAAAATGAGTTATCACCCTAAAAAAAAAATGATGCCAAATCCTGTACTTCCTCCAGGTCCAGTTCAATGCCTCCTCCTCCAAGAAGCATTCCAGATAGGTTCCTCACAACATTAATAACTTACTTTTTTGGTCGCTTTCTGTAATTATTTGTATCTCTGCACCACCTTAGTGCTTAAGTGTACACTGACATGTACTGTTTTCGAGCTATGTAATATAAAGTCTTTTTGTTTTCTTTCCAACTCACTGGTAAACTTCCCAAAAGCAGACCCATACCTTACAACTCTCTCAAATCCTTCACACCCACAGCACCCTTCTGGGCACAAAGCACACAGCAGAAATACAATGGACATTTGACTATCCTTACACTTATTTCATAAAGTATCAAAAACAGTTAACCATTATCCTGGCTTCTCATATATATTCTCACAGTTAGGAATCCAAACGAACACCAGCAGCCTGTCTCTAACGTCGGTAAGTAATTCTCACAGGTCAGAAAGCACATTGACTCAACTGTGTGCGCACACCTGTGTGAGAGTGGGAACTGTCTCCCCACCCTGTGCCACTGATAAAATGCCTTCAGGCTTCTATGAAAATTAAATACATTTTAGTTTTTATAACTCAATTTTGCCCTTATTTCCCTTCAAGTCTCTGCCTTTGTCCTTTTTAATTATTTTTAGAATTTAAGAACTATTTCTCAGATACATTTAAACATTTTATTATACAGCCCATTGCAGATCTTGAAATTCAATTTTAATAATTGAAAAGACATTTGTTCCTTATGGGTAGCATTTGCATTTTAAAGTCGACCGAGGCTGAGGTAGGGTAGAATTTCAAAGCTGATTTTTGAATTGGTCATTAAACATTAAATTTTCATACTAAAAACAATACTATTATTTTGAGAAATCGTGCTCCCTTCTTTGGAGAAGCATAAGGCTTAGTGATTCATAATGTGAAAGTTACTGAGTGTATTTTGGAGAGTATACATTTCATGACAATATATAGGAAGCTTACATTAGAGATTTCCTCTGCATTTTTATCATACAAGTATATTTCTATGCAGCACAACCTACCCACCTGCTCTTCACTTACACTTCTGTGAACAGTATAAATAGAAAGATGCTTTAGAGATGTGTGAATGTAGAGGACGAGTGAGCACAGTCTCTTGTATGATTAACTGAGGACAAGAGGACCCGGTGGTAGGGGGAGTTGTTCTCCAGACAACACAGGAAAAGCAGTAGAAAAAAAGGGGGGGTGAGGGGGAATGGTGAAAACCTATAAAAATGATCGGAACTCTCCCAGAGACACAAAAGAGGATTTAGTTGATGCAGGTAGCCTAGATGGGGAATACACAGGGTATGTAAACAAACCTACTTGGGCCAGGGGTTAAAGAGATTGCAGCAGCATCACCCAGGAAGAAGTGGAGACAACTAAAGACTGAGGTCACTGCCCTGGCTGCTCTCAAGTTCAGGGAGCTAGGAAGTCCTCGGAAGAAAAAGTACAATCCAGTGCATCTAAGAGGGGGCGGAAGATAAATGGTTCTGCAGACTAATATGGACCAAGAATTCCCATCACTACCCGAGCCAACACACCTAATAACTGGCATATTGCTATACAGTATTTTTGTTAATTATACTATTTAATAAAATGCTATTATAATAATGCATGCTCTGCATTTTGAATTTTCTCAGGGGTGCTGGGGAAGAGAATTACAGGAAGAAATTCATATTATAAATAGATCGATTTAAATGTTATGCCTGTCTCTGATGGAAGAACTAGGCAGTATGTAAATGAAAAGAAAAATAGTTTTCTAGGAGTTATATTGGTTCTCAAAGTCATATCTATGAAAGAAGGTTATTTTTTAAATTAATGACTCTAACCAGGCTCCCAAGTCCCCCCAGGTTTATAAAGCGACACTGGCCTTATTTCTATTCCTGCATCTACAGAGCACAGGGTCTTTGCCTTGGTGCCCCTGGAATGCTTTCTGCACAGCTGTCTTCTCTTTGCTATTCAGATTTCAGTTTAAATATCATCTCTTTAGAGAGAAATTCCCTCAAACTCAGTAGCTTTCCCAGTCATTTTATCAGTTCCCCTTGATTCTCTTGGTATCACTATATTATTTATTTCTTGGGTATCTTTGCTTGATTATTTGTGGCCTTTTTCCTGCTCTAAAAGCATAAAAACACCATGACATCAGGAAATTTGTCTTGTCACTGTATCTCCATTTTCTAGCACTGTGTATGGCACATAACAGGTACTCATTAAATATTAGTTGAATGGGTTTGTTAAAATAATAACTGTTACTATTATCATTATTACATCAAAGCAGTCCACTTTAAAATATTTACTCTATTTTAGCATTATTCCCTTCCCTTGCTTTATTTTTCTGACTGCCACTAATCCCTGCATGGCACCGTATTGTATATTTATTTATTCATTAGCTAACTCTTTAGCTAAATAAAATATAAGCTTCTTTGTCTCTTCGGTTTATGTTAATATCACTAGAACCTGGAACAGGTCCTAGGACATAGTAGCAACTCAATAAATTCTTGTTAAATGCAGCCAGTAGTCATATCATACTTCTTCCCCTCCTTTGCCTTCTCTAAGCATTGCACAGGGAGCTTGCTGCTTTGCTCTTTGCCATTGAGTGTCTTCCTGACCAGGTTGTTGGCTCTCTTTCTGCCACCCTGGCGTGCCCAAGTGTTCTTGGGTGATTAAAATAAAGGTGTCCACTATGGTTGAAATATTCTCTGTCTGCCTTGTCCTTCATTAGTGGTAATTTGTAGGCTTGGGCTGTGCTCTAGTCAATTCTTCAGTTCTTATTCCAATTTCATCCTCCAAAGTCACAAACCTGGAGACAGTCATTAACGGTCTGCGTCACGATCACTACCCACCTGAAGACACTTGAAAGAAAGAAGAAGGAAGTGAGAAGAGAGTTTGGCAACACCCCAGAGTCACTCAACTTCAAGAGTCACGAAGCTGTCACCACAACATGCAACACAGTCTGAGTGCGATGGATGAATTCCCATCCAGAATCCCTGCCCACTTCAACTGAATGTGTGCCTGCGTGGTATCACACGTATTGCAAGCCTGTAGCAAGTAGAGCCCTATGCTAGCTTCCACAGGGACTGCAAAATTAAACAGCATGAGGATTCTACTTCTAACAGCTTACCATTCTGGAAGAAGGTGAACATTTGCAAAACTAATGGTAATTAAATGTCCTCCACATCTGTCCCTATCTCACTGTACCCTCATGCACATCAGCAGTTCACCTTGTGTCATCCACATTAGCTTTATAACGCCACCCCTTGCGTGTCAACCACTCTACAGATTGAACTCTTGCTGTTGGGGATGATATAGGTATGAGGTCAATATACTGCAGATAAGTTAGGTAGTGCCTAGGACAGTGTATCTCAGTGTGTGGTCCCCAGAATGCTTATATCAAAACCACCTGGGTTATGCTAGATTCACCAAATCAGAATCTCAGGGGAAGGCCTGAAGACAGGCACTTTTTTAACACTCTCCAAAGTGATTCTTCTAGTTACTAACATTTGAGACCCATTAGACTGATTTATGTGAGGTGTGACAGCATTTCTGTATATGGCAATAAGACCAATCCTTGCCTATGCTTATATGGTATTATAATGATGGCCTTCCAAACTACCATTAGTGGTCAGTAACCCCACACTCTGTCTTTCCAACAGCCCTTATAATATAGGAGCTTTACACTATCTGTGCCCCCTTTAACAATGCGGCATGGAAATGACATGGGTAGCCATTGATTCTAGCCCTTAGCTGCTGGGTTCTCAATTTTGCGTTGGTTTTCTGAGGCCAACTAAAAGATCATGGATAGATATTAAACAAAAAATATGACTGCCATTAATCATGATTCTCACTCATCATGAGGCTATATCATCTGATAAGCAGGCTATCATAGTGGGTTCCAAATGTACTAACTTAGAATCCTTAGGAGTAGAAACCTGGGATCTTAGCAGTTAACACAACATGGTCCGTAGACCAACAGTGGGGAACTAGTGATCCAGTATAAAGTCTGGGACAAATAGCTGGCTCCTAAAGGGGAAGGCATCACTATTGTCATGTACACTTCAATATAGGCTTGATCACTGACCCATGAGTATGAACAATGGTAGCAATTTATTCTAAATCTACAAGTAGCAGAAAATTAACTGCAGCTTTCCCTATCTCTTACTCTCTTCTTTTCAGGTGCATGATGTTTAGCCCTCTAAGCTGGCTTTTCAAAAGATATTCCAGTACTATCACAGGCAAATATACTTAATATACCTTAATACTAGCCAGCCTTCAAGCAGGCCCCAAGTGAGTCTTGCTTCCTGGTGCTCATGCCCTGGTGTAGCCCCCTCTAATCATGAAGAGCGCTGGACTATGTAGTCAATAGGGCATTGGGGAAATGACAGAGTATGACATCCAAGACTAGGTAACAAAAGACTGCCACTTTGGCCATTGCTGCCTTGGCTCACTGCTATGGGGACGTAGCTGCCATGTCACTAGGGCACTCAAGCAGCCCCCTGGAGAAGTCCACATGATAAGGAACTGAGGTCCTGTGCCAAGAGCCAGCACCAATGCACCACCCATCTCAGTGCTCCATCCTAGAAGCAGAATTCTCTGCTCCAGTCAAGCCTTCAGATGACTGCACCCCTGGCCGAAGTACTGGCTGCTAGGTAATGAAACCCTGAGGCAAAACCACCCAGCTCAGCCACTCCTGAATCCTTCATCCACAGAAGCTGGATCATGAGTGGTTATTGTGGTCTAAAGCTACCGCATTTTGAGTTCACTAACTCAAAATGGCATCAGAGCTCCCAACTCAGGGACTCTCTCTATGGCTGTCTCTGAGCGAGTGTGCCAGGCAAATTCCCTCGCCTCTTTCTCCCTTAATTTACTCTATTAAAAGGAAGTTTCACAATAGAAAGATTTTTCTTTTAAAGAGCCTTAGTAACAGCCCTACTGTATCAAACAGGATTGGTTTTAAATGAACATCCTTGTACGTCTCCACCTGCCAGGAGAGTTGTGAGGCTTAATTAATTACAGATCTTTAGATGAAAGAAGCAATGAGCACTGAGGATTATCATCAAACAGGACTAGGAAAAATAGGAAAAAAAGGAATTTTCTCTACTTGTATGCAAAATCCATTTCACCTAAGATTTAGCGAAGGTTGAGTCACCTATTGTTTAGAGAATATTCAATTTTTGCTGAGTGCAGAGTGAAAATAAAGCCAGCACAGCAGCAGGTCAGGGAGCCCCTGTCCTTTAGCTTAAAATAGGCCCCTTTCCCAAAATAAACCCCAGTCCGTCTTCTAGGGAACAGGGTGAACATTTGGATCACCTGAGTTTTCAAGGAGGAACACTGAGATGAAATGGCATATGACCTAAGCCCCATCTAGCAGAGCTCTCTCCCCATTTGTAATGAGATGCTTCCTAAACCATGAGCCAAACAACTCCATGGACATTTATGTGTTTCCTGAGCAAACACTAAGTGGAAGAAATATATTTTGTTTCTGAGAACAGAACTAGTTCTCCACATAAGAATGAGAGGGTAGTTGGGAGAGACCAGGTAATACAGTGGACAAAAATCACTAGGGCTTGTAGCCAAACTTTTGAGAGTTCAAATCCCAGTTCCTTCACTCACTCAGCAAATGACCTTGTTTGAATAAGTGACCTAAATGACCTCACAGCCCAAATACAGCTAGTTTAGCTGTTAGTAATATTGATTGGGCTCTAGATCCCAAAGCTATCATGTCCTCCCGTCCAGGCCCCACTGACCTCCAGATCTCAAAGGCAGTACCCAAGGAGAAGAAAAAAGTAATTCACTGGTCCTTAATGTTGGAGGTTTCCATCACCAAGGGCACCTTGCCCATCCTCCCAGGGAGGACCTGGGTCCTGCTACTTTATTCTCTAAGGCTCTTCGGGGCTGTCTCTTCTGATGTTTTTTTTTTCTTTTTCTACAAAGCTACTGAATTCCAGCTTGGAAAGGCTTAGGCCCCATCTCTTGCATCCACTCCCTTTTTTGTGGGGCTTCTCAGCAGGCATGCAGGGATTGGGTTTTCCCCCAACCAAGGTGGTAAAATCAGAAAGGTAGGTCTGGCTTTTCAGGTTGCTCAGATCTCCCCAGGTTCTCCTTAGTACACCAGATTCCTGCTCAGTGCTTGGGAGCCTAAGCTCCACCTGGCAATTATTGGTTCCTTTGCATTGTTTCCCTCCATCTGTGCATATATCTACCTTTAGTACTTCATGGAGAGGCATGGCTGGTTAGAGAATTATACAGATGTTCCTGGACCTATGCTTTTATAATCATGCCTGGATAAAATAATTATCTACATTACATGACCATTGTAAGGATCAAAAAATATAAGGAGGATAAAAGGCTTGTAAACATTAAAGCATGGTGTCCAAGTTAGTTATTATTATAGTCTCAGGAGGAGCAGTGCCAACTCTGTCTTAAAGCAAAAGGGCCTTCTCTATAAGAAAGAAAATAAAAAGGGGGGTGGGCAATGAAAGCACAGGAAGGCCCTGAAAGGGGCTTATATGCCTTCAGCCCCGGTGGGTTAGAACCAGAAAAGGGCTGTCGGGCAGGAGTAGGGCCAGTGACACCAAGACTCAATTTATCTGGTTGACTCCATCAAACTGAACCATGCTAACAGTCACTGCAATGTGACTTGGAGCTTCCTCAGATCCCAGAGCCATAACTGCACTTCTTGGGGGGTTGAGGGGGGATGTTGAATGTATAGGAGATGAGAGCAGGAGGAAAGAAAGTTAAGAAGGAGAAGAATGAGTACACTCAGGTAGTACTGATGAGTTTTGTCTTGTGTATAACATGTAACATGAGCTCTTTCAGCAAAATTGTTGCCCTTTATTATGTGGATTTTAAAGGATCTCAAGGACACCCACTCCACTCTGCTCCCTACACCAATGCTATGATCCTCCATTAAGAGCCACTCTACATCCTATCACAAAAAGATACACACTCAGAGTGAAGGTCTCATCAGTACAGAAGCAAGAGCAGGTCTAGATTGTATATACCTAGTACAGATTAGGACTGCCAGACCAATCCCTGCTGTAGGACTAGTTTCTGAGTTCTAGTTCTGGTCTTGTTTCTGACACTAACTAGCTCTCTGACCTTGGGCAAATTGCTTTTGAGAGTCTCAGTTTTTTCCATCTGTGAAGTAGGGATATTAATACCCTAGTCTAGTCACCCTAGGACAGTTGGGAGGATCCCATGTAGAGGATTTGGTAATGTGCTTCAAGACCTAAAACATTATATTAGACATTGCCGTAGGTGACACTAGACCATTTTTACACATATGCCTCTTAACATCCTCCCCATCTCCATTTCTTTCTTCTCATCTGTCCCACTATTTATCTCTTATACTCACTAATCCTCTTCTCTTTTTACTCTGCTTATACCTAAGGTGTGTCAGTTGTACACAATAAAACCCATATGTGTTGACTAACCCCACTGATAGTCAAGACAAGTGAAATGGTGATTCCTAATGTTAGAACATTTTTGGAAACTCTTCCAGGATGGGTCTATGTCTCGATTACAAATGAGGGCTGTGGAGCAAAATCTCCCTAACAAAAACAAAAAAGTAAACAGACTTGTCTGCCTTTTGTTCTAAACAGAATATTGAGGTAATGACTATGGTAATAACAACAGCATATATAAGAATGCACCACCCACCCTGCCTCCAACATATGAGAAGCACAGATGCTTGAGCCTCATCCTCAGAGATCTGGGGTGGGACTCAGAAATGTGCCCTTTTCACATTTGTGCCCCCCCCAACCCCAAGGTGATTCCAATGCCCACTTTGAGGAACCCTGAACCTAGGGACATAGTCAGTGGCAATACCTAACAGGAATCAATTCATATTGTGCAATTAAAGATTTTCCCAAAATAGATGAGGCTTATCGAGGCCAAAAATAAACTAGAGGAAAGTCACAGAGGCAGCCAAAAACCAAAATGATTAAAGCTCTGCCAAGAATGATTTATGAACATGGAAAAAAAAAACCCTAAATATCTGTTGTTGACTCAGTGACTGCCTATAGTTAGATCATTGGTCTACACATATTTATAAGACATTAACAACAAGAAGATCCAGGAATTATCTAAGATGTGGCAAGGTCACAGCTCACACTATCAGGATGAACTCAAGGAAAAGGTGGTTTTAGGTTTGCAATTAAGGAAAACACACACATGCTGAAACCTAACACATTATGAATTCACCTCCCGAAGAAAATGATGGAAGCCGCATTGTCTGGGTGCTACTAGAGAGAAAACTAAGTTTGAATTGGAGGACAGGGGAGTCAGATGGCATCATGACATTTTCTATTCTGTACCTTCTCATGGAGGTTTCCCAACATCTGTCCTTGAAGCAGGATTAACCTTGGTATGCCCTTGTGCTTCAAACTCCAGGTGTTGATGCAGATTGGGTCCTCAAAGTTTCTGCTCTCATCCTCTAACTGCTCCTTGTCCCTGTGCCCTGGCTGACACCCAGCAATTTCACGCTAATTCTGAGCCCACCAGGAGCTTAAAGAGATGCTGTCATAGTGCCCCTTTGCCACGGCTTGCAGCCTGAAAACATTGATTATTCACAGTGAAAATTAACTCTCTAGGTCAGTGGTTCTCAACTCCAGAGGCACATTAAATTATCCAGAAAGACTTTTTTTTCTTTCCAAATACAGTTGCCTAGTCCCTATCCCAAACCAGTTAAATAGACTCTTTGGGAGTGGGTCCAGGCATCAGTATTTGTTACAAGGTCTCCAAGTAATTCTAACGTATGGGCCGAAGGACACGGATCTAGATAATGGTTCCTACTTCGACTGGACATCAGAATTTCCTGGGAATATTTCTAAAAAATAGTAACACCTGGCTCAAGTCCAAGAAATTTAAATTTAATTGGTCTGCAATTAGGCTCAATTATCACTATTTTTAAAAGCTGCTTAGGTGACTGCAGTGTGTAACCAGGTGGAGAAGGACTCCCTTTATGGGAAGAGTGCCCGCAAGTCAAACTCTCAACTTATTATCTCCCTTCACTTCTGGCCTCTCCTATTCTCATGTCCCCCAGTATGAACCCTGCTTCTCTTGCTGAAAGTCTTATCTCACTTAGCAGCTTCACAATCTTCTCAGTCACCCAGGCTAGGGTTCCCTGGAGCCACCTTTGACTCTACCCTCTTCCTCATTACTGCACCAAAGATTTGGCAGGCATCTCATGTATCCATCCCTTCCTAATCCAGCATCCTTCTCTCATCCAGAAGGTTAGTATAATGTCCTAATACCTCTTCATACCCTAAACTCATATCTGCTGGGGTATATTGCAAAAGTGACCCAAATTCTTCATACCTATCTGTAACCACACCCTTTGAACTGAGAGTTTGTAGTCCCTCTCACCTAGAAATAGTCTGTGGAGTCTATTTGCCCAATCTATGAATCTGGGTCGGCCTAGTGGCTTGCTTCAGTCAGTAGAATGCAGCAGAAGTAAGTTTCCCACTCCAAGGCTAGGCCTCAAGAGACCTTGCGCATGTCCCTCCTTTCCTTGCTTCTCTGTCAGACTGTCTCCAGGCTACCCTGAAATCAAGCCTGGGATAACATACTAGAGCACATGAGACCATGTGGAGCAAAGCCCAGCCATTCAACCAAGGCACCAAAGATGCAAGAGAGCCCAGCCAAGATCAGCAAAGCCAACTAGCCTATCTGCAGCTCACCATAGATGTATAAGTGAGCCATTGTGCACTGCACCTGATCAGCTGGTCTGTCTTTTTGGCCCAAGACTCACAAGAGATAATAAATGGCTGGTAGATTTAAACCACTGGGTTTTCGGGTGGTTTGTTACAAAGCAATAGCCAACTGATATGCTTGCCTGATAAAAATCTTTAGCCATAATAAAACTACCATTAACAACAGTAAGACTTCTAGAAGATATACACATATATGCTTAAAAAGAGGAGAACTACAACCACAGGAGTGATAAGAACTATGTGCATGGTCTAATTTTTCATCCCAATGACAATATTTTAAAGTATCATGTAGATGACCATCTCATAATCGAGTACTAGCATGCAATTTCAGTGTGCACATTTGCATAGGTGTCCACAACTGTGCTGGTGCCAGTATTAAGATGTTAATAGTCATGGCGGTAAGGGAAGAACAAAGGTGACCCAATGCATGGAAGATACATTCATGCTAAGCAAAGCCCAAATAACACCACTGTGCACTATGCAAACAGTATTGCCTGGGGGTTGCAGTAGACAAAAATAAGGAGAACTGAGTGAACACACAGCACATAGAGTGTGGCAAAGGCCAAACTTTAAATGACCTGGCCATAGCAGATGGTGCTATATTCACGTCACTCATGAAGATGTATTTTTATAGAGATTATAAACTGGTCACATTAAACTACTATTGCTTAATTTAAATTTTTATATTGTTATTTACAATGTATACAGTTGTTTGGTTTTATACCTGTAGCAGAGCATGAAACTGAAGACATTTATAACAAATTTTATTCTCTTAAACATTCAAGTAACATCATAAAAATAATTTAACACAGATTGGAGGGTGGAGTGCTCCCAACATTTTTACCTTCAGAAAAGATCTATTTATTCATCATCCATGTCAAGAACTCTCTACTGGTTTGTTTCATCCTCGTGTCTATGCTATAAAGCTGATATCACTGCCCCCAAGTAAAGGATGAGGACATGGGTGACGAGAGAGTTGAAGTGAATTTCCTGAGCACATATCCCTGGAACCTGGCAGAGATGGAGTTCCGATGCCAGGCCTGTCTGGTTCCAAAGATTACATTTTTGTTATGGGTCAAGTTCCCCTCTCTCTCTATAAACTTCTCCATTGCTCCCTTTAGCCTTTAACTTAACTTACAATTCCTCAGCAAAGCATCCAATGTTCTCCACAAGCTGTTAAACCACTTAGGATCCTTTCTGTTTCTTTCCATCCACACTCTGTTTCAGTGACTTCAGGCAGCTCATCTCTCCCCATTCACTTCCACGCCTCATGTCCAGGAACGCTCTCCTCTGCCCATGGAGGTCCTACTGGGTCTTCAGGGCACAGCCAGAAGGCTACTTTGGAGTCTCTTCTAAGGCTCGGACCCCATCAAAACTATACATACGTTGAGGACCTGATTCTCCTCCATCTGCCAGACATTATGATGACTTGTTTAAATGTTTCTGCACCAGACTGAGAATCTACTTGTTGAGGGCAATGACTATGGTTACTTTTTATTTTTGTGGAGATAATACAGTGGCTTTTTTTATAGCATAAAGATGAACAGTTGCTCACTGTATAAAATGTAGACAATATCAGAAAGTAGGTATTAAAAAAAAGAAACTTTAATTCACTGTCAACTTGGTGATATTTCCTTCCCATATCTATTATCTTTTTAAAATCTTCCAAACCTGAGGTAATGCTATATAGCCCACTTTATATTATTTCCCTTTTTCCATCATATTATTAAAACATGAACATCTTGTCATATCATTTAATATTTATCAAAAATATTTGATTTTTAAACATTGTGATTCCATCACATGTGGGTTCTGTAATTTAACATTTGTCAATCTTTAGGCATCTAAACAATGTCCAGGGTACTTTTCCTCCTTTAAATGATACTATGATCACTTCCTTGTATGTAAATCTTTTCATAGAAAATTCTTAGAAATAGAATTGAGCTATGCATCTTGTGTCTCTCTTTCCCCAAGAACATTTAATTGCTTTGTATACAATCCTGTGAACATTTGCACATACTTTGTACTTAGGCCTTTGCCTGGCACAAAATAGGCACTCAGTTAATGTTTGTTGAATGGACAAATGCTTGAATGAAAAATTCAATCCAAACAAACATTTTAGAATCAACTATATGACACAGAAAACCTAACTACGTTTAAAGAACAGATATGATGTCACTGTATCTTGCTAATAGATAAGTTACAATATGACTGACAGAATTCTGGGAAGAAGTGATGGGTAGGAGGCAGCATGTGGGCACATGGTTCTAAATCCCTCCCAGAAAGGAGTCAAACACTGCTGTCAGAAGTTCATGAATCAAGAAAGTGGTTGTAGAACAGAAGAACTATGACCAGAAACATTTTAAAGTTTTACCACTAGAGATGAGCCATGGGGGGAGAGATTATTTTATTTTTGTGTTGCTTCTGTAAATATTTGAATGTTTTTGCAATGTATACAAATTGCTTTTGTAAATTTGCTTTCCTTTTTTTATTTTTGCTTAAGTCACTTTAATTTTAAAAGTATTAAGGACAAAAACATAATTAGCTTTTTGCCTTTGGGAGAGATTAAGTCAGACTGTCTAGTTTAAGTCTTCAGAGAATCCCTTCTGTAGGTATAGATCAATGGGCTCTGAGTTCTCCTGCCTACATGGGTCTAAGATTACAATACACCTCTTAATGTTTTCCCTTTCCATCATCCCATCATCCTCTCCACTGCCAAGTCACAAGTATATTTCATCAAAAGTCCCTCTTTTCAAACAAATAAGTTAAAATGAAAATATGTAAATAAATGAGCATCATAACAAGAACAGGAAATAACAATGACAGTCAATCCCTATAGATAAAGGTCAACAAATGCTTTGTAAAGAGGCAATACTTATGTTTTGCATAATGATCTATTCAAACAGAACTTGTAAAGGCTGGGTGGAGGAGGCAAATACCCCTTGGTTCTAAGCAAATGAATGCAACCAAAATTTACTGAGTACCTGCTGCATCTAGAAGAGCCCCAGCAGCAGCCACAATGATTATCAGGAAGGAAGAGAATCCTGTGACTCCCATTGGCCTGTCTCCCATACCCATGGGACAGAAGTGAGGCACCTTTATTCTGTGCTGCATCTTGTGTGCATCTGTGCCTTTAACATAATTAATCTGTAGGAGTAATGTTGAGCATCTACTGTGTGTCCACCATCATGGAAAAAAGGAAGGAAGAAGAGAAAAATTAATTCATTGAGCACCTACTATGTGACAGACATATGTGATAATAATCATTTTGCATGTGTGTATATGTGTATGTTGTGGCTTAAAGAAATAGCAGGACAAAGAATTCCAGCAGAAGTCCATAATTCTTCCACTTTTAGACCATCCTTCATACAGGAGGTTGAAGTAGGCCACAGGAAGACTTCTTCAAGGCCTCAGGAAAAGAGCTTCTATGTCTCAGGCACCCAACTAACTCCATTTCTGTTACTAAGGCAGACAACATCACTAAATTACTCTTAAGTTACTACAAAACTATATTCACAGACTCACACCAAGGATGATAAGGGCTGCTGGGATATGTTGGAAATGGTGTACATTGACCATTCAGTGGGACAGGCTAACAAGTGAGGTTTTTAAAATTATCTTCTAAACCAATTACTGGGAAGTGGGCCAAGTTGGAGGAGAGCGTGAACAGTAGAGAGACAGCCTAGGGACAGAGTTATCAGGGCAAGCATGTGTTGTCCAATGAATAGAAGAAAAGTAAGATATTTGGTTCCTAGTCATTTAGGGCCCGAGGTCAAATGTACTCAAAGCCAAAGTCTTTTTACCCCCTACCCTTTATTCAGTAAGATGATCTTGTCCCAAGAGGGGAACAAAAAGTCAGACTTTGATTACTCTGTGAGAGAGAAAAGGATAGGAATGATAGATAGATAGATAGATAGATAGATAGATAGATAGATAGATAGATAGATAGATATGTAGATGGTAACATGTTCCTCTATGCCTTCAGTTTGGGGAATATACTAATCCAACTTTTTTTTTATCCTCACCTGAGGAAAAACATCAATGTGAGAGAAAGACATCAATTGGTTGCCTTTCATAAGTCCCCCCACCAGAGATCGAACCCACAATGTTTTGATGTACAGGATGACACTCCAACCAACTGTGCCACCCAGCCAGGGCTCAATCTGACTTTATTCCTTAATGTCTCCAAACAAACCCATCAATTTGACCAGTCACCCCAATGACCATCACCCATCCAGGTTCACTAGTTCATTACCGCATCTCTTCGAGCCTGCACCCATTCATTCTACTAATTTGTTGAGTGAGTTAATAAGTAAGTGACTATCACCCAGTTGAACACATCAGGATTCAAATCAGTGCCAAATTCTAGATGAATAAGGTTAGGATTCCCACTGCTATTTTGGACAGAAGCAATGTTTTGACTCCAGATTATTACTGAAAGGGGAAGGTCCATGAATAATAACACATTCTGAGGCCCTGAGGCCTTATCCTGAGAAAGGCATCTTGTGTTTTATCCTATGAGAAAAGCCTGGGTCAGATGCCACCAAATCTCACCCTCATTATTGACACTGCTCAACCAGTGTGTGGTCAAAGCCATTGAAAATGAAGAACAGACATCCACACCCTACTGCTTCTCCCCAGATTACTTCAGCCACTGGCCTTAAATACCTGGCCCCTGTGGATGTTTGAGTTGGTGACCCCTGTATTAAGTCAATAAACACAGAAATAAATGTACAGTGGAAAAAAAAGAACAGATATCCCTGGGACATGTTTTAAAGTACAAGGTCATTGTAGTAGAAGAACTGCCAATGCTAGGGGAGGAAAGGACCCCCACTAAATGAGAACAACATTTAATTATAGTCATTTTATTTATTCATTTTGCCAAGACTGCTTAATGCGTGATGATGAAGATAAAATAAAGGGGGAAAACAACAAAGTACAAGTTCTCCTCTTATTTTTTAATAAGTAAATAGATGAAGACGTCTGATAATGGGAGCTGGAGAGACAGATGCTTTAATTAGCACATCCTGATGTGCAAGCTGAGGCAAGGGAAGGAGAGAAGGTCTTTTCTCATTGCAGTTGGTGTCAGTTCAGAGTACAATTACTACTGTTGTCTCCTATGTTGAACTTGAAGGTTTTGAATTTTAAAAAGTAGACAAACCCCCATCTGTTTTTCAGAGCAGAGCCACAAACACAGAATGATGTGGCACCTGGTGACAGCCACCCCAGGAGGTCTGTTCTTCTCCCTCTCTGTTAGTACCTGCTCTCTGCAAAAGAGAGAGGGGGAAATGGCTATGTTGGAGACTGCATCACACCTACCCTGGAGGGTATCCAGGGACCACCCAGCATCCAAGGGGACCAGTGGGAACTCAAGGGAGCCTCACAGAGAACCAGCAAGCTGAGCCTCCTTCCTAGAAAGAGACCTTGTGCTGAGTGCCCTGTGGCAGGACTTGTGCTCTGGGCTTTATCTGATTTCTCTCTCACGCAAGCCCGTGGGGAAAGGACTACTCAGTTTATCAGAAGGAGATTTAAAGACCACATAACTGTTAAGTGCGAAGCTAGAATTTGGAACCAGTTCTCTCCAGCCTCAAACCACTGCCTGCTCAGTGGAAGAAAAACTGATCTTAGATCAGGTCTGACTTCCTATGTATACATATTCTTTTTTTAGGAAGCTATCTGGAAATGCACACTTGAATTATTCTGATTTGCTAATCGAATTTTCTGAGATGAAAAACATCTTAAGTTTTAGGCCTCAGCAGTTCTCACAGCTCACTGTTATCCCTGACAGCGAGGGAAACAAATTCAAAAGCCTGGAAGCTGCCCTGCATGCTTAAAACAGGCCAATGTGTCATATCCAAATTTCTCTTTTCCCCACAGTTCTACAAATACCTCTTTCCCTCTCTTAACTGAGGCTTAGTTCTCTGACTAAATGGTTGGATTGCTGGATGCTGGAAGCGATCTGCCAGGGGACAGACAATGTCCCATTACCAGAATTTCCCAAACACACACGAGGTTAGACTGAGAGAACACCCATGCAGAATAAGTGGTGTATTGGCCATGACACCAAAACTATTCATCCCAAGCATCTTTGCAAGAAACTTTCTGCACAAAAAAGAAGGAAATAAAGGAACATCCAAGTGGCCACCAGGGCACTCAGAGCAAAACCCCCATGTCTGGAGTGGACTTAGATTGGCAGGTCTCTCTACAAAATAGATCTACCTGTTTCAATACAGGGTTTACACGATTGTGTTTCTAAACATTTCTGTAATAAATGATTCTCCAGCACATCTTTTCACTGAGCACTTTGCTTTGCAATGTCCACACACAAGATCCATGAGGGCTGTACCAGAAAAGATGCTGATCGACATTAGAGCATCCTAAAACACCAATGTCAGAATCCTGACTTGAGCCTTGTGATTAGGATTTGACAGTCTATGTGTTAGTGCATGGACATTTAAAAATGCTTCTGTGAGTATCTGTCTCTCAGTTAGAGTGTGTTTAGACGTATGCCTACAGGCCTGATTTCAGAGGCGCTTATCTTCAGTTACACATGAGGTGTAAATAAATATTTGTGGAGACAGGGAGTTAGAAAAGGAACAGGAAAACTGACTAGCTAGTCCACTGAAAAGAAAAGCTCTGAATTTTTCTGCAGGAAGCAAAGAGAAAAACACGCCCAAGATCCCTAGGCATCTTCCCAGGGCATTAGCCACACCCCAACAAATTAGTGACCAAGAGGGACAGAATCTCAGAGGCAAGCAGTCTATGGCCTTTTCATGATGCTCATTTGTGTGCATAGCAGCCCTATTTTGACCCTTCCTGTACCCCTCGGTACTACCTGCTCCTGCTCAGATATTAGTTCCCTGAGTCCAGGAATCCACAATCCCCTTTGTTACTCACAACTTCACTGCATATCCACACCCGCTGTCACCTAGTAACAATGTGAGGGGACTTTGGGTCTTTCCACCATCACCCCACTCTCTCAGTGTCCCATACCACATGACACATCCTCCATCAGGCACTTCCAGGAAGTAATCCTGCAGGAGACAAGGTGGAAAAGCAGAATACTAGGGTGACCCATCCGAAACAGCAGAGGCCCTTCCGTGGGCTGAGATGAGGTGCAGAATAAGAGAGTAATGACATTAAGTGTGGCCAAAGCAAACCTTACATTCAACCAGCATCTTTCCCTTGAGAACCTCATACACTGAACATGAACTCATTTGCTCTGTCAGCATTCCCACGAGACAGACAGGGAAGAAGGCATCATCTTCTCCATTTTCAAGGAAGGATATCAAGGCACGTAGACATTAGGTAACTTGTTCAAGGTCACATAGTTAATCAGCATTCACCATCCTTTGATGATCTGATCAAAGTTCATACACTTTTTCCATTACTCTCTTGATTCCTTTCATTTCAGCAACCATAAGATGTAACCAGGTGTCCAGCAGAAATTCCAGTGCATTAACCACATGCCTCTACCTACTGAATAAATGAAGCTGCTGAAGGATAGGACATGAGAAGTGGGGAGAGTGCCTATGCTGGGAGTGGAGTCCAAATTGACTCAAAGAGAAGCATCACTGGCTCAATGTCAGAGATGAAAGGCATCTCGGACTCTATCTGTCCTGAGGCAGGATTCCCTTCTTCAAGCGCACGTTGCCCTGGGCCATGCTTCACTAAGGGTCTCATGCCTAGTCAGAGGGCTCCAAAACACCACTCCAGTGGAATTTGGGAAAGCCCTTTCTAGGCGATGGTGAGAAGGGGTTACAATAGCAATCATTCTTCTCATAATCCCTGTTTGGAAGGGAATTATCTCTAGATTAACAGCTAAATTTCTCATGGATTAAAGACTAAACTGTGAGTTTATCTCTTAGCTATTTGGTAGGATTAGGAAACTTGCTTCATATGAAATTCTCAAACCATAGAATTGCCTCAAAAACATACCCCACCCCCCACTTAGAGATAAATACATACATAGATTCACAAAAGGAGAAAAATGGAACACAAGGAGGAAACAGAAAGAATATGGTTTTGTACGACTCGAGTAATTTATAAAAAATCAGCACAGTAGAGCCACAGAGGGTTTTGCCCCAGAACACCACAATTAATTGGTGATGTCTGCCATGGACACAGATTTAGAGAGTGGTGGAACACACAACCCACAATTCCCAAGTCTAAGCCCCTCATTTGATACCTGAGGTTCTTCCTTAGGAGGATATTCTCTATTAATATCTCGCCTGTCTGTGTGGGCTGGGCAAAGGGCATTGATAATCTTTTCAAAGATCCTGAACAGAAAAATCATCCTTGGAAGCTAATGAGATTGTCTTACCAGGTTAGAAGGCAGATTTGTTTCCTGACCAGTAAACAAAAATAAGAGTATCTCCTTTCCCAAAGCCATTCCAGGAGAGTATGATCTCCTTCCTTTCTCCAAGAAGACTGGCTTCCATTCTAGAGTAAAGAGAAGTTTCTCTCTCTCCACCCCTACCCCAAAGGGTAGGATGAGCAGGTCACCAGCAGCCTGAAAATCGGAGTTCTCTAACTTGAGGGATCCTCTCCTTGATATTCCCCATTGCATGTGCAGGTGCCATCTGTCACTCACCACCACCCTGTGGGGATTGGAACTCAGAGACCTGATGCAAGAGATTGCTCTGGTTACTGCTTTGGCCATCAGTAATTAATGTTTTTTTCTCTCCAACCCAGATCTTGTGTCTTCTCTCAGTATATATACTAACAGTAGTGTGTGTGTATATACACATACATGTGTGCATGTGTAGCTGTATACATATTTGCATATATAATATACATGGATATAGACACCTACATACATGATCTGTCCAGAAGGTATCCAGCCATGTAATATGAAAAATAGAGACATTTATTGAAGAAGATACAAGAAACATTGTACATAAGACAATGACACCTCAGTACCCTTCAAAGTAGGCACCTTGGGACCTCGCACAGTTCTCCCAGTCACCATCAGCTACCCCATTGTATTTTCCTGAATCTCATTGACAGTCTGAAATCTCTTCCCTCTCAAAGGTGATTTTAGTTTTGTGAAAAGCCAGAAGTTGAAGAGTGCCAAATCTAGGCTGTAGGGGCACGGAGTCACCTGGGTGATTTGATGTTTCGCCAAAAGACTCTGCATGAGACGTGATGCATGAGTGTTGTGTTGTCGTGATGAAGCTGCCAATCAGCAGTTGCCCATAGCTGCAGCCTTCTGAATCAATCAAATAGTTTCTGTGGAGGAACATTCAAGCTTAAAGCAAAATCTGATGCAAATTCATTGCTCTACTTGCTCAGTCATTTTGAATGTGATGGCCACACAGTACACATGCTCACTCTACGGTGTCTACTGACCCCACTAATACAGTGAAGTCATCACTGTTCAGGCATGTGCATTCCAGTCCACCCTCCTTGGCTGCCAGGTTACATCGATGTCGTGTAAACAGTTCTCATGTTAATAATGGCTGGACATTTTCTGGACAGATGTATATTTATCAAACATGTGTATGCACACCATATCCATGGATATATACGCATACATATATTAACCACAGGTGTGTATAATCACATATATATGTATAAAACTGTGGCAGTCTACCTTATTAGCTTGCAAGTTGGCTGCAGTCTCGCCCTTCACAGCGTCTGACTTTAACCATCCTAATTCTCAGCTCAGTGTTCTTTCCACTGACTGCAATGTGTTGCCATGACCTGTCAGAAACAGCAGAGGCCCTTCCATGGGCAGAGATGAGAAGCAGAACAAGAGGATGATGACACTTAGTGAAGCAGAACAAGGGGAAAAATGAGTAAAAATCAGAGACATTGTGAGAAAGGATGAGAAACGCAGTCAGAGAAAAAAGGAGAAATGGCATATGCACAGGGAAGATAAAAAAAGATAGAATCGTGCGAGAGAGAGAGAAAATTAGTAAGACAGACTTTCAAAGTGTTGTAAAAAGTCCCTCCCAAAATGCTTGAGTCATAACGCAGAAAGCCCTCACGTGCTCGCATTTCCACTAAGGTGCCCAGTGAGCACAGGAGAAACCCAAGGCTCAGAGAGCTAAGCAAACGTGCTAACACGCCTTAGTCACCAGCTCTGACAAGCTTCGGGGAAGCAAACCTGAGCAGCTTCCGTGCCTTCCTCTCCAAGGTTTGTTTTCTCTCCCAGTTCTTAGAGATGCTGTCACGGGGAGCCTCTGATTTGAGGCCTCCCACAGGAAGGGGTGGGGGGGGTTGTCACACGCAGAAAACAACAGTGCTGGCTGCCTGCAATGTTTACAAAGGACAGACCATGCCAGACACATCCACAGGGCTGCTGACAGGCCTGAGAGGGGGCAGGATGGGCAGCCGCAGCCCTGCTGAACGCAGTGTGTTTGGATGCTCAGCAAGACATTTGATGCCCGTCAGGAAATTGTATTTGCAAATTCATTCAAATTGACTAAGAGAAGGCCACAGCTTTTCTGAACTAAAACCACAAAACCATAAGACAGGAGAAGAAAAATCATGTTTAGAGAGCAAAGCCTGGAACTTGGAGGGAGGGAGGGGTCAGACGGGCCCCTGAGGAGCAAGTACAGCTCCATGAGTTGGGTTTTGGGCAAAATGAAGGAGAATAGGCCCACCCCCCACCCCAAGGATAGGGGTAACTGCCTGCAGAGCTCTCTACAAATCAATAACTCCCAGGGGTCTTCTGTATGGAATGGGGACAGTGGTACTAATGGACCTTGTGGAGCTATTGCTTACAAAAGAATAAAAATGTTCTGAAGGCACTTGGTAAATACAAAGTGCTGTACAAATGGCAATAATAACGTCGAATTTTATTTAACACCTTCATTAAGGACTCAGAGTAGAACAGGCGGGCTGTTAATGAAATCTGCAGAGAGTACTAAATTGGTCACTGCTGGCAACAGCATGGCTGGACAGGGAAACGCCCAAGGGACACCATGCACCATGAACTAGCAGACCTTCCAGGACAGCTGGTTTGGTCCTTCCCTCAGCTATCAGCCGGCCCTGCTGCAGGGACCTCCTATGGGGTAGCTGGGGAAAACACATAGAGCCTTCTCACCACCCCCGAGTTTACCCAGGTGAAATCAGATTAAAATGAACACTGGGATGGGATGTGAAAGGAGGGATGTGAAGGCTGTTCCAGTGGGAGTGTGGCGTGTGAGGATGATCTCACTCCTAAGTTGCGGTGATGACTGGTCACGGGAGGTGTGATGATGCAGTTGCATTACTTGGAGGTCTCTCTAGGAAGTAGATGATGCTCCTCTCAAGAGCTGGGCCTGTAGGCTTGGCTTCCAAGACATCACACCCTGTCTGGGCTTCTGCCTTCCAGGAGAAAAAAGGCAAGATTCTAAACCCACACCTGGACCTGTGAGCATGAAGGCCAAGAGAACAAGCCTTGAGAGCCCATGGCTATGCGCCCGAGGCAGCCCAAACAAGCCTCTGGGAGAACCCAAACTCCTTACCAGGACTTTGCACGGCTCTTCATGATCTAGTCCTTGCTTTCCTTCCTAGCCTTCCCTCTCACCACCACAAAGGACACCCCAGCTGTGCTATGCCATGTCCAGATCCTTGACTCAACATACACACTGTCCCATCTGCCAGAAACATCCTTTTTTCTCTCCTTGCCTGACTACATCAACTTACCTTTTGAATCTCAGCTCTCCCACAATTGCACCGAGTACTCATCTTCTATGGTCCCACGGCACCTTCAGCTTTCTCATCATAGATCCTGACTCAACATTATTTATTAACTGCGTTCTCTGAGGTAGGCACTGTGCAGAGGATATGATGTGAAATAAGACACACAATTCCCACCTCACAAGAAGAGTAGTTCTCAAACCTGGCTACACATTAGCATCATCTGGGAAGCGTATTTAAAAATATCAGTGCTATTCCAATTCAATTGCTCTGGAGCAGAATAAACACCCATTTTTCTCTCCTCCCCTCCCAGGGTACCTTGCCTATACTCCAGTTCTGAAGCAGCTTAAGGTATCTAGCTGTCCGCTGCATCCAAAGAAGGAGGAGCAGACTTCCGTATAAGATAGGACATAATTTAATGTCATGTGTTGCCATCTTGGGGATATTGAAAATGTAATTGAATATTCATGAAAAAAAACCTACTAGCAACACCAGAAAGAATAAATCCCTAAGGGTAGAAATGTAGGCATTTTGTCAGGGGAGGTCAAGAGAAATGGGGGGACAGCAGAAGAGGATTCCTTGGCGACACCCTTCTTGTCTGACTCACCCTCTTCATCTGAAACACATACATGGGTCTTGTTAAATTTGACCTACTGAGGGTTTGTTCTAGGTCAGTCTAGGAAAGAGAAAAACTCCAGAAAATATAACTTCTACTCTGCATTCTATCCTGACACCATCAATGCTTGGTTACCATATTCTACGAAGTGGCTCTTCATTTTCTTCCCTAATGGAAACTCAGAGCTTGACCTGCACTCACCACTGAAGTGGATTCTTTCCTAGGGGTTGCTCCTAGCAGCACAACCTCTCAGAACCTGGCCTAGTGGTAGCCAACACTAGATACGGCCCTGCCCTGGCCACTGTCCCCAGCACCCTCTCTTCAGTAAGTCCACGCACAGGTGCATAAGCCACAGCTGCGGAGCTGGTGTGGGTGCATGTATGACCCCAATTTGTGAGAAAACTTTTTAAAAACATGCTTCTGGGGATTAAAGTCTAATTAAACAAGCTCTCAATCCTTCAGTTACTCTCACCAAGGTTTTCAGCCATTCTGAAACACAGGCACTTATGACTGACAGTTGTCAGGAAAGATAATAATGTGGGAGCTATAAAAGATTCTGCCTACTTTCCTCATAAAAGGAGAAAGTACTAGACTGGGAGTCATAAGACGTGGATTCTCCACCTGGGTCTGTCACCAGCTGGGTGTCATTGGGAAAACTGCTTCCCCTCCTCTTATCCTCCGTGTTCTCAGACGTTAAATGGGGACATTAACAGTCAGGCACTCTTCTAAATATTGTACACGCATTAAACTGCTTAATGCTCCAAACAGCCCTATGAAGCAGCACCATCACATTCTACTTTAAATAGAAAAAAGATTGAAGCACAGAGTATTAGCATGCCTGAGTTCACACCACTAGTGACTAGTGAGCAGAAAGTTGAACCAGGTAATCCGGCACCAGCTTCTTTTCTCTTAAACACTAGGCTATAATAATGTCATAATAACAGTAACTATAGCACCAGAGGTTGTGAAGATTAAATGAGATAATGCTCATAAGAACTTGACAAAATATTAAATAAATGTTGATTGTGTTGTTATATAATGGAGTAGGATTTCAGTCATTGTTGGGTAGGTCATGGCTACATGCCTTCCCAGGAGTCGTCTGGATGTCTTTCCCTGAGGATGCCATCTGCAGTTTACTGCTTCCCAAAACCGCTGGAGGAGTATGAAGAGGGGGATGTACAGTACAGCCCAGGGAACATACTCAATAGTATTCTAGTAACTATGTATAGTGTCAGATGAGTGTGAGATTTATCAGGATGATCACTTACTAAGTTATGCAATGTCCAATCACTAAGGCGTATACCTGAAACTAATATAATAATGTATGTCAGCTGTAGTTGAAATTTTTTTAAAATTACTTAAAAAGGAAAGAAATGTAAAAAGGGCAAAATCATATGAGTTTAGAGAAAAGTGTCTAATTGAGCTAATGCACAATCTCATTCTGATGCCTGTAAGACAAAGCTGGTCTTAAGAATAGCCAGAGAGAGTAATAGGGCTTTCCTTTTTTATTTTTTAAATCATTTTTATTGTGATTCTATTACAGTTATCCCAATTCTTCCCCCTTTGCCCTCCTCTACCCAGCCTACCCCCTGCTCCTATAGTTAATTTCCCCAGTGAGATGAGCCAGTCTGTAACAGACAAATACCATATGATCTCACCCATAAGAAAAATCTAATGAACAAAATACACTAAGTAACAAAATAGAGTGGTAAGACGTCCTAATCAAAAAACAGACCCTGTCTAGGTGCAGCCCTGCATAAGGACTGCCCTCTACTTGCCCAGGCAGGACTCTGAGATACAGATGCCCCCAAGAGAAGATGTGCTTTAAGTCCCACCCACCACAGTGTAAGTTACTTCATCCCCCTCTTCGGGGGGAAGAACCATGTATGTGAGCTGTGGGCATCTACCATGGAAGAAAAATATGGAAAGAAGGGGTAGAACATCCCAAACTTCGCCTGGTTTACAACTTGGCCTTGTGCCATTTTGGTTCCAAGTGCCTTGCTTTTGTTCTTCCTTTCACTCTGCCATGGCAGGCAAAGCTGGGCACAGAAGGGAACTACATTTATGGAGCATAGATCAAGTGTCAGGTGCTGTGGAGTGTAATTTCTCCAGCGCCACTATCTTAATTCTCACAACAATCCTGAAATGTAGGTACTCTCAACCCCCATACTCACTGCCAGGCTTTTTCTAGTTTCTTTTTAGTGGACAAGGAAAGGTCAGAGATATAAGTAATTTGGTAAGGTCCCATAAACCGTAACCAGTACATCTGGGACTAGAACTCAGATACACCCAATCCCAAAGCTTGTCCTCTGTGCCACCCACACTGCAGACACGAGTCCCTCGACCTCACACAGCCTCAGGCCCCCTCTGTGGCAGGGTGGAAGATGTAGCCAGAAGGAGGTCATGTACACCCCCTGATGAAGAGTCGCCAGGCCCAGGCCCAGGCCCAGGCCCAGTCCTTCTCCCTCTGCCTTCACTGCTCATTCAGATGCAAAGCTCTGGACATGAAAGAAGTGGCAGCAGGTGAGCAAAGGCCCGGAAAAGCTCTTCACCTGTTCTCTCTCTTCCCACATCAAGCACCATCATTGTAAGCTTAAATCCCACTGCCAGCCGGGCCCCTGTGTGGCTGAGAGGAAAGTTATTTACAGCAAAGTCTGGCCTCTTGTGCCACTGCGTAATTCAAGGCAATTGCACTTCCAAATAGATCTTTTTGGAGAAAAATCAACAGTGGCTTTGCTTTCAATCTACTGGAAAATGAAGTCCTGTGAATGCGTTACATAAGTCCACAGCAGGCAGAGTGAGGAGTGCAGAAGCCCACAGCTCCGCTGAGAAGGCGAGGCTCGGGTCCCTCCCTCCATGCCTCCAGGGGCCCCGTCTCACCGGCCCTCGTCTACTTTGTCATGTGCTGCGGCTTTATGGAGCTGACCAGGGCTATCGGGAGGGAGAAAAGTGGGAGCGAAGCCTGAAAGCCATCTGCTGGGGCCTCAGGGGGGAAATGGGAACCAGAGAATCACAGAAAGCCCAGTTAGGGGAGGAGATCAGAGGACAGTCCCTGCCTTAGCCAACCTCAGTCTAATCTAACGCAACGTGGTAACAGCCACCACACCCAACCAGACAAACACACACAGCACCTGTGCCCAAATCCTTTCTTTTCTCTACGTTTAAATGTTTATTTTCCATTATAAAGTAATGAAATCTCACCAAAGAACATTTTGAAAATACAGAAACACAGGGAGATGAAAATAGATGGCCCACAATCACTCAAACACAGTCTTTGTTAACATTCTGATGGCTGTCTTGTTAGTATTGGTTTTTATCCACTTTTAGCTTAAACAAATTATTCCTGATGGGCTTCTCAGAATGCCTCAGGAATTGTCTTCTGGGACCTTCTGTCAAAATGGTGATTGATGCACACTCCAGAGTTTTAAGAGGCTAGATGGTCAGTTGATTGGCTGGAGAGATAGCCTATGGTCTGTTAGATCCTGGAGAAGGACTCTTCAGTGGGGCAAAAAGAGCACTAATCTGAGAATTGGGAGATGGTCACTCCAGCCCCATTTCTACCATCATTGACTGTAGGACCTTGGGCATGTCACAGACTATTCCTTTTGGGTCTTATTTGCATTGCCCATAGTTAAAGACAAAATGGCAGGCTACATTAGAAGCCTGGTGAATTGGTTCTTGTATTTCTTACATTTCCTGAGAAAATCACTTACTCTCCCCGAACACAGGAATTTTCATCTCTCCAGTGGGGATATCAATACCTGCGTGCCGACATGTCTCGTAGCTGTTGTGAGGGTCACACTAAAGGGTGCGTGCAAAATGACTCTGATTACTGTACCCACCAAAAAAACCAAAAGCAACCACTATGATTTTTGAAAATGGGGAAAAACACCTTGCCGTATATCTTGTGAAAATACAAGGAGATGATAAATGTGATAGCACTATACAAAGAATAACACACCATGTAGGAGTGAAAGGAGGTGATCCAGGGAGGAAACAGAGAGAGGGGTGCTGTTCCTGCAATTCTGATAAGAAATCTGGAGTAATGGGGCAGGGTGGCAGTTGGGGGGAGGGGCAGTTGCTGAGAGAGGAAGGAATAAAAAGAGAGTTATTTTTTCTATTTTCACTCCCTTTGTCCAAAAAGGAATTGACTGCTTATACCCTAAAACTTCAGAGGGGAGATCCAAATGGAGAGAGTATGACTTCAGTTTGGTTCTGCACCTTAGCAGGAGTTGAGAGGAAGCTGAAGCACCTGCACCCATCTCAGCCAGAACCTCTGCAAAGGTGAAGTCCAATGGGAAGCACTCTCTAGCCTACAGACTGGGGTCTATTTAATTCTTTTATGTGGTGAAGAGCAGAGGAGAGCTACCCATCAGAAATTTGGGAGATCCCCCCCAACAAAGCTGCCAGACCTTGGAATTAGTCACAGTCTGCCACCTTCTGGTGGGCCTATATATTGCACAATTTCCTGTGTTTTTTGAATTCTAACTCTTGTCCCTGTTCAGAGTTTATAAGGTACCTTTTTCCAAGTTAATATGCTGGTTCCATAGCACTGCCAAGAGCAAGACTAGGCCAGGAAAAACTGTTACAATTATGAAATGTGTCTGTATCAGCTCCCACGTTCTTATTCAAATTGTTCTCTCCAGCTTTTTCCTTTTTAGCCACCCAAACCCAATTCTCTTAATTTATTGTATAAGTACTCAGACCTACTGGCTCACCTTCCCTAGCAATACTTGTATTTTAAAGAAGACCTAAGGGAATGGGCATTGATAACATCCATCCTACACATTCATTCAAATAGGTATTAGACATCTACTATGTACAAGATACAATCTCGTTGTCTAGGATCTTGCAATCTTTTGAGGAAAGTAAAAATATACCAAAGTAACTACACAGGGCAAGGGGACAATCAGATGAATATTAAAGACAACAGCCCTGGCTGGTGTGGCTCAGTGGATTGAGTGTGGACTGCAAACCAAAGGGTCACTGGTTCGATTCACAATCAGGGCATGTGCCTGGGTTCTGGGACAGGTCCCCAGGACAGAGTGTGTGAAAGGCAACCACACATTGATATTTCTCTCCCTCTCTTTCTCCTTCTCTTCACCTCTCTCTAAAAATGAATAAATAAAATCTTTTTTAAAAAAGATAACAGATTCTCTAGGAATTCTGGAAGGGAAAAATCATTTATAGTTGGGGTATTCAGGGAAGGTAATTCTTGACCTTATAGTTGACAATTTTAACAGGAGATGGAGGAGAATATGTATTTAGTAAAAGGCATAAAAACACACAACATGGAAAAAAGTAAGACTTGCTCATGTACTATTTCAACCACAGCACATCAGACAATAATAACAACTAACAGTTATGTGATGTTATAAAGCCTCCTTTAAAAACATTGTCTTCTCAATCAGCCCATATGGTAGGAGTTATCAAAATTTATCTCATCTTACAGATGGAGAAACGAAGTCTAGAGGTAAATTTCTTGCCTTATGAAGATTCCACACTAGAGAAAGAACTTAGACCCAAGGATTCTCTCCAAATCTGAGGCCACAGAAAATCCGATTAAATCAGAAAGGGAGTTTGCTACGATTCTGTGAAGGGCAAAGAAAAATAAGCTAAAATATCCAGCTGATGGTGATATTTCAGGCCCTGTGACAGGAGAATAATGTTCCTTTTTGGGGCCTGTGGAGGTGAGCAGATGTGATCTTTGTTGTTTCTCTCCCTCTAAACAGGGGCTGACTCCTCACTGGTCATTCATTATCTTTCTTCTTAAAGATGCACCCTGAGCTCTACAACCATACAGGAGCTTACAAGTAACACAGAAAAGTTATTTCTTCTTCCTCCCAGTGCATTTGTCTGTTTGTTTGATGTTCTGCTCATTGCATTCTATGTTATCAGGCCTTAGGGTGTCTCAGTGAATTAAAACGATATAGTCAAAATGTATGATTAAAAGACTGAGCAGCAATAATAATGACATAATCATATCATGCATTCATATCCCACTTTAGCATCTGTTATCTCATTTACTCACACAAAATCAGCAGCACTCTGAAATTGGAATGACAGAATGTAGCAATCCAATTTTACTGATGGAAACATTGAAACAGAGAGGTTCAGTGATTTGCCTGGGGCCACACAGAAAGTTATTGCAACTTTAACCAGATCTCTTAACTCCCAAGCCAGCCTTCTTTTCACAGTAGTCCAGTCTCTCTGTTCAGGCAGGCTGTGGAGATGAGAGGGACGGGGTTGTACCATCTGCTTCCAGCTCCCTGGAGCTCGGGGTTCAGCACCATGGACAGAGGTACCTAGGCCCAGTGCCCACTCTTTAATGGTTTACGTGGCCAGGTTCCAAAGCAAAGCTCACAAACTGGATTCTGGAATACTGAACCATGCCATGTGTCACAGAAAGTCTACACAGGCGTCTAGAGGTGTTAACAATACAAATCACTGAGAAACAAGTCAGAGGCTGGGACCAGCATCTTCACTGGCCTGGCCTGGCCTGGGCTGAGGCAAATGCAACCTTTACAGATAACGGCTACTCATTCTTCACCAGATAAAACCTGGGATTAATTAATGATCAGTAATAGTTACCTTGGTATCTGAGTGCTGAACTGTCTCCAATTAACCAACCTTATTTTCTCCTTTTACATCCCAAAATATTGTGAAAAACACTTGGCTATCAATTGTGAAAATAACAGCAACATCAACCAATGCCTACGGTGTTCTTCCTTTCTGTCAGGGCCTGGGCTAGGCACCTATGTGTTATGTCATCATTGGACCCTTTTAGAGGCAAGTATGATATGAAACATATCTAAGATAGAGAGTCTGTGAGGAAAGCATTTGGGGAAATGATGATGCTATACTAAAAAGAATATGAAACCTGAAGTTACACATCTTGCTTTAAGTCCTAGATCTTGGACAGTTGCTGAACTTCCCTGAGCCTCAGTCCATATGTAAAATTGGAGAATCACACTTTTTTTCCTAGGGCTATTGAGAATACTGTAAATAATGCACAGAAAGCCCAGAATACAATGTGAGGACATAGTGTGTGTTCAATGGACACTTCCCTGCCCCCATCTTGCACGTGTATCTTTGGTCTTCCTTCAGCCTCCTTCCCTAGTTCCCAACTCCAAATCATTGACTTGATATCAAGATAAAAATAAATTTGGGGGAAGGGGAAGGAGTAAGCTAAGTGCTATCTAGACAACCTTGAAGAGGATAGGATTTGTACTGAGTTTTAAAAAATGATAATGCCTCTAATGAGAGTCACACAAGGATATAGAGGGGTAGAAATGGTGCACATGATGGGTGCCTGGTGGTTGTGGCAAAAGTCAGGTGTATATACTGTCAATCTTACTATGCCTGGCCACAGGCCAGCAATGGGAACGGGACGTATGACAAGGTTATGAGCCAATGAACATCATGCTTGGCCTTGCCTCCAACCCTCATCATTTGCAGGGCAGCTTCACCACCTGAACAGGTAAGGGGCTAAAGGTAAGCAAGCAGGCTTTGGACCAGAACCATGGTCCCAGCTTCCAATGTTCACCTCCAAACCATTAACTCACTTTCACCCACCCTTCCTAATCTGAGCATTAGAATTTATTGTCCCACTGAAGAGAAGAGAACCAAAAACCAAAATTGATGCATGGACAGCCTCTCTTGAAAAACTGGAATCTACAGGAGCTTGGTTGATGCATTCACTCTTTCCACCGACTCACTGATCACCATGAGAAATTGTCGGTCTCCTCCATGTAGGAGTTCAGAGTCTAGGGAGGCACAAGCTATTCAATGACACTGGTGAATGTTTCAATAAAGATGTGTCCAAGGCACTGCACATGGGGATGGGAGAAGTGCAATGCCAACCACACTGCTCACTCATGTGTAGGAATATTTCTTGGCCCATTCAATATGTACAGATAGCCACTGAAGCCCCTTCTGCACCTGGCTGAAATTCTGCTTGTTCAGTCTGATCAGGCTCTAGGCTGCCCCTCCCTTCCCAGGTCCTCTGGCTGCACTAAAACTCCAAGAACAAGATATGCAGGTATCTGAAAGGAACCCTAGATATCATCTTGTCTGACCTTTTTATTACACAAACTGAGTCCCTGAGAGATAATGACTTCTCCCAGGTTTCAAAGCTGGTGGATGAAGAACTGGAACACAGATCTCCCCACAACCCCCTCATAAAATGTGTTATGTTACAAGTGTTCTCCTGTCTCAGATGTGGTTCTGCAGCCTCCTTGGTAAGTTTACAATTCTGTCTCCCTTGCAAACTCATCTCCCTACAAGTCCCTCCACTGTTCTGAAAGCCTAATGAGACAACCAGAGTGTTAGGTCATTGATTAATAAGACACAGCTCTAGAGTTTAATTCAAAGAGAATTGGCATAATTTTTCTATCTGCACTCTAACTATATTCACTCAAATAACAACCTGCATTATATTAAATACCTTGGGGAGCCTCTCAAACACACCTCAGAATGATAATGGCATCAGGCCTATCGAGTACAGGGTGCAGGCAAAGCCTCTCGAGTCCTGCATTACATTACTGGTCAGGTTCTGTGTAAACTCCTCCATCCCTCGGAGCTGAGTGACTGGAGGAAACCCGCTCCCTGGGACAGCATATTGTGTTCTTGGCAACTGGGGACAACAATGACGCTCCTCTTGCTAATGCATGGGCTAATGCATGAGCTGTGTTTCCCCTCGGGTTCCCAGGGAAGTAGAATGGTGGCAAATAAGAGCTCTGGCCCAGGGATTGGGCAGCCTGGATCAGAACACGGCTTCTCTGCGACGTAACCTACAGCAACTAGAATTTCCCAACTCCACACTTCCTCCTCTGTAAAATGGGGATGATATTTTACAGAAAATCAACCTCACTGGGTTATTTTGAGAATTAAGCAAACTATTTGAGTAAAGGAACTGGTAAATATTAGGAAGTCCAGTAAACGTTAGTTTACTTCCCCTTCCATTAAAGGGAAAAGGGATGAGTGTCTCTCTTTCTTTTTAAGCCCTAACCCTGATTTGATTGAAATCTGAATACTTTACTTTCTCTCTTCAAGTCCTTAGCTTCCCCTTTGAAAAAAGGACATCTTCCCTATATTCCATAGAACATGACAGAATTGTTCACTGTTCATGGATAAAAGTATGATTTGCAATAGAAGCAATTTTTTAAAAGATTTTATTTATTTATTTTTAGAGAGGGAAGGGAAGGGGGGAGAGAGAGAGAGAGGAACATCAATGTGCGGTTGCTGGGGGCCATGACCTGCAACCTAGGCATGTGCCCTGACTGGGAATCAAACCTGCAATGCCTGGTTCGCAGCCCGTGCTCAATCCACTGAGCTACACCAGCCAGGGCAGAAGCAATTTTAATAGTAGATTATTTATGTGTGGGCAAGAGGGAGACAATAAATGATGGACTAAGTACATACTATGCACAGGAAATTTAAGCACATTATTTCACATTACCCTTATAACACCCCTGAGGGAGGGTATTTGGTACTACCCCATTTTGCAGATGTGGAATGCGAGGTTAAATGACTCAAACCAACATGAGATGTGCACCTTTGTGTGTCAGACTCCAAAGCCCATTTTCTTTTACATTTATGCCCTGTTTGGGGAGAACAACCATCCATGGAAGCTCTTAGGGTGAAAGTGTGCAAACATAAACCACACTAAATATGGACTTTCCGTGGGCCCTCCTGGCCTAAAGATTGATCTTCCCTTCATTGGGGTTTTAGATGGTCAGGTGATGGATTTATGCCAGTGACCACCAGAGGGGGATAACTGCTGGCAGCATGCAGGTGGCATGTGTAAGCACGCATACACACACACACACGCACGCATGCACAGTCTCCCCAGCAGCCTACCCAAACAATAATGGAGGATTAACATAGACACAGCGGTCCCTTGGAAAACAAAGACCCTTGAAGAAACAGGGCCTCCTCCCAGCCTCTGCACTATTACCAAAGCCTCTGAGTCTGAGTACACCGTAGGGGGGAAAGAGGGAAAAGCAGACATCCCCACCTTAGGCAAAGGGCATTCCTCTCTTGGAAAGAATAAAATACAGAGTTGACCCTCTCAGTCTTACATTCAAAGAACATCATGGAGACAGCTTAAAAAAATAGACTTGGAACCAGATGAGAGGGTTTTTGAAGTCTTGGCTCAACTGCACCAGTTACACTGTAGGGCCAAGTCCCTTCACACACTGCCGACCGTCCACTTCCTCCCCAGGAAAGGGGGATTCCCGACACCCGCCTCACAGGGCTCTTGTGAAGACAGAATGAAATGAGGTAAGGCAAAGGACTCTGCAAACTGTGGAGGTTATACAAATGCCAGCTGCTCTTACTGGTATGATAATTATGATTATTTACTCAGCATGGATGCTCCAACTATGGCAAGGCCCTGCTCTGAACCACGCAAGAGTAACAGGGCTCGGATTGTATGAAACAGGAGCAGAGGGAGTTAGGGCGGCAATAAACAACAGTCTGGAAGGAAAGGTCCAGATTCCCCAAACTGGTATTTTTGTCTTCTTCCTGCTTCTTCCCATCTTTCAGGAGAGGCCCACCAGCCCATCAGTTTCCTAGGGCTGCTGTACCAAATAACCACAAATGGGGAGGTTTGAAAGAAAAAAAAAACTGAAACTGATTCTCTTGCAGTTCCAGGGGTCAGAAGTCTGATGTCAAAGTGTTGGCAGGGCCATCCACCACCCCTCTCCCTGCCCCCTGCCTCCCCTCTGGAGGCCCTCAGGGAGAATGCTTCCTGCCTCTTCTGTCTCCCTGCGGCTGTCAGAACTCCCTGGATTCCTTGGCTTCTAACCATATCACTGTAATCTCTGTCTTATCTATACATCACCTTCTCTTCTGCCTGTCCAATCTGCCCCGTGTGTATTCCCTAAAACACATGGGTTTAGAGCCCACCTGAATAATCCAGGATGATCTCTTCATCCTGAGATCCTTGACTTAATTATATCTGCAATGACCTTTTTCCCCAATAGGGTAACATTCATAGGTTCAAAAAATTAGGACATGTCATATCTATTTTTGGGGGAGGGCACACCATTCAACCCTCTACAAAGCCAAGTCAGAATAAAGTAGACAAATATACATATACCATGTGAACAGTGTGATGCTGTTTTGTGGGACACCTAGAATGAGATGCTAGCCCTGACCCCAAGAAGGGAGAAGTGTGAGATTTGAATGATATGAAGAACAGGAAGCAAGGTGGCCAGGGGGACAAAGGGAAGGCTCCCTGGAGGGGGTGACCTGTGAACTGAGCTTTGAAGGATTTTGATAAGGCATTGTAAGAAAAGGACAGAGAAGGGAATCTTGATGTCGGAAAGAGTAAGCAGAGATGTGGAGGTGGAAGGGGGAATTTGGGAAAAGAAAACAGGGAGGGGAAAGAAGGTTGAAATGAAGGAAAATATATCTAGGTGCAGGCTGAAGGTAGAAGGACCTCACCCCGAGTCCCAGGTGAAGCAGAGAGAAAACCAGAAATCGACTGTGGCAAAAGGCCGATTCCACTCCACTGCCCCCTCCGACGAGCTCTGCTGGGGCCGAACACTCTTGCTCCCTGCTCCAGCGGTCTGAAAGAATATCTATTCTTCCTGTCCAAACTACTGCTCAAACAGAAGCCCTGCCCTGGGCAATTCTGCTCCTGACTGGGATGCAAACAGTTCCTGTAAGAGGCACAGCCTTGAAAACAGGAGCTGGCAGACTAAGGACAGACAGACAGACTACCAATGATGCAATGCCACAGCAACAAATGCTGCCACCCCAGCCTCCTGGCACAGACAGTTGGACCCAGTTAATTGAAATCCAAGCTTCAGGCAAAGGATTTACCCAAACACCAAGAAAATAGCAGGAGGACCGCTCACAGCATGCAGACAGACGAGATGAGAGCCCTTTAAGACAAGGATTCAAATCAGGCAGCCCAGGTGCAGACAGTGCTCAGCCTAGCACACCTCCCACCCTAACCCCTTCCTCACTTCCTCCTGGCTCTCTCCCCGCCCCCCCCTTCACCCCAAGGCACCTGGACAGCCCTGATTTGCTCTAACAAAAGCAGCTGTAGCCCCAGGGAGTCCACAGGAGGAACATAGCTGATTTCACCTCTTTAACCCTGGAACTCGGAAAGCTGACTCTGGTCTTCCCTAGGGAGGATCCCAGAGCTTTATCTGGAGCTGCACGACCTCTAGGAACCTCTGCACCAGAGAGATAAACCCCCATGCCCAAAAGGAAACCTTCTTATCTCCCAACAAAGCATCTTTGCAAATTACTTTTTTTTTTCTTCTCAGGGAAGGGAGTACAGTATTTTAAAAAATGAATAAACTCAATAACAGTAATAATAATTCTCATCAGCTGATGCCCACATCCTGGCCAGCGCCTTGGGGAGAGAGGCATGGGGGCCTGCAGAGGGGACTGTGCTGCAACTGGGGGTGACTCATGCACAGGGCAGGCAGCTTCCCTGAGGGTCCCGAGAAACCATGTCTGGTTTGAGAGATACAGCCACCACCTCTCTTCATACAGAATAAACAAATGATTAACTGTCTCATTAGTAACTGTGCGGGAAGACACACAACTCACGTCCCAGCAGGTGGTGCAGCCAAGAGCTTTATATTATTTAACAATAAAAGCAAAACAAATGTGGCCTTCTACTCACTGCCTGCCTGCATCACCCACTGCTCCCCTCCACCTCATGCTAGAGCAGGGCAGTGGCACCTGGTAGGGAGAGGAAGGAGCAGAAAGGAGGGAACAGGTGCTGGACTACCTTTCTGGCATTTTAGGATTGCGGTTAGGGTGCAAATAGGGGTGCCGGAATGGAAACAGGAAAAGAGGGAACAAGATAGCTCAGAAATGTAACACGATTTACTCCGGAACTGCATAGGGGCATTTACTTCCTGAGAAAGAGAACAGAACTTGAAATCAAGAGATTCCAGTTCTGGCTGGGACCCTACCTCGACGTGTGACAGGTTGGGCAAATTCCACCTTGGTTTCCACACCTACAGGGAGGTGTGGAAGAGAAGAGGAGAGAAGGGTTTTAAATGGGGAGAAGGGTTTTGTTTTTTTTCAAGTCCTACGCGAATGCAGATCATCATTATCACTGCCTTTTTATTATTACACTCTATTGTGATTCAGGATGAGCCCAAACTCAGGCTTCCTGTGATCAAATCCCAGATCCACTGCCCACTAGCTATGTGATGTCTAACATATAACTTCTCTTTGTGGGCCATAAAACGGGTATGCCAATGACATTCACCTCTCAGGATTCGAGGTTAATTCCTGAAGAGCACTAGACAGTGCCTGGCACAGAGGAATAGGCATTCACAGTGCTGACAATGTCGGCATGTTTATCCTTTTTCCTCACCAGTGCCCTTGTGTTTAACAGGCAAGCTAGATGACATGTCCAAGAGTTCCCATTATGAATTCTTGCTCCCACCTCTAAGCTTTTCTCTATTTTTCCTCCTCTATTCAAAAAAGTACCCCGATTTTTCTAAGATATGATCTCCTCTCCCCTCCTCTGGGGTTTTGAGCCAAAAATCATCTCTCCTTTTTGCTGCTTTCAGCCACTCCAGTGGCTCCAGGTCCCTCTTGCTACAAATATGATCAAGCCTCTTTCTGCCTACAAACCACCCTCTGTCCACCCTATCTCACCTCAAGCCACCATCTTTCCTCTCCCTTTTCTGTCTGAAGACAGCAATTGATCTTCTTTGTGTCTTCGTTAGGGCTTTCACTCACTCTCCTGGCTCAGTGGCAAAAGGCGCTAAACACATGCAGCTCATCATGTCTGTCCCGGGACCTCTCTCCAGGCTCCCGCGTGAACTCGCAGTGGCATGTGGCAGTGCTGACGTCTCCCGGCCTGCAATCCTCCCTTCGCTTGCCCTCCGGACTGCTGCTCTGTCCTTGCTCCCTGCCCTCTGCTCTCTGGTCACTCAGCCTCTTTCCCTAGTTCTTCATCCTGTCCCTTAAACTTTGTCCCCAGGGGAGAGGCCTCAGTGCCCTACTCTTCTGGCATATGCTGCATGCTCCAAGGGCCCAGAGCCCTGCAGGAGGGACACACCCAGAGGAGTGCTAAAGCTGAGGGCTTGGGGAAGTTTTGTTTGGCTGACAGAGTGTGTTCAAAGGCTGTGTGACTGAGCAGGTGTTGGACTGGCTGCAGTACATGTGGCTTAACACCTGTTGTCTTAAATCAGGCCACTCCAGACATTTCTGTCATCTCCCTACCTTGGTAGATAATTCAGTGGGTAAGCCTTATGACCAGGTTTGTGCAGAGCAGCCTCACCTACTTCGCAGAGCAAGCATTATCTCTTGTGTTTCTGGGAACCCAAACTTTATTTCTGCTAATATTCCTTTTCAGAACTCAAACACAAGTTTCCAGCTGTTGAATGGACATCTCCTCCTGGGTGTCCTAAGAAGTCCTTAAGTGTATCTGAATTTCTTTCCATAATACCTGTCCATGTTGGCTAACAATATCACTACCACCCTGGTGGAGTAAGCAGAAACTTCAGGATCATTCCTGACTGCAGATCAATTCTCCTGCTCCCAATTTCTAGCAAGCTACCAAGTTCTGTCAGTTTTACCTGAAAAGTATCCAAAGAATATTTTCCTCTTTCTCTCTCTATCCACCTTGTCACTGTCCTAGTGGGTCCTATTGCCTCCCAGTCCCCCAGGTCTCTCTTTTATCAACTCCATCTTGAATACTCTCCACCAGAAAGATCTTTCTTAAAATAGATCTGATTGAAGAGTTACTTCATCATCCACATACTTCCTACACCTCACACATGTCCTCTCCTTCACTTCCCTCCCCAGTAAAGTTTTTCAGTGATTTCTCATTGCTTAAAGTGAAAATCACCTGGGGGAGCTTGCTAAAATGCAGATTCCTGGCTCTTCACCCTAAACAGTCTAAGGCAATAATTCTCAGTGAGTTAGGAGATTATATTTTGAACAACCACCCTGGAAGATTTTAATATCAGTCCTCCACAAATCACTCTTCTTGAAACTCTGACCAGAAACCACAGAACAGTTATTGAGAACCTGGACTTTGAAACCAGGCTCCCTGAGAGTTGAAGTCTCACACTTTGCTGTGCCTTTCAGCATGTTTTACCCTCCATGCCTCGGTTTCTTCCTCTAATGTATAAGGGTAGCAACAACAATACCACCTGCATATTGAATGCTTATCACATGCCAGGCACCACGCTACACACTTTAAATGCACAGATTCTTGCAGTCATCATAACAGACGTATGAAGTAGATGTTATTGCAGAGGTGGACAAAAGTAGGTTTGCAGTTGTTCATATGGAAACTAAGACAGCAATTAATAAATCACAATCCAAGAATAAACTGTTTCACATACTCACAGCTGTAAACCTCCTTTTGTCCACCCTGTATTTATTCTACTTCCCAAATGAGGAAACTGAGGCAGAGAGAGGATGAGTAACGTGCCTAAGCTCACTGGGCTAACCAGTGGCAGAGCTGTGTTTTGAATGCAGGCACGGATGCAGAATGTCTGCTCAGAGCCATCGCCCACCAGGTTGTCACAGTACATGACATAACCCCACAGGAAGCACTGAGCACGTTGCTCAGCACATAGTAAGAGATAAATAAAGGGCAGCCATTGTTCCCATGATGGTTGTTAGCACTGCTGCTCTCGTTGCAGAACCAACTCTCCACTCTCCAGTTTGAAAGGTAGCAGAGTGTTATGGTTAAACACACGCTAGCAAGCTGCATTGTCCAATACAGTAGACACCAGCCACATGTGCCTATTTAAATTTAAATATAATAATCAAGATTAAATCAACTATAAAATCCCATGCCTTGGCCTCATTAGCCACATTTCAACTGCTCAACAGCCACATGTTGTTAGTGACTACTATACTAGAAGCACAGACTTAGCACATTTCCTCCATTATGTAAAGTTCTGATGGACAGCACTGGTCCAGAGGCAGAGTGCTGGAACAAAACCGTGGCTCTGCTAGTTCTTGAGAATGACAGTTTTCCTCTCTGTGCCTCAGTCTCCTCATCAGTAAAACAAGGATAATAATAGTACCCACATCAGACGGCCACTTTGAGGAATATGAGTTAATACAGTTCATGTACTTAGAAAATAATGGATGTACCCTGGTATGCAGTGGATCATATATAAGTGCTTCTATTTACTACGATGGGGGTGCTGGTATCATTACTAATATGATCATTTATACTTGGGCCATGTGGCAAAACAAGCACTGATGTGTAAACCTTTGCATCTTGCCTGTACCTGAGATGTCTATCTCTCCCACTTTTAATTCCCACTCACCTGACAAACTCTTACACTTCCTCCAAAGCCCAGTCAACTCATGATTTTCCCTCCATAGATTTCCCCAAAACAACCTCACTTCTGGCACAATCCATTGCTTCTCTAACCTACAGAGTATGGTGGCTACGCCTGCTGCTTATCTACTTGGTGAGCCCAAAGTCCAATTTCTCTAGGTGCTTACTCCTGTCACGCTCCTTTGAAATTCCTTCTAAGATCCACATTTCTCCTTGGAAATGAGAACAGACCCCCCTTTGGGGAGCAGACTATACTGTATGTCAGCAGATGGAGCCTTGAGAAGCCTTTTGTGATGACATGTGTCCAGAAAGAGAACCCAATGAGATGTTGTGCCTTGGGCACCATGTCCACCAGGAGCCCCTGGGCACTAGGGCTTGTGACCTTTGGAAAATGTCACACTGGCTGAGATGCTTCTGTATTGTTCTTTGCTCAGCCTTGAATTATTCTGGGTGAAGATACAAATTTTTCCTTGAGTAATAATATCTGAGTAGCTGAGCTGGAAGCCCAGGAGTTTGGGATCATGGGGAGAATCAAAGGTGAACACGGTTTTGTTTTCACAGAACATTTGCAGCTGTGAGTGCATTTTGGAGACACAGTAAACTTTTTCAAAAAGAGAAACTTGCCAAACTTTGAAAGAGAGGGTTTGAGGTGACTGTAGTAACCAAGCCAGACTGATGTGAGATACAGAACATCACAATTTATCAGTTTTGTCACCTTGGTCACAGCTCTGCATTCCTTCTGAGACTCAGTTTCCCCACATGTGAAATGGGGGCGATAGTATACCATACAGAGAAATAACATGCACACTTCTCACAGGGCCTGTAGACCCTAGTACTATTGCTAAGTTCTAGCAAAACTTTCCTTCCAAGAAAATCATATAAAATTTTAAAAGAATCAGAGAAGTGGAGGCCAAATAGAAATGCTTTCCTGTGATACTCAGACTAAGATTTACCAGGCCACAAGTAAGCAAACTTGGGTCTCCAAAGTAACTATAACTCAGCAAGATTTCACACGTACCTATTTGCAAAAGCCATTTAATAATATGTGCAGTTCTACAGAATCCCCTACAGAGTGATAAGTCAAGTTTCCGTAGCAGGGGGCTGCGGAGAAGCAGAGACTGCTGGAGGCTTTAGCCAGACTCACGTCCCTCTCTATCGGTTATTTCCAGACAACAAGCAAACAGGCCCAGGTCTCTTGCATTTAGTGAAACTGTTAGTCAACCCTGTTTTCCTCTCTTCCCACCATCTGTCTTCCTCCCGGTCCCAGCTGCTTTTAGCGGGCAGTGGTTTCTAGGTCTCCGTCTTTTCTTGGCTTCCTGTTTGTTCGCAGCCCATCGACCATGGCCTTTGCTCTCCCCACTGCACTGAAGCTGCTGTCCCCATGGCCACCCGGGACCTCCTTCTTATTCATCATGGCTGTCCTCACATCTCAGCCACTGGGTGACTCCCCTTTTCAGGGCCTCAGTGACAGGTGAATTCCTAGGATGGCCCTTGCCCTCTCCAATCTCCATCCCTCTGAGTGTGGGCAGAACCTGTGAACACGATCAGATACCATGGTCATGACTATGTTATACCTGATGGTGTTATGGGTTGACTGGTGTCCCCCTAATATATACGTTGAAGTCTTAACCCCCAGTCTCTCAGAATGCAACTTTGTTAGGAAATAAGACTATCTCAGATAGAATTAGTTATGATGAGGTCTGGAGGGTGGGCCCAAATCCAAAATGACTGGTGTCCTTATCAAAAGGGGAATTTTGTACACAAGCATGCATACAGGGAAAATGCCTTGGGAACATGAAGATGGCCATCTACAAGCCAAGGAGAGAGGCCTGGAATGGTTGATTCCCCTCACAGCCCTCAGAAGGAACCAACACTGCCAATGCCTTGCTTTCAGACTTCCGACCTCCAGAACTGTGAGACAACAAACTTCTATTGTTTAAGCCACAGCAGCAGCAAAAGACTAATTCAGACTCCAACCCTCAGATCTCTCCCCTACGGGTTTTTCTTGTAGGATAATGTAAACTCTGGGATCTTAGCCATGGACTGCAAGGTGTTGACTAAGTTTGCTCCGCTCCTTCTTGCCTCGGTTTCCCCACTGGTCGGACATTCCCAGTTCCAACACTTGGAGCACTGCTTGTTGAAGTCGAGAAATGGTAAGGGACTTGGAGTGGGAGGTATTAGGAGTTTCACCGAACTTCTTTTTTTTTGCCTGTGGTACAAGAGCTTTCCCAGGCTACCAAAGCTCCCTGCTTCCCTCTGGTCTTCCTATCTGGCAGAAGAAAACTATTTCCCTCCCTGTGCACACACTCACCCTTTTCAGCTCTCCCCACAACCGAGGTTTTCCACTGTTTGGGTAACAAGGTCAGGAATGCTGGTTCCACCCCATGCTGATCAGCCTGATACCTCTCGGAGGCACATCTTGGCAGCCAGAAATGGGACAGCCAGCAGCATATTCCCTTCAGAAACGTGGAGACAGAGCCGCAGGCACACATGGAGGAGACAGGAGCCGAGACATGTCAACGTAAGAAATCTCTAAGAGAAGCTTTGGGAGGTGCATCTGGCAAACTGTACACACACCCAGGAGCAGCCTTGCGGAAGAGTTGCTGCAGTTCCTGTCTGTAAATTCCACAGGGTGAGCCGACTTGACTGGTGTTCTGAATACGCCAACCTCAGGTTGCAACTCCCAGAAATAGACTTTTCTTTCATACCACTTCTTATTCAAGCTCCAAACTCTCCTCTCCTCCTAGAGACCTCATGAGCAGGGCAGATGCGAATCTCTTCATCCCCTATAATGGTGCCATCACTCTCTCTGAACACTCGAGGTAGAATCCTGGCAGTGGAAAGATGATAGCCTTGGGTTCAAATCCCAGCTCTGCCCCTCACTGGCTTACTGACGGCTGAACCTCAGTTTCCTCATCTGTGAAGTGGCCACAGTAGTAACACTTAGCTCCAAGAGGTATTGTAAGGAAATAATGTAAATTCATGTAAGGGAGCAAATCCACATAAAACATATAATTCAATAACTGCCTCTAGAAAGCATGCAATGCAAGATAAGATCAAATATTACTGCTGCTATCATTCATTGTCATTATTTTCTAATGTATAAAATAAAGAAGTAGACCAAATAATCTCTAAAGCCCACTTCAACTCTTCAGAGTCTATAAGGTCTACACTTAAAATGCTCAGATAGTTCCCCCCTGTCTACCACATTAAAACAAACATACCCCCATATAAGTCCTCTCTCTCCCCTTTGTCTTTACCCCTGCTCTTTCCTTTTCCATGTGATTGGCACTTATTTCTGTGTAAATCCCATCAGTTTTCCAGGGCTCAACAGTCACAATTTTCCAAGAGTCACTTCAGCACTGGAACCTTCCCCATCCCTCAACTAGTAATCTCACTTATCTGTACACCTACCTGTAGCACCTTTAGGGAACATCACATTGTTTACGGCATGGCTTTTTGAGGGTGCTCATCCTCCCTGCCAGTTAGATTTAAGCTTTTTGAGGTCAAGTGCTGAGTCCAATTCACCTTAATTTTCCATTAGTATCGATCAGATTCCCTGGATCTAGGAGGAATCTATAAACATTATTTGAGTGAATGGCTAAGTGATTGCAGAATCCCCTATAAACCCTCTGGGCAGTAAAGAACTGCCATCCCAGGAAGTGCCCACACTGCCCTGCTGGGCCATTCCAGAGACTTCTATTTTCCTGAATACATCAGACCAGGATTTATGGGGGGTTTCAGTCACCTATTGGATCTGCCAAAAAGTCCGTTATGTTTTATTCTGTAAAATAAGACACATTTTTCATTTTCACCAATAACTTTATTGACTTAGATATTTTGAGTATGTTGGCCAGCTATCTCCTGCTATTGGCTTCTAGTGGGTAGAGGTCAGGGGTGCAACTAAATATCTTCCAATGCATAAGACAGCCCCACAGCAAAGAGTTATTTGGCTAAAGTGTCAATAGTACCAAGAAACTTCTCAAACCACTTTTGACACATTCGATCAGTCACGGCACCTTCTCCATCCACCACACAAATCATTTTTGTATGTTTCAGTTTTGTTTTAATATTTCTTGAAATAATAAAACATAATATGCTGAAAATGTTGCATATATTCTTCTATCTTCAATATTAAAATGGATGCACAAAAATTCACCAATTTGGTATTTTTTTAAACATGGGCTGATATGACAGCTGTGACAACACAATCTAGCAAAATTGTTTCAAATGTTGTTAAAGACAACTAAGCACTACTAGAGCCATTGTATAGAAAAAAAGTAAATGAACTTTTTGGCCAACCCAATATTTTAAAATAACAATTCATTTACTACAAACTCACTAAAAACCTGAAAACTGCTTAAAAGTTAGAAAAGGAGGGAGTTGAACACAGAGACAGGAGGATGGAGCAGATACTAACAGCATTGGACCTACAACTCCCAGAACTCTCCTTGGAAAACAGGAATGCTAAGTGCTCAGAAGGAACAACAACAAAACTGACTCTCCAAAGTTGCAATCCAACTCTACAAGGTTACTTCCAAGTGGTCACAGCCTCTGGCTGGCCGGTCAAGGTTAGTGGATTAGGATTTATTTCTTTATTGTTCCAAATGGTTTAGCAAAGTATTGTTTCCTTCACAGTGCCTCTACCTGTCTGAACACGAGTTACCCAGTGCAGAGGAATGAAAGCCTTTAAGCTGGTGTGGCAGGAAAAGTTTCCATGGATAAGCTAGAGTACCACTCTTCATGTGGGTCAAGATGGGTTCTAAATGATTGTCCTTTGGCTACAAATCTGAGGGTATGGGATGAGCAAAGGAGTGTTCTGATAAGAGCACCGGACTAGAAGTCAGGAGGCTTTGGGTGCTGGTTTTGCCCCTAAAAATGTGACTTTATGGAAGTGACTTTGCTTCTTTGATTGTTACTTTTTCCATCTGTAAAATTAAGGGTTTGGGCTAGATTGGTAGAACCGTTTGGCAATGGCTGTGCTGTAAGCATTCTTCTAAAAATATCACTACCCAGGGCTCAATTGGTATAGGATGGACAAAGTGGTACAGGATGAGACCCAGAAATCAGTGATTTTAAAGGTAAGAATCACTGGGATAGATAATCCTCCCTTTCAGTTCTAACCCTCTTTACTTCTATAGGAATCTTTCAAAAAACCAGGCAGCTTCCTTTTACATCATGGGGGATTAACCTGAGAGCAGAATCTGGCAAAAATCTAAGTGATCTAGGTGAGTGGAAATATTAACAACATTTTCTCTCGCAGTGGTCTATAAACCTATATTCTTCTCATTAAGATATCTCCAGAGTGTTGTGCCCATGCCTCTGTTCCTGGCCATCCCAACACCACATAGGCCCTATTACAATAGGGTTTAGTCAAGAGTATGGGGCAGAAATTGACACCAACTAGTGGGAGTTTCTCTGTGTGTCCGAGCAATTCCCCGTGCCATGGGCAGATGTTAACCGTTGGGCTATTATCTGAGTGAGAATCTATGTTCCAACCTCTTTTTCCTTTCAATTCCTTATTCCAGAGATACATTATCAAGTTAAGTTCCTTTATGGTGTGAATTCATCACACTGATTAGTAACTTTTGGTGGCTAGGATAGAATTTGTATCCCCACCACAAAGAAAAAAACTGAGGCAGTAACAGTGTCCAGAAAGAATAAATTGTAGTTATCAGGATGGAGTTGAGTTTTGCCTTGGGCTTGGAGTAAAGTTTGGAGGATTAGAGATAAGGTGGTATAATGGTTCATTTTATGTGTCAACTTGACTGGGTCACATGGTATCCAGATAGTTGCTCAAACATGATTCTGAGTATATCTGTTAGGGTGATTTTTGTTGAGATTAATATTTAAATTGATCGACTAATCAGGGGTATTCAACCTGCTGCTTGTGGGCTGCATGCAGACTAATATGACTATGAATGCAGCCCAATACAACATGACAAATTTACGTAAAACATTGAGATATTTTTTTGTGATTACATGTCACAATGTATTTAATGTGTGGCCCAAGATAACTCTTCTTCATCCAGTGTGGCCCAGAGATGTCGAAAAAATTGGACACCCCTGGACTAAATAAAACAAATTGCCCTCCCTAGTGTGGGTGGGCCTCATCAATCAGTTGAAGGACTGAATAGAGCAAAGAAGTTGACCTCTCCCCAATTGAGAGAGAATTTTTCCTTCCTGATGAACTTTGAATGAGGACATCAGTGTTGTTTCTTTTTATCCCTGTCTTCAGATTCTAACCAAAACACCTGCTTTCCCTATTTATCCAGCCTGCCTGTCTTTAGACTAGAACTGCACCATTGGTTGTCCTGGATCTCAGGCCTTTGGACAGAAACTGGAGGTGCACCATCAGATCTCCTAGGTCTCCAGCTTGCCAGTTCACCCTGCATCTCTGCAACTTGCCAGCTAAGCCAATTCCTTATTCTTTTCTTTATATACACAGCCCGTTGGTTCTGTTTCTCTGGAGAAGCCTGGCTAGCACAGTTGGGATAGAATTGGGAATAGAGTTGGGGTTACAGTTCGGTATAGGGTTGGGGTTAGGGTTGGGGTTGGCTTTGTGGCTTAGGATTGGTTGGAGGAGGGTGAAAGTTGATTAGGGAGACACAGTGTCAAACATCTCTTCCTAATATTATTGCTCACCTTGAGAAAGACAACAGAAACCGAGGGACAACCAAGTACCGGTGCTATTCTTGACTGTGCTGTTTATAGTATGAGTCATGGCAATACTTGTCCTTAGACTCAACGGTGTGCCATATGTTTTATTAGTTGTTTTGACTACTATTTCACTAAATCCTCTTATAAACCCTCACAAATATCTATTTAGGGTCCTCTATTTTTAACACAATAAGAAACTGAGGGCATCATGAGATGAGGAAACTCGTAAGTGGAGGGTGTGATGCCTGAACTCAACTCTTTCCGACTGCAAAGCCATTTCGTGCCAATGTGCTGGCTGGGATGGTAAAGACTTGGAAACATCCCCCAAAGCATAAGAAACCAGAAGGATGATCCCTTCCTCAGTGGAGGGTCAGAAAATACCTCTGGCTGGGGGGTCAGAGGTGGGAAGAGGCGATGTATTCTTTCTTTCAGGGCAGCAGTGACACCTATGTTCTCAGCTCCAGGCTATGATTCACAACCCCCATCCCTGAGCAAAGCTGGAGACTGACTTTCCTTCCAGAGGAGACTGTCCTCCCTTGGCCTAAGCAATGCGCAGCCTCCTGTCTATCTTCTGCTCTGTGACATCGGCAATGAGTTATTTCCCTTTTTCAAGCAGCCCCTTCTGGGACCAACCCAAAGATGCAATTTCTTTTCTATTTTTCTCCTCTTTCAGAAGCCACTTTCCAGAGACATAAATGCTGGGCTCATTATATGGCTCTCAGGTAGAAGCCTGTGTTAAAGAGGCTTCGATCAATCTCTTAAATAAAGCTGGCGAAGTACTGCACATACTGGGGGCTTTCTGTTCCCTAATGCAGTCAGACCGGCTTCCTCCTGCTCCTGCCAGCTTTGCCAAGGAGTCCAGCGTCTTCCTTCTCTTGCCCCCCATGGTCTATATCATAACAAACAAACTCAGAATTAGTACATCAGCAGATTTTTAATACTCATGTGGAAAAAGACAGGTTGCTCAATTCCTATTCCTCTGCCCAGAAAGTTGCGAAAAAGAAAAGTGAGAGAACTTCAGTCAGGTGAAGCCAGAGAAAAGCACTACAGCTCTGACCCCTGGGGCCACCTTCGCCCTCCCTACAAAACCCCCAGAGGTGCCCTTCCCTTGCCCTTGATCTTTTGATCCTGTCTCCTCCTCAATCCTTTCTCCACTGGTTCTTCTAAAAAGAGCTTTCTCCTCCCAGGCTGGCTCCTCTCTTTTAGGCAGCTCTGAGGCCCTGCAAAAACCACCAGGCTTCAGGGTTAGAAAATTCTGTTTCAAATCCCAGCTCTGCCCCCCACAAGATTTTTAATCTTTCTGGGCCTCCATCCATGGTCTGTAACCTTGGGTGGTAGTTGGCATGGCCTTCGACCCATAGAATCTCTGCTCCCGGGGTATTGCATGATGCTGGAACTCACATGCCTGTGGAAGAAGCCAAATGGAAGTGTCTGCAAGAACGGCAGACCTGCAGAGTCTTTGGGAAAACAGTGCTTAGGACACCCTAGAAGGAGCCCCATAGCCCTCCTCCAAGTCCTCCCTAGCCTGTGCTCCAGTTTCCTTTCTGCTTCCTCTCGGGCCTGGCCTTTGAAGAAACAGCTAACTGGAGGGAAGTAAATGTGCTGTCTGGGAAATGAGATGAAGCAGACAGACCTGTGCTCCCAGGCTGGCCCCTTGGCCTCAGGGCAGGCGCAGCCCACTCTCTCCCAGCAGACTGGGACCCGAGACTTCACTTCCTGGAATAGCACAGGAAGTGCCCCCTGGAGCTGCCAAGAATCAGGAGCCCAGGCCACTCACATGGTGTATATTTATAACTCCTTGGGCCTTGACTAAGGGCCAAATGTTACATTCACAGCTAATTTCCTATTAATTAGGTGCTGCAGTTCCTCAGCTAAATGAATAACGAGACAGGCAGGAGCCCTGAAGTTCAAAAACCACCACAGACTACGGTGCAAATAGGAGCTGGATGGAGGAGGAGGAGCAGGAAGCCAAGATGGGAAATGGGGGAGGGGAGAAAATATGTTATTCTGTAGGTTATTTCTGCAATAATGAAAGTATTAGTTATTGACCTTATGAAGCCCTTCGTAGACAGCTTTGCTGAAAATGTTTCTAATACTTGCCTCTCAGGGTACAAAGAGACTGCAGGAATGTGAAGGATCTAGTCAGGGAATGGGGGCTCTGTTGGCCTCCGAGACAGTGTTTCTCTGAGGTGGTCTCTGGACCTTTGCATCAGCACTACCTGGTCCAACTGACTCACCAAGTATGGAATCTGGGAAGCTGCACTGTTAACACCTCCCCCCAGGTCATCCCTACAGATGCTAGAGTTTGGGAAATGTTACCCCAGGGTAACTGGGATTTCTGGGCCATACTACAAGGGACCAGAGGGTCTCAGCTAAAACATATACATATTGCCAACACTCTTAACTGTTTACCAAGTACCTTCTGGGTACTCCCTCCTCTCTTTAAATCCCCGCAACCCATTTATGAGGTAGAGGCTACTGTTACCCTGCAAATGAGACAACTGAGACTTACCAAAGGTAAGTAGTTTGGCTAAGTCAAGACCTAGTAAGTGGCTTAAGGAGGCTGGCTCATCCTAGGTACATTGGATACTGGGTTTATTTGCTAAAGACATCTTCCAGTCCCACCAAATCATCACAATGAGACTCTGATAAACTTCTGAGTCTGCTGTTCAGGCCCTTTAGCAGATCCAACTCCAGGAAGCTGGAGATGATCAGAGCAGCCAGGGACAGGAGACAGTGAACAACGCAGGGACCAGCTTATACCCAACAGGATTCCAGAAATTAAGAACACAGCTACGGCATTCAGGTGCCTTTTTCTAAATACAAACTCTACTCCACTTTTTATCTTGTAAACTTCGGGCAAGGCAGTTTTATTTCTCCGTGCCTCAGTTTCCTTATTGTGTAATGATGGTAACAACAGTAAGCACCTCATTGTGTGGCTGGGAGGACTGGGACAGCATACAGGCTTTGTACCTTGTGCACATTCTAGGCTCATCCGTTGAGTCAACCACGGTGATTCAAACCTCACCAATTATAGATGCCTCATCCTGCTTCTGCCCAAAGGTGCTACCTGAATCACCAGGCCAGATGTGTTGCTTTTGCCCTGTGGATGTCTCAGATGATGAAGACCGACTCCTTGATAAATGCTCTTTAGGACATTTCCTCTGGCACCATGAATGTCTTTCCATTAATAATTAAACTCAACTGGTTACTGAAAGAAATTATCAAAACCCACAGTGGTAGGACGACGGGAACTTTGTTCCAACAATCTGTCCAGGCACTCCCTGAATTCTTTTGGGGCTCACAAGGATTAAGAGCAGAGAACAGACCCTACTACTAAAGAGCTTTCATACTAGAGATATAAAGGAAAAAGGCCCAGGGTCCAAGAGTGAACATTGGACCCAAGTTCAGAACAGACAGACAAGACTGACAAGGAAAGAAGCCATCTAGGTAGCCTTTCCTAGGTTTCCTAGCCTTTCCCTGCAGGACAGAAGCAAAGACAACAGGGTGGCAAAATGACTAGATGGTAGCAAAAATGCAGGAGATAAAATGCAGAAGAAAGTTCCATCCCCACCAGTGCAGCAAAGGATTCCCTCGTCCAAAGAGGGTCTTGTTGTTCCGTTCCAGAGCCCCCATGGATGCATTTTGTTCTTGAACCTCAACTATGGATCACCTTTCACTTAGGCTGCTCCTGATTTTTATGTATATGCTTGTTCAGATATTCATGATCCTAGGGGCAAAATATTTCCTTAAGCAGGAAGCCTTCCCCTTTTCCTCCAACAATAATGCTGTAAAACCTTGCTAACAGGCCCTAACTGGACTGCTCTAATGAAGTATGCATTAAAGGACATTTAAGAATAAATGCGGACTTATTACTGTCTAGCACAGAAAATGACCACATGGAGGCAAGGGAGCAAGCAAGAGGTCTTGGCAAACCTGTAGATGTTTGCACCAGAAATAAGCATCAGCTGTAACTAGGGATGCTAGGCTTGCAAACAATTTGTTGGCCTTTGATATTACTTAACAAACATCTGCTTCACTGCCCCCAACTCCTCTCCTCCATTATGTGTACAAACTGTAGCCTATCCAAGGGCCACGTTATTACAAATTTTACATAGATGAAGCCCTGTCCTTCCAAAGACAGCTCTGCTTAAACTTCCCAAACAATGTGCGTGTGTTTGGGGGAGGGGTATAATGACCTCCTCGTGGGCTATGAGCGTGGGGTGATGTATTTACCCCCTCTGAATGTGAACTTCAGTCAGATTCCAGGAGAAAAAAGGCTGAAAATGAGCCATTGGTTTTGGTTTTGGCGTCTAAATGTATCCAGAGCCTAAGTATTCCCACCCCCTCACCCCCACACCTCCCCATCACCCCCCCTCCCCCAGCAACAGCCCATGTCCTCTCTTCCCGTCCTTGGTTTCCATATAAGTGTGATGAAAGAGGAATTCTCTTTTTGCATTTTTAGAGGGCTACATTTCAGGGTAGCTATTTTGTCACATTTCAAGAGGGAGATGCTAATTAAGCTAGACCAAACCTCCCTGCTGCCTCCAGCCCTAAATGGCAGAAACCTGCTAAACCAAGGCAATTCAGAGACACTAACTCTACAATTATTCCACGCGGGAGCAGTTTGCTTTTTTATTTCATGGTTCCCGGTTTAGGGAAGCATCTTGTGATTTTGTTTGTTTTTCAGATGACACCTTTGCCCTTGTTATCAGAGGCATTTTCCTGTCAACATCTTTCCTGGAGATTTTTCTTGGGTTTCTGGATGTTGGACCTCAAAGAGAAAATGCTAGAGCTCAAATGCCACTGGCTTTGCACAGCCCTTTTCTGGTTATTGTGAACACTAATCAGTTTACCCACCCCCACTCCTACCCCTTGGCCCTCCCCTCCTCCTGACCTCTGCAAGTTTTAATAACCCCACTTCTCAAACTAAACAAAAGAGACGAAGCTGCTCCCAAAAGTCCTAGCGTCTCTGGCACGGTGCTGGGCACATGGTCTGCACTGCATAAACAGGTATTGATTGATTTCCTGATCTGTTGACCCACATCAGAATGCAAAGCCTTGGCTCTCTAGTGTATTGAATCATATTGAATCATATACACTTTCCCAGAAAAAAATAAATGACCTAGTGACTCTCCTAGGAAGCTTTCTCTCAATTAACACTATCATCCCTCCCATCGATCTCAAAATATTAGATCTCCCCACCAGCTGGTTCACAATTCTTGCATTGAAGAGCTCATTTATTCATTTCACAAACATTAGTGAGAAACCACTATATGTCAGTAAGAGGAGCTAGTCAAAATGATAAAACACGCAATCCAGAGCAGGTGCCACACATTCATCTGATAAGCTCAAGAATAGATATAAAATTGCAGTGGTAACAAGAGTTCTGAAGTGCTGTGAGGACACTCAGAAGGGGAACCTGGACCCCTGTCCCAGGGAAGATCACCTGGGAAAGCCCCAGGGGCATGGAAAGAGGCTACCCCAGGGAACAGGGACATGGGCTGGCAGAGCCAAAGCCACAAGACCTTCCTTTTGTCCTCCAGCGACCCAAAGGCAAGGCCTCTTGTCACCCTAGATTAGGAAACTGAGACTTACTCTCCATATACCACCTAATAATTGAAGCACCCAAGGCCCAGCCCCTCCATCCTGCCTCCATGCCAATTCTGCATGGGGTTCACATGACGCAGTAGAGACATCTGGTGTTGCTGTTCTATGGTTAGAAAAGTACTATATTGTCATAGGAAAAATTTGGCCAGGGATGACCACTGAGAAGGTGTTTCTTTAGAGCATTTTTTCTAGGGATAAATGTGGATACTTTTAAAAACAAAGCTCATACTTTATAAAGAGAAGTATTCTATTCATATTTATCTATTAACTATATTCATGTTATCAAAAACAATCAAAAGCATAGTTTTAAATGGCTGAAAATGTTCCTAATATTCCAGATATTAGACATCACAATTTAACTGTTTATGTCTTTCTTGTTGGGCCAGTAGGGTAATTTAACTCATCACTATTTTGAATGATGCAGTAATAATTACCTAGCATATAAAATGTGATCACATTTCCTAAGGAAAATGTCTGGAAGGTCCTGAGATAAGAGCAAGAAGTTCTGCCTACAACACTGGACCAAGGTCAATGTCACCAGAACACACAGGACATGAGACCTTGTCCAGGGCCTCTCGGCACCTAAGCTATCAATGCTCCCCTAGCCAGTCCAGGACGTTTCCGTGATCGTTTTTCAGATCCACGGGCATTCTTTAGATTGAGGTGGACCTTATGCATGATCTTGAAATTCGTAGTTTTTAGGTGAGAATATCCATTTTTAATCCAGTTTCTAGCTGTTCCTTTGCCTACATATCATTCTTCCATCCTCACCCTGGAGCTGTGCATTTGTTCCCCAGCTCACCGGTGACAGCACAGAAGGTGAGCAGTGGAGGGCTCTACCTGGAGGTAGGAAACGATCACATTAGTGTCGTGGTGACCCAGATAAAGAAATGACAAAAAGGATGGATACATTTATTGCATCCCTCCTAATAACATCCTCTTACCTTTAGTAATAATAATATTTCAAAAGTCTGGCACTTGCATGGAAAGGTATGAATCACTAGTTGAAGCCTGGTATAAACTTTGCTTTATTACCTTTCCTGTACAAAGATTATGAGAAGTCTACTGTTTCATAAAGGGCTTTGTAATTTTAAAACATATTTGTAGGTTTTATAATTTCAAAAAGTTTGAAAATCTACTAACCAACCAAGTTAAACTGTGAAAATATTATCCCTGTATTCATCTAACTTATCTCTCTGTTTAGTCTTCTGGGTCAGCTTAGGGCAAATGACACCATTTCATCTATATTTTTTTGGTCTGTTTTATCCCCCCTGCCCAAAGCATAAGTTGAGCACTCTGTGAACAACAGGTACCTCTCTGTCCCCCAAACTTTTGCAGTAAATAAGGGGAGATCCACTTCCTAAGCTCAGACACCTTTCCCTTTTCTCCAAGGAGCTATGTAGTTTGGCTAGAAAGGTAGGAATGTGTTCTCCCTTCACATACTCCCTCTGGGGCTTACTCTCAGATTCCTTATTTCTAAGGGCAAAATGGCAGCAGGAAACTGAAAGCAAATGGTCAGGGGCCCTCAGCGAGATTTGGCATCTCCAAATCCACCAACATGAATGCAATGATGAGCCAACCTGATTTCTAGTGCAAAAAAGCCTCCAGAAATACAGCAGAACTTAAATTCATCAGGGTGAAGACTTGTTTAATTTCTCACTTAATGCTAAATGTAAAAAAACCTCAAAACCCTACAACTAATATACCTCTGTGCCCTTGCCCAGGCTTTGTCTCAGAGCCAGGTAAATTCACCTACGCAGTGAATACGCACATGAATTACAATCCAGGTATGTAACACCAAAACAGGAAACCTGTTAGCTAAAGGGAAACTCAGATTCAGGGTGAAAATTCCAAGTCTTTGCTGCATATGTGCTTCTGTGACAACCCACATAGGGTTTTTTGTTGTTGTTGTTTGTTTTTTACAAAGCCATTAATTCCATAAACATTTACTGAGCATCTCCTCTGGGCCAGTCAGTCAACTGCTGATTGGTTGGGATACCAACATTATTAAAACAAGTTCCTGCCTGCAGGGAGCTTCATCATCTGCCCAGTGGTACAGCTAGAGGCATAAAGAAGTAATGAAAATACAATGAGACAGATGAAACAATGAGAGGAGTGAGGGTCCCAGGGCATCATGAGCACAGCCCGGAGCATGTACAGGAGGGGATGTTTGTGGTGCATCTTTCACAGCAGGTGGAGTTGGTTAGGCAAAGATGGTCAGTGTGGGGCAGCTGCGGGGGCACATTCCAGGTAGAACAGAGGACTTGAACAATGGTGTGGAGAAGCAGAGCCTGGTGCATGTGGGTACAGTGCAAAGTTCAGGGTAGGGAGCAGTACAAGATGAGGCTGGACTGGTGGGCAGGAGCCAGACCATGGAGAACCTTGTAAGCTAAGCTAAGAGATGTGGAAAACATCCCCCAGGCAATGGCAGGCTGTGATAGTTTCAAGCAAGGGACTGGCATGGTTGTCCTGGCATCTCAGGGAGATCATTGTGGGGCTGCTGGGCAGGATGGTTTTGAGGTGACTGGTGCTAAGACCAGTTACAAGGCTGTAACAGGAGCCCAGGTTAGAGGTAATTTGAGCATGATTCCTGACCAGTCCTTATTTCTCTATTTAAACAAGATCTTTGCCTTTAGTCATCAAACCACTTACCATTTACCTAATAGAATTACTGGGCCCAGACAGATTCCTATTGACCCAAATTCCGCTGAAGAAAGGTTTCACACTTTGCAAGACCACAGGTGTCTCTGAACAGAGCTAATCTGCAGAAGCTACAGCAGTAGTTTCCCTGGACCAGCTTCTTGGCCCTGGCCACGGGCAAGCAAAGGATATGGCAGCTCCTGTCTGGATCTATGCGCCTTCCAAGTGAGTGTAATTCAGCACTGGAGCCAAAGCCGATGACATGCATTAGTTATTACTGTAAGACGACAATTCAGTGATAAAATACAATATTGTCACTTTCAATATGTACTAAAAGTGATTTACTGGAGCTTATGGAGAACAACTTAGACGACTATTTGATTACAATACATGGGATAAATTACCCTCTTTTCAGGATTAAATTATCCCATCTGACAACTCCAGATCAATTTGACTATTAAAATCAGGGTCCCCACCTCCCTTCTCCAATTCATACTGAATTTTTCCTGGTTCATATGGGGATAAAAATAAAAACAATAGCTAGACCCTCCCCCTTTCCTTCCAAACCAACTTCCCACTCTTTGTTCAGGGTCCGTGTGAAGCCCCAGGTCCTCTGTGGAGTCATCTCTAAAAATATTAACACACTCCACAGGGTGTTGGCCTTTGTGGAAAATACCTGTAGCCCAAATGCAGCACTCTGCCAGGACAGTAAGGTCCTGGAATGAATGCTTTCATGAGACACATGGTCTCCAAACGTGGCTACTATGATGGTTAATTTTATGGGTCAAATTGAGGGGGCTAAGGGGTATCTAGAAAGCTGGTGAACATTATTTCTGGATGTGCCCATGAGGGTGTTTTTGGAAGAGATTAGCATCTGATGCAGTAGATTGAATAAAGAGAACCTCCCTCACCAGTGTGGGTGGGCATCGTCTGATCCACTGAAGGCCTGAGTAGGCCTGAGTAAACAAGAAGATGGTGGCAGGTCGCATTCATTCTTCCTGCTGGAGCTGAGACATCCATCTTCTGCATTGAACTGCTTCCAGGGCTTTCAGACTCAGCTTGGAACTTACACCACCAGCCCCATCCCATCCCACCCCCAGTTCTCAGGACCTCAGACTCAGACCGAGCTATACCACCAGCTTTCCTGGTTTTCCAGCTTGCAGATGGCAGATTGTGGGACTTCTAGGCTTTCATAATCGGGTGAGCCTGTATATACACATATTGGTTCTGTTTCTCTGGAGAACTCTGACTAATAGAGCTGCCAATGATTGCCCCCCTTGGGGTACACACATGCCACTCTGCCCACTAAGATTTGGTGTCTGATTCCCCTCTCCTTGAATCTGGATTGACCATGTGACTTCCTTTGTCTGTGGAAATGATAGTGTGCCAACTCTAGACCTGAGCCTTACAGAGGCGGGGATGCGTCCACTTTGGAGCTCTTAGAATCCAGTTGCCATACAAGAAGCTCAGGGTAGACTACTGAGTGATAAGAGGCACATGAAGGAGAACCATAGACTTTTGGGGTGCTCCTCACTAGAGCTCAGCTAAGCTCCCAACGAAATGCAACCACATGAGTGATGAGGCTGACAATCCGTAAAGCATACCTGGGTGGTTCATTCAGTCAACACACACAAAAGAAAGCCATGAGAAATAATGAATCATTTTTTGTTCTAAGCCACCAAATTTTACAGTAGTTTATTACTAAATAATAATAAAGAGAACTTCTTCCACCAAGAATGAAAGCTCCTCATGGGTTTCGTATTACAGTAACTGGTATAGACTGGGTGTTTTTTACATGATGGGCATTTTATATACATGATGTCCTTTAATTTTCATGAGAGTTATGTAAGCTAACTATTATTATCCTCCTTTGACACATGGGAAAATGAGGCTTAGAGAGGTTAAGCAACTTGCCCCAAGTCATAGAGCCAATATTCAAGGCTGTCTCCACGGCATGGGTGCTTAACTACTCTTCCACACTGGAATTCATGGTTCAGAACTAAGTGGGAAGACATATTAAAAGCACATTTTTTTTTAATTCAGCTTGTTAAAGTAAGCTGTCTCAGCTCTGGCGTCAGACAGCATGGGAACCAAATCCCATCTCCAGCCTGTGAGCCCTGACTGCTTTCCTCTCCCTGATTCAATGTGGCAAGAGTTTTACATAAATAAAAAGAGGGGGGCTTCCCTATTGTACAGGAGGATATTTTCTACTCTTCAGGTATCATTTAGTTTTTCATCATTTTCTCCTAGTCTTCTGGTATTTGATGTTATGATTTTCTGCCTTCACTGCTTTTATGTAAACTGTTTTAACAGTGTGTCCATGGACATATTGCTGACCTTCCCTGATATTTATTGTTCTGGACCATAAAATTAATCCTCTGATTTTCATCTTGCAAGGCCATGGGGAGGATTAGATCAACTAGTAATACAACTAAAGCTCCTGGCACATTGAGTAGGCACTTAATCAATTGTGTTGGTGCTGGTGTCAGTATTATTATTAGGCTGAGTTGCTGATTCTAGGCCTATTTCATCAGGAAGAAAACCCCTCAAGAATCGCCAAAACATTTTTGGCAGCTACCTTGCCCATTGAAAAGGACAGAAAGCAAATAGAAAACTTTTCCAGGTGAGCAGACCAAATGTATCATTTTCAAGTCCAAAGGCCAAGACAGAACTCTGGGCCCACCCTGCCCTCACTGTCACACACAACACTTGGAAGTCAACCAAAAAACCTGTACTGAGGTCTTGTAGAGGTCACCGTGTTACACACTTCCCTCTCCTCCCTTAGCTTAGCCCTATTGCTCCCAGAAAAAGCACAGATCTGGATAGGGTTAGATGCAGACTCAAACACCACTGTAGTAGATGCTATTAGTACATCTCCTAGATCCCTTTACCTGGGGGATGGGTTGGCAGGCACACCCATCCCCCAACTGTTGCTGGTGTTGGCTACTAACTGGCTCACACCTACATCCTTCTCTGGAAGATGGTCTTCAGCCAGTGGGAACCACCTGACTTGGAGATGTCTGGGAGGTTACATCCAAGGTCAATGACAAATGATTTAGGGGAATGAAAGCTCAGTCCTCTTGCCTCAATATAGGACAAGCTCTGTGGAACAAATCGTACACTTTAGCTCCCCATTGGGCTCAGGCTGGGGCTAAACATCAGCTATACCCCATCCTTGCTTGGCTTCCTTCCCCGTCCTATCCTGCCTCCCTCACTTCCTGAGAGATTTCTCCCAAGAGCAATCACTCCATAAATCTCATACACAAGAATCTCCATCTTGGGCTCTGGTTCTAAGAAGACTGACTCAGAATAATCATTTTTGATGCCTTCAAGCAAAGGTAGAAAAATATAAGCCCTGCCTTCCATACTCGTAAAAGGTTTCTTGTCCCCGTATCAAATATTTTGGTTTAACTATTAGGTTAAAAAACAAAAATGTGGTCAGGCAAAGTGAATACAATGAGAGACTTCCTGTGTCTCACCAAGCAGGGATGGGTGCACCTCCCAGATTAGGAGATTTGGGAGATGCACCAGTGAGAAACAACTTGAGAGTTAGATAAGCACAGTAGGCTGCTCTGCTGACCTCCAGACCTGCACTCTGAAGGGTCTCAGCCAAGGAGGTAATCGTTTCCAAATGAAACTGCAGGGGATGCAGTCATTTGAAGAACAGGCCAGGGTCCTTTTTCTGATTACCCAGGAAAGGAGCTCTTATATCATCCCTCCCCATCCCCACCCCAGGCAGAAGCTAAGCGGATTGAGGTGTCGAGCCGCTGCGTTTTTCCGGTGACTATGAGGTGAGAGGAGAAGTATACCAAGTTGAAAGATAAGCACGTGAAACCTCGCAACACGATATGGGACTCCGCATCAAGCTGTACCTCAATCCAAAACAACCCCCAGGCTTTCTCCTTATGGACCATTAAAATTCCCTTTGGGCTTAAAGCATTTTGGATTGGGTTTTGAGTCACTTATAATTGAAATAGTCCTGGTAGAGTATGGTAAATATAAGAGGCCTCAGGGTCACAATGTGTAGCAGAAATAGTAAAGACTGAGATCTAGCTTCCCAACAACCTCCTTCCCTCCATGTGCCATTTTATTAACTACTGCCTTTAAGCCTCTTGACAAGAGTTGGCCCTGGAAAATCAAGAAGCAGTCCCAAATCATCCTGAATGCCCTCTGCCTCTTCAAACTCTGCCTCTTCTCCCACCTCAGGTGTCAAAGGTTTGAATGTAAAATTCACACTGAGAAAATTAGGAACATTTGTTCCTTCACAGGAATAGCCAACTGTATTGTAGAAGGGGGAGAGGATGATGCTCAATTCAAAGGAAGGACAGGGGCCAGTCAGAGAGAGAGTGAGTCCAGAACCAGTGGAGATGTTCAGGTGTGTGTCCCTCTCCCTGGCCCCACCTGTTTTCTCTCTGCACTCACAGTGTCTTGTGCATACTGGCTCTGTGACATTAGGCAAGGTTCTGAATGACCCAGTGGCCCACTTTCCTTGCCTGTAAGAGTCAAATAAGAGTCTCAGAGTAACTGTGACAATGCAGTGACTCAAGCACGTAGAGCACATAAAACAATACCTGGCATAGTGTGAGCACTACCTGTATTAGCTCCTGTAATCCTTGCTCTTAGGATGGACATTACCATCCTGACTGTACACTTCAGAGTCGTTTATGATATAACTTACTTTCTTTTGTATTTATAGCAACCAGCCTAGCGCCTGGCTCCAGTAGTATTTATTGAATGAATGACCCTTGGCAGGGATGCTCTAAAGAGATTTATATATGTATATTTTATCCTGTGGTATTATGAATGGGATCTCTAACCATGGGATTTCAAGCCCTGAAGTAGGGCATTGAGGGAGAGATTCTCAAGCAAGTCATCCATCCTCCTTTTGGTAGTTTCCATTAATAGCTGAGAAACGAAGTCTCATGGGACAGCCACTCAGGAACAGCTCTCAACCTGAGATGGAATCCCCATCCAACTCCTCCAGAAACCTCCACCCTCCACCTGACTTATGACTTTGGCTTAACATTTTTCTTCATTCCTCTAACATGTAGAGGTGAGGCCCATCAGGAATTCTCTCCTCTCCCTGCTTAGAGAACTGTTACTGTCCTGAGGATTTTCTGAGCAGAGACTGGTCTTCCAGCATCCTCAAGTCAGCTCCTCAGGGCACTTAGAGAATAGACTTGTTCTGCAGTCCCTAGGCTGCTATCTAGCCTGCAGAGAGTTGTGAGCTGTCAGTGAGGTGTTTCTGTTTTCTGAGGGAAAGAACCTTGAACAAAGATACTATAAAGGAAAATTTGTTGCAAGGCAAATGAGGAGAGGAAGGCAGCTCTGATGAGAAAAAGATTCACCACCAAATAAAAACGCATTTTATGTGCTAAATTTCTCTTGCATGTGGACTCACTAGGCCCATCCCGTGTTAACAATTTCTTCCATTATCTTCTTGTTCTGACATATGCTTGGGAGATCAGAAGTGTAAACGGATAATTCAGTTGGGTAAGTAAATCGGCTCTGCTCCCTGCCAAGCTGTTAAGCGTGCACTTCTAGCATCGCCCAGGCTTAGTTCAGGTTTCCCGGAGGCTGGCGGGATGCTAATGGTGCAATGAGATCCCAGAGCAGGAGGAAAGGGCACAGTATCTCCCTGGGGAGGTGAGGAGACTTGGGAAGAGCTTTCCTGAGGATGTAAGCACCTCGGTTGACATGTTAAAAAATCTCCATAAAATGGAAACTGGTGACTTCAGACACACGGTAAGTCGAAGGCAAATGGACCCACGTCTATCTCACAATCAGGAGAGGTTTGGGAACGCAGAGCCTCAGTGTCTCATGGAATTTCATCTGTCTCATGATCTCATTCCTCATTCCTTCAGCAACCCTCGCTGAGGGCCTCTTTAGGCCATGCACAGTGAAACGGCAGTTATGAGCCCAGTGAGGGATGTGGCAGCATTACAACATTGGGGGTGAACAAGCTGGTGGTGTTTAAAAGGGATTTGAATATAAAATCGATAGGACTTCGTTGACTGATGGGATGTGTGAAGGCAGCATGAAGAGGCTGAGCAGCAAAAAAAAAAAAGAGGCAAAGATGTGGAATCTAGGATTATTCCCCACTGTAACTGGTGGTGGTGTAGGATCGCCAAAGAATGGAGCACCGGTGAGGGAAGCTCAAAGGATCCTTGCAGTGTGGGGCTCAAAGAGTCAATGCTCAGGACTCCCAGGACCCCTCCGAATCCAACCTGTAATTCTATCAACCGTCAAGTCGCTTCTGCAGCCCTTTGCTCCTGCTAAGTCCAATTTGCTTCAAACACAGCCAGCGATGGCCTTCCAAAGCACAGCCCCGGTTTCTGTGCTGGCATAACAAAGGCTGCAGGTAAAATAATTCTATCTGAGAAAAGGAAGAGAGGTAAAGCTCTGTTGGGGGCTAACTAGCAGACAGGCATGCTCTTGCCTACTTTCTTATTTGATCCTCACAAACATGGAAGGAATTCCAACCCCTATTTCACAAATAAGATTGGGGCTCAGAAACTAAAGCAACTTGTAAAAAAAAAAGAAAAGAAAGAAAAAAAGCCAAAGGAGGAATAATAGGTTCAAGGCTGATACCAAACCCATGTCTCTTGATTTCTCCTAGGACATTATTCTTTCTCGTGAAAGGTTACTCCATGGTGTTTCTCTGAAACACCACACGAGCTTTACATGTTGGTGGGCCAAACACAGAGCTTCCTACTCATGACCTCAGCATATGCCCCTAGACGCATAAGCCCCTTGAGCAAACCTAGGCATTTATTTGTAGAGCATTAGCGAAACAATGAATGTTCACTCTTAGGACCATTCAACAGGCTGCCAATCCCTGAGACCCCCTCTCTGCATCCTTGGCCCCTGCTTTATCTCTGAGCAGCTGCTAGCCTTTAAGGCCCAAAGTATATTGGATAGATGTCCAGGAACCAAACATCCATGGGCCATTAAGGTACAGGGTTTGTGCAGCCTCAGAGCAGCGATGTGACATCTTGGGAGCAATCAGGAATAGGACCCCACTCGATGGCTGCACTCATTTCTGCCTTGTCATTCTAGACCCCCTGGAGTCCAGAAGAGAGCTATCAAGCTGCACTCTGTGGTTCCAAGACAGCACTGGTAATAAGGCACAGGTGGCAAAGCAGAGTTGCAGGGCTGGCCTCTGAACTCCTAACCCAGACCCAACTACCCCCAGTTGTTAACACAGCTCAAGCAGTATCTTCTGCTCCCCTTGCCTCTCTAAATCCTCTGCTGGGGGATGCATGTGGGCTGCCAAGCATTCATTTCCCCTTCTCCCAGCCTGATTTTCCTCTGGGAAATTTGTCTCTCTGCTACATTCTCCCATGCACTCAGGGTGAGGGTGCTGATGGCCTGTTATCTCTGGTCTTTCTCCAACCACATTTGGGTCCAGTGGAAAAAAGTAAGCTTAGGAACTGTGTGAAGGGAGCTGAAACTTCTGCATCATCCCACTGCTGGGGAGGACCTTCAGTTGCTTGGTGGTGAAGGAGGGTCCCAGCAAAGGGCAGACCCCAAGGATAAAGCCAATGCAGCAGGAGACAAGAACAGAGATAAGTCCAGACCTTGGTGATATTATCTGGTCTTCTCAATTACATGACCCAATACACCCTCATTATGGAAGCTGGGTTTGGGTTGGGCTTCTATGTCATCTGCTCATTCTTCAAGACTCACCTTAATCTCCACTCCCTGAATGGCCTTCCCTAGCCAAGGCCCTTTCCTGCCTTTAACTTGTCTCATAAAAGAGTCTTTTCTGAACATGTCTTTGCTTACAATGTGTAATTTCCTGGGAACAAACACATACTTCAAAGTAAACAGTTTTGATCATGATTCATCTACTCACTAGCTGTGTGATCTTAGGCAAGATGCTTAAAGCATAAACCCCAGTTTTTCTCATCTGTGAAATGGGAAAAAAAAACTCTCTTCCCTCCCAAGAAAAATAAATGAGACAACAGAGCAGCACCTGCTTTGTAAAACAGCAGAGTACCCTTCTTAGGGGAAAGGGACCCCTGAGGTTGACTGCCAAATGGGCCAAGAATTTAATGCCCTGCCCATGGTGACATTAAGACAATATTTTTGTGCATGCTGAGTGAATAACTAAGTCCCTCCCCCAGCTCCAGGTCAGAGCCCAGGAATATTAGCTGAGCCAAGTTAACCCAGCATGTAAAGCATCTGTCCACAATGCACTTGGCTCCCAGCCAGGCTCCCAGCCCTGGCAGTTGTAGGAATTCATCAGCATACCCTCAATGCCCCTCAACTCAGCACCAACTCTAAAGGCAATTCAAGATCCAGCCAGCCTGTGTTATTATGTAAAGTGTGGCCAGTGACAAACACATGGAGCCAAGGAGAAAATGATCAGCAATAATAGAATATTTTAGTAGCCCAGAAAATAATGGAATATTTTATTAAGCAGGGTGGGGAGAGGGGCCAAGCTCTTTCTGTTTCAGTTTCAGACGAGGGAAAAAAGCAATCAAAGCACTGTGTAGCTATAAAGGAGCAGCTCAGGCTGAATAACAGAGAAGGACCACCCAATTATCTGCTTTATCACCTCCCAAAGGCAAAATGTTCGAGTGGCCCTCCATGTGTTACTCAGTCATGCATGACTGTTACTTGCCCTTTGCTAGTTTTACCTCATGACACTCCAAGAAAGGAGGACCAGAGCATCTGTCTACTTTCCTGTGTGTCTGCAGTATCAGGTACAAAGTTGGTGGAAAAGGAGGTTGAAAGAAATGTTTAAGTTACAAATCACAGTTACTCTTACATGTCAGTTATCTGTACGCCATGTAACTGTAAAACCACAGAAATCAACCTATAAATGAAGGCTTATCTTTCATCATTTTTATTTCTGGTCATACTAATTTGCATTAAGTCTGTCTTATAAGTTGCCCAAAATTCTTCTGGAACCAAGTGGTTAATAAATGAGAGAGAAATGATTGGATGGGTGGGTGGGTAGATGATAGATAGATAGATAGATAGATAGATAAGCAGGTTCTGTGTGTCCCTGTCAGATAATTCCACTTGAGGATATTCTACTTTTCAACAGAACTTGTCTATTTATAATTTACCCACCAATCAGCATTAGCCTCTCTAATTACTCCATCTGGTCATTCCATGCAGGACCCAGCATATCAGTCTGAGCTCACCCCACAAGTACACATTTTAGTACTAATATTGAAGCAGTATGCATCTATTGAGTATCCACTCTAATCCACACACTGAATTGAATGAGGCAGAGCCCTTCATTTTCTCAACCCCATTTTAATAATCATCTCCAGAGTTACAATTTCTGCCAAATTCCGAAGCAGTAGAACACTCACTTTCCTCTTTGTTATTTCTCAGTCCCTTACTCCTATCCCTTGCCTGGACATTCCCTCACCCCCAAGACATGCAACCCTCTGGGAGGCTGCAGAGAACATCTGGTATACCAAGGGAATGTGTTTGTCTCAGCCCAGCTCAAAATAGTATCTGACAAGCCTGAATCACACAAGTTCTGAAAAACTCACAAGAAATAACCTAAGAAATCTATAGCTGCCTCCTCTAATTTCACTCCCTGTCTGGCTGCTTATTGACTTCTGCAGCCTGTATTGACAACGTGCAACCCTGCTTCTGTCTGCCTGTTCCTGTGCAGTGGTAACTAGAAAGAAAAAAAAAAAAAGGAAAACAGGAAAGATCACAGTCATAACCCATGCCAAAGACCCTGTTATGGAGAGCCAGGCACCAGCCTAGAGGCAAAATTTCCAAGAAAAACGGGGGATTGATTAGGGAGAAAATGTCTGAGTCCCCCTCCCTTCCTTCCGTTCATGTCCCTACATCTCCCCCAAGGGCCACGTAGTTCATCTGCCTGCTCCCAACATCTGCTCCATATGTAAGCTTTCAAATACCACTTCTGCACTAATAAAACACATCTTACGTAAGAAAAAGGGGTACAGCCCACCCCCACTGCAGCTCACATACCTGTATTTCAAAGGTGATCTGAAAGACTTACCTGCCAAGCTTGAGTTAATTTCACTGCAGAAACGGAAGCGCAGGGTGCATATCTCTGGGAAAGCATAACCTCGGGGAGCAGAAACAGCAAAGGGAGGGACCACCACATTCCCTAAACCCTCCAGTCCCCCGTCTCTCCCGGAGCAATTGATAATCTCACTAACACCTACAACAGTGTGCAGGAAGCTGCTTTCCTAACACCGCCCTCAGTGTTCGTGATTTTGCAACTCTCTCACCCTTCAAATCCTAGTGCAGTGCTGGCAATTAGAAACCTGCACACATCTGGGGCCTGGGACAGGGTGCTTTGTGCATACACTGGGAGCTTCAGCCAGCCAGAGGGGACTCTGGGCAGCCTTGTCCTCTCCCAGGGGATTTATCTGAATCTGCAGATTGTGTCACACCAAGCCTCTCTCCTTGCTCGGTGTGAATTACAGATTCAGAAAGTCACACGGACCCAAGACCCCCAGAATGCACTCTGTTCCAGGAAATACCAGGGGCATCCACCCTCCTATTAGCCACACCTTTAAAAAAAACTTTATTTTTATTGTTGAAACTATTATAGATGTCCTCCTCACCCCTCACCTTTGCCAACCTCCACCCAGCCCCTATAGCCACAACCTTTAAATAACTACTTTGACCAGAATGTATGACCAGCATATGCACTATGAAGATGAGTTGCTATTGCAATGAGAAAAGAAATCAGAGCAAAAGCCAGCATTCTTTCTACTGGATACAGTTCCTTTTCTTCCCTTTGGCTGGTTCAGAGTTTCACATCATACTCTGGAATAAAGGCAAGGGTCTTGAAATGCCCTCACTTCAGACCGATGACATGGGTCATTTAGTAGTCCTAAAACCCTGACCTAATCCCAGGATTAGCTGAGCCACCCAAGCATATTTTGGATTGAGTCCATCATTTCTTTACTCCTGCCTTGAACAACAGAAAGTAGGGAGTAGATATTGTACTATATGGATTTATCATCTTTTGATGCTAACAAATAGACTTAGTTATTACCCCAACTTTTTATAGAGAAGAGCATCATTTTTACTACTTACTAACAATGTTAGTAATATTAATAATAGAAGCAGTTAGCCTTTCTTATGCTGCAAGGACCGTTGATAGCACTTTTAATGTATTATCTCATTTAATACCCCAATAATTTTATGAGATATGTGTGATTGGTATTCTCCCTATTTAGAAATGAGGATACCTATTGGAAATAAGTAACCTGGTTACAGGCACACGACTAAGGGTGGTTTTAGGATTGGAATCCAGACTGATCTAACTTTAGAAGTAACTTTAATGGCTCTACTCTACCACATGAAATAGATGCTCAGAGTAAATCCTAAACCATTTATATCTTTCACACTTAAAATCCATGACATTTACAGGTAACTCACCTTCAGGTTGCTCTTTTGCTATATAAAAAGGTTTGTTAAGGAATAGAATCATGTGTTCAAGGTCTCAGAAAGAATGATCAAGTTTCTTAAAGGGACACACTGCTTTTAAATGCTTGGGCAGCTCCTACTTGCTTAATTCAGGTAAAAATAAAATCCTAAGAATTATTAAATATTCAATAACAAAAACTGATAAATCCACTAGATAAATCATTATTCTCATTACTGAATGTTCTTGAATGTGATTTTTTAAAAATTCTAAGTAATCGCTTTTTCTAACTTTTCACTGATTTAGATTTTTCTTATCAAATGATGAATGTGTGCCTGCAGACCTTTTATTCACACATGCTAGATTATTAATACTTATAATTCCTCAGAGCAGATAGAAAGTGCCATGTTCCACATCTTATCAATATTGAGAAGAACACACACAGACCCCAAGTGGGTCAGTGGCTCACGGAACATGATGTGCAATGTGTAATAAACCACGTTGTTCAGAACAGTTCATCATCCATTCAGTAATTCATCATTCACTACATGCAGTGAGACTGAAAACCATTTTAAAGAGTCCAAGAACTCACTCTTCAAAGTTGTGTGGAATATAACAAATCTAGGATCAAATTCAGGCTTTGTAACTTACTACTTTGATCTGGTCAAGCATTAAAACTTACCAAAACTAGCTACTTATAAACTAATGGTTGTATTCCTGTCACAAATTGCCTTTGGACTGTGCTGATTAGTTAAGCTAGTTAGGTCAGAGTTCAATGTGAGTTATAGATTTAATGCTCATATGAGCCAGTTAGCTTCATCCAAGTTAGAAAGTGGTCCATGCCAGACACTAGCTATTTGTGCAAGTGAAGGGGTATGGTATCTGCCTTTCATCACAAAAATCTGATGGAGAATACAGAGGAGCCTGGTGAGAATAAATCATGAAAGCCCATCACTGCAAATCACAGAGCAATCCAACGCAGGTGCCCAGCTCAGCAGTCATGCAATGATTTACTTAAATACAGTGGAAGGAGTATCTCCACTTTGAAGGCAGACAGCATTTACATACTAAATCCATAACATGGGGAGTCATGAGGTTTCATTAAATAGTGCCTACAAGGCATCACACACAGTCCAGGTAATGAGTAGATGGAATGCCTCAGGACCCTGTACCAGCTCCCTGAAATCCAAGCTCTTTGAGGACCCTCAGGTCCATGTATTTTTGTAGTGCCTTTTCCCATGCCTGTAATCCCATGAAACAAACCAAATCCTTGAGGGTTAATAGAGAGATGGCTAGGTAAAATTTCTGTAAAAGATTCCCACAAAGCTCAAGAGGGGAAAACTGTGGCCTATTGGGGAAGTGGGAAGGAGGATGTTAAGTCCTAAAAATATAGCCAGTAAAAATACCATCAGATAAACATAGTCAGCTCAAACTTTCTTGAGAGGTCACTAAAATTTTCAGACCAATCTTTCTGCTTTTTACCTACTGCATTAGGAATGGAACAGATGGAGGGAATAACTACTACTTCTTGGTTCCAAGGTCAACTCATAATAAGAGACTGCTATATTTTTCCTATTTCTGAGAGAAATCTCTCTTCAAGAAGGAAAATGTCTTTTTTTGCCATGCTGCATCATCCCCTTTCGATATTCCCAGTAGAACAAAGTAAAATGTTTTGCAGTTATTTCTCTCCAAAAAACCAGAATTGAGGGAAAAAGAAAAGAACCAAGCTCAAAATAGCCAATCATTTATTTTATTTTCTGTTCCTTACATCTTAAAAGTAAATAAAAATGAATGCAGTGTAGATGAAAAGTTCCAGAAAATTTCTCCTAGTTAAAATTAATTCTTGTTTCCCTTGGAACTATTAGTATATTGAAGGATGAGCCTCTATTCAGCTTTGCATTTTTTCCACAAGAGGACTTGTTCTACTATTCCACAAACAGGGCAATGCAGTGGCTGGAGGTAAGTAACAGTGACACAGCAATTGAGGACCATAACAATGCTGTGGATTTTCCAAGGATCCACCCAGACTAAGTGATTGCTAGAGTGACGACAAATACAAATTATTAACAAAAATAGCCAATGTGTACATGGTTATTAAGGTCCAGCTAAGCATGGGTTCACAAGGTGTCCATTAAAAGCTGAGTATGATAGGGCAGGGCAGAGTCACTGGAGGCTGGTGCAAGAATGAATGAAAGCAGAGGGAAGGTTCCAGGCTGTTCGAAGCAGTAAGACAGACACGAAACATTCTCATCCACTGAGCCAGAGAACTTTGAGAAAGTGTCCAGTGCCTTGGACAGCACCCTGGGAGCCTCACTCTGAGTCGGTAATGTCAGCCTATAATCAACCATCAAAAGATCCACGAGTTATCAAGTGAGTTGGTGTTCTCTAAACAAATGTACAGATTTCAACTTCAGGGAGGATGGAGTAGACATACTTGTTCTTATGCCTCTATTAAGTACAAATAAAAACATTACATATAAAATGAACCTAAAAAGACTGAAAAGTGGAGAAAATGTCTGACAAGGGACCTCATATTCTAAAAAATGACTTAGCAATGAGTTCCTTAATTTTTTTTCCTCATCTAACTCAGACTAGATGCTGGCAAAACTGGATGTGGAAAGACCATAAGGTGCAAGAAAGAAAGAAAAAAAAAACAAGAAAAAATCAGGAAAGATCAAGGAAGATAGAAAACTTTTTTAAAAATTTATTTTTTCAATTACGGTTTACATATAATATCATATTAGTATCAAGTGTACAACATAGTGATTAGACATTTAAATAGTAAATGCTGTACTACAGCCAAACACCAAGTAGAAAAAGTATGGTTCCACTCTTACCAGACCAGCAAAGACCAAAGAATTTCTGCTCATTACATCCTTGCCAGGTTGTAATGAGGCATTCTAATTTTCCCACCTGTGTGTGTCAGACAGGGGCTGGTGGGAGCTGGGATTTTCATAACCGCCATGCAATAACAAAAAATCCCATCTGCATGGTGTCAAGTGAGACCACATGGGGAGCTTGGATTGTTTTTCACCCCCACCTGGCAGTAACAGGCACCAGTCTTCATCCCCTCTGGATCTGTGTCAGAGGCAACCCCTTCACTATCATCATGGTGTTAGTGGAGAATATGTGGCAAACAGTAACAAGGCATTCCTACCACTCTCAGGAGGTGTCAGTGTAGGCCTAATGGGGAGATAGGTCTTCAAACTCTGCCCTGGAGTGACAAGCCCCATACTCAGATATCAATGGCAAGTAGGGAACTAAGCTTCTCCCCAGATCAGGCAGTAAGGTGGCTAACTCACCTTTCCCAGAGAACAGTGTCAGACAAAGCCAGGTAAAAGAGAGTTTGAATCAGATCCAGTGTCTCATAACATACTAACCAAAATGTTGAGATTTTAATTGAAGATCATGAGTCATAGCAAGAACCAAGATGATCTTGAACTGAATGAAATGGGACATCAATAGATGTCAACAGTGAGATGACAGAGTTGCTAGAATTATCAGACAAAGATGTTAAAATGGCCATCATAAAAGTGCTTCAGTGAACACTTACAAACACACTTGAAATGAATGAAAAAATAATCTCAGCAAAGACATAAAAGGATTAGCAAATAAAGAGACAGTATGAATAAAACAAAATGGATATTTTAGAATTGAAAAACAAAATAACCAAATGAAAAACTCAGTGAATGGGCACAACAGCAGAATAGAGGACAAAAATCATTAAAATACATTATAGAGCAATAGAAATGATCTAATCTGAACAACAGAGAGAAAAAAGATAGAACATGCAAAAAAATATGAAACTAGACCACAGGCTTACACCATAAGCCAGAATAAACTCAAAGTGAATAAAGTACTTAAATATAAATCATGACACCATAAAAGTCCTAGAGGGAAACATAGGCAGGAAAATGTCAAATATTCCATGCAGCAATATTTTTGTCAATATATCTGGTAGAGCAAGGGAAGTAAAAGAAAAAATGAACAAATGAGACTACATCAAACTAAAAAGCTTCTGCATGGCTAAAAAAACCATCATCAAAATGAAAAAGGGAATTGACCATACGGGAGAACATATTTGCCAATGATATATTGGACAAGGGTTTGATCTCCAAAATACATAAAAAACTCATATAACTCAACACCAGGAAGACAAACAATCCAAATAAAAAATGGGCAAAGGACCTGAACAGATAGTTCCTCAAGGAGGACATACAGAGGGCCCATAGAGATATGAAAAGGTGCTCAATGTCACTAGCCATCAGAGAGATGCAAATTAAAACCACAATGAGATATCACCACACATCGATCAGAATGGCCTCCATTAATAAATCCAAAAACAAGTGCCAGTGAGGTTGTGGAGAAAAGGGAACCCTAGTGTACTGTTGGTGGGAATGCAGAGTAGTATAGCCACTGTGGAAAACAGTATGAAATTTCCTCAAAAACTAAAAATGGAACTGCCTTTTGACCCAGTGATTCTGCTACTGGGAATATACCCTAAGAATACCAAAGCACCAATTCAAAAGAACTTATGAACCCCTATGTTCAGGGCACAGCTATTTATAATATTCAAGTGCTGGAAACAGCCTAAATGCCCATCAGTAAATGAGTGGATCAAAAAACTTATGGTCCATTTACACAATGGAATGCTACACAGCAGAAAGAAAGAAGAAACTCCTACCATTTGTGGCAGCATGGGTGGAACTGGAGAGCATCATGCTAAGTGAAATAAGCCAGTTGGTAAAAGCAAATACTATGATCTCAACTATAACAGGAATCTGTTCTAATTAACAAAATAGAACCACAGGCACAGAAACAGAACAGACTGACAGTGACCAGAGGTGAGCAGGGAAAGGGATAATGGTGGAAAGAAGGGGAAGGGACTAGACAAAGATCATGGGTATGAATGACCCATGGACATGGACAACAGTGTGGGAATTGACTGTGGGAGTGGGGGGTGGAATGGGCACAAGAGGGCAAAAGGGGAAAATTTGGGACAACTATAATAGAAAAACAATTAAAAACTTATCTTAAAAAAAAAGATAGAACAAATGAACAGACCCATAGGGACATGTGTACTGTAACAAAAGATGTAACACATCATCAAAGTCCCAGGGGGAGAAGAGAAAAGAGGCACAGTTATAAAAGTACTCAAAGAAGTAATTACTTAAACTTGCCAAATTTGGTAAGACATGTCAACCTACAGATTCAAGAAGATGAGTGATAAACAGATTAAGTCCCAAAAAGTCCACACCATGACATATGTGATATACTGAACTGTGTCCCTCAAAATTCCTATGTTAAGGCCCTAATCTCCAAAATATATTTTTGGATACAGGGCTGATAGGAGCTAATTAAGGTTTAGTGAGGTCATATGGTTGGGGTCCTATTCCAGTATGATTAGTGACCTTATAAGAAAAGGGAGAGAGAAAGATCTCTCTCTGTCCTCATAGGAGGATTCACCAAGAAGGCAGTGATCTTCAAGGCAGGAAGAGGGTTCTCAACAGAACTCAACCACACTGACACCCTGATCTCAGACTCCCAGCCTCCAGAACTAGAAAGAAAATGAATTTCTGTTGTTTAGGCCAGCCAGTCTGTGATGTGGCAGCCCGAGCTGAATAAGACAACACATTATAGTCAAAGACTCTTCCAAAACTAAGGAGAAAGAAAACATTTTGAAAATAGAGAAAAAAAGGCATTTTACCACTAATGAAAAAATAATTTAAATGACAGTGGATTTTTCAACAGAAACCACAGAGGCCAGAAAGAAGCAGCACAACATTTTTCAAAGGCTGAAAGAAAACAACTGTCAACCTAGAATCTTTGTTTCATGAAAACGTCCTTTACGAATTAGGGGAAATCAAGATATTTTCAGATAGAAAAAAAACTAAAAGATTTTGTTGTCAGCTCCACTACCTTAAAATAATGGCTAATGGAAGTTTTCTAAATAGAGGGAATAATAAAAAGAATCTTAAAATATCAGGGAGGAAGAAACAATGCAGTAAGCAAAATATAATAGAGTAGACTTTTTGTCTCGACTTTTTAAAATTATATCTTACAATTGAAATAAAAATTATGACACTGTCTGATGTAGTTCTGAATGCATGTAGACACAATATTTAAGGTCATGTTGTAAATGGGGGAGGGTAAAGAGACATAAAGGGAGGTTTATGAGGTTTCCACATTTCATGTACACTTATATGACACCACAGCAACCACCAATAAGGTGTACAAAAAATACACTAAAAAACTATAGGTAAATCAAAGTACTAAATCTAAAAAAAAAAGTTCAAGTAATCAACAGAAAAATTGGAACGAGAAAGAGAAATAAAAAGAACAAATGAAAAAATTAATTAAATGATAAATTTAAGTCTTAATGTATAAATAATGATATTAAATATAAACAGTCTAAATATATAAAATAAAATACAGAGGATGGCAGGGTGGATTAAAAATAGGACCCAACTAAACGCTACCTACAAGAAACTCACTTCCAACATAATGAGACAGGATGAAAGTAAAATGATAGAGAAATATATACCATGCAAACATGAATCAAAGAAAAGCTGGAATGACTTCATTAATATCACATAAATTAGACTTCAGAGCAAATAATTCACATGTACAGACAGAAATATATAATGAAAGGCTCGATCTTCCAAGAAGACATGATCCTAAATGTGAATGTGCCAAACAACAGAGCTAAAAAATACATGAAGCAAAAACTGTTCAAACTGAGAGGAGATATAAACTAATCCAATTATAGTTGTAAACTACACACCCCTCTCTCAACAGCTGATAGAACAAGGTAGAAAATAACAAATATATAGAAGAACTCTATAACACCATCAACTAACAGTATCTAATTGGCATTTATAGATATCCTGGGCCATGAAACAAAACTCAACAAAATTAAAAGAACTGAAATCACACAGAGTACATTGCCAACCAAAATGAAATCAAACTAGGAAGAATAAAACAGAAATTCTCCAAATAGTCATAAACTAAACGGCACTTTTAAGTAACATACAAGTCAAAGAGGAAGTCTCGCCCTGGCTGGTGTAGCTCAGGGGACTGAGCACAGGCTGCAAACCGAGAGGTTGCCAGTTTGATTCCCAGTCAGGGCACATGCCTGGGTTTTGGGCCGGGTCCCCAGTACGGGGCACATGACGGACAACCACACATTGACGTTTCTCTCCCTCTGTCTCTCTCTCTCTTTAAAAAATAAATAAATAAATAAAATAAAAAAGACGAAGTCTCAAGAAAGTCAAATAATTCATTAAATAAGAAGGTAAAACTACAACATATCAAAATTTGTGTGACACTGCCAAAGCAGCGCTGAAAGGAAAATTTATAGCACTAAAATGTATATATTAGAAAAGTGCAAAAGTCTTGAATCAATTATCTAACTCATTTCTCAAGAATTTAGGAAAAGAAGAGCAAAATTAATCCAAAGCAAGGAGAAGAAAGAATAAAGACAAAAGTGACAACTAAGGGAAATGAACATTAAAAAAAATCTAGAAAATCAATGAAACAAAAAGAAGTTCTTTGACAAGATCAATAAAATTAGAAAAACCTCTTGCTAAGACTTATAAAGAAAGAAAACATAAACTATCAATATCAGGAATGAAAGAGGAACCACTTGTAGACTACTTGTATCCAAAAGGATAAAAAGGAATACTACAAACAATTGTACATATATCACTTTGGCAACTTAAATGAAATGGACCAATACCTTAAAATGCGCTGCTTACCACAAATCACTCGGTTTAAAATAGATAATTTGAATAGTTATTTAACAATTAAAAAATAATTGACTCCATAATTGAAATACTTCCCCAAATGAAATCTTCAGGCTTAGATGGTTACACCAAATAATTCCACCAAAAATTTAAAAATTAATTGTAATTCTATAGAATAGTGTACTGAAAATAGAGGAGGAAGGAACACTACAATTCATTTTACAAAGCTAGTATTATCCTGATATGAAAATGAGGGGAATAAAGTACAAAAAAGAAAACTACAGATCAATATCCTTCATGAATATAAACATAAAAATTCTTTTTAAAATGTTAGCAAATAGAATTTAACAATATATCCAAAGAATTATACACCACAACCAGCTGGGGTTAATCCCAAGTATGCAAGCTTCATTCAATATTCAAAAATGTATCAGTGTAATCTACCATGCCCTCAGGCTAAAGAAAATCCACATAATTGCATCAATTGATGCTGAAAAAACATTTAACAAAAATTTAACACCCATTCATGATTGTTAAAAAAGGTCCCAGGAAAATAAGAATAAAAAGAAACTTCCTTGTCTTGATAGAGGGCATCTACAAAAAAAATGTTTTAAAAACCTACAGTTAACAATGGTAGGTGACTGAACGCTTTCCCCTTAGATCAGGAACAAAGCCAGAATGTCTCACATTCTTATTCAACAGAGTTCTGGAAGTTCTATCCAGTGAAGTAAAGCAATAAAAGAAAACACACTGCATGCAGAATTGAATGAAGGAATAAAACTGTCTGTATTTGCAGATAACATAATTTTGTATATAGAAAATTCTAAGTATACACACACAGACACACACACACCCCTAGCAAGATCACAGGACAAAATATAAACACATAACATACTGTATTTCCATTTACTATAAATAAATATGTGGATCCCAAAATTAAAAATATAACAACATGTACAATCGCCCAGAAAAAAATAAGTACTTACATATAAATCTAACAGGACTTGTATGCTGAAAACTATACAATGCCGATTTTAAAAATCAGGGTTTTTTCATTGTTGTTCAAGTACAGCTGTCTCCACTTTCCCACCAAACATTTTCTGCTGTCCCACTGACCCTCACCTCCCACACTCAATCCTACCCCCTTTTGGCTTTGTCTATGGGTCCTTTATACACATTCCTCGACAACCCTTCCCCTTCTTTCCCCCGTTATCACTCCATTCCCCTCTGGTTACTGTCACTTTGTTCTTTATTTCAGTGTCTCTGGTTATATTTTGCTTGCTTGTTTGTTTTGTTGATTAGGTTCCACTTATAGGTGAGATCATAAATTAAGAGACATATTATGTTCATGGATTGGAAAACTTAACATGGTAAATGTTTCAATTCCCCCAAATTAATATGTAAGATTAACATGAATTCTATCAAAATCTCAGCAAGATTTTTTGTAGATATAGCCAAGACTATTTTTAAATTTATATGGAAAGGCAAAGGAGCTAGGATAGCTAAAACAATATTGAAAAAGAAGAATGAAGAAGGAGGAATCAGTCTACCCAATTTTAAAACTTGTATAACTACAGTAATTAAGACCTTAAGGTACTGGTGGTTGTCTATTCCATTCTATACAGACCAATGGAATTGAATAGACAACCCATAAATAGATCTACACAAATATGCTCATATTTTTTGACAAGGGTGCAAAAGCAATTCAATGAAGGAAAAATAGGCTTTTCAACAAATGTTGCTGGAACAATTGTACATCCATATGTCCAGGCAAAAACTGAAGCTCAACTTAAGCATCATACTTTATACAAAAATTATCTCTAAATGGATCACAGATTTAAAGTAGAGTAGCCCCCCCCCATCCATGGGGGATACATTTCAAGACCCCCAGTAGGTTCTCAAACTGCAAACAGTATGGAGCCCTATGTATATATATTCTGTTCATGTCTTCTAGCCACAAATTCAATGGCTTTTCCAACCTAAGCACTTATCATACATTATGGCTGTAACTTTTGTAGTTTGAGGTGCAACAGCAAAACTAGCATGGATTTCTTTTTCCTTCTTCTCAAATTCAGACAGAAGATTCATTCTTCCTATAGATCTTAGCAACCTCAGCATGATTTCTACTTTCCTCATTAAGTTGAGAACTTTTAGTTTTTCACTTAAAAGAAGCACTTTATGGCTCCTCTTTGCCATATCTGAGTTACCAGATCAATACTTTCGAGCTTTGGGGCCATTATTAAGTAAAATTAGGGTTCCCTGACTCCAAGCACTGCAATACTGACAGTGGACCTGATAACCAAATGGCCACTAAGTGACTAATGGGTGGGGAGCACACAAAGGGTGGAGACGCTGGACAACGGGACAATTCACATCCTGGGTAGGACAAAGCAAGATGGCACAAGATTTCATCATGCTACTCAGAATGGCATGCAATTTAAAATGTATTAATTGTTCATTTCTAGAATTTTCCATTTAATATCTTTAGACTGTGGTTGACCCCAAGTAACTGAAACCACAGAAAGCAAACCACAGATAAGAAGAGATCAGGCATGTTCAGGGTGATATGGCCATAGAGGGAGATAACTGTCCTTGAACAGCAATTTTTAAAAAAGCACAGAAAAGATGGAACTACTTTAAAATGTAAAAGTATAAAATTTTTAGGAAAAAATGCTAAGAGCAAATCTTCAAGATATAAGGCTAGGCAGAGAGTTCACAGACTTGAGAGCAAAAGCACAATGCCTTAAAGGAAAACTTAATGAATTAGTCTTCGTCAAAATTATAAACTCTTGTTCTGTGAAAGACCATGTAAAAAGGCTAAAAGGACAATCTACGGAGTGGGAATAACTATTTGTAAATTATGAATCTAACAAAGGACTAGAATCATAAATATGAAAAGAAGTGTCAAAATTCAATAGGAAAAAAATCCACTTAGAAAATGGACAAAAGGTCCAAAGAGGCATTTCATTGAAGAGAATATACAGATGGCAACCAAGCAAATGAAAAACTGTCCAACATCATTAGTGATTAGGGAAATGCAAATTAAAACCACAATGAGATATCACTAGTTGGCATGGCTGAAATATAAACTAGAGACCACACCCTCCTGGCCAGGCAGTGGAGAAAGGGGATCATCCATACATTGCTAGTCAGGGTACAAGATCACACAGCAACTGTTCATAAAAACCTAAGCATGCAAACCACCTAGAAATTGCACTATTGAGTATTATGTTAACAAAAATAAAAATGTATGTTCACACACAGTTTGTACATGAATATTTATACCAACTTTTTCTATAATAGCCAGATCTAGAAAAACCCAGATATCCTTCAACAAGTGAATGATTGAATAAATTGTGGTATATTTTTTTGCTAAGTGAATAAAGTTAATCCCAAAGGTTGCAGAATGATGATTCTATTTGTACAACATTCTTGAAGTGACAAAATTATACAAATAAAGAACAGATTAGTTCTCCATTAGCAATTAGTTGCCAAGGTTTAATGAAGGGGTAAGGTGTGAAGGAAGTGGGTCTGGCTATGAAAGGGCAACTTGAAAGATCCTTGTGATGATGGAAACATTCTGTATCTTGACAGTGTCAATGTCAACATCCTGGTTGTGCTATTGTACAATAGTTTTACAAGATGTTATCATGGGGGGAACTATGTCAAGGGCACCCAAGATTCCTCTGTATTATTTCTTACAACTGCATGTGAATATGAAATTATCTCAATATTAAAAGTTTAATTTTAAAGTATGAGAGAAAGGTTTACATATATTCTCTGATTATTTCACCACCTAGGTCATTTTTCTGGAACTCTCTGTATGTAAAATGAGCCTTTCTCCTATGTACAAGGCATAATCATAAAGAAGTGTCTTCTCTATTCCAGTAGATTAGTGAACAATCTAGGGTTAAGAAAAGCAGAACTTCCTGTCTTCAAACTCATCTTCAATTCTCAGATTCTCAAAAGTAAGGAAGGCTACCTGAGTCTTCCTTCCTTTACCCACTTTACAATTCACCAGAATTTACACTTATTCTTTCAGTGAATAAAATTGCTGTAATATTTAGCTTCATTCTTCCCCAAAATAAATCACCACCCTTCTTTTGTTCAAAGTTTCTAGTACCATACTTAGCAAAATATTATTCTTTTATCCTATGTGATACAGTTTTAGTCTAAAGAAGATAGTACCCAAAATATACCCATGTAACTTTCTTTTTTTTTCTTTTTCTTTTTTATTGTCTATTCTACTACAGTTGACCAATTTCTTTTTTTCCCCCTTTTGGCCCCCTACACCCAGCCCACCACTCTCACCCATAGTCAACTTTCAAAGAGGTACTGGACACTAAACGTGTGTATTGGACTTCTCTAGAATCAAGGTCTTCTTGTGGCAATTCATTAATGGGGATGAGTACTTTCTCTAGAAAATACATGTGACCTTTCAAAAACTTCCTTCTTTCTACTTCCTTTCTCTTCTTCTCTCTGTGTGTGTGCACTTACACACACAAATTTTTAGGCATTCCTATCAGCCTTTCATGGAACTCTGACCAGTTACAATAACCCTTCACAGCATGCTGCTGAATGCATTAGAGCCCACCCCAGACTACATAAGGAGAAGGCTAGACTTCCTGCTGAGACAAGCCAGAGTTTCAAAACTGTTGTAAAAAAAAAATCAACCAAACATAAACTTGTGTATTTTCTGTGCTGTATGGTCTATCTTTGTGGTGGTATCACTATTCAATTTTTGAAAATACACAGGAAATCCTGCTTTAGGATTCTTCAAACACTCCATAAGCACACAGCCCACACCTGCCCAGAGAAGGGTCATGCAGGATCTTTTAGATACACCCACACACTTGAAGAGTTAACCTACGAGTGACCTTTGTTATCTTTCATGAGCTCATATGGCTTGCTCCTCCCATCAAAGCTCTCAGACTCCCCTATCTTGAGCTCTCAGCTAATCCAGGCATACAGGCAACTTCTACAAACCTGGGCAAATGGAGAGGAACAACGATGAGATCATCAAAGCAGCGGATTACCTAAAATACTTCACTGGCTATGAAATGATCTTTCAAGCAATCAATTCACATGGCAGTGGATAATAACACCTCTGAAAAGAAGTGCCTAGGGCTGTAGAGAAAAATCAGACTGGGAAAAAATGCTTGCTGTCAATACAGTGAAAAAGCTACTGGGAAGATGAAGACCAACTGCAGATAAGAGAGTGTTACCTCTATCTTAACTTCCTCCTAACTGAGGAAGTGAAGGCAGAGATGCCATAACTTGGAGGCAATAGCCAAAGTCCCACTTGGAATCTGGGCATGTCCTGAAAATGAGCATCTGGACCTTGTGGTGTTGGTTTCCTGTCTCCTTAAATTTCTATCTCAAATCTTCTAGAATAGAGATCAGGAAAATTTCTACAAAGAGCCAGACAGTAAATATGTCAGGCTTTATGGTTCATAAAGTATCTGTTAAAACTACTCAACTCTGTCATTGTAGTGCAAAGAACACACTGGAAAATATGTACACAAATGAATGTGGTTGTGTTCCAATAAAACTTTAATTACAAAAGCAACTGGTGGGCTGCAACAGGATCATGGCTGTAGTTTAACAACCCCTGCTGTAGATGTTGATTGGTAAATCCCAATAAGCACTTACATTTTAAAAACAGTATACATAAAAATAAAGAATAAAGGAGGATTTTGCCCTATCAGGTATTAGCCTATACTATAAAGCCATAACAACTAAAAGAGTATAAAACTGGTATAAGCAACAGCGAAATATAACTAAGTATAGAAGAGAACACAGTGTATACAAAAATGTATGTTATAGCCCTGGCTGGAATGATTTGGTGGATTGAGTGCCAGCCTATGAACCAATGGGTCACTGGTTCGATTCCCAGTCATGGCACATGACTGGGTTGCAAGCCAGGTCCCCAGTTGTGGGCATGCAAGAAGCAACCACACATTGATATTTCTCTCCCTCTCTGTCTCTCTCCCTTTCCTTCTCTCTAAAAATAAATAAATAAAAATTTTAAAAAATGTATGTTATACAGTAATCCACAAATCAATAAAAGACTAGATAAATTACTTAATAAATTGTGTCAGGAGAGGGCAATTTGAAAATGAAAAGAAGTAATTCAATTTAGTACTCTATACCAAAAATTGTATAAGATTAAAAAGTTAGCATGAAAAAATAAGAAAATGCAAATGAATATTTATCTCATCTCTGAATGAGGAAAGTTTTTCTGAACACAGAGAAAGCAATTGAAGAAATCAAAACAAGGAGAATATCAGCCAGAAACAAGATGAAAACAAATGGGCATTGCTGTGTTCCAATAAAACTTTATTTATAAAAATAAAAAGCAGGCCAGATTTTGCTCACAGGTCTCAGTGTGGCAACTTTGTTCTATATGAACACAAATTAGTTTTTATAATAAGAAAAATAAATGTTATATTTATTAAAGTGATTTTTAATAGATGGTATTTACTATTTTCTCATCAGAACCGTATCTCTTCTCTTTCCCTCCAAATTTTAGGGTCATTGGTATAATGTTGGTTTTAAATTGATTTCTCACCTGTAACTAATGCAATGATTCATAACAGCTTCGTTTCATTATGACTAGTATACACCCCATAAACCTAAGTGTAGTAAAAAGAGCCCTGCACCTGGAGTCAGAAACCCAAAGTTCAAATCTTAGCTCAACCACTTTCTACATAAGTGATTTCAAGCACATTTTTCAATCAGTGCTTCAGTTCCTTCACCTCTAAAATAATAATCATAGCATTAACCACATATGGTCAAATCCCTAATGAAGGCCTATGTGACAGTATCTGTTCCTGGGCTGACACATACCAGGAGGACACCCCCCAAAATGGAATTATCCTCTGCAGGGTTGGCCCCTTGTAGCACAGGCTTCCCCTGATAGGTTAGTGTTCTAGGAACCCATCTGTACCAGTGTTCCAGCTGGCATTGTTGTGAGAGGGTGGATTCAGCTTCAGTAAATTTTTTTGAAGACTCAACGCACTTACCCATTTCATAATGGGTGGTTTATGAGTGCACCTGCCCAACCACACTGGGCACTGAGCAGTTTTTGACCCCAAATGGCATGACCTCTATGCCCTCCCCATCCACCCAATCTCTCACCCAGTGACTTTTTGTTTGTTTGTTTGTTTGTTTGTTTCCCCAAGTGAAAAAAAAAAGTCCTCAAAGGGAAACATTTTGCCGATGTGGAAGAGGTGAAGCAAAAAAGTGGCAGAAGCACTAAAAGGTATGAAAATCAGTGAGTTCAAAAACTGTTTTTGAGCATTGGGAAAAACATCTTGATAGGTATATTGCATCCAATGGAGATTACTTGAAGATGACTGAAGTTTAAACATGGAAGAATAAATAGACATTTTTTAACAAATAAATTCCATTTTGGGGAATGTTCCCCCTTGTCTTAGGTACTAATCAGAGATCAGTGGCATTTTCTTTGAAAGGTACTAAAGTTATCTTTGAGAGCCAATTATACTTTGATGAGGACATGTGCTGCAAGCATCAAGTAGAAAAGCCCTGGAAACCTTCTATTCACGCAAATCACGTAACTATCAACTGACCTAAGAATGCAGCTTTGGTATTGACATCCATATGTTGGTGGCTTTTACTCTACAGGTCCAATAATTTACATAAGCAACAAAATACCTAGGACTATATTATGAACATTAACACCAGAGAGGAGTAGGCTGCTCTCTGGCACTCTCCACATCCCTGCTAGAGAGACAAAACTGAGTCAGAGAAGCTCAGGGAGTGGATGGAAGATGGCAAGAGAGACTAGTCTGTCAAAGAATTGCCCAAGGAACTCTTCATGCATAAACTGAATCTCTTTATTCCCAGAACAGAAACCACTTCAGCCATATCTCAGCCAGGACCGTGTCACTGCACCTGCAACCAAGGCTCTGCATTCATTTAGTCACAACTTGATATACTCCAAACAATCCTATGAGTGGTGAAGGGCAAGTCTTATCAAGCCCTTTATGGAGAGAAGAAATTCCAAGGGGATAAGTCACTTACTTAAGGTGACTTCAAGATCATGTGAGGTCTTCTAGCTGAACGTTTTTCCTATTAGAAAGGCAAGATCATCTTCTGTCCCATAACCTCACCTTCAGCATAACTTCACAAGGAATTCAGGAAGCCAACCCCAATGGATTTATATAAATTTTTATGTCTTACTTGATGAGAATAAATGACATTTTCCAAACCAAGTATATTATTTCTTTTAGTATCGAGGTCAGAAAGACTTAAAGAATAAAATGCAATTTTATTAGCATTTATTATACACAAAGCACTTCAACTGGTACTGAGATCTGGGGCAAGCATGGTGGAGAACTCCCAAAAGGAGATAAGGTATAATCTATGTACCCTGGCTAAGGAGTGAGGCAAACACAGCACAGTTTTTAGAATCCAAAGTCCAGGATTCCAGTTCTGGCTCAGCCACATGCTAGTTTTGTGATATTGGTCACTTATATATTCTAGCCTTTAGTGTGCTCATGCATAAAGTGAGAATAGCCATCTCTAGCTTGTAGGTGAGAGTTACATAAGACAGGCACACATGTGTTCTGAAACAAATACACGGCATTGTCATGCTAGGCAGAAACATGGGATCTGACATTAAAGTAAGACCCATAGAAAATGATAATGTGGCTTCTAGTTCCCTGGGTGAGGTGTTCTGGGCTACTCCCTCCCACCTTCCTATGCTTCCTTCTACCTGCGACCACGAAGAACCTTCACTGCAGGGCCACAGTGAAGCCAGTTGCATGTGACTACGTGTTGCTGGGTTTGAACCACTGACCGCTGGGACCATGGGACAACTCTGGAAAGACAACCCTAAAATTGATTTTTCTTCATTTTTGCCTATCTTCTTTTAAATTACAGCAAAATGAAAGAAGGGGGAAAAGACAATTTTAAGTAAAAACACCCAATTAACTCTCAAAATCAATATTAAATTGAATATAGATTTGACTACTGTAACCATTTCTTTTTGGCCCCATCTATGTATCCATCTATTATCTTCTCATCTCTCTTTAAGGAGACAGTCAGATGCTGAAGATGGGACTTTTTCCTCTTTATTTTGCTAATGAAGTTAAACTTAATTAACTTGGAGTTCCCTATAAAGGGAAAAAAAGAATAAAATGCAGAGGGATTTTCTTCATTTATTCTTCCTCCACCTTGATTTTCATAGGAGTTAAAGGTCAAGGTATGTTTTAATGATTGTCACAGATAGTCCTGAAGGCTTATCCTTGGCCTTGGGATCCCACGGCATTTATCAAGTGTTTCTTAGGGGTGTCATTAGGCCAATGCTATAGCAAATGAAAGGGATGAAGTGTCCTACCTTCTAGGTCACACAAGTCAGTCTAGGATATGGTACCAAGAAACAAGAAGATTGTTTCTTAGATGTCTAAGTTGAATCTGCCACTGATCTAAACATCAGCACCAAGCCAGACATTAATATACAAAAGTATGAATCCTCTCTTGTGCAGTAACCAGAATGACCACCAGCCACTTCATACACAGAATATTCTACAATCACTGGTCCTCTGTCCCTGGAGGAATAAGGCACAATCCTCATATGAAGAGGTAACAGGAAATGGGGGGGGGGGGGTTCTTACATTTATAACTGTGCTGGCTCATTGAGTTTAAAGTCAATAATATGCCACTTTTTAGCACTATTAATTTCAATTTTTGTGCTGACTTAATAATCTTTTAAATTAACTTAATTACTTTTAAGTGAAAATGTGTTCATTTTTAATAAATTCATATGATTAGAAAAGCAATATATCTGTGTTGCTAAAAGTTCCTAAAATAGGGACAAGAAAAAAAATAAAAATTGCCCTTATCCCCAATATCTAAAAAGTATCCCATTAGCATTTTGCTTTCTTTCCTTTCCTTTTATTCTTTTCTTTCTTTCTTTCTTTCTTTCTTTCTTTCTTTCTGTCTGTCTGTGTGTGGGTGAAAATACAGTATGGTGTTTTTAGAGAGGAGTCCAAATTTCTTCTCAGTTATTGAGCAAATTCCTCTGGTCAGCTCACATAGAGGACAAGCATTGGCTCATAAACTATGAGAAGTACACAGAATAAACATTGGGGCTTTCATAATGTTTTTCCCCGGCTCAAATTTTTTGAAAATAAAAGAAAATCAAGTTTAATCAAACTGCTTAATTTGTCAAATGCTGAACCAAGATAACCAAAGTCTTAACCTACCTCTCCAAGAGCAGATATTTATTAACAAATACAGGTAGAATTATCAGCATTCCAAATCCTGGAGCTATTGAATCAGTAAATGTTACATTTGAAAGAGACCTGAGCAACTGCAGAATCCAGAAGTTTTCAAACTGTGCTCTGTGGAACCGTTAAGGATCCTCAAAGTACCCCAGGAGCTTCCAAGTCTTGGGAGAACAGGGACAGGGTGGCGGTGGGATAGAGGATGGGAACTGAGGAGACTGAACAAAATTCTCTCCATCCACCCTTACTCCTTCCCCAACCAAAACCAGTCAGCTTTTGCATATTTTACATCTTGGGTATCAAAATAAGATTTCATTTGATAAAACCAATCAGCTGTTTAAGAAAATTAAGTTGAAAATTGCTGGTACAGTCCAGACCTCTCATGTTAGAGATGAATAAGCTGAGGGTCAGGAATATGACATGACTTTCCACAGTCACACAGCTAATTAAAATATCAGAGCATAGTGGAAAACTGTCATTTGGGGGAGGTGATTACCCAGCATGCCATCTCCTTCTCATCTCAGGAGAAACCTCTACTGTGTAGAGTACGCTATGAAAATAGAATTGGACATAATCTCCCTCTTCCCATGCTCAAGCAGTCAGGGCATGGACACATGGCACAGGCTCAATGAACTGGATTCCCTCTTCCCAATCTGAGTCTAGAGCAAATGATTCTCAAATATCTTCCCAGTGGCAGTGGCCTGGCTTCATTGTTCCTGCTACCTCGTCCCCAAAGGCCCCTTGCTTTCTCTCTGTTTTCATCACCTGCTTCTCTAGGATCCCAGTGATTCTGTCCTTTACCAATAAGTCAATGTTTAAGACAGATGGCACTTCCTGATGCACAGAATATGTTGGAACACCGTGTGCCCTACTACTCACCACTTCTCTTTCCTCTGCACCATGGAGCACCTCTGTTAAGCCAGTTGGCTTTTTGCCGCATAGATATCACATAGAATAAATCTTTACCCTTGGTTGGGAAAAGATGTACCCCAACTGGGACAGACTCACCTGGGATGGAAAGGCTATAAAGTCAAGATATAACAGTTTTCCTAGGTGGGAAGTTGGATACAGGTGAGGATTAACATTTGCATCCAGCATCATTTTTTACCCTATCTGCCTCTGGTAGGTAGACATTATGATGCCTATTTTACTGGTGAGGAAAATTAACCCCAAAGAATAACTAATAAATTAGTTGCAGAGCCAGAAATAGAACTCAGAAACTACTGACCTCAGAGTGAAGAGATTTAAAGTTTATACCTCCTTTTAGATTTTATTTAATCTTACAGAGTGACAGTTGTCCCCTAAAAGATACTATGACACCTGCCGTACAGATCTTACCAAGAAATCCTGAAAGATCTACACCTAGGTCCTCTAAGGAAAACTCATTTCTATCTGTTTATCTAAAATTAGATTACATAAATGATAAATAGACAGATATAATTACATAAATATGACAACAGAGTGATCTGTTCTCCAATTATTCCTCTACACTCATGTAAACCACATGGCACTTTCTTAGTTACTACAAAGGTCTTTCCACTGTGCAGAAGGCTTACCACCAGGGCCATCTTGCTCCAACAGCTAACTGTATTTCCCACTGCTCATGTTCGCCCTGTTTTCCATAACGAAATGAGCATGGCCGGAGGAGATTGTGAACGAACCTTGACAGAGCAGCATGATGAAGCAAAGACACCACGCCAGCAGTGGCCTCCAGTTACTCTCAGTTTGCTCCAAGCACAGATGTCTACTCTCAGCTACCAGACACCTGAGGGCAAAGCCTGGCCCCAGATTCACATGTAGGAGGGTTATCCAGGACAGAGTCTGACACATGGCACCCTTTACTGGAAGGAATTTGATTAATCATTCTCATTACCTTCCAATTCCATGCACCTGAGCTCATTCACTCTCTGCCCAGAAGAGCAGTCAGTGGCTTAAATGGCACGTGAACACCAAGGTGACCATGATAAGCAGATGGAGATAGGGTTCCCCCTAAACCACTTCTGCAGTGTTCTCTGAGGTCAGAGGGGTCATCCAGACCTTGAAGCACCCCATCAAATCCCTCTATCCAGCTTCACAGGCCTGAGGAGACAATATTTCTACATATATCCTGAGCACTGTTATCTATAGTAGAATTCTAGGTACAAATTGAAAAGAGAAGAGGGAATGGGGCCTACTCAGAACTGAGTTTCTCCTTACTAGCAAAAGGGACCAATAACCAAGATTATATGCCAATAGAAAATGGATAGCAAGGGTCTGCTAGGCAAGCAATGTCCACTATTGTTAGCATACACACATTTGGTCATTTTTCCTTGAATCCCCTGTCTATTTACATATATTTCAGTCTCTTCCAAGGATTAATTTTAACCACAAGACTTTCTAACATGGACTTGTGACCCTCAAAAAGCTAGATCCTACATGGCTCAGTCTTGTCACAATATCACAGTTAAAAAGATACATTGGCTAATGTCTTTCGGAAAGTTGTGGAAAACAAGAAAGGTCCCCCAAACACAGAACAAAATGTATCACTGACAAATGTCCTCTTTCTCTACCTACTTTCACATGTGCCAAGGCTGTTCTGGAGTGTTTCCCTCCACCAGTTCACAAATCTCTCCCACTCCGGCTTACTCGACGCTCTTCCCCAGCCCTCTCCCAGCCCTCACCCTGGTGCATGCGGATCAAGGGGCGCCAAGTTAGTGAACAGACCATATGTTTTCACTGGTCTCTGGTAACTTTTTAATTAAATATGTTTTGTTCTAATGCCACATTTACATGCATGTTGTAAAATATAATATGGATCAATGCCAAGTATCCTTTACCCAGCTTCCCCCAGTGGTGAGCTCCTACACTTCACACCAGCATGGATGGATCTGGAGAGCATTATACTAAGTGAAATAAGCCAGGCAGTGAAAGACAAATACCATATGATCTCACCTGTAAGTGGAACCTAATCAACAAAACAAACAAGCAAGCAAAATATAACCAGAGACATTGAAATAAAGAACACACTGACAGTAACCAGAGGGAAGGGAGGAGCGGATAATGTGGGGGAAAGGGGAGGGGTTGTCAAGAAATGTGTATAAAGGACACAGGGACAAAGCCAAAGGGGGTAGGACTGAGGGCGGGAGGTGAGGATGGGTGGGGCAGGGTGTGGGAGTGATGGGGGAAAATGGAGATAACTGTGCTTGAACAATAAAAAATTGTTTTAATTAAAAATAACAAAAAATAAAAAAGCCCTAGAGTATTTCACACCCAGAATATTGACACTGATACATCAAGGTCCAGGACAATTCCACCACAAGGGTCCTTTCACAGCCACATGCGCTCCTTCCTCCCCCTGTCCCTGGCTCTTGGAAACTACTAATCTGTTCTCCACTTCTGTAGTTTTATTGTTTAAAGACTGTTATGCACATGGAATCATACAGTAAGCAACATTTTTGATTGGCTTTTTACACTGAGCATAATTCTCTGGAGATACACTCAGACTGTTGCATGTATCAATAGGTGGTTCCTTGTTACTGCGGGAAAATATCCCACGGGATGGCTGTACCACAGTTTATCTAATCATTTATTCATTGAAGGACATGTAGGTTATCTCCAGTTTTGGGCTATTATAAAATAAAATCTATGAACATTTACAGGCTTTTGTGTAAACATGTCTTCATTTCTCTGAAAGGAAGTGGCCAGGACTGTGATTGCCGGGTCATATGGTAATTGTTTGCTCAGTTCTATTAAAGAAATTACCAAAGTGTTTCCTAGAGTGGCTGTATCATTTCCCATTATCGACAGCAATATATGTGATCCAGAGGCTCCACCTCTTTGCCAGCATTTGGTATGTCACTTTTTCATTTTAGCTATTCTAATAGGTATATAGTGATATCCCTAATGGCTAATGATGGTAAACACATTTTAATGAGTTTGCTTGGCATTTGTAGATCCATTCAGTAAAATTTCTCTCCACTGACAGCTAGATATGTGGTTTGCAAGTATTTTCTCCCATTCCTTAGCTTGTCTTTTCAGCCCCTAAATAGGGTTTCTCACAGAGCAAAAGCCTTATTTTCATAAAGCTTATTTTTCCCTTCAGGGACTGTGTTTTTAGTATCAAGAAATGTTTGCCTAGTCCTAGATCCTGAAGAAAATTTCCTATTTTTTTCCCCAAAATTTTATACTTTTATATTTCACATTTATGCCTATGATCCAATTTGGTCTAGTTTTCATATACGTTGTGAGACTTAAGGTTTATTTTGTTCCTGTGGATATCAGTTGTTCCACAACCATTTGTTTAAAAGGCTGTCTTTTCTCTGTTGAACTGCTTTTGCACTTTTTTGAGAAATCAGTTGTGCATATTTGTGTGGCTTTGTTTCTGGGTTCCCTACTCTGTTCCACTGACCTGTTCCTCCATCAGCACTACAGCCTAAATTACTATATCTGTATAATGTCTTAATGTTGAGTAGACTCATTTTTCCCATTTTGTTCCTTTTCAGAATCATTTTAGCTGTTTCAGTTCTTTTTATTCTCCATATAAATTTTACAATAATTTTGTGTATCTCTATAAAAAATCTTGCTGAAATTCTGATAGGAATTGTGTTAAATCTGTGTATTAGTTTCTGTGGCTGCTGTATCAAATTACCACAACCTTGGTGGCTTAAAACAGCAGGAATTTATTCTCCATTCTGGAGACCAGAAGTCCGAACGCAAGGTGTCAGCAGGCTGGCACTCCCTTGCTCTGGCTGGGGGAATCCTTCCTTAGCTCATCCAGTTTCTGACACTGGTGGCATTCCCTGGCTTGTGGCTATCTCTCTCTCTCTCTGCTCCATCTCCACATTGCCTTCTCTGTGTCTCTCTTCCCCTCTGTGTGTCTCTTATAAGTAATCCAGGATAATCTCATGGCAAGATCCTTAAATTAATTACAGCTGCCAAGACTCTTTTTCCACACAAGGTAATATTTATGGGTTTCAGGAATTAAGATGTAGATACATGTGTATCATGGTTGAGAGCCACCGTTCCCCCCACTACAACTTGGATATCAGTTTGGGGAGAACTGACACCTTTGTTACATGGAATCTTCCAATGTAACAAATTGGACACATTATGGTTCTCCATTTATTTAGATATTTCTTTTATCAGCATTGTGTAGTTTTCAACATACAAGTTATGTTTTACCAGATTTATACATAAGTATTTCACTTCTTGAGCAATTATAAATATTTTCAATTTGATATCCATGTCTTCTTGTTGATATATAGAAATTCATTGATATGTCTATGTTTATATGATACCCTGTAACACTGCTAAACTCATTAGTTCTAAAAGGAAGGGTTTTCATGGATTTCTTGGGATTTTCTTTTTTTTTTTTAAAGATTTTACTTATTTATTTTTAGAGAGGGAAGGGAGGGGGAGAGAGAGAGAGAGAGAGAGAGAGAAACATCAATGTGCGGTTGCTGGGGGTTATGGCCTGCAACCCAGGCATGTAGCCTGGCTGGGAATCGAACCTGGGACACTTTGGTTCCCAGCCCGCGCTCCATCCACTGAGCTATGCCAGCCAGGGCTTGGGATTTTCTATATAGACAATCATGTCATTTACAAATAGGAACAGTTTCATTTCTTTCTTTCCTGTTTGCATGTCTTTTATTTCCTTTCCTGCTTTATTCAGTTGGCTAGAACTACCAGCACTGTGTTAATAATAGCAATGAGATCAGACATCTTTGGCTTGTTCCTGATCTTGGAGAAAGCATTCAGTTATTCATCATTAAAATTTGTTAGCTTTAGGTGTTTGGCAGAAGATTCCCTCTATTCCTATTTTTCTGATAGTTTTGATCCTGAATGGGAGTTGAATTTCATCAAGTACTTTTTCTGCATCAATTGACATGGTCATGCAATTTTTCATCTTTAGCCTGTTAATATAGCAGATTACACTGATTGATTTTCCAATATTAAATCAGCCTTGCATCCCTTGCTTCATGGTATATCATTCTTTTTATATATTGCTGAATTGCTAGTATTTTGTTTAAGATTTTTGAGCCCATAAAACTCAAAATGGATCGAAGACTTAAATGTAACTTGCAAAACCATAAAAATCCTAGAAGAAAATACAGGCAGTAAAACCACAGACATTTCTTATAGCAATACTTTTTTCTGATATACCTATCTCCTTGGGCAAGGGAAACAAAAGAAAAAATAAACAAATGGGACTGCATCAAACTAAGAAGCTTTGCACAGCAAAGGAAAGCATCAGCAAAATGAAAAGACAACCCACTGAATGGGAGAACATATTCACCAATGATACATCTAATAAGGGGTTAATTTCCAAAATTTATAAAGAACTTATACAGTTTAACACCAAGAAAACAAACAATTCAATTTAAAAAGTGCCAAAACACACTCCTCCAAAGAGAACAAACAAATGGTGAATATACATATGAAAAGATGCTCAATGTCACTAATCATCAGAGAAATGAAAATCATAAAAAAAATGTTGATACTAACATCATAAAATAAGTTGGAAAGTGATCTCTACTTCTTCATTTTCTGTGAGAGAATGTATACAATTGTTGCTGATTCTTCTGTTTGGTAGGTTTCTGCAGTGCAACCACTTAACCCTGGAGATTTCTTTTTGGGAGTTTTTATAGCTTCAACTTCCTTAATAGTTATATGTCTATTCATATTACCTATTTTATATTGGCTAAATTGTAGTAGATTATGTTTTTCCAGAAAGTGATCCATTTTTTCTGAGTTGTCCAATTTATGTGTGTAGTGTTAATTTGTAGTAGTCCCTTATTATTTTTTGTTGTCTATGGTGCCTATACTGGTATCTTCTATTTCATTTTTGATGCTAGGAATTTGTATCTTCTCTATTTTTTTCTTTATAATCCAAGCTAGAGGTTTGTCAATTTTATTGACCTTTTCAAGGAACCATTTCTTTTTTAACTGACTTTCTAAACTGCTTTCTTGTTTTTAATTTCACTACTTTTGTTATCATCTTAATTCTTTCCTTTCTCCTGCTTGTTTTGGATTTGTTTTGCCCTCCACTCTATAGATTCTTGGGGTATGGGTTTAGATTATTAATTTGAGACTTTTTCTCTTTTCTAGTACATGCATTTAGCTCTGTAAATGTGCCTCTCAACACTGCTTTGTCTGTGTCACACAAATTTTGATGCATTGTATTTTTACTTCTAGTTAGTTTAATGTATTATTTGATTTCTTAAAACTTCCTCTGAGTCACAGGTTGTTTAGAAGTATTTTGTTTAGTTTACAACTATTTGGAGAATTTCCTGTTACCTTGCTGCTATTGAGTTCTAGTTTGATTCCATTTTGGTTGGAACATACTCTATATGATTTCAATTCTTTTAAATTTGTTGAGGTTTGTTTCATGGCCCCAGATGCAGTCTATCTTGGGATATGTTCTGTGGACACTTTAAAAAATGTGCTTTCTGCCATTCTTGGGTGAAGTTTTCTATAAATATCAATGAGATTCTGCTAGCTGATAGTACTGAGTTCTTCTCTTTTGTTATGATATAAATTATGTTCCCTCCCCCAAAATTTATATGTTAAGACTTTAACTTCTAAATGAGACTATATTTGGAAATAGGGAATTTAAAGAGGTAATTCCATGAATACAAGTCATAAGAGTAGGCCCCAATCCAATAGGATCAGCATCCTTATAAGAGGCGGAAGAGACACGAGCGACATCTGACACTCAGGAGAAAGGCTGTGTGCGGATGCAATGGGAAGGCGGCCATCTGCAAGGCCAGGAGAGAGGCCTCAGGAGAAATGAAACTGTTGACACCTTGATCTTCGACTTCCAGCCCCTTGAACTGCACAACTAAATACATTTCTGTTGTTTAAGTCATTGAGTCTGTGGTGTTCTGTCGTGATAGCCATAGCAGATTAATATATATACCCTCGCTGATTTCCTGTCAGGTTTCTCTGTTAGCTTGTTGAGAAGAATAGAGCTTCAACTGTAACTGTGGGTTTGTATATTTCTCCTTCTAGTTCTATCAGCTTTTGCTTCACATATTTTGCAGCTGTGTTGTTTGGTGTGTACACACTTAGTATTGCTATCGCCTCTTGGCACATTGACTCTTTTATCATTGAGCAATGTCCCTCTTTGTCTCTGGTAAAGGTCTTTGCCCAGAATTCTAGTTTATCTTATCTTATTATAGTCACTCCTACTTTCTTTCTATTAATGTGAGCATGATATATCTTCCATCATCATTTAACTTTCATTCTGCCTGTATTAATATATTGGAAGTGAGTTTCTTATATATAGTATATAGTTAGATCACGTTCTTAATCCATCCTGCCAATCTCTGTCTTTTCATTGGTCAATTTGGAAAATTTACATTTATTTACATTTAATGTAATTATTGATACATTAAGGCTTGAGTCTATTGTTTTATTGTTTATCTCTGTGCTACATTTCTCTGTTTTTTATTTCCTGCTTTTATGTCTATTTGGACATTTTTTAAAAATCATATTTTGATTTACCTATAGTGTTTCAGAGTATATTTCTTTATGTAGCTTTTTTAAGTAGTTACTCTAAGGATCACATTATGTATACATACTTATTACAAGCTACTAGTATCATTATTTTAACAGTTCAAGTGAAGTATAGACACTTTTGTGGACACTTTTAAAAATGTGCTTTCTGCTGCTGTTGGGTGGAGTTTTCTATACATGTCAATTAGATCCTGCCAGCTGATGGTGTTCAGTTCTTCTATATCATTATGAAACAAACTGTGTTCCTTCCAGTTTACTGTATAGTTGTCTTAAATATTTCTGTACTATATAGCTAGAATACAGCAATTACTTATAACAATTTTCTGTCTTACTAGGCTCCCTCTTTCTTATTTGGGGGCCAAATAGAGTATATTTTTCTTGGGGCTTTTTTTTAGTCTGTGCCCATTGGTGTTTCCAGCTTTTCAGCTTCTTTGTCGCCAAGTCTGTAATATAGGAGACAAAAAGATAATTGAGATAACTTACCAGAGTATACTTCCTTGTATCCCAAGGTCCATAGTTAATTTCCCCTTTTCTCTCTATCTTTCAGAGTCTTCTTGTTGTTAAAAAAAATTATAATTTCCAGGGTTTTCAGTTATACTTAATGAATAAAATAGGGACAAGTATGTCTACCCTATCTTCCTGAAAGTGGAAGTCCCTATGACGGTGTTTTTAAAATTAGAAAATCCCCTATAAAAACAAATCTGTTACTGTTCTGCAAAAACTAGAACATATGGCAATACTGGGTTTGCATTATGCATTCCAGCAATATTCTCTAGCTGAGCAGGATCAGACCTGTTTATGTGGGATATGCCATAACTGGAGCCATGACGCTTCATGGCTTTACACCGAACTCGCATCGCTAATTTATGTTATCCTTAGCTTCAGTAAGAATTTGACTTTGCTACTTCCAATGATGCCTTCCTGGCTAAACACAGCCATTTCCCTCCTGCCACTCTAATTCTCTCTCTCTTCAGTCTTTCAATTCTGTATCACAAAATTCCAAAGAACTGATTTACCAGAGATGATATTATCTTTAGGAGAACATGTGCATGTGAGTATAAGTATGCACATATATATGTGTGTGTGCATCAAGGAGGAAGGGAGAAGTCCAACAGTAGAAAAGCAGAATTTGCCACAGAGCTTGAACCATGTAGATTTAGCTTTCAGTCATGGGAAGGTGGAAAAGCTGTGCACATGGATCCATTAGTGACCTCCTGTCACATCATCCCCACCTCAGCGTCGTCTCCCCCACCGGGGAGGGGTTTCCCCACCTGGAACGTTCTTCCACAAAACTACTGCATATATATTGCATTGGACTCAGGTCTAGGTCAAATACCACTTAGATCTTTCCTTTCTGTCTAAAATCCCTATCTATCTAAAATAGCCCTTCACTATTGCCAGCACTCTCTATCCTTTACTGTATTTTTCTTTACAGCACTTAACATTACCTAAAAACACATTGCACATTTATCTGTTTACTTGTTTGTTGCCCAAACCTTTGCGAATGAAGGCTTTGTCTGTCTTATTCATCACCGTATCCCCACTTCCTAGCACATAATAGAAGGTTAATAGTCATGTAATGAATGGATACATCATATCATGAGACATCTTAATAAGAACATGAACAAATAGAAAGTGTTCAGCATAGAATGGTGAAGCATTTATAACCATAAAAATGCTGAACAACAAATTGGGAGATCTGGACAGCTACATGCAAAAAAAAAAAAAAAAGAAAGAAAGAAACTTGATCACCAACTTACACCATACACAAAAATAAATTCAAGGTGGATAAAAGACTTAAATATAAGTCATGATACCATAAAAGTCCTAGAGGAAAACATTGGCAGGGAAATCTCAGACATTCCACAAAGCAACATCTTCACTGATATGTCCCCTAAAGAAAAAGACATAAAGGAAAAAATAAACAAATGGGACCTCATCAAATTAAAAAGCTTCTGCATGGGCTAAAGAAAACAGCATTAAAATGAAAAGAGAACCAACTATATGGGAAAACATATTTGCCAATGATACATTGGACAAGGGTTTGATCTACAAAATATAAAGAACTCAGACGACTCTACTCCAGGAAGACAAAAAACCCAATGAAAAAATATGCAAAATACTTGAACAGACACTTCTCCAAGGAGGACATACAGAAGGCCCAGAGACATGTGAAAAGATGCTCAGCATCACTAGCCATCAAAGAGATGCAAATTAAAACCACAATGAGATATCACCTCACACTAGTCAGAATGGTCATTATAAACAAATCAACAAACATGTGTTGGAGAGGATGCAGAAAAAAGAGAACCCTAGTGCACTGTTGGTGGGAATGCAGACTGGTGCAGCCACTATGAAAAACAATATGGAATTTCCTCAAAAAACTAAAAATGGAACTGCCTTTTGATCCAGCAATTCCACTGCTGGGATTATACCTAAAAGCCCTAAAACACCAACCCAAAAGAACCTATACACCCCAATGTTCATAGCAGCACAATTTACAATAGCCAAGTGCTGGAAGCAACCTAAGTGCCCATCAGCAAATGAGCGGATCAAAAAACTACGGTACATTTACACGGTGGAATTCTACACAACAGAGAGAAAAAAGGAGCTGCTACCCTTTGCAACAGCATGGATGGAGCTGGAGAACATTATGCTAAGTGAAATAAACCAGGTGGTGAAGGACAAACAGCATATGATCTCACCTTTAACTGGAACATAATCAACAAAAGAAAAAAGCAAACAAAGTATAACCAGAGACATTGAAATTAAGAACAATCCAACAATAGCCAGAGGGGAAGGGGAGGGGACAGAGGGGAGAAGGGCTTTCGAGAACTACTATAAAGGACACATGGACAAAGCCAACGGGGAGGGTGGAAGCAGGGGAGGGAGGTGGGTTTGGTTGGAGGGGTTGGTGGGGAGAAAATACGGACAACTGTAATTGAACAACAATAAAGTAAAAAGAATGCTGAACAACTGAATGATCTTAGATAGAAGACATTTAAAGATGGGATGATCACTTTTTTAAATACTTAAGGGTTTTTTTTTTTTGTAATTGAAAGAGGGAGTAGATAAATATTCCCCATGTCATTCCAAATGATACCCCTATAGTTAACTTGCAAAGAGACAAATTAGCTCCCACTAAAAAGAATTTTCTAATAACTAGAGATTCTTCAGCAGTGAAATACAGTGGGTTCCCAGTCACTGGAGCTGGTTAAGCTGGACTAGATAACCATTTTAAGGGCCAGTTGTAAAAAGAATCCTAACTCTGTGAGGGAGTTTCAAATGGGTACCTTCCAAAGTTCCTTCAAACACCACAATTTTAACATATTTTATAGCAGAAAGAGCTGGGCTTTCATTTCTCACAGCTCCAGGAGTCACTGGACACAAAATCACTGAGGTAGAGGCTTAGTTTAAGATGGTTAATTACAGAGAGCTTAGGAAACCATAAATCCATCAAAAAGGTTCAAGTCCCTGCTAGTATGAAATGTGAAACACTTGATTTTTTACTTAAGTGTGTTACAATTGCAACTCAAGGACAGCTAGATTTCTTTAGAAACCAGGATGGGAAACATTTTAAAATTATTTTAAAAATAAAGGTATTTTCCCAATATGGCTTTGAATGTTAAATTAGCGTGTTTAAGGCTCTTTCCTTGCAGATACTATGACTTTGATTTGGGCAGCTACTAATTGGTGGTGGCTGTGATTATAGAACTTATCTCAAATAAGCATCTTACTGGCCACAGCACATTTTTATAGAAATTGTGTTTTAGTCAACATGGATTTTAAAAGCATGAAGATAATTATGAACTGAGTCACATGACATGTTTTAAAGAACAATATAGACAAGCTTTAAAGAACTAAAAACTCTTAGTTATAATTTGATGTGCTCTCAATAACCCTGGCTTTTGATAACCACTGATTTATGAAGCTTTCCAATTTTAAGTAATAAACAACCAAACTCATACCAAAGAGTTCCTTGAAGGCAAAGCCCCCTTGGGCAAATAAACTTACTTCTGGCTCACCCTACAGCACTTAAGCAGTTGTTTCTCTAGCCTGATATGTGACCAAAGAATCCCAGATATTGATACCTAATACTTCCAGTATTATTTCATAATTCTAATGCCCACCATACCTAAACATGATTCAGTGTGTGGGAAGCCTGAGGACCCATGAGAGGTCCATTTTTACCACCCCATTTTCATGCCTACATGCACTTCAAACTGTCCAATCTCTTAATTCTCAAACAAACCATAAAAGCTCAACAACTCAACAACCCTGTTCCTAACACTGCATACAAGTAGGCATACATTCAAAAGCAACATTTTAAAAAAGAATATTGCAAATATTATTCTGGAAGGTCAAGTGAGCCATCTCCTTCAGATCCAGCTAAAAGCCTATAACATCCAGGTCCTTTTCCTCCCACACTGATGATACAGTAACAGCGGGTGATGAGTTCTCCCATCTTCCTTCTCAGTCCCCTTTCAGTGGTTCTGCCAGGCATTCAGGAGGGCTCCATGTCATGTGCGGGTGGCACCCATTACCCTTTTTCCTCCTCCCATTCCCACACATCCTTCTTTTGCTGTTAGATGACCACATGAAGCAAGAATAGGCACTTCTTTTTTTATCTGTTCCATCCAGGAGATGCACAATACACATGCTGTCTCTATGAACACCTGTAACTCACAGGCATCACAGAAAAGATATACAGCCATATGTTTTTGTCCCTGGTTTACAGATTTCCGGTGAGTGTTTATATACTTAAAACACAGCTGTTTTGCATTAAACTATCTCCATGCAGGTGAAATATCTGCTCATCAGAGCAAAAGGAGGATATTGAGGACCAAAAACAGGCCATTTCCTTGGGCTGCTGCTGTAGAGTATGTGACACCTGCTTCACGGCTCGCTGCCTGAGGCTGCTGCGCCCTCCCCACATCAGCCCTCCTGCTCCCAACCTGCTGACCTCAGACAAACATGCGTCTCCAAAGCGAAAGGCTCCCTTTTCCTTCGGACTTGGCATCCCTGACCTCTGATGCTTAATATACTCAAGATACTTCAAATGTTAAAGTTCATGGTTTAAACAGGACAAGGTTATCTGGGTCTTGAGACTGCATGCCAGTTTAGACACTTTTGCAGGAAGTCCAGAGCCATGGTGATGAATATTTGATAGAAACTCTGGTGTGTTAACCCAGAATTAATTCATTGTTTTACCTAAGCTTCCTGCCCTAATCATTACAGCTGTCCTCTTCTAATGTCTTCTGCATTATGATACACTGCCATTTATTTTTTATAATACTCATATTTCACCTCATTTTATTCATGAGGATGGGGATCAGAACTGTACATTGAGGAAGAAAACAGTTCAAAATAAATGCATGTGTGAGTAGCTGTGCACAATGTTTTCAACATACCTTCTATCCTTAATTTTTAGACGTGCTCAAAAAACTCAACTCAAATAGCATGCACAGCACCAATTTCTGGCAAGCAATAAAACCGGAAGGCAAATCCAGAATGGATTCCATAGAAATTAGGTTTTCTTTGATGCCATGCTCTCTCATATTGTCGTGCAGTTCTGTAGGGTACAGCTGTGTCTCTGTGAGTATGTCACAGTACTGTTCTAGAGACAGCTGGTGCTGAAGCCAGAAGGCCTAGTCATCACTTCCCATGACTTTAGTCCCTCACTGTGTCTCCATTTCCTGTAAGGTGGAGGGTGAACCCTAGTGCCTACTCTATCTTCCATGGTTTTAGTGAGGATCAAATGTGTTACTATAATTACAGCTTAGAACAATACCTGATACATACTAAGCACTATGAAAGTGTTAGTCATTTTTGTGAACCTGGCTTTCCAGATGGAGCATAAACTCGTTGAGAATCAAGACAGTCTACTTCTTGTATTCATATTGCTATCAAAAATGGGTACCCTATAGTTTGCTGGATTAATTCTTTTATTGACTGGTGCCCTTTCCTTTCCTTACAACACAATGTAGATGGAGCTCCATCCTTCAAGACCTTTATCTTTAGGCTTGTAAACACTGTTTCCAAAGTTTATAGTTAAGTCCCATCTTAGACAACTATGGATAATTGTAGTAGACCAGTGATTCTCACTCTTCCCATTACTTTCCTCTTCTTGGATGCAGATTCTAGACTTTGTATTTAGTATGGCAATTGATGTTGCTCAAACTATGAGGATGGTGTAAAGCTGAGATTTGTTAATTTCCTAATAATTTGTTCATTTCCTAGTAATTAATTTCCTCATTTATTAATTCATTCACAACACACTTTTTTAAAAAATTAGGGTTATCATAGGTGCTGGGGAAAGTAGAGGTGAGTAAAGATTATATAAGTGGGTGATTACAATATAAGGCAATAAGTGCTATAACAAATGGAATGAAAGTTGTAAGAACCATTCAATTATTTCAGGGAAAGCATCCCAAGAAGGTAACGTTTGAGAACATCTTGAAGGATGAGAAAGCAGCTACAAAAGAGAGGAGTAAAGGAAGAGGGAACTTTATGTGCAGTCCACAAAAAAAGTGTACCAGTAAAATCAGTAAGTTCTCCGTGGCTGGAACCGGGGCTATGTTGGGTGGGTGTCAACAGTTCATAGAGGAAAACTAAGTTTTGAGTCCAGATCACTAGGATGGAATGACTGGAGCAAGGAGGGATTGGAGACCAGGAAACTGGTCAGAACCAGAAGAGATGGGCAGGATAGCAGCAGGATCTCAGCATCGGTGCTGTGGATGGAGAGGTATGAGTACCTGCAACAGATCCTCAGAAAGTAGCATAGGCTGGACTGGTGACACATGAGCAGCGAGGGGAGGAAAAGATGACCCCAAACACCCCAATCTGCTTTTCTCAGAGATGTGTTTAACATGAGCAGACTCATGGAGTGAACTTTCTTTTTTTAAACTAGGCTAATGATTACATAGAACCCCTCTCCAATTAGTGCTTAACAATTGCTAATTGGAATTATTGAGCCTCATCCTTTTAATGGTGTCTTTGGCTTTTGCTTTTACATCTTTTTTTTCTTTGAACTAATCCTATAACATCATCAATTACACTTAACTAAACCCTACAGCAAAGCGGGGCCATCCTCTCTACCAGAAGTCATGCTAGCTTACAAACATTGACTGGGGTCATACGTACACACACACACACACACACACACACACACACACAAAATCTTGGCTTCCCAAACACACACATCTCTGTTTTGGGCTCTGAGTCAAAGCATTGCCAATATATACCTGTTAAAATGCGAATGACTGACCTTAGCTGTTAATACACTAATCAACTTCAAGTATCAGAAAAGCAGAGCACAGGTGAGGAGGACCTAATTTGAAGGAGCACACAGAATGGGTTCATTACCATGATTAGAACCCCTCAAAACTGCCCACGGCAGCAAACTCAACAAAGGCCAGGTAAGGGATGAGATGAGGGGAGCTACAAGATAGGAACAGCAATTGAACACCAGGCACTGAGAAGCAGGGGACAAAACTCCAGAAGTGGGAGAGGCCACGTATAAAGAAGTCTAGCCTTACTGAGATTCTGAAGACTGCCTTCACGCATATAAAATTACCATTTGCCTTCGCATAAACCTTTTCCAACAAAGCATCTGGTAGCTCTGCTACTTAACAGCTGTGTGATGTCTGATACTTGATTTAACCTCTCTGAGGCTCAGTTTCCTTATCTGTAAAGTATGGATGAAGAGGGAAATGTATCACTTCTATTTCACAGGTAGGTAAATTAAGATGGACAGAAGATGATGTGACTAATTGAGGGGCCCCAGAACCTGCGGAACCAGGCTGGAGCTGGGCTTCTCTGACTCCCAATTCAGTGTTTCCTGCAGTGCTGATCCAACCTGGGAGACCAGCATGTAACCCCAGGTCAGGAGCAATTTGTAGAACATAGACAAATTGTTTCACTCTGTTACCCTGCCCAGGTTTTAGCTCAACTATGAGGCCTAGAAATTGAGAGTAACCTCTCATGAACATATCACAAGTCTTTCTTAGGAACCCCCAAAATCTCAGAAATCTATTCTTAGGGTTTTAGAAACTTGTAGCAGTTCAGTGTTGCCTAAATTCATAGCAAATGGCCATACGCACAGCATTTTTACATCTTCTGACTTTTCCATCCTGTTTGAGGTAGCATGGGAACTCATTGAAACAAAGTCCCACAGGGCGTGGGTGTTTAACTTCAGACACCTCTGGTTGAAACTGCGGCTGGGCTTGCAGGATTCCCACCGGCTGCATCCTGGTTGTTGGTGTTGTTTCCTACGTGGTTCTGTGAGTGCTCTTGAATTTTTACCCCGAGTAAAACACATTTCACTTTGCATGCGCAATTACAAAATCTTCAAGCAACCTTAATCAGATAAAGGATAAGGAAGGCCAATCTAATTTAGTGAAAGGACTGAATAATGGTTTTTTAAACAGTCATTTTCTGACTTCCTCATAGCTAAAACTGCCAAAGTGCTAGTAAAATTCTTGGAGTACTAGCCTCAAGAAACATAGAGAGGCTTGTAGTTAGAATATCGATTGTTTGTAGGCAATAGGTACTTACAAGACCTTTTCAAGTCATTCCCTAGACTTTTGTTGCAAACCTACTTAGTGGTAGGAATAGGGGAAATATTTGTCTTTAGTGTTAGGATAAGCACCCATCTTTCCTCCCAGCTTTGTTTACAGTTTCAATTTGCATTATCTAGTGCTTGGAAAAAAGCCTTTGAGACGCAAAAAGTAAACTTGGGTTCAGGCAGGGAAAATCCAAATGAAATCAGGATCAGATTCAGAAAAATGTCAAGGAGTTCTAAATGTACATTTGCTGGCTTATTCCCTTTTTACTCAAAAAAAAAAAATTCTTCCCTAACTCAGGTTTGGTTTCACCTTCCCTAAGGCAGCTTTGGTTACAAATGAACAATTCCTCTATCCCTTGGTCTCTGTTTCTCTTAAGAGATAATGGCACGCATATGAAAGGACCTGATACACAGCAGGAGCAGAGAGCACAGAGCAGTTGATACTGAGATGAATTGTAGGTTGGAGACTGAGAATTGTAAGCATACATTTGGTATCACTGGAGGGTGAGAGGCAGGTGATTACTAGAACATCTTAAGTATTGGGTCTCTTCATTCTTCAAAGGATGGGCAGGGAGTGATTTATTGGTAAGTTTTATTTAACCCAGGGAGGTGAGTAATTTCTGAGACCCAAGGTAGGTCTTAGATGGCCATGGATGAAGCAAGAAAAGGTCAGGAAACCACCTCTGTCTTTTGAGAGATGCATATTGTTGTAAGGACAACTCGTTCCGTCAACTGTCCAGAAGTACAGGGCAACAGTACAAAGAAAAATGCTGGTTAGTATTCAGAGAACAGAAGTTCCCGGCATATTTCAAATAAAGGAGATGAAACTGTACAGTCAGAGAGCATCAGGAATGATAACCACAGTGGCAAAGGGCCCACTGCAGTGAAGAGCTGTCCCTCCTGCTCCAGAGAACCTCTTCTCTGAAGGACTGGGGAGGGGCAAGGGACAACGTTGACTGTGGACCCTGAATCACTGGTGCCACGCGGAGGATCTCACTCTGTGTCTCTTCCTAAGCTTGAGCCCACATGGCAAAAAGACAGGAAGGAAATATAGCAACATGATAAAAGTGGTATGTATGAATAGGAGTGATTATGGGTGATTACCCATAATCTTTGCCATAGTTTTAATATTCCAACAACAGGTAGGCATTAATTCTAAACACACAAATTTTTGTTAAATATGCACTTTAATTTTTTTTACAAAAATTAAATATTAGGTACAAGAATGAGCTTATAGGCAGCTGGGTGACAAAAGGAGAAAGTTCTCTCAGCCCTAACTTATTCTGGCAAATCATTAACCCAGGTAACCTGCATGGGCAACAGCATTGTCCTTCCTAATAATTGTTTTTTGTTATTTTTATTGGTGATATTAACAGAGACATCATTTATTAAGAGGTTACTCTGTGTTAGCGGCACTATACTAAGTGCTTTATGTTTCTCTTATTTAATTATCAGAACATACTTACATGCTAGGCATTACTATTATCCCCACTTACAGAGGAGGAAACTGCGACTTGATGGGTTACGTAACTTGCTAAAGAACACAAAGCAAGAGGGTAATTATCAAGATCAGGATATAACCCCAGATCTGTTTGAATCCATGGTTCTATACCACTCAGGAAAAATCAAAATAATTTTGTCGAACATCACGTCTCACCTCCTTCTCCGCACTGCGATGCTTGTACACACACTTGAGCCTCTCTTGTTCAGGATATCCTCTCAAATGTCAGCTTCTTGGCAGAAGAAATTTGTGTTCACTGCTATGTCCCAGAGCTCCAAACAGTGCTTGGCACATGACACTCCTCAATAAGCATTTGTGGGATTGTTGAATATACTCTAATATATCAAATTCCAACCGTAATATTCTGTCTTTGCAGTTGATGAGCTCCTACAAGCAAAGTAGTCTTGATACTTTTAAAATCAAGATTAGTGCAGTTCTACTGGCTAGGAGTTCTACTGCTCTCCAAACAGTTTTCCTTCACATACTGCATTCGTACCTAGACAACATTTCCTAGCTTCCCCTGTAGTTGGCAGTGGCTTACAACTGAGTTTAGCCAGGGGGATATGGCAGAAGTAATGTTTCTACTTCTAAACATGACCTGGAGAAGGCCCTGGCTGGTGTGGCTCAGTGGGTTGAGCACTAGCCTGTGAACCAAAGGGTCACAGGTTCGATACCCAATCAGGGCACATGCCTGGGTTGCGGGCCAGGTGCCCAGGGTGGGCCATGCAAGAGGCAACCACACGTTAATGTTTCTCTCCCTTTCTTTCTCCCTTCTTCCCTCTCCCTAAAATAAATAAATAAATAAATAAATAAATAAATAAATAAATAAATAAATAAATAAATAAAATCTTTACATAAAATAAAATAAATATGACCTGTAGAAGCCTAATCTGCCATACTCATATTCTTTTTTTTTTTTTTTTCGTTTGCTAGCTGGATGCATGATAGACAGTAGATGAAAGAAGCCAGGGTCTCTGAATATATGCATGGAGTAGATCATTGCTATACTCAGCTGACCTACACTGGGCCTAGACATAAGCAACAAATAAACCTTTATTTTATTAAGCCAGTAGATCTTGGAGTCATGTTATATAACCATATTGGCTAAAATTGTTTGAGCAAGCAGTAGCATACATAATAGATGTACGTATATGTAATATGTGCATATATGCATATAAAATTGATGAATTATGTACAAGACCTACAACATTATATAAATTACAAAACATACATCAAAGTATAAAATTTGAAAAGAATGACATACAGAGGAAATAAAAATATTTTTAAGCTTCTTGCTGATCATTATGGCTTCGTGGTATTACTAGGCAACGTTTCAAGGAGGCACACTGGGGCTTCGGGAAAGGTTGGTCCTTAACAATGATGGGAACAAACCTACATTTCAAAGGGTCTTCCTGATGATTTTTTTAGTGGCTAACTCCGTGTCAGTCCTGTTTTTAAATCATAACATGGCTGACAAAGAGCTCAAATTAGAAGTAGAGGTGAAAAGGGTGCTATTTTATTGTTGCTCACTTATAATATTGGTATTATTTTCGCTCCAAGGTCTCCTTAAAAGAGTCTGTATAAGCCACTTGTCTATTTTGTGAAGGTTGAATTCATAAAAATTAGATCATGGAATCCATAAATCCACATTACCAGACACAACTAAAATGTGATATGTCCCAGTTCGCCGAGGACAAATGAACATATTAAGGTACCAATGTCACACTTCCCCTCCCTTCAGGATATGTGACTACCGTATGACACACGTAGTCATCTCACATCTGATCATTTCAGGAGGCTAGCATCAAGCCACACATTAAAAACATTAAAATTTCCCTTTTTCATCATAAAGTAAATTGAAGTTTTAGCACATGTGAACCCTGCAATAGGCACACTCTGTTTTTGAGGCCACTGTTCTTTCACAGTGTCTTGGACATCCAAATCCTAGTAATCTCAATTTTTGAAGTCCATGACCTGCGTCCCAACTATGCCTCAAGTAAGATGATGGACACACGCCACCTAAGTTCTCTCCCACTTTAGCCTCCAACCTTCCCCTAAAGCCAGATTTCTCCTGGTTCATATGGGCTAGAAACCATGATCTCTTTTCCCAGAGATACTGTTAGATATTAGTTAAGCTCCCTTTGATTTCTCCTAAAAAAAATCATAGTAGACACAAAATCCTATCTTACCAGCTCAAGTAAATGCATATGGTTAAAGCAGGTGACCGGCTGGCAGTGTGATGCGGTGACAAGCTCTGGGGGAGGGGGCATATGAGTTATAATACCCAAGTTCCACCTGACTATCTCCTCAATGAAGTCAGCGTGTACCTTTGCATCTCGGGTCTCCTTTCTGTGGGACAGGAACAGTTACGCATGTCCTACTTGGTAGGAGCTCTGAAAGGAATATAAAAATTATAAAGAACTATGGGAAAAGAGACCCCTCATAGCCCTGCCTGAGGGGCACGCGGGAGTGTTGCACAGAGGGAAACTGGGCGGGAGTTTGAGAAGGGAGGTTCTCAAACACAATGGGCCTGTTATCTGATGCTGTCTTCCAGGAAACTTTGAGAGTAACTTAGGACAACACAAGACAAGAAAAACCCTAACCCATTTTAGATTTTTATTCCTTCAATCAACACCCTTAAGAGGATGAGTTGATAGAGGATAATTGTAGGAACAAAGCTTCCTGGACACTCCAGAGTGTAGAACACACAGGCTGGGAGCACCTAGCTGGGGGCTGAATAGTCAGGGTGGGGCAGAGCCCCGCAGTGGGCTTTGAAGTCGGGGCTGCACTCAAGATGAGGCTCTGACACTGACTAGCTTTGGGGTAATTTAATCAACCTGTAGGTACCTCAGTTTTAGCATAAGTACAAACAATAAGACCTACTTGTGTCATGCTTATGAAGATTTAATGAAACAGCAGCTGTGCATGATATCATCTAGGACTTGGCACGTAATAGATTCTCAATAAATAGTTATCTGCTTCACAATCATTATCATTCACTCTTCTTGCCCTTGCTTAGCCCGTCCTTAAAAAGAAATAGATGAGGCATAGCTAACATCTGCCAAGTACTTAAGAGAAAGGCTTGGCAAGCGCTTATCAACAGAGGCTAGAGAAGTGCTTCCTGGTGGGTCATGCAGAGTGAATGCTCTTGCCCTGCAAGACCTTGCTGAGAAGTCACGGGTGATGAGCAGTGAAAACCAAGCAACAAACGCTGGCCAGGTTGGAGGCGGGGCAGCAGGTCGGCAGTTGGCAGCCAGTTGCAGGAATAACCTTACTGACTCAAGGACACCCTAACTAAAGTGGGTGAAGAGCAAAGAGGAAGAAAGCATGGATGATTTGACAAGCAGTTCTTACTTCTTTAACTATTTGGTCAAAGTCAATACGACCAGTCTAACCTTTCTCAGGCAATAACGGTGGTCTCAACCCATACCTGAGCAACCTAGCTCTCCATAGCTCACATTTCAATAAACTCTGCCCCTTAAAGAAACAACCAGAAGGCATCTCTCAATAGTGCCCCAACTGCCACAATCCCTGTGAATATGGCATCTTTTCATCCTTGTAGAGCATCTTGTAAGCTGTTTACCAAGTCCAAAGTCACATGTACAGGTCCCAGAAAGACTCACAAGATTTCATCAACCTTATACCCCACAAAATAAGACCATAATTCCTACATTTATTTATTTTTTCACAAGAGCACCAAGAAAGATGGGGTAAGTGGATAATTCAGTACATCCCCCTCACCAGGACTAGACTACTCAAAATTCTTTCCTTCGTAACAGCAAGCCCTGCTCATGCATAATGATGTGGAACACATCCGTGTTAAGAACAGGTTGTGTTTGAAGTACTCTCATGGATGCCCTTTGAAAAGACAGAGTAAATCCTTCCTGGTAAAAGAAGAGGCGTTAATTATTTAATTAAAGTAGTCATTGACTTTTTAAATTCAATAGGGAAATTTTCTATAATGAACAGAATTTTTATAATATGTGTATCTCTGGTTCCTGTTCCTGAAAATAAGCTAGCTAAAAATTCAACCTGGGGGGGCGGATAGTATTTGAAGGGAGAAATCTATAAGAAGTAATATGCAGACAGAAACTAGAGTTTCTTCCTAGTTGTGACTTAGACTTTGAAAAGTACCTTGAATTGATTGTTATTATAATATAAACCCTAATAGCTTCACAAACAAGGAGAGTCATCTCGGGAAGTGGAAGTGAGAGCTACTCCAAATCCATGAAGGATAAAATTTGCAAAATACCTTGGAGATATACAAACTATGCCACTTACTCAAGCATTGAAAAGGTTCAAATTAATCTTGACTTCACGACCGTTAACACAAAGGTCCCAAGACAATAAATCTTGATATTGATTAATCTACATCACACCCCCCTACACTCAATTCAATTTTTAAGTCCTACAGGTTCCCAGAGGTAGAAAGGGGCAGATGTGACAAGAGTGATTTACGAAATCAATATAGCACAAGAGATCTAGAGAAATTAACTACAGAAGAGATGACCCATTAAATCATCCAGTCCGTCTCCATCTCCCTCTTGGCCCTTTGTAGGCTCTCCCCTTTCGATATATTTGAGCCACTTTATCCAAGTAAGTTGTGGAGGTCAACAGATATGAGGGCTTAGTCCTTTTCCCAAGAAACTAGTCCCAGTCCCAGTGTCCCAATGCTGCATCCCATGTCTTACTCTACATCAATAATTCTCAACTCTGGTAGCACACTGGATTCACCCAGGGAGCTTTTGAAATACACCAATGCCAGGCCTCATGCCCAGAGATTTTTATTTAATTGATGTGGGGTAGGACCTGGACACTATTGATTTGTTTTTTTTTTTCATAGCCAAGTGATTCTAATGTTCAGAATAGGCTGAAAATTAATTCTTTACAACATTAACAGTCTTATTCCTTCTCCAGCTTTTGAATGCTTTCTTGTTGGCCATACTGAAATTAACTCAATACTACCAGACTAGGAGTGAGATCTTGGATGACAATCAATCAGTAAATCCTGGCTGGCTGAGGAGCTGGCTGAGAAGCCCAGCTGCGAGGAATCATTATTGCTGATGGAAGCATGACATATATCTCAGGTGGACTGGGGCTCCTGAAAACAAAATTTTAAAAAATAGCTTAGGACGATTTAAACTAAGAGAGAAAAGACAGCTTTCCCAGTCCCAGTGCCAGGAGCAATTAACCACAGGGAAAGCTGTGAAAGATGTTAACTCATCAGGATATCTTCTGTTGATCATTTTAACCTTAGCTTTGGGAAGAAATAAAATTTAAATATAAACTTTAAAAAGCATACATACAAGTCTAAAAGCAAACTTGTATTGAATCCTCACCATATGCAGTTCTAGTGCCTTACGTGGATTACACCTAAGTGTCCCTGCAGCCCTATGAGGTGGGTGCCAGTGTAACCCTGGTAGAAGTGAAGACACTGAGACAGCCAAGAGCACACAGACAGTTAAGTGACAGAGTTGCGATTCCAATTTAGTTAGAGGGGCTCCAGGGCTCCTGCTCTTGATCATTCATCTCAACCACCTTCCAACTTTGTGTAATTTAGACATAAAGGAAACACCTGAAATGAGAAACTAAAGGTGGCCACATTAAATCTTAAAGGAGCTAAGACACAATTTCTTCCATAGATATCTAGAAAGCATTGGTTTCAAACATTAGCATGCACAGAAATCACCAGAAGAGATTTTTAGAATGATTGCTGGGCCCCTTTCCCTAGATATTCTGATTCAGGAGTTTGGGTGGAGCCTGCGAACTTAATTTATAACACGTACAAACATCTTTTTTTTTTAAATCCTTTCCTGAGGATATGTTTATTGATGTTAGAGAGAAAGGACGGGGCTTGGGTAGAGAGAGAGAGAAACATCCATGTGAGAGAAATATTGATCGGTTGCCTTCCACTCCCATCTTGACCGAGGATCAAACCCACAACCTAGGTATGTGCTCTGACCAGAGATCAAACCCACAACCTCTTTGGTGTATGACGGGAAGATGCTCTAACCAACTGGGTCACCTGGACAGGGCTAGAAACATCTTTTCTACACTGTTAAATTTACCAGAGAAGGTCAGGATCATTCAATTTCAGTGAACAGGAGAGAATTAGCAGCCTTGCAAAAGGTCCTTTCAGGAAGCTGGGGTGGCAGAGGCTAAGCTATGAAGAGTTCAGAAATGGTTCTGAGGTCTTGGAGCCAGTGAGCGGCAGCTCCTCTTCCAAAATGCTCCTTGGGGAAGTACTTTGAGGAAAGTTATTTTTAGGAGACAGGAAAGTACCAGAGGAAAAGAAGAATTAAAAACTCAAAAGAGACCAGAAGAAACTGATGATGGAACAAGGTTCTGGAAAAGGCAGAAGGGTTCACGGCAGCTGCAGTGAGTCCTCCTGCCAAAGCTCCGTCGTGAGAAAGGCCTTGCAGAAAGACAGGCTCACGCCAGGCCTCTTGGCACTGTGTCTCTAAATCCAAGGGTGCACTTTCCAACCACTGCTGGATAGCAAGGTTAATAACTATCTTAGAAACAATTTTTCAAAGTCCCATGACAAGAAAAAAAGAACTATAGGGTACAACATGACCACAGCATGTCCCAACCCTCCTGGGCACTAGTGCTATGCTTGATTGATATGTTGTTCCTAAGAGGACCATCACTGATACCTACCGAACTTTCTTTTATGTGGGTTGTTTCCCTAGTCCCCTGGCTGCAGACTGGCTACATAATTTATGGGACTCGGCACAAAATGAAAATGTGGAACCTCTTCTACAAAAATGATTAAGAATTCCAAGATGGCAACAGCAGAGCATTAAACCAAGTATAGGCCCTTCTGAGCATGGGGTCCTGCGTGACAGCATTTTACCTAACCATAAAGCCAGTCCTGACTGGCTGCACATTAGAATTACCTGGGAGTGGGGGTGGGGCTTTAAAAATTCCAATGCCTAGGCCACACCTGAGACCAATAAACACCAGACTTTCTGGGCGTGAGAATCAGACATCATAATTTTTTTAAAGCTCCCCATTGATACCAATGTGCAGCCCAGTTTGAGAAGCCACTGCTTGTTTGTCATAGAATCTGACTTAATAGCAGCTTTGAAAATTATTTTCTTTAAATAAGGAATTCTATCTGGAAAAAATATATAATTGCCCCACAAAATGGACTATAGACCGACTTGCGCACTACTGAATCAGATTTCTCCACCTACCCATTTCTATAAAGTGGTTCAAATTATTACTACAGAAGAAAAGAATATAAATTCTTCCTATAATAAATACATGTATTGCCATACAAGCCAAACAAAAATAAAAGGCAACTTGAGCAATGGAGACCATGTTAAATTCCTTTAAGGACTCTGAATCTTCTTGGTTCTACCAGATGATTTCTTCCAGGGTCTGGGCACTGGCCCAGAACTCACCCACACTTCTGAATAATGCATGATACAAGGTCCTTCTGAGCAACAGTGAGCTTTGGACAGAATGCTCTGTTAAGGCACTAGATTCTGACCCTCACCAAATCTAAAGCTTGAGATTTATCCCAAGAGACGGAATCAAATGAGGATGATCATCCAAGCAGCAGAGCTGGGCGGCTCCTAGATGGATGCATAGTTACCCAAGAGTTCTTAGCAACAAACCCAGCCATCTAAGGAGAAGAGCTCCTTTCCACAGGAATCTGAGACCCTAAATGGATTAGGAAAGCCAATTCTTCCATAGTGCTTCTTTAGGCAAGCAGTACGGGCTGAGGCAAATTATAGAGACCACCGCGAGTGGCCCCTCAGGATAACAGCAAGAACTGAGGCCTTTCATTCTGACCTATCAACAAGAGTGACAGGGAATGCTTTTAAAGTAGAGGTCATGGGTTAGCATCCTGGCTCCACCGCTTTGTAGCTGTGTGACCTCTCTGTGCCTCAGTTTCCTCACCAGAAAAATGAACCTAATGAAGTACCATATGACTGCTTTGAAGACTAAGATAATCCCTGCGTGGGGCTAAGTGGAGAAGAGTGCTTCATGCATGGTAAGCACTCAGTAAGCATTAGCTTTGCTACCATCACCATTGCCACCACCACTACCGCGGCACTCCACAAAACACACAGGACTCACTTCTCTCCCACTCTACTCAGATGAAAGTGAGTGGCTCCAGGTTCCACAAGCCAATAAGAGTAGAGCCAGGATTGGAACCCATGTTTTCCATCTTACATTTTCAACTTCTTCATTTCACTGAACTTGAGGACTGAGCAGAGACCCTGTCTGCAGCCTCTCCGGTGTGGCATGTGGCACAATCACAACCTGTTGTAAGTGAGGATTGAAGGAGATGATTAGGAAAAGCAGGGACAAGCTGTCTCTCACATCATGGGCACTCACTGCGTGTAGCTATTGTTATTATTGCCATTGTTATCATACCATTGATGAACTACCATGAAAAGTGCATGTATACTGACTATATCCACCATATTGGAGACTTACTTGAAGGGTGGGCTATCTTAAGAAATCTAATCTCCAATCTTTTGTAAAAACAGAATTCTCCCTGGTAATGACTAAAATCACCCACTTAAATTATCCCATGCATATGTTGGAAACCTGCTGTATTGGCTATGCTTAAAATAATAGAAGCCATACTTCTAAGCTATCATGAGCAAGGGATAGGACAAAGAAGTAATTTTAGAAAAGAAGTCCAACTTCAAAAATCTGCAGACCCACAGCCAGAGATTGGCCAGCACAGAAATGAAGCTTTAAAGAAAAAGGGACTATGACCTTCATGTCTTTTTTAGATCCCTCTCTTTGAGAGAAATTTTGTACAACCATGCCAAACCGAACTCACCTTTTGTCATTGATATTCATGCTAACATAGTGCTAGGCCTTTCCAGGAGGCCCACAGGCAGCCATGCTGGGGTTGTAACCCTACCATTTAGAAATAACTTCCTGACCAATCAGATGGCATTAAGTAACTGGATTTATTTTTCCACCCAAGTAAGTATCTCTTCCAGAAAGAAACCTGCCCTATGGCACCAATTTCCCTCTTTTGCTGAGTGGTCCAGGGGAAAAAAATAAAAATTTAAAAAACAACAATGAAGCCATGACAATTAAACTGGCACATAATGAAAGCCACAAATACATAATTACCATGTTCCACTTGGTACAATACACTCCATCGTTGCCAAAAACTGCCCACTCTGATAGCAGTTGCCCTTATGTGGGCCCTGGGCTCTGCAGCTGCATCTCAATGAGCCCTAAGTCTGCTGCCTGGAATGGTTGCCCTGGTAACAGGGTTCTGGCTGAGAGGGACATTGATTACCCCTAGGAATGAGTTTCCACTTGGAAGGAGACTGGGTGAATGCAAAAGCAGAAAAATTTGGAGATGGAGGAAGGGTCCAAAGAGGTACAGCAGTCAGTAAAGACCTGGGAGGGGTCCCAAGCTCACCCTTCTGAACTAGAGCAAAGTCACATGTAAATTTGGTGCCTTGAGCTCTCAGACTCTTAAGCAAGGCCTAGAGTAGAAGTACCCCATCCACCCTTGACTCAAATGTTCCTTGTCAGGAGAACTAGACCAGTTGTCAAGAGGCTTGAGTTCCAAGGGGATGGGTGTAGATGGAGGTGGAAGAGGGTATAGGGAGGATAAATGGTGATGGAAAAAAAATAACAAGAGTTGAATTCCAGTGCCACCTCTCTTATTAATTCACTGGATGTCCCTGGACAAATCACACCCAGGTAAAATGAGGGAAGTTAGGACTAAGTAATTTTTCTAAAGCATAAAAGCTAAGCTAAGACCATCTGAGAGGACCATATCAGCTCAGGACAAAGTGACAGAGAATTTCTATGTTGACAACTATCCTTTACTTTAGCATTCCTATTGTTAAAGCCTCCTCTCCTGTCTCAAGCATATGCTCCAGGACTAAGTTCAGGTTTCTACACCCTATATCCAAGGTTGTCTTTAGGAGAAAGGTTACCACCAGATTTGGCCGATTTCCATCACAAATGGAACAAATCTGGATGCTACATGAGGATGAAGGTACTCCATTGTTGCCCATCTGAATCACTCACCCCTCCTCACCAATCATGCATTAATGAGTGATGAATGATTAATGATTGATGAATTCATGGGATGTCAGAGAAGGAGCCAAGGAAAAGCATTCCTGGCAGAGGGAACAGCAGATGTAAAGGTTCTGTGGCTAAAGGAAGGGGGTTCATATGAGGCCTGAAATAAATACCAGTGTAGCCCGAGGCCTGCCAACAAGGGGGGGCGTGCTGCCAGACGGGGGTTGGTGGCAGTGAAATAAGCATGAGATGGATTGTGCAGGCCTTGTGAGTGGCCATGTTTGTGGTCTTGCTTCTATCCCAAGGGCTTTGGAGGCTACTAGCAGAGGAGAAAAGTGGAAGTAATATGACAAGATTTTATTTTGAAAATATTAAGGATGTGAGGAAACCAATTCAGAGGCTACTGCCACAATACAGCCAAGAAATGATGTGGCCTGATGGATAATTTTCTAAAAGGGAGAGGTGCTCCTACATGAGCGGTGGCCTCAGCCCTTCTATCTGCTTCTCCTGGTTCAGGTCAGCTCTCCTGGTTCATTGGCTTCACCTTGCTCAGCATCATCCCCTGGGACTTAAGTGCTGACTGTTAACATCTCACCACGGGGAATGGGCTCTCTCTGCCCCTAGGTAGCACTACCTCTATCCACTTACTTTGTACTAACATCTTCCTCAGTCTAAAGCCTCAACCTCTTCAGAGATTCCTAGTCCTTGTTCCCTCAGAAAGCATGGAAGCTTTGTTATTGATAGTTAATTTTTTACCTGAAAACAATCACTTGCAATAAAGGGAGAATGTTCAGCAAACACACATCTTTTAGGCGTGGAAAGACTAAAACACAAATAGAACAAGAAATCCCTCCTTTTTACCACTGGGTGCCAAGCGGTAGTGTAAGCTGTGCTAGCAACAGGGAAACCTGGTCTCAGAAAAGCCTGTGTGTGTTCAAAAGCGCCCCAGCAACTGAGGAACAATTCCTTTAAAAGTTGTCCTGTGATCATTTGAGATTGTATCTGTCTGGACTGAGTTCTAAGCGGGGGCTGGGTGGGGGACAGAGAGGCCTGTAAGACTTCTGTGGCTCTCAGGGTGGGTGATTTGGTTGCAATATATTGATTGTGGGACTGGGCGGGAGAGGCTGGGGCAACCATCTGGGTTTCGGATGGAAACATGTAGAGAGGGAAATGTGTCAACCACACATTTTTGGGTATTTCTCTTACCAGGAGACGGGGCCCATGTTCCCTGCCCTTGACTCTGGGCCCTGTGGCTGCTTTAACCAATAGAACACAAGGACACAGTGGGTATCGTGCTGGAATCATTTCTCTTCCAAGTTGCAGAACTCTACAGAGGCTTCCTCTTTTGAAGATACAGATATAATTAAGTTTGATGATTATACTTATAGCAAATGATGCTTTCCATTTCAGACAGGTTTTCTCAATTTTCTTTGTGGGTGTAACTATTAGATGGCATCTGCTGAAATAGAAGAACCTAAAGCTTGAGTGTGGATAGTCCCCAACAAGTTAATATCAATCACAAATGAAGCTGGAAGACATTTCGAATACTACTTTAGGTCAATGGGAATAAAGAGACAATGTTTTTAAGGTCCAATTTACAAATGACCTTTTTAAGGAATATAACAGCAGAGTGAAGTTTACCTCCATCAATGGCCCCCTGAGGGACTCAAAATGCTTTTTTCGTATGAGAAACCAGAAGTTCGAGATTGTTGCAGGTTTATTTTATCCCCCTCTGAATTTCAATCTGTGCCTCCCCTGGGGCCCATCGCTGAGGATGCTGGAATTGCCCGTTTCCAGGTACAAATGTCTCCAGAAATGCCACCTCTCCCTTCATCCCTCAGCAGAGCCTCCCCCACTCTCTCAAGGCCACTAGGGGAAAGGGCACACACATGAACAGTTTTGCAGGGGTTTTTTCCTCCAAATCTTTTTTTCCCCTCTCATCCAGGAGAGTAGCAGAGTGGAAAGTGGACTCAAATGGGAACCCAGAGACTGTATTCTCGTGCTTTTCCTGCCTTTCCCAGCACTGTAACCTGGCCCAGCCACCCAACCTCTCACCACCTCACTCTCCTCATCTACAAACACAAAACATGGGATGGATAAGAGCACCTGACAGGTCCCTCTAGTCCTAAGGGTCTGGGATTGTACTCTTTTGACAGAGGGTGAGATCTGTCCTCCTTGGCCATGACCTTGAGGGAGAGTCAGAAACTCGCGGCCCAGTCACTTCCTCCTTCCAGCAGCCCAAGCACTTGACTCACTGTATTAAGAAGAGCCAGTTGCACCCTGGCTGGTGTGGCTCAGTGGATTGAGTGCCAGCCTGGAAACCAAATGGTTACCAGTTTGAGTCCTAGTCAGAGCACATGCCTGGGTTTCAGGCCAGGCCCCCAGTAGGGGGTGCACTAGAGGCAAACACACATTGATGTTTCTCTCCTTTTCTTCTTCCTTCTCCTTTCTCTAAGAATAAGTAAATAAACTCTTCTTTAAAGAAATCAGTTACAGCCGACTATATAGAAGTTCTGGTCCATGAAAACAAAACTGGGTGTATAATTCCATACAGGTTTGAGGAGGCCTAAATTCCTTCTCTCCCTGAATTTGAGGATGATGATGCCTGGCTGTCGAAGCTTGCCAGAGCCGTGCTGATGACAAGCCCTCCCGGGACCTGCCAACTGTCAGCTGTGTGCTCCCTGCTTACAGTTTAGGTCTGAGATGTCACACAGGCCTGCAATGCTGAGACTTTTTCCAATTATGTCCTCACGCACTCACTCCCTCAGCCAAATGCAAATCTCTCTTTTATCTCCAGACTATTTCTGAGATGGTGGAAAAACCAGGAATTTGCTTTTCGGGCTCTGATTTCACACAAAGCCTGTTGACAGGAGGGCAGATGATAAACGCCCCTAAGCAGCTCAGCCAGGAGACCAGGTTCTCCCAACAATGGGCCACAGATAGTCTCAGGCTTCACTGGAGTTTTCCAGCATCACTAGGAGGAGGTAACTTATGCTGGAGGGGTAAAGTGATGGGTTTTTGAAACACTGTGGTATCTTCTCAGGGATAAATACATAGACTGATGGACAGAAGAGGAAGTCCTCAGAGAGACTAGGATCTATAAAGGATCTGTGTATATAATGAGGGAAGCACTTTAAGGCTGTGGGTAAAGGATGGGATATATTTATATTTATATTTATATTTATATTTATATTTATATATCCCTACTGCATCAGAGACCTCATGGTCCGAAGCAAAACTTTCAGACCATGAGATGAAAATATAGGGTAATGCCTACTAGCTTTATATTGAAATCAGAAAAGATTTTTTACAAAAGACATAAAAAATACAACTCATGGAAAGCCAAATTAATATATCGAATAACATCAATTTTTGAAAACCTCTTTTTGGCAAAATATACCATAAACAAAGTTAAGGGAACAAGAGATAATATGAGAGAAGATACTATTTATATATATAGACACACATATGCATATGTATTTGATGTCTTATACATATATGTGCATGCATGTATGTATATGTATATACAGAGAAAGGATTGGTATGAAGAATAAATAAATAAGTCTAACAAATCAATTCAAAAATTGCAACTCAAAGGAGGATGAGCAAAGGGTTTGAACAGGTAACCCCCAGAAAAGGAAACCTTCAGGCCAATAAACATATGAAAACTGACTCAGTATCTCCAGTAATCAAAGAAATGCAAAAAACAATCACCACATCAGGGGCCGTACTTTCAAAGGCCCACAGTTGGAAAAGACATGGAGAAGCAGACCGTCTGCTGTTGGTGGGAGTTCAAATTGGTACAACCACACCAGACAGGCTGCAATATGTGTTACATTTGAAAACGTGTATTTCTTCAGACCAGCAATTCCATTTCTAGTATATATCCTAGAAAGACCCTCATACGTGTGCATAGAAGTGTGAAAAATGTTCACACTAGCTGAATTGTTTGCAAAAGCTAATAACTGTAAACTCTAAATGTCCACCAATAAGGGAATGAATAACATATACTCATGATATAACACATATGATAGAATATAACATATATTATATGATATAATACATTCACATGATAGAATACTATGCAGCAGACAAAATGGATAAACTAGAGTCATGTATCAACACTGAGTGAAACAATTTGCAGAAATCCATGGTAACCATTTCCATAAATGCTACGTTATATTCATGAATACTTAAATATGAGACTAATGCAGAAAACCCGGACAAGAGGATGCTCACCAGATTCTCAACAATGGTTGCCTTTGGCAGAGGGACAGTGAATGGAACTAAGCAGAGAAACTTTATCTGTGTTTTTAAAATACTTTCTACTGCAAAAGAGACCTGAAGCAAATATGATAAAATATAAATATTAGTCCATACGAGTAATGGGCACACAAGTATTCATAACATTGTTCCCCAGATTTTTCTATTTTAATTTGTTAATAACTAAGGAGAGAAAAGCAAATAGTGCTCTCACATTAAATGTAAACCCTCACGCCCTAAATACACCCAACTACGTCTATGTTCTGTCCTCTCCATCTTCCCGCCTTAGCTCGGACGCTCATCTCTTCTCCCACAGGCCATTGTTGACCTCCCTGCCTCCAGTTTCCACTTCTATAGTGTCATCAGGATGATTTTTCTGAAATACAAATCTTATTAAAATGTAACACAAAACAAAAATCTAACTCTTAGAATGCACCCTTCACCTTCAGAATAAAATCATAGTCTCTGTGCAAGGTAGACAAAGTCCCCCATAACCCAGCCTGTGCTTCCTTCTCTGGCCCCCAGTGCCGCCATCCCTGCCCCTCTCACCCACAAGCACACCGGCACTCTGCCCCTGCATGCCTTCGTGTAGCACTCCTAAACTGCAGTTTGCCCTTCGACACTGGGCTCAGCCATCACCTTTGACCTGCAAAACTGAGCTCTTTCCCCAGCCTCCCAGGGAGCCCTGTTCCAACCAGTCACACTGAACACACCCCACGCCAAACACCACCCCCCAGGAAGATTGCAAGCTTCCAGTCTATCAGAACCATGACTCATAAAGCTCTTTCCCTTGTTCTATAATTAGCGCTCAATAAATTTAATCAGATTAATACATTAAAATACATAGACAATATGCCCCTGAGCACAAAGACTTACCCTAAGAGTTGTTTTATTCATTCATTCAACAATGACTAGGAATAACAGTAATAGCAACAGCCCTGGATTGAGTGTTTCTAATGCACTTGCTAGGTCTTGAGGGGAAATGCAAAATCAGGCTTGGACATAAGCCTTCAAGGAGCTTCCAGTCTTGTTGGAGAGATATTAAGATACAAAGCAACCTGATACTTATCATTAGGTAGTATGTGACTGAAAGCTAATGGGATGCCCACTCCCAGATTTCCCTGAAAGCATTTGAATACAGAGCTGCTGAAAACGAACAAGAAGGAGGGACTGGGAAAGAAGAGAAATGGGGGAAGAGAAAGAAAGAAAAGCCAGAAAAGTACTGAGGCTCACTCCAAATTTCCCAGCCCAATGCCCTGATAGGAATAAACATTGAAGGCAGGAGGAGGCCCAAATCAGGTTAAGGTCCCCATGACGCCCGCCTATCAAAGCTGTGTGACTGTGGGATTAATAATTCAGGGAAGAAGGGGGCTGGCACTGGCTGGCAACTTGGCCAAACAGCCCCAATCCTTGCCCTGTACCGGGGCTCTGCTGTTCAAACCAATATTCGTTAGCAGGCGGAATGAGCCTGTTTCATGCATGTTCTAATTAGACAATGGAGATTATCACAAAACACCTGCAATGTTTGTAATCGTTTAAAATAATGAGAATCAATATTAGCTTCCAAAGGCACCATATGGTAAATGCTCATTCCAGGCATGCGGTCCCTGATAGACTCTGAGTGCTTCAAAACTGATCATTAACATTTTTTAATTTGCACAAAGTTGCTCCCGGTTAATGAATTGGCTGCCTGTGTGCCCTCTGCACAGTGACCGCCTCTAAGTGATCATTTAATTGTAACATGGCCTCAGGGCCCACCGGAGCTCGTGGGGTCTGCCACTGAGGCATGCTTCAGAGTCAAGCACTTACATGCCAATATCCCACAGCCACTGGGCACCTCTCAGGTGTCTGATCACCAAGCCCCTGAAGTGGTTCTCAGGTCACCCAGGGACCTTGAGAAACACAGAACGATGGGTCCCACCCCCAAGTTTCTGATTCATCAAGTCAAGCGTAGCAGCCTGAGATTCTGCATTTCCGACAGGTTCGCAGGTGATGCTGACACTGATGGTCTGTGGACCACCCTTGGAGAAGCTATGGGATGATATCCAGCCCCCCACTCCAAGCTAACATCTTCCTCAATGACAAGAGTGGAAAATGAGAGAAAGACCTTGGTGTCTCCCATGTTCCCTGAGCAAACTTCCAGGTCACCCCTGGTGAGGTGGGCAGTGGGCTTCGCAGAGCATGTGTTGAGTCAGCTGCCATCCTAGGTGGTTCCACATCTTGATGAATCCACACCACAATGCCAGGAAAGGGGTGCTACCGCCACATCTGATAAAAAGAGAAACTGAGGTGCAGGCTTGTGAAATGCAGCCTGGCCAAGACATGGAGGATTCAGATTCAATCAAAAGTTCTGTGCCTCCAAGTCCCATGTTCTGTCCATGACTGAGCACTGTCCAAATGACCAGAGTGTGCCACTTCATTCCTCACCCAAGACCCTGTTCTCTCTCATTCCCTGGGCTCTCCTGGCTGTTCCATGCTGCAAGGTGGGGAGGCTCCTTTCCCTAAGCACACAGATAACACAGGTTTCCAGAGCCCAGGACAGTACTGACCACCTCCCTCTGCACCTGGTCATAAACTCTTCCTTCGCCATAAGCAGAGCACACTAGCCCCTCAGTTGCATTGCTTCCACAGTGCCTCTAATTTTAAGTGTGCTCAGGAATCACCTGGGGATCTTATTAAGCTGCAGTCTCTGAATGCTGGGTCTAGGATGGGCAAAGGTGCCTTTTTATTGTGTCTCCAGATGCTGCTGCTGTGGAGTAGCTCTGCATAAGCACAGAGGATCTGGTATAGCGGGACACATGCCTATCACGACTAGGCCAGACACAACTAGGTTCAAAGTGTTTCCAATGCATTTCCAATGAGTTTTTCCCAGAGCAATTTGCTTGGCCTCTCAGAACCTCAGTTTCCTCGTCCTGAAGTATGGATGGCACCTGCCCCATAGAATAATGAGATAAATAATCTATAGAGACCACTTAGCATCTCAGCACGCACTTGTCTGCTCCACAAAAACCCTCAACTACTTCACCCACCTTCTCTCAGTTCTTACCACCCAAGCTATGAGCTAGGGAGGTCTGACATTCTAAACGGATTTCACAGTGAGAAAATCAAGGGCTACTGATAGACTAAGTCCATCCCCACCCTGCAAAGGGTACAGATACAGCGAAGGGCTCCCAATGCTAAGCTGGATGTTCTTACCCACACTCCAGGGACTGAGGCCCCAACAGTTCCAGTTTAGGTTGGAGAAAACCCAGGAACAGTGTCACCATCTAACAGAATCAGCAGAGCCCTGCCAGAATCCTAAGGAAATGAGTGGCTCCTACTTCCCTGACCTTTTCTGATCTTGAAGTGGAAATATTGGGGGTAAGCCAGGCAGGGGCAGATTTCTGCACAACAGCTTAGAAAGTACTAGCCGGAGTTCTATTCTCATCCAGGGAGTGACTTGGTAAAAACCCTTTGGGATAACGGACAGGGCATATCTTAGCTCTTGGAAGTGCGCTTAGAGAAATGTGCAATGTCAGAAGAAGGAAAACAGATAAAAATCATAGGCAGGATTTATAGCAAAGTATGCTCGTGGGCAGGCAAATTCTCTGTGCTTCTTGAGCTCTTTCTTTTTCTTCTTCTTTTGATGTTTTGAAATACGTAAGACTGCTGGTTGAAATGGTCTCCGTAAGCCCTCGCCTGCTACAGCAGCTGCAATCAGGGATTCTCCCACATCAGCATTTGTCACCCAGCTTGTAATTCACAGCAATTCATAAACTTTTTCAGAATGCTGTGAACGTAACTTCAGGGGGTTAATAAAACAGCTTTCTACTCCTCAACTCCCTTCCATTGATAACATATGCAAATTGTAATTGCCCGTAATGTGCACCCTGTATCACATTACTGCTCACGCCCCATGCGCTCTCCCACACCATCCATCACCCCCAGCTGTCAGCCAAGCCCTCCTCTGCCCTGCGCACAAACATGTGACTGCTTCTCTTCTCATATCTTGTGGACAAAAGCCCTTGCCCACAGGCCACCCTCTCCCACTCCCTCCCACCGGTGTCCTAGATGGAGGATCCACACTGCCCCTGCCCACTCAGTGGCAAGCGTTTAGTTTCAGGGCTGCGTCCCAATCTCGTGTCTTGTTGGCACAGGGGTGTGTTGGGTTAGGTGGTTCGTGCAAATTTCTGGGCATGTGCCGATAGGAGAGTAACAGTGCAAGGCTCCCCTGGGTAAAGTGGAGCGTTGGAGAGATCACAGATCTGAAACTCAGAGACCTCCTCTCATCCCAGCCGGACTGTGAATTCCGTCTGTGAACGTGGGTAAGACACTTAATCTGTCGGAGCCTGTTTCCTCACCTAGGCAGCAAAGGCCCTGATACCTGCCCTCCCTGGGGCACAGGTTCAAGGAGGGAATGAGATGATCTGGGAGTCTGACTTTGACTCATGGAGAGGCTGGTCTTTCCCCCAATGACAAGAGCAAGTTAGCTTGTGAGTTCTCGAGGCAGGCCTGGGACCAGGTGGACAGGGAGTCATGAAGATGGGATTCATCTTCCAGGAGCAGATAAAAATACTAGAATTAGTTCGGTTGTTTGGTGCTAGGCAGATGGGTATCTGATTCTGGTGACTGCAAGCTGGCAAAAGCAGAGGTCAAGGCTGCAGCTGGAGAGCAACCAGTGGCCCTGGGGCCCCCTGGGACAATAATGCCTCAGACCACGCCCCTTTTCCCACTGCCCTGCTTCAGAACTCAGCCTATGTCAGCGGTCCCAGAGCCCTGTTACTGGGCCTTCACCTACAGCCCCTCCTCTTCTAATCATCACCTCACAAGCTCCAGACGTGCCAAAGCCCTTCTCAAGCAAAAACACTGCCACCTTCTCAGAAGTTCCTGGGTGGCATAACCCACCCCAGGCCCTGCCCAGAATAAGCAGGACACTTGGGTCCCGCCTCAGGGACCTCATGATACAGAAAAGCAGCATCTTTGTTCTCCAAGGTTCTTTGAAGACTCAGTATCCTGTCCCCTCTCCTCCCCCAAGCCTTGTTAAAATTCCCATCAACAAGTGGCAGCAGGAGCTTTTCCCAGCAAGTGCCTGAATGTAACTGAGAAGAGGGACGGGAAATCTTGGAGATTGCCAAGAGGCCTCCCAGGTCCCCCATCATCCCGTAATGGGTTCCTGTTTATAACACGTGGGGGAAACCAGCTGGTTCCCTGTACCCACTGAGGCTGCGAAGTGGCAATAAAAGAGAGGGGTAGGAGTGGAAAAGAGAATCTCTCTCTAATCCCACAGTTAAGCCTCTGGCCCTTTGCCTGAGCCCCTGGGAGCCCCTAGTCCCTTAGAAAGAGGCAGGTGTAGGCAAATGATTTTTTTCTGCAGCTGTTACCACTTACCACAAATCATGGTATTTCATCTTCTTAGCAAGTGCAAAGTGTATCCAATCCCACTGACTGCTCCCTCAAAATCTTAAGACTTAGCATTCTCTGGTAGGCCTCCTCCTGCACGAGATTGCCTTCCTCCTGCGATTTACATCAGCAGGGAGTCTGTTATTGGCTTGATATTTTATCTCTGACACTATAAGAAATATTGCTGCCATAAACCCGGTGCCCTTAGTAAAAGCTAAACTACTTGGCAAAAGCTAATAAAGTCGAGGAACAATGGAAGCAATTGGCTATGAATACCTAAGCAGCAGATGGGACAGCTGCCCCCCAAGGCTGGACCACAGGTACGCACATGCCCTCCCCTATCAAATTCCCCAGACACTGCCACAGTTCTTTCTGCTCTTGACCTACTCAGCCCTTCCTGCCCAACCCGATGCTCTCCAGTCCAAGGGTCTCACATGTTTACTCCTAAGAACTGGAGAATCCAGGCTTTCTAAACCATGCTCATGTTGTTAGTGTGGCGACTCTCACACTTCAAAAAGTCAGGAAGGGCCTGGGACCCTTGCTAAGGATTCAGATTCCCAGTCCCAACCCCCTCCTGAGATTCTGAGGTCCTGCGATCCTGCATTTGTAACCAGCAACCCCAGAAGATCCAAGGGACCAGACTTGCCTGAGGTTGTATCAGCACAGATGCAGTTGGCAGGACGTCCACCAGAGCCCTGTCCCTGCACCAGCACTGAGTGAAGAGTGCACTTCAGGAAGAGGCAAGGCTGACTCAGCCTCCATTACAGAAGCCTTGGCTATCCATGTTCCCCAAGAGGCCTCAGGTCAAAGCAGCCACTCCAGAGTGGCAGCTCCCACCACCCTGAGGGCTGTGCTATCCTGGCTTCTGGGAACTCGTGTGACTTGTGTGCAGGAGGGAGGTAGGATGCTTCTCGGTTATATTAAAGAGCATGCATTGTCAATCAGTGAACCAGCCCAAAGGAATTTTGATAAATTCAGCACCTCTTCCTCGGGCTTAGGCAACCTATTAAAGAAGCTTCGCCATGCAAGAGAATCCTAAATGTAGTAGCTAGGGGTAAATGCTGATCGGCATACTTTGCACACATTGGTTGAGAAAGTCCAATGTGCCCAGAGGTAGGAATACTTGGGGTGTGGTTCCCAGGATAATCCTCCATCACCAGCTGCTGCTGGTTGTGAATAGAAAGAACACAAAACCACAGCTGGATGAGCATTGAACTGCATTGAACTACGCAGCATGGCTCCACATTTTGCCCAAGGATGAGGCTGGGAGAAGAGGAGGGTAGATAGCAAGCCTGCTTAGAGCCAAAGAGATGGAGTGATGCTGTGGTTCTCAACCCTGGCTACATAGTAGAAAGATCTGAGGAAGTAAAAATAATAGTAACCGCCAACCCTAGAGATCCCGGCTCTGTGATCTGGGAGGGGGCCAGGCACAGGTACTTTTTTAGGGTTCCTCAGATGATTCTAATGTGCAGCTGGAGTCAGGCATCACTGCCTAATAGAACTTCCAGGGAGTTAAAAGCTGTGTGCTCAATCTTCGCTACAAAGGAGCCTCCTGGGAGCTTTACAATGGAGTGATGCTGGGGTCCCACGCCCAGAGACTCAGAATAATTGATCTAGGGACTTTTAAAATCCCCCCAGGTGACTGCAATGTGCTGCCAAGGTGGAGAACGGCTGCCTGTCCTTTGTTTCTGGTTTTATGCAGAGTGATCTAGTGAGAAGCACTGGGGATTGAATCAGGAGACTGAATTAAGCCTCAGCTTTGCCAAAAACTTGCTGTGGCAACTTGGGCAAGTCATTAACACCGTAGGCCTCAGCTTCCTTGTACTGGGTTGGCCAAAAATTCCCTTTATGTTTTTTCCATATGATGGCTCTAGTAGCACTTAGTTGTCTTGAACTTCATTCAAAACCATTTTGTTAGACTGTATTGTGACAGCTGTCATATCAGTGTGCCTTCAAAAAAACTTACCAAAATTAGTGAACTTTTGTGTAGCCACTTTAATATTGAAGGTGGAAGAGCATAGGCAACATTTTTGGCGTATTATGCTTTATTATTTCAAGAAAGGTAAAAACGCAATGGAAATGATAAAAAAAGATTGTGCAGTGTGTGGAGAAGGTGCTGTGACTGATCAAACATGTCAAAAGTGGTTTGCAAAGTTTCTTGGTACTATTGACATTTTGGCCAAATAATTCTTTGCTGTGGGGCTGCCTTATTCATTGGAAGATGTTTAGCAGCACCCTGGCCTCACCCACTAGAAGCCAATAGTGGGAAATAGCTGACATACTCAAAATATCCAAACCAATAAAGTTATTGGTGAAAATGAAAAATGTGCTCTTTATTTTACAGAAAAAAATGTAATGGACTTTTTGACCAACCCAATAATTCTATCTTACAGAACTGGTATAAAAATTAAATCAAATAATTTAAAAGTACTCTAAAAATGGTGACCTGTTATGTTAAATATTGTTATACCCTTCTTTTCTTGGCCAAAAATAAGTTTCTACAGGGTTTATGTCCCAGCAGGAAGGAAGAACATGGGCTATGAGGGAGAGGACCCCACGGGCAGATAATAAAGACAAAACGATGCTTGAATGTTTAAAATGCATTTCTCCACCATTCCTCAATTTGACCTCACCCTGAATATAATAGTGAAATTGTGATGCCTCATATCAGAAAACAGGAAACAAGGTCTCAGAAAGTGCATAGGGTGGGGTTGATGAGAATATCCCCCTCCCCTGCCCCAAATAGCAGAAGCAAAATTCATTTTGGTTCTGCTGATCTGAGGCCCCAAGCTCTTTCCTTACACCAGCGGTTCTCAAATCATACTGTGCTGCAGCCTGTCGGGCCCCACCCCCAGAGTTCCTGAGCCAGTAGGTCTAGGACAGAACTCAAAAAATTTGCATTTCTAACAGTTCCCAGGCCTAGTGACGCACTTGGAGAACCACTGAACTACACCAGACTTTCCTGGGTGGTAGAGAATTGCCCTGCAGAATGAGACAATTAGGCCTGTGGCAAGAAAAAAAAAAGTGGGGAGGAGGAAATGGGTAACAAAATGGACAATCTAAGTGTTATTAATTAACTCCATGCCCCCTTTTTAAGCATATGAGGAAACAGGCTCAGTGAAGTAAAATTCCTCTCAAAAACACAATTGTCCCACTATACCAAGGAAGGGGGGGCCAGGAAAGGGCTCCTTGCACTGAAGACTGTGCTCTATGCTTGCGTTACGTGTAACAGTGCCTCCTAGCTAAAGTTCAAGTAAAATAAAATGGATAGTCCTTGGAGACTCTTCTAACTGCCTTTGAATTCACTGGAGATGTGCTATGTTGTCACCAAATCATTATTGTGGGACTTGATCATCTGAGACACTTACTGACTTTCTCCCTCACTCTCTCCACCCTGCTTTGCCCAGAACTGCTGGGGTTTTAGCACTGAAATTTCCACATCCCAGGTAATCTGTCCCTAATCTCTCCATTAGGAGACTTGATCAAGCATCCTCTCTTTTGCACACCTGAATACCCTTTAGTAAAATGAATGTTTTAATTATAGGCACAGGCAAGCGTACCCTACAGGGGGAGAGCAACATAAGGAACAGCTGTCCCTACCTTAGACAATAATGTAAATGGCCAGAAACTCATTGTTCCTATAGCAGGGTCCTCTTCTCCTGTTCCCCTTCAAAAGGGATCTTAAATACATTTATTCTGGGGTGTAAATGCTGTTTGTTAGCATAACGGGATTGCTAGTTTAGGGTATTTATATTTCAGTAGAGAACCAAATATCAGTTGAAGACAAAGCAATGATGAGCAGAGAGAGATTTGTACTTGAGGGTGAGGGTATAGGGCAATCATTTCTGAGTCCCTAAAATCATAGACTTGTAATCCAAGAAACATAAGTCTTCCCTTCCTTGCAGTAGGGATTCTCATTAGAAAAGGGAGTGCAGTAGAATCACCACACTCAAGGGTCAGCAAATCACGGCCTTCCCTCGGCCAAATCCTGTCCTGGCCTAGACAGCAGTGTAAATGAGTTAGAACACAGCCACACCCCTTTTGACTACATATTGTCTATGGCTGCTTTCCTGATACGACACCAGAGCTGAATAGTTGCAACTGAGACTACCTCAGACCTAAATTTGTATCCCATCTGCTTACTAGCTTTGAAACCTCAGGCAAGATGATAAATTTTTCTGACCTTCAGTTTCCTCATCTGGTAAAATACAGAAACCATATCTGCTTCCCACATGACAATATATTTTAAAGATCAAGCTCAGGACCTAGAATGGGGTAAAGATTCAAAACTAGCATTCCCCTCTCCCCTTCAGCTTCTACAACTAGAGTGTCACCTGGCTTAGTGGAACCGAAGACTCCCAATTCGTCTATTTGCCTTGGGCCAATCAGACCATCGTCGCTCCTCTTCTTTGAGAGGCAGTAGAGTCCAACCCAAAAAGCAAAGAACCCAAAGTCAGGAGGTCTAGGTCCTCCTCTCAACCTAACCACTTCCACTGCCTTGCACAAGCTGCTCAACATCCCAAGCACAGAATGTCCTCATCTCTAAAATAAGAGAAAATAAAACCACCACACAAGACCCCTTCGAGTGTTCAAATGTGAAATCCAAGATTTTAACCTATAAGTTCCAACATAGGCGGACTGTATTTTTCCAGGCCCAGATTCTGCTTCCATTTCTTTTTAAGTCAAATTTACCCCCGAGTGTATTAGTCCTCTCACATCCACCCTGGCTCATTTCGTCCATTTCTGGATTTCCAACATGTTCCAGGCCACGATGTGCCCTCTAAATCGCTCAGCTAGACTCCTGTGCTGGCCATCAGGTGGCCCAGGTGTCTGGCGACTACCCAGGTCCATTGAAAAGGAAGGACCCACTTCCCCACCTTCAAACACAGGCCTAAGGAAGGGGGCTCCTAGTCCCCCAAGGACTTTGAAGCAGCTCTGCCAAATAGGAATCTCTGTGATGATGGAAATGAAATATGATTCTGCACTGTCCTTTACACTAACCACTAGCTGTATGTGACTATAGGCAGTTGAAGTGAGACTAGTGAGAATGGGGAACTGAAATTTAAATTGTAATTCATATTAAGTAATTGAAATATAAATAGCCACAGGTAGCTAGTGGCCACTGTATGGCATGATGCCACTTTAAGGGAAAGGTTATAGATAAGCAGCTTAAAGGGCAGAGCTGGTGGGAGTCACAAATAGGTCTGTGGACAACATTTACCATGCTGGGAATGATTTGTTCTTTGGTGGCAGAAAGGTCTGGCTCACTCTTGGCAATAACAACCTGATAATCACCAAGGGGAGGAGAGGAATATACAAAACCTACCCCCACACTCCATCCCCCCATGCCCCCCACGTATTCACCTGCCTACCCACCTTCCCACCAGGAACTCTGAAATCACAAGCTCCAGGGGAGCCAAAGCTGGGTCAGAAATGACCCTCAGGGTCTTAGACTTTGACTCTGAGCCCATCTTCCTACACACTTCATTGCCCAAAATATTCCTTATTCATCTATTCAACTCTGGATACTCTGAACAAAGGAAGTTAAAAAATAAAGACCCCCAAACTCCTCGGATAATAATATCAATACTACGCATCACATACCAAGGCCTTTCCAGGGTGCCAGGAGTGTAGAATAAATTAGGGTGCCTGGAAGAGTACAATTCTGTTTGTAACTTATGACTTTAGAGAAGATTCCCAGGGTTCTGCCTAAGACACAGAGTTGGACAACCTTTGCAAGCCCGGGGCCAGCCCTTGTACATAAGCTCACAGCTACCAGTGAGCCAGGGACTGCCTGACTCCCTCCAGATGATGCAGGCAGAAGGCTGTCCCTAAAACCAGGTCAGCACTGACTTTATCATCCCCAAAGCCTCTTTGCCTGTTGCTGCTCTCCCCATTACCTTTCCTTTCTCTACCAGGGGTGTCAAACTCATTTTCCCTGGGGGCCTCATCAGCCTCGCGGTTGCCTTCGAAGGGCCGAAAGTGCTTTCAGGACTGTATAAATGTAACTGCTCCTTAACAGTTAAGTGAGAGCTCAGTGCTGCTGCCAGGTAGAAAGAAGGTGCCGGGGCGGATAAGATAAGGTGGAGGGCTAGATTTGACCTGTGGGCCTTGTGTTTGCCACCTGTGCTCTAAACCCTCATAACCTTCCCCACTATTTATCACTGGTACTCACAATCCAACAAGAGCCATACCTAGAACAAGGGACAGGCATGTTGGCCCAGGACACCAGGATAGAGGGTGTGAAAATGGGTGGTATCCCCAAGCTCTAGGTCAAAGACAGGGAGGTCATGTACCTCCCTCTGTACAATCAAGGAACCTACCATCTCCCTCTTCCATTTGGGCTTGTGCTCCCTGCTCCCAAACATGTCCACTGTTATGAAGGCATATTTGATACCTTCCCCCAGAAATGAAAATTATAGCAAGCTACAACTTTTCATTTTAAGATACCACTAAGGCAGATACCAAGTGGACACAAACCAGGGCTTAGATTGAATTCCAGACAATTCTTGGAATTTTAGAATTTCTTAGAAATGTTTGAACATTGGAACAGCACCTAGGCTATAAATACATATATGATCCAAACACCACTGAAATGTATACAGGAAGAGATGGAGGTGCATGGGATTAAATGATATCCCTGAACCCTAGCAGAAAGTCACTGTCCCAGTGCAACACATAGTACCCAAGAGGATCTGTCCCCTAGTCATCTCCCCCAAAAGTGCTCTCACAGGAGAGCAGAGAAGAGGGAGCCCTGTGGTGGTCCTGTGTTGATATTTACCCTTCAGAACATTAATTAAAGTGTTTAAGATGGTCGGGAACTGAAAGGACATACTACCCGTTGTACGTCTATTACAAGAATTCCCCTGAGATAAACCACTCAACCTCTCCAGGCTCTTCCTTTCCTCCCCATCTATAAAATGAGGAGCAGAAGACCTGTCTGCACAAGTGCCAAGTCCACACTGGCTAACCTGAAGCCCTGGGGTTGTCTTAGAGCTTCAGAGAAGGGACACCTGTGCCCAGGAATATAGACCCAGCGCCCCCTAGAACAGAAGCTTCAAGAGAACAGGGTCTTGATCTTATTCACCCCCATTTACTCCAAGTGGCCAGAAAAGCATCTGGAACAAAGCAGATGCTCAGTAAACACCGAATAAATGAATGGATTTAAGTCTCCTTTCTTCCTTCTAAAATACCAGGGAAAGCAGGCACAGCTTAGAGTCAACTAAGGACCCAGCCTGCATGAGAAAATGCAGCTACTGGCAAAGGGGTAATTAACATATCAAAGACAATCAGACCAATTCAGAGAACCCAGGCCCAAGCCTCACTCAGGACTCCGAGTAAAAGCATGGTAATTCTTTAAAGTGTGGTCTCTAGAACCACCCCCATGTATTTATTTATATCAAGTCAGTTAGTACAAACACCATAGTAAATGCAGATCCCAGGGCCCCCATAACAGACCTATTGAATCAAACTCTCTGGGTGATGGGGCCCAGGAAACTGAACTCTGAATTTTGAAGACCATAGCTCCAAAGCACATTTCTCCTGAGTCTACCTTGTGGAGTCCCTTTTTAAAAATGGAAAGCTACTAGGATTTCTGTGAACCCATGCAAAGCCTTCAGAGCTGGGGTTCTGGTTACCTTAGCGACAATCCCCCTGGACTCACGCTCTTGCCCATTAGCCTGAGCCTTCCCCAAGGTCCCCAGATTTACATTCCATGGAACTGGAGCCAGGACTCTCCTAGGAGAGAGGCTTCGGTCTCTGAAATCATCTGCCATGACCCAGAGACCTCAGCCGCCCAAGGGAGCCTCAGGCAATGTTTCCCCTTTACACTCAGCAAACTAAAGGTGGTGGGGAGGGTAAACAGGCTAGAGATGCCTTCCATTCGGCCCCTTTTATAAATGGTTTCATTAATGCTCTCATTTTATTTTATTTCATTTTATTGGTGATCTGAGGCTTTTGAGCTAATATTAGTAATTAATCAATACGTCATTATTAAAGACCCACAGGTGCAAGGGACTAAAAGGTGACAGGCAGAGAAAGGGAGGCTGAAGTACCTTAGGCATAGTCCTTACCCTTAGGGTTTCTACAGTCTAGCTAGAAAAGTAAGATATCAACTAATGAAGAGATAACTGATGCTATAAAAGAGCTGACAAGGTGCCTGAGGACCACAGACAACAGGTAAAATCGAGGCTTTCCTCTCAAGGTCTAAAAGAACAAGAAAAAGATTTTTAAAACACAATAGGTTTTCCTCCCCAGGAGAGCCACTGCCCACCATTTGGCATTGCCCAATTATTTTGATCATTTCAAGTGGAGACTCAAGAATAGAAGAATGTTTTCTGAAACTCACAAGGAATTCGGAGAGAAAAAAGTTGAATTGTTTCCAATCAGGAATTCCACGGGGGTGACGGGGGTGGAGAACACAGTGGTCTCTAGATGAGAGCCTAGAAGGATGCCTTCCGCAGTGTGTGTACAGGCTACCTGGCGGGCCTGGGGGGGTCCTGAGAAGGCTCCCAGCATGGGACCCCCATCAGCTTGCTTCCTTTCCTGTTTCTTCAAGGGGAGTGAGTCTGTGGTTCAGCCTCCCAGGTTTGCCCTAAAGATAAACGCCCATTGCCCTGTCTAGCCCTAGTAGGTTGCTTCCACAAGTGTTAGTGGAATCTGAATGTCCCCTTAAAACGGGGGTATCTTCCATAATAGGCAAGCCGGTTGTCCATCTCACTCCAACAGGGACAAAGAAACTGACCTCCCTGATCCCTATCTGTTCCCATTAGAGGCTCTGAATGAACAAACGTTTCCTTTCTCCTTCCTCCAGGCAGTGGTATGTAAGCTTTTGAAATCTCCCACCTTCTTAGTTCAAAGTTTTTAAACACACATTCTCAATAAATGTAAACTTATTTCATACATGATAATCATATAGTAAGTACATTGTAAAACACACATACATACACAAAAAATACATTTAAGACAAGATCAAAGATAAATACAAGTTCTGACACGTGCTTCCTAACAGCCCAGTGGATCATCATGTGTCCCCCTTGGGAAGCAGGCCCTCTGCTCTGAAGACACCCGGATCCAACCAGGGATAAGCCGCAGATAGGAGGACAACGTAGCAGTCAGCCGTGGCTAGAGACTACACCCAAATCCACTCTAGGGAAATGTGAGTTCTGTCAAAGGCAGGGAATTCTCACAAAAAAACAAGTGATTCTGGAAGATGTCCTGGCTTTAACGGTGTCTGTGTGTTGATGACATTCAAATTCAGCTCTATAGCCTAGTCCTCTCTCCTGAACTCCAACCTCAAACCCAGTCACCTCACTGATGTCTCCCCTTGAATGTCAAAGCCAAATTTTGGCATCTCAGATGTAACATGACTCAACTAGGCTCCAGCCTCTTTGCCCCCAACTTGTTTCTTCTCCCAGTGTTCCTATCTTGGTCCAGGGCAATGCCTTCCTTCCTGTTGCTCAGGACAAATGTCAGTGGTCACTTGTCCCTCTCTCCTCAAACCCCACATCCAATCCAACAGCCAACCCTGTTGGTTCTACGTTCTGAGTAAAGCCAGAATGTGGCCACTCTCATCAATTTCGCTGCTGCTACCAGTGGCAGGTGGGCCAAACTCCCCCCCTCACCTGTCTCTTGTTTCCCACAGGAGCCTCCTCTTGGGTCCCCTGTTTACATCCTCACCCCACACAGTCCACTGTCTGCTCATCAGTCTGAAGGATCCTTTTAAAATATAAGTGAGATTCTCTGCTTAAAAGCTTCCATTGACTCCCCATTTCTCTCAAAGGAAAAGCCAAAGTCCTCACAATGGCCACGAAGGCCTATAAGGTGTGTCCTCCAATCCACTTCCTAACTTATCTCCTGTGTCTCTCCCTCTCGTTTACTCTGCTTCAGGCATGTGGGCCCAGAATGTTCCTACAAGTATGGGGAAGGCTTTCCCCTCAGAGCCCTTGCCAAATTATTCCCTCTACCTTGACCACCCTCCACCCCAAGTCCTGATCCGTATGTCCAGCCCTATGTAGTTTTCATTCAGATATCAGTGGTTGGTGAGTTCTCTCCAACCACTTTATATAAAAGTGTGTTCCAACCCACACTTGCAATCTACCTTTCTCTGTTTTTCTTTCCCTAGAGCAAAAATCATCTTCTAACACATTATTTGTATCTATCATCTATCCATCCATCCATATATACATGTATGTATTTATATACACACATATATAATATATTTATTGTGATTCTTCTTTGTTGTACTGCCTCAAAAGGCAGGAATATTTTGTTGGTTTTATTGTCTAACACACCCCCAATGCCTAAAACAGTGCCTGGCACATAGCAGGCACTCAATAAATCTCTGCTTAAATTTGAACTTGGAAGTCACAGTGCAAATCCCTCAAGGCACTGACCTCAGAAGCCTCTTCTTCCATGCGCTCCACAAGAATTCCTCTCCCCTGTATCTAGCTGGATGACCAGCTCCCCTCCAGGGCTGCAAATTTGCCAGAATCCAAATCCCTGCCAATCTAATGCCTAACAATCCACAGAGAAATAGTCGTGTCTTAGGTTTGGATGTTCTCCAGCAACAACTAAATTAACACTTGCAAATTTATCCAAGGACCAAATAAAGAAACACGATCTCTGGAAAGGCCCAGCACAGTAGATTTCCTAATGAGGCTGCGTACAAGCTCGCCGGCACACAGGCCACCTGCATGGAAACCGTAACTTAGCCCCACTTCTGATTAAAGCAGTCCTGGGGAGCCCTCCACTCCACAGCCAGGTTGGCTTTCCAAGTAGGTAGATGAAGGCCTACTTCGATGAAGAAAAGGGGGGAAATGTCCATAAAATTATAACTTGTGACATCAAGATGGGACTGGCCTCAGACAAAACAGACTCCTATCCCAGGATGCCGGAAACCAGAAATTCCACTGTTGTGATTCATTCCTGTAGGCGGCAACGAGTTTTCAATCCTGCAAAGTTACCTCTAAGAGGTTCTTCTACATTTTATGCTTAGGATAGAGGATTCCTAAAGCCTCTGTCAGCCAGCTCCACAGAAAAGGTAGTGTGACAGCAAACTGAGAGCACAGCGTTGAGAAAATGTGGCAGAGGCTGGGGGCCTGAGGCAGAGGGGAAAACCAATGGGGGAGGAGGAAGGGAATTCTGCTACCTGCTTTCCATCCACTAACTCATTACTTCTAAAGCACAATGGTGATGTCCTAATTATTACCCCTCTTTTGAAGAGGGAACTAAGGCTCTGACAGGTTAAATGGCTTAGCCAGTCACACAGCTGATGAGGATAGAGTCACAGTTCTGACTGCAGGTCAGCTTAGCTCCAAAGTTCACGGTCATCCCTCAACATCAAACTCCAGAGTTAGTGAAGCCTTGGTTCTTCCACGGTTTCCTTCTAATTGGCCTGGCTGGCAATATTCAAGTGGCCCTGTTTTAAGGTGGCCTGTGGTACCATATACTGATGGATGAGCAGCACAGTGACACTCTGGGTTTCAGGATAAAATTATTTTTATGTGGTGTAATCTAGCACTCACTCATATTCAGATACATCAGACAGTAACAGTCGCTCTTCTGCACGCTCTCCATCTCCAGCGGCCAGTCATCCCTTTCAGGATCCTCCCTCCGCAGCCGTTTCCCTGCAAGTGAACACGGCCTGCTCCTCAGCCCACAAATCCAGGAAGTCTGCACTACCTGTTCCAGGAAATAGCCCTCAAGCACAATTTTCTGGATTGCATTGAACTGTAATTGGCCCTTGCTGGGAATAAAGCTTTTTCAAAGATTTGGTAAACACGCTGCCGGTTTTTTTTTTTGTTGTTTTTTTTTTTTGTAGTGGAGACTGGGGTACCATATGCAGCCTTCTCTCTCTATCCCCAGAGTGCTTTGCATCTTGGGGTCTTTATATGTGTTTTAAATACTGGCCAAGTCAACCTTTTAATCTTTAAAAACATTTTTTTTTTCAAAACAGTCCTTTTAAAAGCAGTGCTCAATAGCGGAACTGGGAAATACGTTTAAGGCATGATGGGAAAAGGGGGGCTGATCATCCCAGGGGCTTTACATCTCAAATCCAGCCCGGCTTTCCCAAACTTTAGTGAAGGTTTAAGATTTAATTATCCTCCTGTGAAGCCTACAGGATCCACTCTCAAAGTCAACTTACACATTTTGGTGACCTTTCTTAAACTGGGCTTTGTAAATCCTTGCGGTTATTATTTGACATTATGGGCTCATGACGAACCAAGTACCCTGCATAAAATATAAGAGCCAGAGCCCTGACCCTTCAGGATTTGCATGTTCAATCACAAAAGCAAACAGATGCTGGATCCAATGTTTAAAATACATGAGAACATAAAACTGAGGAATATTAGGAGATTTACCAACATTTTCTATTTAATAAGGGGAAATGGGTATACATTCAGCAAGGCAAGGAAGAACTGCTAGCAAAGGAGTACATGCTATCATTTTATCTGCAAAGATATTGATAATACTAATATCCATATAAGACCACAATAAAAATATCTGATTGCTATGATTTTAATAATTAATTAATATAAAGACTTTAAACCTTGATTCTATGTATCAGCCCATTAAAATGTTGGCTGATCTTTGCTCCCTCCTGTGAAGCACAGCAGATGTGACAAATTCAAACAAAATACAAATATGTCATTATGTGATGATGGCTTTACTCACACAGAATATCTTATTCAGAGTGGATAAATTATGCTGTGGAAAGAGCAGAGATTTGAAAATGTAAGACCTGAGCTTTCGACCAGCTCTGAAACTAATGTAATATAATGGAGGAAATTTTGTTCACTCTAAGTGGTCTGAGAAAGATTTAAATTTGTTTGCAAAGGGGGTTGGAGTAGAAGAAGAGTCAACCAAGGACACCTAAAACTGTGTGTGCTCATTCTACTGAAACGAGAAGAAACATTTTCTTGGTGCTTTTGGAGAAGGAAGGACCAGAAAGAGAGCACAGGGAAGAGGATGGGGGAGGGAATCTGGGGTCTAATTCTCAAAAGGCCATGTTGGGGGGGGGCTCTTGTAAAGCTTAATCAAACATCCTAGGGTCATAGTGGCCCCAGCTAACATCTAGGTTATACTTAACAGTTACTTAATCTCTCTCGACTTCCTAAAAATGGGAAAGGGGGTTGAATTATTTATCTCTAAGCTTACTTCAAGCTCTAAGATTCTAAAATACCATGTATTTAGCTGTGATACTAGGAGTACAGAGACAAGCCTCTTTTGTAAAGAAATAAAATTCTGCAATCATTCATGAATATTGGGCCTTCCATTGCACCATGGTGGGCAGCACACCAACTATAGCTCAGTGGACATCAATTGTTTTGATTCTCAAAACAAGAGCAATTAATCAACGTATGTGTGTTTGGAGCAAGGCTGATGAAATCTTATAAGTATTCCTTCTTGCGAGTCCTCTGCAAGCCTTATTTACAACTCTCAAGTTCTGAAATACGAGAGAACAAAAGAGCTTCTCATTCTCTACCTTCACTCCAGTTTGCCAACCAAGAGGCATTTAAAAGAGAGTGGATAGATAACACTCATAGAATTCCAGGTGCTGATCCCAACTTCTCTAAAGAACCTCAAGGACAGAAGTAGGTAGATGTTGTATTTGGATACTTCTCACTCATTTCCACTGGCTTTTCCCCTCTTCTTTTTGGCTTAATGCACAAACCTGTCAGTAGATGAGAGTCATTTGGCAGAGACTGCAAGAAACAACTGTGCATTTTATAACAGTCCATTAGTGCAAAGCTCTTAATGAAAATGAAAGCCATTAATGAAGCCAAAAGGCAGTGGAAGACTCCATTCTGGAGAGGGCAATTAGACAGGAGCATGAGGGGGAAAATAAATACAAATCTAAAACAAGGTACTCTGTGATCAAGCATCACACATGATGTAGTCATGACAAATCAGCCAATTTATTTCCTACTTTTTTAAAGAGACATATACAAACATTGAAAACTGTCATCATCCTGGCACCCACCCTCTTCCCAGACTTATGTTGCCAAATGATTCAATCTCAAAATTTTGAATCCATTGACACAAAATATAAACAGTAAGTGGTATTTTAACTCCAAGAAGTGTTCTCAGTAGAGTGCCACGATTTAGAGCAAAGTGAGTCATAAAAGTGAACTTTGTAATTACTATATTATTTTTATACTCCCTCTGAATCAGAAACTCTCATTTTAACACACTATAGACAAAGGCAAAGACTACAGGAAAACAGGCCTCCACCAAACATATTATTTCCGAGTAGGATGTTTCCGGTGAAAAGACAAGTCTCTCGAAGCCATGGTACTTCTGAGAAAAGCACAGAAACATCTCTGGTTTTCAAAGGTGTGAATGGCCATGCGGTAGAGTCTTCTCCCAACCCCCACCCCTATTACCTGCTCCACATCCTCTGTAGCCCACATTTGCAGTAATTACACAGTACCTTGCCTTATATACATGTTGACTCTTCAACTAGACCACAAGCAATTTGAGAGTAAACATGGCATCTTCTATGCAGAAATTATGCTTCTCAAACCTTTAAGCTTTATCCAGATAGGCTTACACACTTCCTGCTGGTGGCATCTCTATACCTGTGCATACTTCTATTTGCACGGGATTAAAATTACATATCTGGAAAATTCTTGATATCAAGGTCCATCTTTGTAGATCTGGCGTTTAGAACAGCAAAGTGTCAATCAATGCCTACCAAACGTATGCATCACCCCCATACTTGGCCCATTAATATGCCTGTGCTGAGCACAAATTATTCGTAGAATGAATAAATAAATGAATGACCAAACTTAGCTGGATGGTTGTCTCTACACTTGCATTAGCTTTAAAAAAATTGCCCAAAGCCAAGCTCTTATTTAATTTTTTATTTCTATTACATAGAATAATTGTGTCAATCAAATTCTGTTGTATCGAATAGCTAAAATTCATGCTGTAGTTAATGATGATTGATGCAACTAAAGTCTTCCACTCCAGGGAACATGAATCAAATCTCCTTTCTATTAGTTACCACCTGGGTACTTGGTAACTACTGGGAAACCAAAGGGACCTCACCCTGAGAAATAGCTTTAATGGAAGAGTCATTGTCTATTGGGCAAACAGTCAAGAAAGTCTCATGATGATGTTTTTCTAGATTTCCTAGTAACCCTCACTCACCCATTCCATATGGTGGCTTCATAATATGTCACCTTGTCTAGGCTAAACTAGGTTTCCCAGAACTCTCTTTCTTGTACATCTACCCTCAGAGTGGACCTCAAGGGAGATTTTCAGGATGGAAGAAAAGCAATAAACGTTTTGTAGCCTGTACACAGTGTTAGTGCTGCTGATCTGCTGAAGGGCCTCATTGGTATAAAGCAACATTGAACCTGGAACAGTCCAACTTCTATATCTCCATCTCTGACTGGTTCTGCTCCTCTGGTTGAACCCTGATGGATACACTTCGCTTCCTCTCTGGGATCATCACCTATTGCCCTCCCTTTACTCATTTGTTTTCAGCTTGTTGGTATCCTTGATTTTCATCAAACACATCAACATATGCCCATCCTACAGATAAGGAAACTAAGGCACAGAAAGTTTTTATAACTTTTCCAAAGCAGCACAGCTAGAAATTAAACCCATGCTCTTCGTAACTATGCATACTGCCCATCTCCTCCACTAAAACAAAGCCAGGGTGATAATCATCTTTATGTGCTCCCCACTCCTAGAACAAATCATGACACAGAGTAAGAAGATATGAAATAAATATTTGCTAAATTAAATGTGTAACTTCCGAGCAGTTTGTCTCCATTCACATTCCTTTTTGGATGCCTGGGCTCAACTAGCTCTCTCCTCCTGGGTGTCCTAGCTACCATCTCTCACACTGCTTGCACACCTGTGTACCCTGCCGAACGTATGGTCTTTTGTTCTTTCATTTCTTCTTATCAACTACCCCTAACCTGTCAATCATTTGGATGCCTCCCTCACAGTACCCTTCAATCTGTCACCTTTCCGATCCCTGGAGAATCCCCAGGCGAACATGTTATTCCAAATAGAGCTCTGGAAAACAAGAAACTTCTCTTTTCAGTTCTCTCTTTCCACAGAAGAGCCTTGCAGCTATTGAGCCTGTGAAGCAGTGTTCTTCTGAGACTTACTACCCTCCTCTCAGCACATATGACAAGGCTGGAGGCAGGCAAGAAGCACCCTGAGTAAAAGTATTCAGGGGAACTGGGTCAAGGTAGATGCAAAGAGTGGCACCTCCATTGCAACACCTCCCCTGATAATACAGCTTTGATCAGCCCACTCCTGCTATGGACTGAATGTTTGTGCCCCACGCTCCAAATCATACACTGAAGCCCTAACCCCCAGTGCAACAGTGTTTGGAGGCAAGGCCTTTGGGAAGTAATTAGATTATGAGGGTGAGGCTGCTATATGAAGAAATAAGAGAAATGATCTCTCTCTCCACCACGTGAAGACACAGCAAGAAGGCAGCCATCTGTAAACCAAGAGGAGAGTCCTTGCCAGGAATTGAATTGACCTGCATCTTCATCTTAGTTAGATTTCCTAGTGTCCAGAATGTGAGCAATAAATTTCTATTGTTTAAGCTACCCAGTCTGTGATATTTTACGATAGCAGCCAAAATTAAGATAACTCCCATGAAAAAACTGTTGGATGGCTTCCTAAGGATGGTTCCCATGAGCTCAGCAGAACTATTCAGTTCTTGCAGATGTGTTTTTGGACTGCCATGCCACATCCCTCAAATCTGGCAATCACAGGGAGGCCGACCAACTATCCTCGTTTGTCCAGGACTGCAGGGGGTTCCTTGGATGCAGGACTTTCAGTGTTAAAAGGGCATCAATCAGTCAACTTACCCTTGGGTGGCAATTGCTGGTAGAGAATAGGACTATAGAGTGATATGTGCTGGAAGATATGCCCCAAAGCTGACAACTTGAATAATACAAATTTCAACTCACGTTGGTTTGTTTTATAGACTCAAGAACTTTTTGAGCTAGGAGGACTCCAGAGATAATCATGTTCAGCCCCAGATGTTTGTACATGTGGAAACAGGAGCAAAGAGGTAAGTGACTCATGCAGGGTCACCTGTAACAGAGGTTAAATCTGGACCCTCTGACCTTATGCTCTTTTTACGCTGTCAGTAGTTTTCAGACAATGATCTCTGGATGTCTCCTCCTCTACTTTAACCAGAAAGGCTGCTGTCAGTTGAAGTTGGTATATTCCACCACAAAGACAGATCATACACATAGGCCAATAGTGATGTGAGGATGATGATGATGAAAATAATGATGATAATAATAGGTAATAGGTATCAAGCACTTACTACATACCAGGCATGGTGCTGGCCCATTTCATTTATCTAATCCTCATAAAACCCCTAAAGTAAGTATTACTATTTTCCCATTTCACAGATCAAGCGATAAAGCCAGGATACAAATGTTCATAGTACATCACGGGAACCCTGTTCTCAAGTAGGCTGAACATCAGGGTAGTCCTGCCTCTAAGGTTGTCACATCAAAGAGGGAAGAAGGGACTCGGTCTGACAAGACCGTGGCTGTGAAAAGCCCACAACGGCTCAGTACTCTCCTGTTCCCCCAAACACGCCACCTGGTCACCCCGATGTTTAGCTCAGACCATGGAAGGTTAAACCCTTGGGCAGCCTTGAACATCTGTCTCTCACTCCTGCCGTGATGCTACTAAATGTATGTTTGTTAATGTTTGTGCACTGTCCTCAAGGAAATTTTCCTTGCCCGCACCCTCCTCGCATTGTTCCTGCCTTCATGGCCATGGCCTCCTGACCTTGACTGCTGTCCCCTTATTCTGTGCTTCCTTCCATGAGCCATCACGGTGACACCTCCCAATTTAGCATCATGTATGAATGTCATTACCAGCTTAGCTGTTCTTCCAGATCACTAAGTGATGAAGGCTAAATTGAGTCTTCTCACCTGACCCCATTACCCCCCAAGAGCTGTGGTCATTTGTCATTGTGCCCTTCACTCCCAGCCCCCAGCCAGCTCTCACTCTGAGTGGCACAGCTTCCACCCTGGGCAATTTGAATTAATTTCTCAGGCAAGATTTCAGGCTATTTCTCCTTCGAGTGATTTTCCTAAAATCTGGATATATTACATCCACTGCATACTTCTCACCTTCTAGCACTGTGATTTGCTTTTTTATACTGGTCAAAACGTCCTGAAATGATTTGTTCTTTTATAAATGTACTTTCTTTGCTTTTTTCTATTTAACTGTCTTTGTAAATTTCCCACATTGCTTAATCTCTTAACTTGATCTCATTATTTATACTTGGGAAGGGAGGTGGATTTAAAGGGCAATGACTTCCCATTAACATGACTTCTTCCTTTCTGAAAACAACATTGTTCTTGGATGGCCGCATTTTTTCTTCCCTTCCCACTTTGCAACAGCTCCATCTATTAACAGATTGTGACTAGAACGTACCTCAGTGTGAGCATATGCCTTGGCTATCCTATCCCCACTGAATCCCAGCACCCAAAGCAACACTGGGCACGTGGTAGGTGCTCAATGAACACCTGTACAAACCAGATACACTTTCTAGTGTACGTAGTCCTTCCATCTGCATTCTTTCCCCAGGTCCTCACACCCCATGTGGCGAGCAGGGTAGATATAATCCCCACGATACAGATGAGGAGACTGAGGTCCTGTGAGGTTAAAGGCAGCAGAACACAGTGGCTAGGGGCTCAGAACTGGCAGAGGCCTGAGTTCCAAACCCATCTCCTGTATCTTACTAATCAGTTGCCTGGAGCTAGTCTATTAACATGCCTGAACCTGTTTCCCAGGAACAGGAACAGTAGGAAAGTTACAGTAGCACCCAGCTCATAGTGTTGCTGTAAGACTGAAGGATGACTGTGGCCTCAAAGCACTCAATCTCTGGCACTTGACAGGCTAAATACCAAATTTCTAGTGTTCACGGCTGGGAAGTACAGAGCACAGACCACAACCCAGGTCTTCTGCTAGTTCTAAAGCTCATACTAACACCCCACAACCTGTTACAGTAACCATGGTGACTGGCACCCTTTAGCCTCCTAGGAGTGGCCTGCCACTTACACCTGTCCCCAGCAAGGTCAGGGACCAAACACCTTATCCAGGCCTGGGGAGGCACCCCTCTGACGTGAGAACATTTGCACAGAGGTGGCATGACCATGGGGCCTGCGGGATCTGACCACAGGCTCCTTCCAGTCTGTTCCCTTCTATCCTGTCACAACAGACTTGTCCATCGATCTATCCCCCGGCACAGTGTGGCCGTGGGAGGATTTGGATGGTAAACGATGATGCCGTTTATAGTAACAACACTCCTTTCCATTCACAGTGCACTTTACAGTTTACAAATTGCTTTCATTTGATCTCACAATAGATCGAAGGCAGGCAAGCCAGGCTCCTAATTTTTTTTTCAATAGATGAGGCTCCAGGTGCACTGAGTTGTATCCAAGCTACACATTCAAAAACACAATTGGGACTTAAATCTATGGCTCCCCAGTCCAGACGGGGGTTCTTCGATTTCAGGCCTCTCCTCCTTCCTTTACAATTCACCACCTTCTGCTTACTCTTCACCCCACTCTCAGTTCCCGTGTCCCCAAAACTGTGCTACTTCACCCTCCACAAAAAGGGAATTACTACCTGTATTATGGTTGTAGCTTGAGATTTGGGAAGACATATAACATTTTAAATTCACATTTAATTCCTCATTCTCTCTATACATTCCCATTCTCTGGGCATGTGGTTCTGGCCAGCACTGTGAGAAGTTCTGTGCAACACGAACTGGATACAGCGACCTACCACCCTATAACCACCAAGCATCTATCTGCAGAGGCATCACAATGGCCACCTCACAAGGAGGAGAAAGTGAGGTCCTTAACCTCTAAGTTTATAGGCTGTCAGGGAGACAAGAAGAGAGAGAACTGATAGGAGGGGGACAATACAAGGTAAGTGGCCAGTCCGTGGTACCAGAGAGTACTATGGCATTCTGAAGAGCTGAGAAGGTCAGGCAAAGGGTGCCAGGGGGAGAAGAACTTAAATTAAACTTCAACAGGTGGCTAGAGATAGAAAGAAAACAGTGAAGGGGAGCAGAATGAGCAGAGCCCCAGAGATAAGAGTGCACCTGGCATACTGGATGGAGGGTCACGAGTTAGCAGGGCCTGGTTCTGGCAAAGCGTTCACTAAAGGGGAGAGGAGCTGAGGCTGGGCCAAATTGTGGCATACCGAATGCCAGGCTAAGGAGCCTGGATGTTAGCTACACCGCAAGGATATCCTACAAGGGGAGGGGAGAGGAGATCAAAGTGTCTCTAAGAGTGACATATGGAGTACAGAGTTTAGGGAAGATTTATTTGTCTTCAGTCCTGTGAAAGAGAGGACATCAAGGCAGGCAACAGGACAGAGACCAGCAGAGAACAAAGAGAAATTTAATAAGACTGCACCACATAATACAATACAGCTGCTGGAGGGCATGGGCCCCAGAGTGCGTTTTCACGGAGCAGCCAGAGCAAGGGTAGGACACGCGAGAGGTGTGTTCCAACAGAGGGGAGGCGAGGAGAAATGATCGCTCCTCTCCAGATAGCCCGGGAGTGCAAGCCTGCTGCTTCTCCAGTGCACTCCGCGCTGCTTTTTCCTGACATCCACGGCTTCCGCAATTACACGTCTGACAGCTGTCTTCCCCAAAGGATTGCAAGCGTTCAGAGGTGAGGATGGAGCCTGTCTCATTCATGCTACACACCCAGTTCCTCATAACCCAGAGAGGCTCAATAAAGTTTTCCAGGTTGCATTAAAGTGAACTTCAGGAGCCAGTTAAAAGTACAGCATGGCTGCTCTATGGATTGCAGTAGTGTGGTCAAGAGGAATGAGTGACGTGGAAGAGACAGGAGTTTGAACTTAAGTTCACTGAAGAAAATGAACAGTCAAATGTAGAAGGCATGGCCCTGGCAGGTGTAGCTCAGTTGGTTGGAGTGGCATCCTGTAAACTGCAGGGTCACAGGTTTGATTCCCAGTCAGGGCACATACCTAGCTTGCAGGTTCGGTCCCTGGTCAGAACCCATACGAGAGGCAACTGATTGATGTTTCTCTTTCACATCAATGTTTCTCTCCCTCTCTTCTCTCCCTCCCTTACTCTCTCTCTCTGAAATCAATAATCATGTCCTCTGGTGAGGATTAAAAAAAAGTAGAAAGCACACACTAGAAGTCACTGTCTTCAGAGCCCTCCCTCCCCTGGGCTCAGGTACTTTTCAGGTAGGTAACTCCTGGCTGTCCAGTAACATGATCTCCAAAGCTATGACGGCCAGCACACAACAGACACTCAACAACGAGTAGATTTGGAAGAGGGATGGTTTGAAGTCCGTGGAAACCACAAAGACCCAAAGCATACCTCCGTCTACAAAGGTTCAGGGACCTGGAAATTTCAAAGCAATGGAGGAAAGAAGTATGGGGACCCCTCTTTCCTCTTCTCTACCATGGAACCAGGGGCCTGCATTGATGACTGAACTCAGAAGTGTACAAAGCACCTAGACTTGCCATGCCTTGCTCTAGGCAACTGTCTCAGAAATGTTTTGACAAGAAGAATAAGCTAAATCTAACAGGGAGCCTGAGGGGGTGATTTTTAATAAAATGCATTGCTTTCACCAAAAAGCAGGGGACAGAAAGGGAAAGAAAGGAAAATAGAGGTTTTTACACATACAAATATTTACAAACCCTGAAAGAAACAGGGCCAGGACAGGAGGGTGTGAAGGAAGACATACGGTTCTGTATGGGGAACGGGTTTTGCTCTGTTTTTACTGGTGATTGTGCCCCCCTGAACTGTTTGCTTATCCCTTTTTGCCCTTGGAACAGTTTTAAAATGTTTTATTGTATCTGCTACCTTGGGGAAGTAGAAAGAATGCAAGACGGGGTGTGATAACACCCAGGATTTAAATCCCAACGAGGACCATTCAGAGCTGGGCAAATTTAGGAGAGATGCTGAAGCTCTAAACCTCAACTTTGCCACCAATGAAATGGGAACAACAGACACTCCCTCACCAGATTACAGGGCAGAGTCAATAGCTGGTGTACGCTCAGCTGGAGCACATCACATGGGAAATCCACCCCATGTCCCCGACCCCCAGGAGACCAGCAGTGTGAGTCGGCCCTTGCCTGCTTTTCCCTCTCCCTTCGGACCTACTGGGAACGTGTGGGATTAAAAGAAACCAGAGATACAAGCACTTCCTGCTCCTCTGACCACGTGCCAGGTAAACATTTACATTCTTCTTATGAACAGCATGGTAAAGGGTCGTATTTGGATTATTCTTAAGGCAAATTCGTTGAAGCCGAGGTGTCTGGCCAGGAGCAGATAAGGTCAGATCCCATACGCACGACCTCAAGCCTGCTCGGAGGCTCCTGTGTGAAGGAGATTAACAGCCACCCCATGTGTCTGGGACCCCTGTGACGGAGTAAATAATTCATCTCCATCCATGTTTCTCCCCCTGCTGCCTAAATGCAGATTTAAGTTTCAAACACTTGCACTTGTAACTATAATAACAACCAAAATCCCAGTGAGGACTGCCCCTCCCAAGGAGCGTGTGTTCTCTCTGACTCTCCTGCTACTGAATTAGTCCCCCGGGAAGCCTGAAGACCCACACTTTCACCTTCCTCAGAGCAGAATGAAAAACTAGCTCTACTTATAGCTGTTTACGCAGCATCCCGGAGGGCACCAGGTAAACACCTGAACCCAGGCAACTACCAGCTGGAAGCTGGAGCCAAGCCTCGTCATAAATCCTTTAGCCAACACACACATGGGCACCCGACGGTGAAATGAGAGCCTCCTAGTTCACTTTTGTTCCTCCGCACCCCTCCCGAGCTTTTTTCCTCCTCCCTCAGTACAATGAAGTCAATCAGACAGTTAAATCTCCTGCTTTGTTATATCATCAGATTACGTTTCTTAAGCATTTTCTCCCCCATGTTTTTGTGTATATCTGATTCCTCCTGGGGAGTTACACAGACAGGACCTAGGGTGAGATCAAACAAGGCTGAACAGAAGACAGGGACAGCCAGACTGACACTGCATTTGTGGGGCAAACTTGACTGAGGTCATCCCCAGAGGACAGACAGCCCATGTTGGTGAGAACATACACTGTCACCACCACCGTGAGTCTCCCAGACCTACGGCAACCACCCATGTGGAATTGGGAGCTCTTAGGAATTTGCGCAAGGGGGTGGGGCTTGGGGCTTGGACACAGACGTTGTTCTTATCTGTTGATAATGACAATCAGCATCGAAAGAGAGTTTGTGAGTTGTGTGGACCCTCAGAAATGTGTCCAGGAGGTGGTTTGTTTGTTACAGAAACAGGAATTTTTTAGGAGCAGGAAGTAGGGTCTGGTGGAGACTGAATTACATACCATTCCGTGTTTCTCTCTCTGTGGGAGTGATGAAACAGCACTTGTGTACCATCACAAATGCCACGGCTGAATGTTCCCGAGGCTCATGGGAAATGCACCAAGGTCATCATACCCCACACAGAAGTAGAAACAGGCAGAGATTATCATCCCACTGCTATCAACCAAGAAGGATAAGAAGATTTGAGTTTTTCACCAGGCACCTGCTTCATTGCCCAAAGGTAACAACTGATTCCTAGGAATTTAAGTCCCAACTCCCCCATCTACTTACTTCCAAAAGAGTGCTTCTGTCTTCCCTTGCATCCTGACTTATTGGCCTCACTTGCAAGATCTAGGTGACAGAGAGCCTAAAGTCTTGCTCCTCTGAGGTCCACCACCAGCAGCATCATGGGCATCCCCTAGAAGCTCGTTAGGAATGCAGCATCCTGGCTCCACCCCATGCCAACCCTCACCAGTCAAAATCTGCATTTTAACAACTGTCTAGATGATGCCTGTGCACGCTAAATTGTGAAAAGCACTGGCCTAGAAAGCAGTTCAAAAAAGGTCAAATGCAATCTTGTTGCTGAGGGGCAGCAGCCCATTAAAGAAGGGGCTTTGCCCTCATAGTGCTTGTTTTGGAAGCCATAATAACCACATCCTTCCAGCCACTGCACCTTAAGACTCAAGCTATTGTGCCTGCTATACTCAGGTGTGCGGCAGGTGATGCGTATAGTGGCCACAGGTCAGGGTGGAGCTAACATCAGCAGTGACAGAGGGGTGGCACTGCCTTAAAAGCCTAGACAAAACATATGGCTGAGAATTAGGTCAGTGTGCTAAGGGGCAGCAGCTGATCAAGCAACAGCTAAAAACAAAGACTCTGTGAATGAGGCAAGGCATTTGAGAAAGCGATATTTACTGAGAGCAACTCTTAAGAAACGCACTTGAGACTAAAGGGCCGCCTCACTCAGCTGTCCATTACCAGCAATCCACAACAGGTGATCTACGCAGAGGCCTGAGATCCAGGCAGAAGGAGAGGACTCTGTTGGAACAGTTTCTACCTAAAGCAAGCTGGACCTGGCATTCACTCCATTTCCATGGATTTTCCCCTGCCTCTGTTCACATCAGTGAACTAAGGTCCCAAGATGCTGACTCTTCAATTACACTAACACAAGAATAACAGGGGCCTCCCCTCCCAGTTCTCTGCTTCCACACGGAGCCTCTGCTGGGGCCCCGTTCACATCCTCGCCTTGTGGAGCGGGACGACTTGACAGCCAGCTGGTGAGAGCGAAAGAGAAACACCCGAAGTTTCCTGATTCCTGACGAAGAACATAGTTGGGTTTGGCTTCAGATTATTGAAATTCTACTCAGATGTTGTTGGCATTTGCCACTTGGTATCTATCCCCAGTTCCCCAAAATTTTGGGTCAAATATCCAGCCTTCCCCTGAATCCCCGTGCTGCAGGAAAAGCCAACTTTTTCCTCTAATCCTGAAATGTGGGCGTATTTCCACTAGGCCTAAGCTACCAGCAAAACCCACCCCTCTGATTATTATCAGAGATGAACATGGGACTTAAACTGGTCCAATTAGTTTGAAGCCCCAGGATTTTTTTGGGATTGCTGGGGAAGAAAGTCACACTTCTTTAGTTAACATGAACCAAAAAGCAAATAGAACAGCCTACGAATGGCCATTCACTATCTCAGGATCGTCAGGGAGGTGGGTAGCCTGCCAAGAAGAAAGGCAACACCAGGAGAGCGAAGCCAAAAGATGGGTGAAGCGAGACACTGGGTCTTGGTCACATCATTTGAGTTACTAGACACTTCAGGAACTGAGCCCATAAATTCCCTTTGTTGTTTAAGGCACTTGAGCTGAAAACTCTATTATTTGCAGCTGAAAAGCATCCTGACTGACATACCAGATTAATAAATCTTCGCCTGCTGGAAAGAAAGATAATGTCCCACCAAAATTCTCTTGGCCTGGCTCTACATTAGGCACTCCCGGCTCCCTTCTTCCCCCAAAATAAATTGTCAGGCCCCCCATCCTGCATTCTCAGCTCTCTAAAACAATAACCCCAAATCAGTTCAGGTTCTCAGTTCCTCTTTCTTTCACCAGGAGTTTCTTCCTTCACTCCATCTAGAGATTTAATTATCAGAAGCAAATTGTCTACCCCCCACCCGCCCAGTTCTGCCTACCCCCTCCAAGTCTGCACTCCCTCCTTCATATTTAAAGCGGGTCGAGGGGGCCTTTATTCTAACCCCAGTGCAATTCTCCCAGCTCTTTCCTAATCCCTCCACCTGTGAGATAATTGCTGGCATTTAGGGAAAAACTCAATAGTAATCATAGACTTTCACACAAAGACACAAAAAGAAGCAGATAAAAAAAGGAGAAAGAAAAAAAATCACAAGCCCAGAATTATCCACACTCTGACATCCATTCCAGAAACACAATGGGGCCAACGGCTCACTACGGGAAACAAAGGCACAGCTTTACAGGAAGGGGGTGCATTTCAAAATATTGTCATTTTTATGGTTCCTATCCACAGAGTAAGCTAAAACAAATCAAGAAACTAAAATGGGTTGTCATCATTTAACTTCACAAGTTAAGCATAAAAGATAAGCAGGCCCATCAAACAGGAGTTCCTATTCATTGTCTTAGTGCAACAAGAAAATTCTCTTCATCAAGGGTGTCCCTTGTTAGGTGATGAAAAGGGAGAAACTGATGCAGTGATCAGAATAAAAGAAAATCCCACTGAGTCAGGCGTCTGGCCTCACTCCACGCACTCAGGCTAAGATCCCAGCCATGCTTCCAGTTTTTGAGTTATGGACGTGAGACCGAGATTAAATCTCTGAAAATAAAAAAAAAACACATCAAAATTCGTATGCAACAACTAGGTTTAGAACCTAGGGTAAATGCCACACTTACTTTAAACTATATAAAATTCAACAAAAATACCTTTAAGAGAGGCTTATACACTTCCTTTTTGGTTTGCTCTATTCCTTGGAATTTGCTGTGTGCCTCAAACTCACCGATCCTCAGAGCCACTGAGACCTGCAGATTCTGTGGGGCCAAGGCAGGAGCTAAAAGCCTTTAGTTTCACAAGTTCCCTGGGTGACTCTTATGACTTTGAGAAACATTACTGTAACTCTGTGGGGGTTTGTTTAAATGTAAATACACGCACATATGTGTATATTACAGAAGGAGGAATGGGCAGGGATCCTCTACGTCACAAAAGCCACGGAGCATTCTCATTTGTTTGCACAGAGGCCAGCTGAAGATTAACAGGCATGACAACGAGGAGATGAACAGAATGCAACTCATCCATTGCGACAGACTGCCACTGTGTCCACCAAGCCCCTTTCCCTTTCCCCCTGGACACACAGCTAAATTGCAGTTCCTGACCTCCTTGCAATTACATGGGATCATGTAACTAGGTTCTGACCAATAGTAAGAGGCACACACTACTAAAAGGCTTGGCCCTCTAATCAATCACCATGTTCCCTCTCCCTCCTTCTGTCTTTCCCTTCCTCCCTCCCTCTCTCCTCTTCCCCCAACCCACCAGCCCTGACACCTGCAAACTGAATGCAGTAAAGTTCTAGGTTCTAGAAAATAACCAAGCCACAGGATGGAAGGTGATGGAATGACAACGTGGGGAAGAGACCCCTCCCCTACCCACCCACCAATCCGCACTGCCAACTGTGATGTGAGTGAGAAACTTTTGTTAGTGTGAAGCTACAGGGATTTGGAAATTGTTTGCCAAGGCAGTGAGCCTCTCTCTACCTCTGTTTTCTCCTGTTTCCCAACCGCCCCCCCATCAGCTTTGGGATCGAGTCAACACAGACTGGTTGGGAAATAAACCACAAGTAGCTGCCACAGCAACATCAGTATAATATCTCTGCCCCACAGGAAACTACTTATCTCCGGAAAAAAAGGCTCTCACATGTTTAGTAGCATCTGGTACAGACAAAGCCCAATACAAGAAAAAAAAAACTATATAAATAGCTTTTTGAATTCTTTATATAGGTGTTTTTGTCCTACTGTATTGTGAGCTCTGCTTAAGAAAAAACCTAATTTTTATTCATTTTGTGTATCCTTTATGCTCAGTGCTCATTAAATTCAATTATACTTTATTGTTGGTGCTAAGAGTGAAGGGAAGATATTATTTCCTAAAACTGTAGCAAAAGCCAGACATATTGTTATGCACTTAACATGTGTTTGTTCACCCACTTCTCCATTTTACCAAAAGTAAACTAATATATTGCTTGTATTGTAGGTAATATTATCCATATGCCTTATTAAGAATATACGATGATAATGTACTACTGCCCATTTTATAGAAGAGAAAACTGAGGTTCAGTAAAAGTGACTGACGAGAGGACGTATCATGTAGAATCAGTGTAGGCTTCGAGGTCAGGCAAAACTAAGTCGATCTTGGTTCTGCAACTAGTTCTAGGACGAATTCAGAAAACTTGAACTTCTGTTTTCTTGTCTGTAAAAATGGGGAGGAAGCCATGTAATCATTCAGCAATTTCTTTGAAATGATATAGGAAATAAAGTTTTAAAAACCTTTGATCTTTGCTTTAGGCAGAGGAGGAATTGGTAGAGGAATTGAAGGATCGCTTCAGACAAAATAAACCATTTCCAAGAAAGAGGAGGGGCTGGTCTGCAGCGCCACAGCAAACGGCCAAGCACAGGCCAGCAGAAGAGCCAGCAGACAGAGAAGCAGCCGCTCCTCTCCAGGGAGAGCAGTGCTGTCTCTATCCACTAAATGGATGAAACGAAAATTCATAAAAGCCTTCCAGCTACCTAGTTGGCCAGAAAGGGCATAAAGGATGCAAGAGTGAGTGAGCCTGTGAATCCTCAAATGTATTTTTTCCCTATTATTTTTGGAGGGAAGCCGACAAAAACAGGAAGGGATCTGGAAAGTTGACAAAAATCATTATTCTCCACAAATTACTTTAACCTTGCCTATGTAGTGACCTTCACACTACCACTGGCTTAATGGCATTTATTTCAACAGTAGCTGATTTCACTACTACACAGAGATGCAGAGCATAAGATAATACAACTAAATCACTCTTGTAAATATTTAATATCATTGCCTTTCTTTTTTTTCCACCCTTTTAACAAATCACTATCAAAATCTGAGCACATAGTAGAAAACACATTTTCTTCTACCCTGGAAGGAAAGCTTAGTGCGCATGCCTTTATCTGTCTGTCTAGTTCTCCAAATAACTTTGACACTTGAGACCCCTTGTGATCAAAACAGTCTGAAGGAAGGCTATTTTGCAACAATTTAAGAACTGATCTGATGCCTCATCAACATCCTCCAAAGGTGCCTAATGAAAGGGCACTAAACCTAAACCATCAGACCCATGGTGAACCCTGAAGGAGTAATTTTACCTTTAAAAGTAAACAAAAACAACAACATTGGCTGAAAGATAAACATATTCTTACTTGAGAAAAAAACAAAGTTTCCTTTTTAGTTATAAATATTGTAAACAAAATAACTAAGCTATTTTTAAAGGAAGTGCAAACATTATTAAGCAACAGTTTGACAACCAGCCCCAAGAGAGTTTCTCCACAGGCAGCTACTCCGTTTCAAACTGTCAGCACAGGACAGTGAGGAGGAAAAAGTGGGTGTAAAAGCTTTTTTCAGTCAACAGGTGTCACAGTCTTATGTCATCCAAGACCACGCCATCAACAGGAAGTCCAGACATAATAGAAATCATTATAAAATCCTGAAAGTCAAAGCAACTTACTCACAACTTCAAAAGCTGGGGTGGGATCAGTTTCTCAGGACAGCCAAGTTATTTAAGAGACAACCTTTTTTAGAATGCTTGAACTCTATATTTCCAGAATCTTTCTTATAAGGCATTATCGATAATGATCTCAGGAGCCTGCGGATGAGCTACAACAAACCCTGCTCTTGCAGTGCAGATGACTAAGACAACTAGGTTCACCCCGGAGGCAACCTGGTGGGAGAGGAAAGAAAACGGCATGGGGAGCCAGAGGGCCTGGGTCCAACCCCGACATCGCTACGAATTATCAGCATAGCTATAAACACAGCACTTACGCCCTCTCAGCACGTTTAATCATCCACAAAATTACAATGGGATGAACTAAAGGAATTCTAAGTTCCCTTTGAGCTCTGAAATTATATGCTTCTAAGGTCTGGAGAAGCAAATCAGCATTTTTAGAAAAGTAACTTAGTTCAATATTTTTGTGGTCTGCATAGTTCAAATCGTTTTGTCAAATAATATAAGGAAATCCGGGGCAAGAAGAACAAAGACATCCATCAAAGACATGAAGAACAAACAGGTTTTATCAGGATTACTTTCTGCTATTGTGGGAGACTTTCTAAGAAAGGGGCCAATTGTTCCCTCTTGTAAGGGAGGTGCCCAAACACTTTCTCCTGAGAGTCTAATGGGATTTTGGGGAGGCCAGGGCTGTCCGTGTTACTGAACTCTGCTACGAGTTATTAGCTGAGCGATTCCTAGCGCCCATTCAACAAGAATTTACTGAGTCATTTCCACCCTGAGGCAGGCACTGTTACAGGCACCGGGGAGACCATGGTGAGTAACACGGATGTCGCCCCTGGTTTTATGGCGCTTGTATTCTCACGGACTACTAATTCCTTAGTGTTGTACTGTACCATTTTAATTTGCACAGCATATTCACCACCATGATATTATTACCCAGAACAAACCTGCCATGCAGACATTTTACAGGTAAAGACATAGAAGGGCAAAAGAGATTAATTTTTGCAAAGTTCCCAGATCTCTGATGATGTATACATAGATACAAGATGTATCTATGATGATAATAATTAATGTTTATTGTTCATGTTGATGATACTTCTGTTTGTTTATATTCATCCATCCAAGCACTAACAAAAGCCTTTTATACTCCTTGTCTCAATGGTTCCCTCAGCAGCCCCGCAAAGTGGATAGTGTTGTCACCTGTAAACAGTCGGAGCCCTGGGGCGTCTCCCTCGTAGGCCAAGGTGGTGGCAGGGAACGTTCTTACACTGAGCGCACCGAATGCTAGCAAGATAATTGGATGGGAAAAAAGCTTCCGAAGTCAAAATGGCAGTGGGAGGTGCTGCACCAAAGAGGCCTGTCAGTCTAGCCTGGGGAAGGAAGGGATTGGTTGGGAGGTGGACCCACCCAAAGTGCGTTTGGGCAGTTGGTTGGGCATTTTGAGAAAGCTCCTGGTCTGTCCCACACCCAAGCTAAAATAATCCCAAGGGTACAAGGAAGCTCTTGCTGGTGGCCTGGACTTGCATAGTGTGCTTGCCTGTTCTCTCCATGGGCTTCGGGAGGGAGCCCCTCTCTTGCCCTCCCTTGTCCACCTGGTAATGCTCTCACCTGTACGTTCGTGTGGTCTCTCGCCCAGGAACATGTGCCCAGGCAGCCCCAGATGCCTTATGGCCCACGGCCATGTGGGCTCTACACACACGTTCCAGGAGAGGGTCTGAAATGGACAGCAGCTGGGGCCAAGATAAGCTACCTAGATGGGGACTAAGATTGCTCAGCAGCCACCTGTGGGCTTCAGAGGACTGTGCTTTAAACTGCAGCAGGAACTCTGGACACTGGCTCTTGTCTTGGTCTTGTTGAGGACACAGTTGGAATTTTTCCATGGCAGAAAGAGAAGATGAGCTTTGAGACGGGAGTCCATGATTCTCCCAGGTTGCGCAGCACGTGAATAAATCTTCTTTCCTTTTGCACCAGCATCTGCCTCGTGAATTTGGTTTTGACGGCGGCAGGCAGCCAAACTTCCATTTTTGTTCAATTACAGCATTACTGTTCCCATTTTACTTATTAGGATAACGAGTCTTAACAAGTTTACTTGGCTTGTAAGTGTCAAGCACTAACACCACTGCTTTCATCTCCCATGCACCCCAAACTACGTCTTCTGACATTTATCTCAGCACTCTTATTATTCCACCATGCTGACCCTGCATTAAAATATTTCACACCTTGATGTCTCGTTTTCCAGGCTCAGTTGCCACATGGATCCATTAGTTTAGAGCTGGGAACCTCACCCGTAACCATTCTGGCTGAGGCATTTGTAAATGACCGATATTGGTCACTGGGGAAAATAAAGGAAAGTATGGCTGGTTCAGCAAACTACATCGCCACAGACCAGATTAATAGCCCCAGGCAAATGGTCTACTACAGATGGATCAATGGCCACCACTTTAAACTGAACGAACGGCACATAAATAGGACAAAAGTCCTCAGCCTTGCAAAGAGAGAGCCCACAAAATGCTTAGCTGAGCCAATGATTTCTAAACAAAGCACAAGTAATTCTTACCAGGAAGAATTTATTTCACCTACATGTTCACTGTCTGGAAAAAAAAGCTATTGGTAGCCAAACTCCCGGAGCAACAGACTGAACGCTCTTTAGATGTACAGTGGAGAAACCACCACAGGGGCTGTTAACCTGCTCCACGCTTCAAAGCAAATACGATGAAGTTCCAAAGACTTTTCTCATCTTGTGCTGAGATTGGCTGAGATCAGCTCTTCCCAGAGTCTAGGCCATTTTCAGAAGCATTGTTGACACACGCTATGCGGATATCCATTTAAGGATTAGGTAATACACAGTGAAGTGTTTTAACAAGACTAGTGCCTTTAAAACTGCGGTTCGTCTAACATCTGTGTTAGGCATTTTACCAGGAAGCGGTAATTTCCCTATTGAAACTAACCCATCTAAAAAAACGATTCCCAATCAAAACAGAAGATGTAGTTAAAAGGATTCTTGAGTGAAGCCAATCCGAAAGCCTCTTTCAAATTCTACAGACATTACAACTTCTATTAAACTTGGAAAAGACTTTAGAATGATCTTGTCCAAAATTTTTCAACTGAACACTAGTTTTAATTCTAGCTATTCTCATCTCAGATGTAAATTTAAAAAAAAAATTTCACATCAAATAAACTTGGGTAACTTTAAAGCTACAGTTTATTTTTTAGAGATTCATAATGTGCATTGTCATAACAGAGGCTCTGAGAATTTCTATGCTAAAAAAAACCTGTTTAATTTTGCTGTAAACCTATGTTTTGAGAACTTACTTTTCCCAGTAGTTTTTTTTCTTAAAACATTATTAGTATTTCTCAAAATTCTTTTGTAAGATGGTGATCTGGCTGAATATGCTATATATTATAATATCAAATTTGAAGGATGGCAAAATTTCTCTAAGTCTACACTCACTTATATTTTTCCTTGGGGCTATTTCAAAACCAGATGATACATTAATTTTAGGCAAATGGTTATTATTTAAGTTCCCATCCTCCCATCAACTGCCTTGTAACACACAAGATATGCTCCCGGACTACAAAACTCATATTATCAAGTTCATGCTCAGCGATATCACCAATAATTAGAGAATGTGGTTTTTTGTTGCATATTTTAAGCCCTCTAGCAACTCTTAACAGCAACATGGAGGAGCAACTGGTCATAGTAGCATACTAGGTTCGTTTCAAGAAAATGGGTCAAGAGCTTTTCCTACCTTTGTGGTTTGATACACACTTTATTTTGTGTTGGGAGAAGTGTGAATCACACACACACTAGTATTTGAGGTTTGCGATTTATTTTGGGGTAGTATTCTATCAAGCCAAAGTACTAACTCTCGTTTCAGTAATGGATCTGCAGGCATTTGCAAGGCACGGTCATTAGCTTATCTTTAAGTAAATATTTTGACTGTCAGACAGCTCATTGCAAACACGGTTCTTTTCCAAACACTCGTGCCTGATGCAGCCAAGCCCACTTGCACGTCACTCGTCTAATAACCCATGTCTGTGCTAACGTACGAAAACCATCCTAAGGAAGTCAAGGTACAGACAAAAAGCACGTTTCGCAGACTCACTTGAAAGGGCTCCAGAACATGGTGGGGGGTGGGGTGGGGGGGGCGGGGGGGGACCTGGTTCTCTTTCAGCACTCTGGTCTCCACTCTGCTGCATTACCATAAAGCCTAGGAAATGAGCAATTACACACCATCATCCCTCCTAACCGCTATCCCAGAAAATCACACACTCACAAAACAGCATTAATTGTCAGAATTAGCAACCATTTCAAAGGCAGCTGTTCTTTCACTCTTAAATAGCCTCCAAATTTCAAATCGTCACCCTGTATCGATCAATTTCTCTTACACGCACATGTGCACACACACACATGATCCTTCACCGAACAAATTTTTAAATTTTTTCTACATTCCAAGAATCTTAAAAAGAAAAAGCCAGTGTTTATTAAGCAACATTTTCCACCCCAATGCTTGCTGTCATTGTCACAATCATCTGGAAAGCTTCCAGCCTGCACAGAAGCACTTGCCACAGCTCCAGGTGAAAGGGCTCTGTGTTTTTGTGGCAGGGGGGAAAAAGAGCAGTATCTCTTTAAGAGTCAACAGTAAATTAACTTGCCCAAAAGAGTGAAATAATTAGCAGTTAGTAGCTTATTAAAAGGATGGCAAAGGCCAAGCTGCCATCTGGGATCTCCAGTTCCTTGTGATTGTTATTGTGTCAAGATGTGGAAGTTGCATTAGCTTTCATGTCGCCACGCCTGCCCTTCCTTTACATGTAAATTTTAATGAAAGATGCGGCACTTTTAAAATCCAACGTCTGTCAAAAAGTGTTATTAGTCTGCTTTTTACAAAGCATACGGTCTTTTCTACCTCTGCTGTTCTACTTGCCACCAAATGCCTTAGGGAAAAAAAAAGAGAGAGAAGCCCAATGATATCAGTTAAATATTCTCTTTGTGCAGAGGGAAACCTGAGCTTCTTCAAAAACCGGGCCAAGCTGAACCTCGCCAAAGGGCCATGTGTGTGCCTGTGTTTGCGCACAATGGAAGCCACAGTGCTTCCTTCTCTCTTGAAGTTAATCCCACCTAATGAAAATTAAAGTAACTACAGCCTGCCTGCTGGTTACTACAACCATACACGCAGTTTTGGAGGGAGTAGGGAGAAGAAATGTATTTATTAAAAATAAATGGCTCCTGGCTGGCGTAGCTCAGTGGATTGAGCGCGGGCTGGGAACCAAAGTGTCCCAGGTTCGATTCCCAGCTAGGGTACATTCCTGGGTTGCAGGCCATAACCCCCAGCAACCACACATTGATGTTTCTCTCTCTCTCTCTCTCTCTCTCTCTCTCTCTCTCTCTCCCTCCCTCCCTTCCCTCCCTAAAAATAAATAAATAAAATCTTTTAAAAAATAAAATAAAAATAAAGTACTTAAAAAAAAAGATTAACCTAAAAAATAAATAAATAAATAAATAAATGGCTGAAAGAGACATGAAAGAACCTTAGGGAGGTGATGGATACATGTGTGTTCATAGGCTAAAAATATTTAAGCTACATGCTTAAGAGTGTGGGTTTTATATTCTTTACACGATGTGTGCTCTTCCTCAATAAACAAATGAATAAATGAACAAATAAATGAAACTTTCCCCGTGAGTTCACACACAAAAGCATACTCCCTTTTCTGATTCTGAGAATTTAAACAGTAGAGATTCGACTAACTGAATTATTACCTGATAGTTTCCCTTTAAAATAAATTATAAAATTAATTTTAAAACTGCACATATACCAATAAGTTGAAAATGGAATTTATTTAAGACTTTAGGAGGAGAGGTGGTTAGTGCATTTGAAAGCCACTTCCAGACTCCTATGGGGGGTCAGCAAGGTGTCGGAAGGCCAGTCCCATAACTGCTTGGTCAACCCTCTGTCCTGAACACCGAGCATGTGGCTCTCTGTTAATATTTGTTGAAAGCCGAATAAACATTGCTTTCATGTGTTAAAGCTGACAATCTGCTAAATTCAGATGTATATCACCCTGGAATGTATTATACTCAGTACAGTACAGAAGGAAGCCACGTGTGAAAACATACTCAACCAGTATAAGCCTATTAATATGTATTTGAACAAATTGTACCTATACCCAGATACACATACACTGCCCTGCATGCCTGACAAATGGACCATAAGGTATATAAGCCTAAGCACAGAAGGAAATGCACTCTGCTGTTCTCTTAATAAATACTTTTCCATTTCACTACTGTTTTGAATTCTTTATAAATGAGATGTGTCATGAAGATAATACAATTTAATTGAAAACATCCTTTACCCATAAGGGCTATCAAAGTTTATATGTGTACACAGAAATCTACAGTTGAAATTATATATCCTCTAAGAGTCTGTATAAATAGATCACTATTCACCTTCAAGATGAAAGTGTTTTATGATATTGATATATATACACATAAAAACCTGTGCATAATCAATACATCTAAATGATAATTGAGTTGGAAATAAATATGGTACTTAGGAATGTGGGGAATATTTTTCTTTATGTATTGTCAATTTAAATTTAATTGAAACATCCCATTGATCCACAGTACACTTTACTAATAAATATACTATTCACATTCACACATTTTTTAAAAAATGTTCCAAGAAACAACTGTTCTAAAAAAAAATATCTTCGGTGTCCCATAAAAATTTCTAAACAAGGAAAAGAAAAAAGAACAATTTCATATTTTTAAAGCACCATTTTAGAGACATCACTGTCAAAAACACAGAGTTGCTAAAATCAGGCCATTATACTTATGTTTAAAATAAATCTATTTTCCCCCTGCAGACTTTCAAAACATTAGAAGAAAAAGAAAACATGGAAAACAAGCTTCTTTAAAAAACCAAGTGATTTTATTCATTGTCAAGAGGACAAATCAGTGGTGGATGAGAAACAGATGAGGCAAGAGATGGGAATGTAATATTGTCACTATTTTATTATAATTAGATATTTATAGAGCACAGATGAGTTTATTTTCATAATTAGTAGCTGGCATTGCATTTACTAATTTGCATAAACAGTTGGCTATCAAAGCAGTAACTTATTCGCAGGGCTCCCGAGTCCTAGCAGGGACAAGACGGGGCTCAACTCCTCAAATCAGCTTTTTAAAATGCCATTACCAGCAAAATACAATCTACACGAAATCATGTTCAAGTTCACGTAGCTTGATTATCTCTTCCCAGTATGGTCCATGTTGACTAGTTCAGTATTGGACAGCCAATGGTCAAATCTACATGGGAAAAACTACATATAAATAAATCTGAAGGAGTTTCTAAATTCTGGAGGACTAAAGTAGATATCAGGTTCAACACTAACTAGTCCAGTAAATAAAGACTTTTGTAGAGCAAAAGGGAGAAAATGAACTAAATGCTCCCAGCCACCCTTCCTATTTAAAAATTGTGCCAGTTCCTGGCAAATTGTTGAAAGCATCAGTTACCCTCTTGGTCATTCCCAACATTCTCACACCCTCCCCTACTTTTCAAAACCAGCTTCACCCAACACGTGGATCAGGCTCCCTGGCACCAATGCCGAAGGTAGGGCATGTTCCTGGGGCCCTGACCATTGCTGTGAGCAAAGAGAAAATTAATCAAGCATACTATCAGTTACAATCCCCACTATTGACATTCAGCAACAAGTCTTGGAGGAAAAGCTTACTTCTCCTTTCTCCATAAGCCAAAGGTCAAAAACTTGTGGTTCAGGGGCCAAACCTCCACATGTGGTGGAGGTTGGGGGTATGCATTTATACACGGATAGGGAGACAGAAAGATGCTTTGAGCTGACATTTTTAAAAAATCCACTTCTGGCCTATCTTGAGGCCTATCACTGGGCATGCATTCTTTCATGGAAGCAATCAGCTGGAGCGTAGTAGAGGCTGCCGCCCTTGACAGGATTTGTGTTCTGTACTTTGCCACAGTTCCCCCCACTCCCTATCGTTTATCTTACATTAGAATTTTTCTTAGGATGGAATCTGCTCTTTATGAAAGTGATCAGGCCCCTGTAGGCATTTGAATCTGCAACACTTACTCCAAGTTCAGTTTCAAGGGAAAGTATTTGGCAACCTAACCTAAAATGGGCAATCCCCAAATTAACAAGGAAAGGGGGATGGAGGCCAAAACACACTTTAAACACTTAAAACACAGGGTGTCAAAATCAGGTCAAAAAGCCAACCATGGCTTGTGGCTGAATAATTCCTTTGACCACCCACTTTTTGAGTAAAGTCACATTTGCTTTTAGCTCAATGCTACCCAATGGTCTCTTCAATGTGGTGGTTATCATTTTAGCCTAAATATCCAGCTAACTTCACAATTCTTTCCACTACAAGTTTACTGCTTCATCACTCAGTTTTAAAGAATGACAGAATCTGAGGCACTCTTTTCTCTGACAAGCTCCTAAGAATAAATCCAAAGACCTTTCCCACTTTTATTCTGGTGTAATCAATTTCCTTCTGTCACTTGTACACACAGGCCAAGAGAAGGCCTGGGGGAGGAGGGCACTGGATGGAAAATATCTGGCCTCCCTCTGTGACCCCTGGGGGCTCCTTTGCTCAGCTAGTTGGAGTGGCAAGGGTAGTGAAAAGAGGCAGAAATTAGAGCATAACTGTGGACAAAGTACTGAGCTAAGCACAGGGTGGGCAACAGAAATGGCCAAGACACAGCCTCTGTCCTATCAGGGGGTGGAGGTGACTGAAACACATCAGTAAAACTGTTTCGAGACAGGTTGACATAGGTACTTTGAAACAGAATCACAAAGTTTGGTGAACCGAAGAGACTTGGAACGTCAAGGATGAAAGGGTTGAAAGAAGGGTGCTCCAAGGACTCTCAAGAAAGAGGGTAGAGCTTGAACAAGAGACAGGAGGCAGGAAACCACATTGTGGGTTCAGAGAGAGAGCTGTTGACTGTAGGAGACAGGGTGCAGGCAGAGGTGACAGTGCTGAGTGGGCTGTGGCACTGCAGAAAATAAAGCGAGAAGGCACGCTGGCGATCACACAATGAGAATCCATCAAAAGCTTTTGAACAGATGAGCTACATAATCTGATTTCATTTTAATTTTGCTTTATTTTCACTTTTAGGCAAAGATGATTGACAGCAGGATAAGAAGGATTAGAGATTTTGAGGCTTTTCCACATGTAACCTACTATGCTGGCTACATCTGGACATTAACGAATAAATATGTTTGTCTTCTCACCATCTAGTAGAGGGGAGTGGCCCAATTCCCAAATAACTTGAATAGAAGCTCCATGGAGGGGGAGCTCCTCTCTGAATGGAGCATTCAGGGTAGCATCAACTAGGAAATGAAATCCACATATGGTTTCATGGGGTGGCAAAAAGGGGAAGAGGGGCTATTACAAGAGAGAAGCAGAATACATAAATCCAGAAGATAAGAAAAGGTCCCGTAAGGTTATCAGACATCCTCTTTAGCAGCAATTTTACATCTCAGATTAACAGAAGAGAAGGTTAAAGGTAAATAGGGTCATATCAGGGATAGCTGTGAAAGCCAGATAGCTAATCCCGTTCATTTGGCGGAAGGCGGAGTTTAAGCAGTTCTCAGTTACTGGACCGACTGGAAGAGAATGAATGGACACAGGAGACTAATTAACAAGGGTAATAATCTAAGAAGGGCTAGCTGGAACCCAAACTAGTGCGTTGATAGAGATGCAAGAGACATTCAGGTGAGAATCTCAACAGCTCTGTCAACTGGGCACAGGGGAACAGGAACGTTCAGGAAGGTGAAGGACGGAAAGCAATTCCTGGGTTTTGGCTCAAGTGATAAGGAGGACGAGGGCACCATTAAAAAACAGGGAAGCTAGTCTGTGGCCAGATGGTGAGAAGGTTTACTTGAGACATACTGAAGTGACAGTACTGGTGGGACACTTAGATGGACCTACGTTACCGAGAATGCAAAGTACAGGCTGGAACTTGAGATGAGTCAGTGCCACTGACACCCTCCTTGGATCCAAGGGAGGCTGTATAGGGCGGTGGGTAGGGACTCATTTCTGGGTTTCATTTCCACTTAGTTGTCATCTGATTTTGGTCACCAAACCCTCTCAGCCTTGTTTCCCTTATCCATGAAACAAGACTAATGCCATCACCTGTTGCATACAACAGGTGAGAGGACTCGGTGTGATAAGCATCTGAAGTACAGGGCACAATGAAAGGCACATGGGAAATAATCGATGTTAGCAGTGGCCAGTAAAGGAAAGTGAAATACTGAAGTACAAAACCTCTGAACACTAAGCACACCTATCTTAGGGGATGTTTTAGGTGATTAGGGAAATACAAAGAGAGAGATGGGGTGCTTAGGGGAGAAAGAAGGGGAGACTCACTCTAATGTTCTCTCATGGAGGCCAGTGGGAGGAGGGACAGGTGACACAATGCCACATGCCTCAGGAAGGTTGAGTCCTGGACCAAAATTGGTGGCTTTGCCTAGGAGGAGGCCCCTGGCAGCCTCTGGTTGAATAGAGTAAGAAGAGAAGTGGGCATTACAGCCAGAGGCATACTTTCAATCGTGATTGCTCTTCCTCATTCCCTTTCCCAGCTCCTTTCAAAAGGTACCAAGCTCATAATAGGGTAAGGGTCCCCATGGCAGATTTCTGAGAATGAACCCACCTGTGATTAGCATAAAAGGGACAGGGAATCAACTAGCTCCTAAAGAGAAAGGGCTGAGTTGCTTCCAAGGTAACCACACATAACATTGTAAAAAGCCACAAAAGTATGAAACTCAAATGAGACATGGTCAGTTCACGGACTAGTCATCAAATCAGCATTTTCAATAACTTGTCAGGCCAGCGCAGATACATATTTATAATTCATCAATTAACTTCTCCCTTCACTCCTGAACTGCTAACCCAACTTGAGTTGGCGAGCCAGGTGCTCTGGGCTCAGGTCCCCGACAGCTTTGATTAGGAATGGATGAGTGAGCTGTGCTACCCGCAGACATGAAGCACTGGAAGGCACGTCAGAGCACTGGAGCAGCCCTCCTGCTCGGCGCCTCTGCTTTTCCCCAACTCTCTGGCAAAGGTGGACTTTGTAAGTTCAAATCCAGCATTACCTCCTTCTCTACTTTCTCCTTACAATGTAATGCACCTCCAGTCCCACCATTCTTAGATCATCACCACCCCACCATCAAAAAATGTCCACTCCCCAAAATATAGGCACGAAATAAATATCCCCCAAATTTCATATTAAATAAAAGGTCAAGCAATTCACCAATCCTCTTCCCTTTCTTATTGATCATCCTTCCCTCACTAATGTTATCCCCAAGTAATACAAACATTGGTACATCATTTCACATCCCCCTGTTCCCTCCCCACATTTATTGGGAGGGGTTTGTAGGATACCCTGCATTAGGTGAAACATGTCTTGCCCACACTGCACAGCCACTGTCGAGTCCCCATCCCTTTTAGAAACAGCACACCATAACCGACACACATCCTCCTGGACTTAGTAGGAGGTGGGCCAACTTGGAGTCATCCCCAACCATCCAACGTGAAGGGCACTGAAGGGGAATGATAGCATTGGCTTGTTATTTATTGTTTTAAGTTGTTCTTAAAAGCACTAAGTTATCGTCTGCACTGTATTCATCAAAATCAACAATTCCCCTTGGATACATGAATATTTCAGAAGGCAGATTGATTGTTATAATAATAAAAATAAAATGATCACTACCTTTACTTCTACCTACAGAAATGAAGTGGAAGGTCCAGTTAAGTAGAGGAAACAGGGTGTCCACCATGGAGGCGGTGAGAAAAAGAGAGAAAGAGAGAGTAGGGAAAGTAAAACATCAGGACACGGCAGACGCACAAAGAAATGTAACGCATAACTAAACCCATAACAGTAATGGCAGCAGCACAATATCTTGAGAAGGCAGCACAAAAACAAACCCACAAGGTGAAGCTTAAACAAGCCATAAACACAGTGACCTGCTTCCACTTGTGTCGTGTTTAAGCTTTCTCCCATTGATTTCTCTGTTCCATCCTTAGAAACATCTCCAAGTCTGCATGCACAAGCACTGCACAGCCACATGTATGTGAAGTTGCACGCACTTAACCAATCCAAAATTGGTTAGGGAACATCTCAGGGAAGCCAAGTTCTCCTGTATCTTCCCAACATTAATAATGAGTCATGAGGACCAAGGCTGTAACATACATGAGTAGGGGGCACACATACAACATACATCAGTATTTCCACACATATTTACATACATCAAAAACAAATTCTGGAGGTTCAGTGGGAACCAAACAGAAATCTCTTCCTTTCGTGTTGAAGGAACAAGGAGAAGGAAAGGCGTTATTGGGGGGAAGTAGAGTTGGTTTTTCAGGTAATCATCACAAAGGGGAGAACAAACAAGGGGCTGGGAGATAAGAGGAGGAATGCAGTTAAAGGACCTTCTTAGAAACAGATTAAACTGCCAAGTTGCAACTTAAAATCTCAAATGGCATTGACCACCTAGAAGAATTCTGCATCCTTTCCTAAAAACTTCTCTAAAGAGTAATTTACAATATTTATGTCTGTCACTATTTTATTGCCTAAAGAAAATACCTGACTTAACCCACAGAGTATGTATATGCTGATGTGCCTGAGTTCTCTACTCATGTACACACCAATCTGGGTGCACAAAAGGAGTTTAGTAGTAAATGGAAAATGGGGCATGTTATACACTGGAGGTTCTCCACATGCTTTTGATACCATTGTTAGGATTTAGCCCTCCAGAACAACTGTGCTGCATCAATAGGTCTGAAATAAGTCTAATTAAGATTAAAGAAGTTCTCAACAGCCTATTGCATTTACCTGGACCCCATTCTATGACATCGGCCATACGATGCTCTCAGACCTCCAAGCCACTATACCAACTGGGAGGACCCCTAAAGAGCAGCTGGGATCACAGGTAAGAGAATGTAAAAGAGGATCTTTTCATCAGGACTCTGAGGGCCTGCTTCTCCTAGTGTAACTCACTATCAAAGTTGGGCCAGCAAATTCCAGCACTTCATAGAGCTCGGGTCCACCCACTTTGCAGAGGCGGGCTTGACTTTCTCACACTACCTGGCCACCAGTCAACACCAGTGTGTTGTCCCCTACTCATATCCACTTCATAGTTATCTGCCATAGGCACAGACTTCGCCTGCAAGAAGAATAGGGAGGCCTCAGCCCAGCCTGTTCCAGAGCTCCATCTCACACTGGAAAATGTGCTGACGTCCTCCCTCCAGCTCTGTCCTTTGACATCTGCTCTACACCAGATAGTGATTTCATTGAAATGTCTGGGGTCCACACTGTGGATCTTGGCACAGGTCTAGAGGATACACTTCTATGGGAAAAGTGTGCTTCCTTCTTACCCTGCCTTATCTAATTAGGATGCCCTCCATTGTCCACCTCTGCAGCTACCTGGATGCCATAAACAAATTTCTCTCAGCCCTAGGTGTTTCCTTGATCTGATCATACTTCCCTTTGCGGCAACACTATCTGGTAGATCCAAGGTAAGGGGAGAAGGGGGAGGGGGAGGAGCCTTTCAATGCTGCCTCACTTCCCTCAAAAGAGGAAAACAAGGAACTACCTTTCCTTCCCCTTTTCTTTGGTCCTTCAAAAGAGGCACTGAGTCCTGTGTGTATTTTGAGAAAAAAATAAAAAAACAGATGAGAGAAATTAAAGTACGTCCTTTCGTGTCCGGGCAAGGCAGGTACCCCAATCTTGCAATCATCCCAAGGCTCAGAAGGAACACAATAGTAGCAATTGAACAGTGAAGGAAAAGACAATTTTAAGTAGGCTTCATTCTCAAATCCTGATTTAGGCTGATAATGTGGAAAATTTTTGTTTAGAAGAAAAAAGCTTCATTCACAGCCCACCCAGTGCTTAGCTGAGCTGAATTTCCTGCACAGTTCATTCCCTGCATATTTGAATATTTTAGGTTGCAGATGCTGAATTTACAGATCTTTATATGCCGTTTTCTTCAGGGTGTATAATGAGTTAGAATCCTGCCACGAGGACATTAGCATGTTCTCTTGGTGGTTTTTGCTTTTGTACAAAACTGAAAACAGTCAGCCCCCAGGGGCTTCCATTCACCGCGAGGGACTGAAAGTCATTACAAAGGGCAGTGGGGATGGAGGGGAAGGTGAAAAGCAAACCTTACTCAGAGTGACATTCAGGGAGAAGCCCAGCTCCTCTCCCTCGACCCCAGCATGGGGTGTGGGGAGGAGCAGGAGGAAGTTAACCGCTCTATTGCTCTGCAATGAGCTTCATTCACCCCCATTATCGACACCGTCATGCCTTGTTTCATGCTTCCCTCTCGGAGACAGGCCTGCAGGGCCAGCGCCCTGATGACAAACGGCACGGAATGGAAAAGCCAAGGAGATGATGGGGGTGGAAAACCACGATGCATCGGGAACGGCGCCCCCACCATGGAGTGGCTCTGCCGTCAGCCTGGCCCACGACAGGAGGAGCAGGCAGCAAATGGCCTGCCAGCGATGATAAGGTTCCGAGTCACCAGCCATAGACACGAAGGCAAGCAATTTGGGCAGCTGGAGCACCGCAAGCAAAACGCACCTACCTTGTTCACTCATCATGAGGTGGGAGAGGCCTTGAGGAAGGAAAGGGGGAAGAGGAGAGGGAGAGGAGAAGGGGGAAAGAAAGAAGACAAAGTTAGAATTCTGAATGCAATGCCATCTTCTCTTAATTCTTGAGCGGAAGGAGGGGTGGCAGAGCACACATGTGCTCATGCAGAAGCACTGCCACCCTCCTTCCTGCTGGGCACAGAAAGGCCAGCTCTCGAGTAAGTCTAGGACAGGGTTTTGCTTGCCGAACTGCTCTGGGCCTCATTGCGAGAACTTCCACCCTTGTTCCCTGCCATAGGTAAGACTTAAGACAAATCTATTACCAGTGAGGCCCCTTGGGGAAGAGAATCAAGGTGCCAGGCAAAGTAGGTTTCTTTCTTTCTTTTTTTAAAAATTGCTTTTAATAGTAATACATGGTCACTGTAGAAACTTCAGAAAATTCAGAAAATAATTAGTTGTAATCTCACCATCCACAGATAACCATCCAGCTTTTAGTTTTTCTTCAAGATAACAGTACTCTCCCACAAAGAGTGAATGACACTGAACACACCAAGTGGGTTCCTGTGTGCCTGAGTTATATGGACAATGTGAAACTATTTCCTTTATCACCCTCTTCTTAATTCAGTGACAACTACACCTGTCCTCTGCTTTTCAACCACCCTCTTTTCCTAGAAAGTCCCCCACCCTTGATCAGGGAGGCTGAGCCCAGCACTGAATGGGTTAAAGAAAAACCAAAATGCCAATAAACAATGAGCACAACCTCTGGCTATGTTCTTATGGAAATCAAACAAGGTTATTAAGAGCTCATTACTTCAAGGGATGTATAAGCCCTGATAACTCTATTAAAAGAAAAGATTTCCAACTGGTAACCAAGAGCATCAGTTATTTGCCCTTCCATAGCTTTTATTATTACAGGGGATATTTTAGAAAATCCAGATCACCCTAGAGAACCTTTACCCAGAGTGAAATTTAGGGATATAAGGGATTAATAAGGGAGAAAAATCTCTAAAGTATGGAAATCTCTAAATGTTTTTGGAGATTACTAGTGATTTAGAAAAGTAATCAGAGGCAAAAAATGGGTCAAGTAACTGACTTTTAAAGGATCAATGATGTATTAAATATATAGATAGATACAAGTGCCATAAATGTCACAGAGCCTATTTTTTAAACAAATTTTATTAAACTGTAATCATATTTTAAATGTATATTTCTGGCATTCATTTCTTAAAGCCTAGAATTAATACTCATGGAAGAATGGGTTCATGCCAAAGCAAGTCATTCTCATGATTTATTTTGTTAAAAAAATTAACTTTTGGCCTTCCTTTTTTTTTTTAGAGGGGATAGTAGAGGGAGAGAACAATGAGCCCTAGACTTGGCTAAGAGAAATGTTGGCAGAAGTCACTCTTTCAAAAATGCCTGATATTCCTGGACCAGCCATAGCCTTCAGCATCCAGATGAAGAGCACTAAGGGGCAGGGTCTGGGGCAGGCCGATGCAGTAAGTGTAAAAGTAAACTGCAACAGAATAGGTGTGTGAATTCAGTAGGTGGCTATTCACAAGAGGGCTTAAAATATTAAGAAATGAGAATAAGGAAGATCTGAGGAGATACCTACGAGCAAACTAGAGGGCTAAAGCTACAAGGAGAACAATACTTTATTACATACTTGAAACTTGCTAAGAGAGCAGCTCTTACATGTTGTCACCACAAAAAGGAATCGTAATTATAGGATGGGATGAAGGTGGTAGCTAATGATGTGGTGGTGATCACTGTGCTATATATAAATGTATAAAATCAACACATTGTATACCTTAAACTTATAATGTGTTATATGTCACTCTTATCTCAATAAAGCTGGGGGAATTTACATTTTTTTATTTAAAAATTAAAGTGCAAACATTTTATACCTGTGATTCAAGATGTTTGACAGCTGGGAAAAGGAGTGAGTAGAAGCGGGGTGGATTAGTCTTTATCTGACCCAAGTAGATATTTCAAAAATTACCCAATGAAGAGTAAGCAGGGTACTTGGTAGTTAGAGGGTACTCAACACCCTGGAGAATACCCCTTTATGTGCTACAAATGTGTTCCTTTAAAGCAATATTTCCCAAAGTATATTTTACTGACCACCTACATCAACCACATGAGGGTGCTTATTGACAATGACGATCCTGGGCCTCACCCCAAATCTAATGAATTGGAGTCTTGGGGACAAGTTGGGGAAAAGATCTGGATTTGAAACAAGTTGCCCATGTAATTCCCATGTTTACAAGAACTTGAGAGCTACCCTTTAGAGTGGCATATAAATCAAATTTTGGTAAAGTAAATTGTATGATAAATGCAGTAAGATCTATTGGATATTTAATGGAACCTTGCAGTGGATCTTTTTGTAAAAGGAAGACTACGTTTAAAATGCAAATAACCCACCACCTGTGTCTTTAAAATTCAAATATGTACTTAGCAGGTTTTATTAAGCTACATATGTAGTTGCAGCATTGCCACTCAAATAAAATGTTCATATTATTCAACTTATAAAAATCTTAAGTAGAAATATTAGGCCAGGAATGCAGGTCTGAGATCCTGATGTTAAAACCTTGGTGTTGTAGGCAATAAAACAAAAAAAAAGACATGAACGGTAATATGTAAGAAAAAAAAAACATCATGAGGGAGCAGAGAAACTAAGTAACCATAATATGGCTTGTGTTTTTTATTTTGCTTTTTGAGAAGGGAATTTTATTCCACTTTCAAGAGCTTTTATATCAGTATCTTCTCTTGTACAAATGTATCCTCACAGCCTGCAGAGTTAAGAACTGGAAACCAAGAATTCCAGAGACTCCAGATCTTCTCTGAGATTCTATTGCTAGGCCCCTTGTACCTCAAAACACTCCTACTTGCTGCTAAAAATCTTAGGCCCCCAAAAGTGAATGCAAACACAACAATCAATCAACCAAAAGATTCAAGTAGCTACTAAATGTAAAGACTGGGCCAGGCAGTGGGGATACAAGCTAGTATGGTACATGGTCACTGACCTCTAGGGCTTTAGAGTCTCAATGGGAGGGTGTGTGTGTTTATATTTATACAAACATGCACCAGATATATATCGTGCTACATGAGAGTGAAGTGCAAGGGTTAAAATTCAGGACTTCAGAGCCAGATTTGAATCCCACCTTTATTACTTTCTAGCTTTTGACACTAGGAAAGTTGTTAAACATCTCTGTGCCTTGATTTTTCTATCTGTAAAACTTGGATAATAATAATGCCAAATTCATAGGTTGTTTTGAGGGTTAAATCAATGAATATATTCAAAGCCTGTACATAAGAAAAGGTCTCTGGAGGAAAGTGAAATTGTAATAGGGTTTCAATGATGATTTAGGCTTTGGATAGATGGAAAATATTCCCAAGACCACAAAGTACACTTGTAAGAACTTTCCTGTCCAACTTTCTGGAAGTACCTAGGCACATGGTAGGTATGCACACTTATAAATAGTTCATATAAGAAAGAAGTAAGCCCTGGCTCGTGTGGCTCAGTGGATTGAGTGTGGGCCTGTGAACCAAAGGGTCACCGGTTTCATTCCCAGTCAGGGCACATGCCTGGGTTGCAGGCCAGGTCCCCAGTTGGGGTACACAAGAGACAACTGGGCATTGATGTTTCTGTCCCTCTCTTTCTCCCTTCCCCTCTAACTGAAAATAAATAAATAACATCTTAAAAAAAAGAAAAAAGTAAAGGGTGAGCTTAAGGATGAGAAAATAGATGGAGCCATTGTACAGACATCTTGAGTTTTAAGGCTGCAGCTGATGGGAGACACTGAGGGTTCATGAGCAGAAGAGTGACCCAGGGAAAGTGATGCTGGGGAAGATTGTTTGGGCAATGGTGTGGACAGGAGGAATTCAAGGGAAAAGAGGTGGAGGCAGGAAGATCACTCACAGACGAGGGCCTAAATTAATATTATGGCCGCGAGGTGGAAAAGGGAAAAAGACGATTCAACAAGCTCTGGGTGACAGAGGAGATACTTTAGGGGAGGAGCAAATGGGAGACTAAGTGAAGCATTGCAGGAAATGGGAAGGTGGAGTGGGGTAGGGAGATGGATTTGGGGTGAGCGCAATAATGACTTCTGTGTCTTAGACATGATGAGTTGAAGAAACAGAGGAATCACTCAAGCAAAAATGTCTAGGGTGCATTTAACAGCATAGGACTGAGATTTGTGAGAAAGCCAGGACAGTATAAGGGAAGAGATGTCTGTGCCCGTGTAAGTGAATGAATCCTCAAAGAATAAGGGGCTGGGGCACTGGGTCTTAGCCTGGCAGGGCTGAGGAATATGAAGATATCCTGGAGGGTTTTTTTAAGCATATTCAACATTAAAACAAAATTTTATGTTAAAAAGAAACTATGTGTCTTTTCAATATACAGAAAATAATGTTAAAAAAAATCTTGATGGAGAAGGCCATAATTAGTAAGGAAGAACAAGGAATCTAGGCTGGTGTGTGTTACGTGTGTGGCTGATGAGGAAGGGAAAAGGAAGATAGGCCTTCTCATCAACCTCAGACAGAGGGCATTAATGCGTATCAGCAGCTGACCCTCAGGCCACACATGCAGCCCTGGGACCAGCGCCCTGGCTGAGTTTGAAGTCTGGCATTTATTTTGGGTCTGACGTTCAATTACTGCTGAAAGACAAGACATGGACTGGAATGGGGGCTCAAGGAAGCAAAGGGGACCACAACTTTCCAAAACAATCTCACTGTGTGTTCTGGGTTTGCATAGATCCTCAACTAACACTCAGAAGCCAGATCCATAAAAGTTTACCCAATGGTGGGTAGGAAACAGGAGGTGGGCTTGGGTGACTCTTTGATAGGCAGGATTTTAAAAATTACCAACACAGCAGGGAAGGGTTTTCAGGAACAACTATAAAGGACACATGGACAAAACCAAGGAGTGGGGGTGGAAGCAAGGGAGTGAGGTGGGTTTGGCTGGGGTGGAGGAATGAGGGGGAGATAAATGCAGACAACTGTAACTGAATGACAATAAGGTAATTTTTTAAAAAAATGCCAACACAGAATTGAGCGTGGGCTACGAAACAAAGCATCACAGGTTCGATTCCCAGTCAGGGCGCATGCCTGGGTTGCAGGCCATGGCCCCCAGCAACTGCACATTGATGTTTCTCTCTCTCTCTTTCTCCCTCCCTTCCCTTTCTAAAAATAAGTAAATAAAATTTTTAAAAATGCCAACACAGAATGCTATGGTACTACAATGCCTTTTTAAAAAATAATTATAAAAAACTAGAAAGCAACAGAGGTGTCACCAGTCTAGATGTCACACTCCTGACATAGTGCTACCCTAGCTGGATCCAGGGACCCTTCTGGATCCCAAGATGTCTGCTATATTTTACCCTTCCCCTCACTCTTTCCGCAGCTATCTTCCACCCTTCTTCTGCCTGTCTATGTGTGTGGTGCACAAGAACAGGAAAAGAAAAAGATCACCAGTAGGTAAGACATTCAGAGTTGAAATTGCCTTAGAACAGACTCCAAATCATATGTAAATTACATGCAAAATATACGTATGGCTCTCTAAACTGCATTACATCCTTTGGGCAAATCCCCATGGAGATGGTTGCTTTTGCAGCTTGGGAGAATGAAAATGGCTATGAAAGCAAAGTCATTTGTGAGTGGCTGTGGCCATCATGAAGCCTGTTATGAGAATGGCTAACACAGAGAACAGGAACAATTTAGTCAAACAGGCATGAGGAAGATGCAATGTTCAGGGACCAGGCCTGAAGTTCAAGGCCTCCATCATTTAAGCTAATACTACTTCCCTCTCAAACCTGTAATATCCCACCCACCTCAGATGGTTTTCAATCTATCTTTCCTTCCTTCACTCTGTCTGGATAATTGAGGAAAGTATGGGAGGAAGGAAGTCACTCAGGGGAAAAAAATGATTCACGGTGAAAAAAAAAAGGAAGTTATCTCTGCCAAGGCTTTCCTTCCTTCACTCTCAGGGTAACTTTTATTGCAATGTAAAAGCTACATATATCATCTCTTTTTCCATACTGAGGCAGGGAAATTAAATGTCAGTAATTGCAGCAAGTGCCAACATTGAATTCTTATGAAGCCACAAGGACTTTTGAAAAGAGTAATTATGTAAAATCAGAAGATAATGAAAGCATTCACCTGAGGTTCCCAGAGGAACTAAGAAGCTAGTGAAGGTAGTAGAGGGGTGAGGTCTGATGAAGAGAGTAGCCATAAGTGACCACTTCTGTAAGGTGACCAGGAATGTGGAAAAGAGAGAAAAGAGTAGAGGAAATACTCATCCTAGCATTTTAAGCACTTAAAAGAGAGGAAATTCAGTTAACTTGGCAAAAAGACAGAATTGTAACAGTACCTAATATTTGTTGACTATTACCTATGAGCAAGTCATGGCTATGTGTCATCTTATTAAATATAACTCTATGGGATAGGCATTGCTATAATTTTGATTTTATGGATAAAGAAAGCAAGGTCGAGAGCCAAAGTCACACTATGTAGCAAGGGGTGAAGTGAGGATTCTAAACCAACAGATGGGCTCTCTAGGCTGTGATGGTAACCATGACACTAGCTATTCTGTCTAATTCAGTGCTGGTAGAGAAGGAAAGACACACACTTTAGAGAACTCGGAAGCAGAAAATAGTTCCTGGACGTGAATTCAACTTCATCCCTGAGCTGGCCAAGCATGAAAGAAGGAGCTCTAGGGGAATGCCAGCATCTTTCCCCCCTCAATTTCCATCCCCAGATTCTACTAAAACATAAAGCCTCTTTTCCTTTCCTAGGTCATTTCCTGAGGGTATTAAGCCACTTTCCTCATTAAACTCAAATCTGAACACGAGACACACTCAGGCTCCTCAGCCATTGACACTGTACTGTGCGTAAGACCATGAGGAAGCCAAGAGAGAGATCTTTCTTCAGTGACGGGGTAGCACAGGGACATGTGAGTAAAGAAAGGGCACAGGCATGCAGTCACAGGTATAGGAAGTAGACCACTGTGGGTGGGAGGGAGGGTACAGGGGATGGGGTGAGATTGAAGAGAAGAATGCATAAAGGGAAGAGGCGGGGTCTGGAGAAAGCCTCCACCTGCTTCCACAATTAAGCCTCAGACCAGCCCTTCCTTGACCAGCAGTTTCTCGACCTTCACTGTGGACTTTGGCTTCCTTGTTCCATCGGGAGTTCACCAGTAACTGGCAGCAGAGCCTGAGCTTCCTCAACATTTTGATCAATGACTTGGATGAGAACACTCATGGCATACAGTCTGAATGTTGTGATAAACGAAAGCTTAGAGGAATAGCTATTTTGTTAGCTATCAGAATCTGGGTCCAAAAGGATGTCAACAGGCAGATGTGAAATTAAATTTTAAGGGACAAATGTAAACTCTGGCATTTAATCAAAACCCCTTCAAATCCTCCCAAATAAAAAGAAGTCAATAGCCCCATCTCTTCTCAGCACTGACTATATCAAACCTAGGGTTTTAAAAACCAAGGGTTCTGAACCCTTGGCTCAGAAAATGGTGCTATATATTAGGAGGGGCGTGACGAGGTGGGGTGCATCCAAGGAATAATCAGAATGGCAAGGGCTCCGAAGCAAGTCACATGAAGAACGGCTGAAGGAAGTGTGCTACATTCAGACCAACTCTTAAGAGAGCTAGATAAAGGCATGAGAGCTGCTGGCAACCTTTTAAAAGTTGCACCTGCAAGACAATGGAGCAAGCATATTCCACAAGAACAGGCATTCCACAGAAGAGATCCAGAGTGGGGTTTTTGAAGGTAATACCAAAAATTAAACCCAACTCCAAGATTCTGTGCTTCTAATGAACTAAGATGATCTCCAAAGAGGCCAAACAGCTATTGGGTTGAATCATGTGAAACTCCTGATATTTGAGTGGTTTTGACCTACAAAATGACAATTTCGAGTGGTTCAAACTAATTCCACCCATTAAAAGGTAGAAACTAAAGAAAGCTTCAATGACTCACCTAATAGCCTCGTGAGCTCACACTCAGGAAGATCACCAGTTTACACATATGATTTTGGCACTTCTGTAAGCCTTGCACAGTACTGGGGATGAATTAAATAGTTAGACTGATGATGATGGTTTTCAGAAAAGAACCTGTTGCTAATTTTCCAAGGCAGGTGCCACCCAGGTCCCAGCCTCTGAGTGTGCCTTTCTACAATGCTACCGTGTTCCATCCTTACCATGGAGCTCTCTGTAGGATGTCCAACTTAGCTCTAACAGCCTGGTAGCTGAACTAAACAGAAAGTGTTTCTTCGAATGCCACTCATGAATCACTAACAGCTTCTGAATGGCATGACCACAGGGTAGAGGAAAGAATGTTGGCAGCACCTTCCCAATCTATTCGACCTGTTTAGGGGGAAGGAGCAGAGTTTTCTGATGTGGGAATCACAGGGAAGGAAGAGATGAAGGCAATCATGCTATTCACTCTGAGGATTAAAGGATCAGCAATTATGACTTTTAGCAAAATCTTCCCAAAGAACAAGAAGTCTTTGCTCTCCAATTGTCGTGAAATTCTCTAAAATAGCTCTTCATTCACAAATGACATGAAGCAGGAAGGGACACCTGATGTGCTAGATGAAAGAATGATATCCTAATAGATCATGGTGTGCTGGATTTTTAAAAATTCAGGGCACAATTGAACAAAATCAAAGAATGGTCCCAACTCTAAGTCAAATGAATCATTACACAGTACAGGAAGGGGAGAGAAGGGCTGAGCCGCAGCGCACACAGAACGTTAAAGATTTCAGTCCCTCTGAGTTCAACTTAATACTAGTCATTAAAAAATGCTAAGGTGCTTGATGTCATCATTAGTAGATGCAAGGAGTCTAGAAAAGGGGAATAATGGGACCACTCTGTCATGAAATGGTTGTGATATATCCACACTACCATAAGGGATGTGGCCATCCTTGTTAGGAAAGGATGTAAAAACCAACAATAAAAAGTTTTTTTTCAAAGAACAATGACCTAGATGTGGGGAAAAAAAAAAGCCCTCAAAACCCTTGTATAGAATACTCAATGAAACTGGAGATGCTTTAGCCTCCAGTAAAGAAAATCCTTAAAGACAAAAGCACTGTCTTCAAACACTGGAAGTGTAATTAGATCTATTCTGTAAGTCTCCAAGGGCTGGAAGCAATACAGGTGGTGAGAGCTATCGTGACTCAGAGTAAGGGCTTGCGAACATTCAGTGCTGTTATAATGGAACAGAATGGCTAAAGGAGCAATGTGTTCCCCATCACTTCAGGGGTTCAAGCCAAGTCTGAATAAACTCATATGGGAGAGACTCAAAAATTAGGTGCACAGAGATGCTTGACAGCCTTTTGGGTCCCTTCTATTCCTGAAATGGTGATTCTAACAACAAAGTTTAATAAGCCCATATAATGTAGCAGGCAGTGGGGATGTACACATGGATAAGTTTTCAAAGAGTAAAATACTCCCTGTCCCTCAACAGCCCACAGCGGCCAACGAGGGACATATGGAGGACAATACACAGCAGATTATAGTGTATCAGAGTGATGGCTCTACCAACCCCACACCCTCAGGTGCCATGGGAGCTCAGATGAAGAGATCATTCACCCCAACCTCCCTTGATGAAGGTGGGGTATAAAATAGTGGTTAATGCTGAAACTTTCCAGTCCTTCCACCTTCCAGCTCACTCTCCTTTGAAACAGTGGTTCTCAAACTCTGGTCATATCAGAATCTGCTGGATCCCGGTCATTAGCCCTCCAGGTGCTCCGGATGCTCACCAGAGTCTGCAAAAGTGAGGCTCTCTGCAATGTAAGCCCTGGATTCAAATCCCGTCTCTGTCTCTTTTTAACTGTAGGATTCCAAGCAAGTTCACCTTCCCATGCCTCTTTCCTATAAAACATCTGCCTCCCATTTGTAAAATACCATCTTACAGTCACTACAACAATCACCAGCAATCACGTACGGAAAGCACTGAGCACACTTCATGGCACGTGAAAGGGCTTTCGAGCTCAAATTCATTGCTGTCATTGCTTAAGAGCCTAGGGTATCTAGACCCTAGATCTCCACCTCACCCCCTATCTCCTGCCAGCACCATTTCTCCAGTAAACAGGCAGCACTAGCAGCCTGCCTGCCGGGAATCCTCAGATGCCTCCCACCATGGTCTCAGTCAGCTAAGTTACCCCACCAGGGGGCCCACTGTCCTCAGCTCCCAGCTGCTCCATCCCTTCACTCCTCCTGAGGCCTGGCCCCACAGACTGACTACTTTTTCCCATCCCCTTTCCAGACCTCCCTAGGCAGGTCTACAGATGGGAGGGGCTCCCTGGCTGCCATAAACAAGCTGTGTGACTTAGCCAAGTTATATGGAGGTTCTATGGCCTCAGTTTCCCCTCCTATACAGGGAAGAAATTGGTCTAGAACAGTTTCTCTTTGGTCTCACCAGTGGCATTGTGAGCAATACAGATCTTTGAGTGAGACCCTCCTACACATTATAGCACATGTAGCATTCATTGCTGCTTCCTCCTAAATGTCACCAATACGCCCCCTCATCATTGGAGCAACAAATATAGTCGGCACACATTTGACACTGAGACTACAGGATAACTCTAGTGACCTTTCTCCAGCTCTGACTCTGGCCTTGCCCTCTGAAACCGAGAAACAAAGTGGGAGGACCATAGCCAGCACCCCAGTGAGTCTGCCTTGCCGAGGCAGTGAAAAGGAGGAGATCTTAAAAGACCCTAGAAAAAGGCACCAAGGCCCAGTTCTCTGTTTCCTTCAGTTAGCCAAAGCTGGAGACAGGCTGGGGAGCAGCTCGTTATTCGCACTTACTCACCAAGAACTGCTATGGGAGCCAAGGGGGTCTTCCTGGGCCCCAGCCGGGAAATTGGCTGGAAGCTGAGCACTGTGAGCCCAGCCCAGGGCCCCTTTCCAATCCAATGACGCACAGCGGTTGTGGATTTCCCTACAGCCTGCAGCCCCCACTGAGCCAAGCCTAAAATGGGCACCGAGTAAAGATTGTTTTAATTCCTTTCTATCTCCGGGTGAACCCCAGTAAAAGGCAGCCTTGCTTTCAGAGGTTTGGGGTAAAACTAAGAGCTGAGTCCTGAGCACTATTTATTCATTGAGCAAGTATTTGTCCTGCACCTGTGGCATACTGACTCTTTTCTAGGCCCAGTTCATGTAGTGGTGAATAGGAATGTACCTTTGCAGGTAGACGTCCTGGTGGAACTCCCTAGGAGATGTCTCCAGGGCCAGACACACCAGGGCTGGCACTCTGCTCCACCGCCTTTTACCGGGCTGGTGAGTTACCATCTGGGAGCCTCACTTCATTCCTGGGTGAAATGGTCTAATGACAGAATCTACCTCCTGGGGATGCCAAAAGAAGTAAATGATGCTTGCAAAAACTTGGTATTTCAGTGCCAGGCTCAAAATACAAGTTGAATTAACATCAGGTGTTTTTCCTAATAAGTAAAGGAGAAAGGCAAGTGGGACTATTGCCCAAAAGAATAGGGGAAAATAAAGACAATTTATTTCAGATACTACTGAAGTTGAGAGCTGTAAGTCTTTAGTAATGAAAAAGAAGGCATTTTCCTGATTGCTACTCCTCAGGGAATCCCAGTCAGGTGGCCTAATCATAGACCTCAGAAGCCTAAGAGGCTATAAAATTCAAACTTAGTACACTAAAGAAAAGCAGCCTGAGGCCCAGAGAGGTTACATGACTTACGCAAGGCTACACAGCTCCTGGGCAAAGTGGCAGACCCAGAAGGAGGCAGAACCACAGAGCAGAGATCCCAGATCTGCATTTAAATCCTGATACCTACCATGCCTGCTTGTAACCGGGGCAAAGGATATAACATCCCGGAGCCCCGGGTTCTTCCCCTGTGATGAGCTAGTTGCCTGGCACACGAGGTTCTCTACAAATGTCGTCCCCTTTCTCAGTTACTGGGATTCCTGGGCCTTGCTTCAGAGCACTGGTGGCCAGGATCTAAGTTTGAGGGACCTCTTCACCGTAAACACAAAGATTGGGGTGGATGGAAGAGAATGTGTTCAAGGAGAGGGCAGCAGGTGTGTTTAGGGGGCTTGATGTATGGCAATGAGAGATGGCTCAGAGTTAGGAAGACCACGACACAGGCCAAAGAATGCATGGTTTTGTTCTTAAGTCTCTCTGAGCCTAAGTGTCTTCATCTGTACCATGGGAACATGCGTGGAAAGGACTGAATGAGATAATTTATGAAAATAGTGAATTCGTATACTGCTAACTATGTGCCAGGCACTTGTTCTGAAGACTTGACATGCATGAGCTCCCTTAATCTTCACAGCAGCCCCTTGAGGTCAAGTATCTGCTGTCCCCATCTTACAGATGAGACACAAAGGAAAGTGGGGACACAAAGGAAAGGTAACTTGAACAGGCCATACTGCTGTGCAGGGATAGAGCCAGGATGTTAACCCAGGCATCTGGCTCCGAGTCTGCACTCTACAAACTATTTCCATAAGGGGCTGGATGCTAATCGTTCAGGCGCTGCAGGCCATAGGGGGTCTGTCACAGCCACTCCACTCGCCTTTGCAAAGCAGCCATAGACAATGCAGAGACAAACAGGTCTGCCTTTGTCCCCGCAAAGCTTTATTTAAAAACACTGAAATCCAAACTTTATACAATGTTGGCGCCACGATTTATTCTTCTTTTGATTGCTTTCAACTATTTAAGAAGCGAAAACCGTCCTTAGTTCAGAGGCCACGTGAAGTGAGTCACTGGCCTGGATTTGGCCTGGGAGCTTCAGTTTGCAGAGCCCTGCCTTCTCCTAAGCTATCTCGCCCCTCACTACATAAACTCTTATACGGAAAGTACCTGAACAGTGACTAGCACAGACTAGGTGGTCAACAAGTGTTCCTTTCCTTTCCCTTCCCTAATCTTTCTCCCTCTTAACTCCTATCAGCCCAGAAAGTGGCCATTTCATGCTGTGCCCAGCAGTACAAAGAACTGGGCTTGAGCAAGGTGGACTGCACCCTCCTCAGTAAACAGCCCTGTCAGCTCCAAAGCGGAGGAGAGTCTGGGAGTTTTAGGTCAGTGTGTCCTAAACTTGAATGAGCATATAGTCGGGGGTCTGTCTGGGGTGGGGCCTGAGATTCTTGCCTTTCTAACAAGCTCCTGGGGGAGTCAGATGCTGCTGGCGGGCTGGGTCACCTCTGAGCAGCCAGCTTCTAGGGCAAATCCTTTCTGTCTATGGACACAAATGAGACAAGTCAGACACTGCCTCCTGACTTTGGGTTTAGAAGTGTCCTCAGGCTGGACTGAGTGACCCCCTGGAGACAGGGTAGGGGTAAGGACAAATAATGAGGTCCCCTCTCCAAGGACAGCCTGCGATGACTTAAACTGAAGGGGGCAGAGATCAAGAGCAGGCAGAAGGAGGCTGGATCAGGGGCCGTCAGTGGCTTTCAGCAATAGCAGACCTCCTTTGGGCGCTGCCAGACAGGAGCCCCTCCTCCCACACTTGCCAGGACTCTGATGGACCGAAGCAAGAGGCCTATTTCCTCATCGGGCCTCTGAATAACTAGGGCACTTCCACAAGGTCACAGTTATTCATTTAAATTCTAGCTCTAATCAGCAGGCAGAGCCTGAGAAATTATTCCTTCTGAGGAGAGAGGCTGTCATTGGAGCATCATAAACAGCCCCTTCTGGCTGGAGAGAGAACCTGGGGGGAGGGGAAAGGAGGGGTCTCATAGCCCCAGGCCCGGAGCTCTTCCTAGCCTCCAAATTCCTCCTCTAACCACCCATTCCACCCCTACCTCCAAACAGCTTTTTCTCCTCTTGGCTGAGAGTTCTGGAACACACTGGAAGAGGGCTGAAGGCTTGACACTACGGCAGGGCTGGGACAGTCCCCTGCTGCCCTACAGGCAGCCTAGGAGACCAATGACAAATCCCAATAGGCCAGGAGCTTGAGAAAAGTGCCGGATAGTGGTCCCTTTCAGGCCATGAATGGGTTCCATGGCCTTGGAGCTGTCTCTTCACCTCCCCAGGCCTCAGTTTCCTCCTCTGAAAAGTCACAGTGTTGCTCCTCTTGGACCGAATACCCATTAAGCCCCAACATGTCTTGAGACCCTAAAGACTCACAATGCTCCTGGTGCTTGTGGTCACTCTTTCTGCTCAACCAACATGCCCAAGGTCCTACCATGTGCTGTGTACCACGTAAGCAAACACGGGCAAGATGCACCCACAGCTTTGCCCTGGAAACACCAGGGTTTCAAAGTAAAACAGCAGAGGCTATGGAGGCAGACAAGCTTGAGATCCTGCTCTTACACCAGCAGCCGAGGACCCCGGGCAGGTCCCGACCCTCTTTGAGACTCCTTTTCCTCATCTGTACAGAGGACGGCAATGCCTGCCCCCCAAAATGTCAAATCAGAGGATGCGCGAGAGGCGTCAAGGCTGAGTGCCCCTCTCATCCTGCAAGTCAGCACTCTGAACCTCCCTCCCAAAGTCTAGAAAGAGGGGCTGTACATTTTCCCACATGGAAGTCCAGTGACATACCGCCTGCCTCTTGTTTCCTGGGTGTCCAGGATACTCTCTCCAAGTCCCCAGCCAATCTCCTAGACCTTGGGAAGGGCACTGCCTGCCAGGCCCCACGTCTGACTGCGTTTTACAGTAGCATTACTCCTAACCAATCTCTTCAAGACGTAAAATTAATCAGTTAATCAATCATTCCCTTATAGTCCTCCAGCGGCCCCTGGGTAAACAGTTGCATTAGCTCATGAAACCCCCAGTTTGTCTTCCTAAGCAGAAAGAGGAAAACATCAGAGAGCCACTAAACTCTTCTTGTTTCAGAGCCACAGCCCTGCTGACTCCGGATTGCCTGGCCAGGGGCTCAGAGAGGTGGGAGGCTGCCCACTAACCTCCACCGGGCCCAGGCAGCTCACGCTGCCTCCTGCCATATTCAGGGCCACAGGAAAGGCTCTGAATTTCTGATTTGCTTCAGGCTCAGAAACCACAAAAAAGCAAGGGTTCAGTGGAATGACAGGATTGGCAATCAACTTTTGATACCTCAAGGGCAAAACAAAAAATGTATGATTTAGAATTAGACTGGAATCCCCTCTTGGCCCTGCCACTCAGTCGCTCGGTGACATCAGCACATCACTTAACCTTCTGGCCTCAACTTCCTCAGCAGAAAAATAGAGCGCAGGTGACATACTTCAGAGGGTTATTAAGAGGATAAAATGAGATAATGGCCATGAAATTGGAATGGTGCTAGTTGTAGATGCTGTCATCTAAGGCAGGCTCGCCCCCTGACCTCCACCCCTCTGAAGAGATGGAGGGGAACCCATCTTCCACTGCATTTCACCCTCCATGCTGTTGTACCCAGGACCAATATGGAGCCTTTGGGGGAATTAGGAAAAGGTGCCCCATGGTCAGAGGCAGCCCTGTGAGCACAGGCTTGGCAATCGGAATGCAGGCTAGATGTCAGCCCCCACTCATTTGGTCGGCTAGCAGCGGCTATGCAGGGCACAGTGTGCACAAGTCTACATGGGGACCCTGCATCGCATCTCTGCTGGCAACCCAGAAGAGAAAGGGCTAAGCCAAAAGGCACTTTTACAAACCAAACTTGAAGTGTCGGCCTTCCTCCCTCATCTCCTTGATGCATCCCAGAAAACATCACCTTAGCAGACAGGCCTTCTCTGACCACCCTCTGTAAATTAGCAACTTCATGTTTACCTCCTTCATTTTTCTCCACAGCCCTTATCACCCACCCCCTGGTACAACACATGTGTGATGTAGACACATAATATATATAACGTGTGTGTGTGTGTGTAAATATGTATATGAAAATATATACCCATACAGGTAGGGCAAAAGTAGGTTTAGAGTTGTACATACAAGAAACAGAGTTTATTCTTGTACTATTATTTATTAATTATTGTATTATTTTCATACCAACAACTCTAAACCTACTTTTGCTCCACCCTGTATGACTATAGTTTTTTAGTTCACTGTCTGTCCCTATCTAGAATAAAAGATCCGTAAGGATAGGGAGTGTTCTCTTTGTTTACTCTTTTATGCCTAGTGCCTACAGGAGTACCTGGTACCTAGAAGGTTCTCAATAAATATTTGTGGAGTGAAAGATTAACTAAAATATTATCAGATAGAAAGAGTGAATTTAATGGTATCTTCCTGGGAAACGCTGTCTCGTGCTTTGGTTCAAACAATTTTCAAAGGGACGGGGAGTAGACAGACCTGAGGTGGAGAGACCCTGTGTATTAGCTAGGGATAACTGTATCACTCTCCTATGTTGTACGATAGCTCATACAGATTAGTGATCATAAACTCTTCCTAAGTTTGGTTGATTCTTTTAGACATTCAACAATAATTTTTAAGAATTTACTTGGAAGGAAGTCTGCTGATTATGAAAATGTCACACTGCTTCTAAGCTTCTAAGCAAAAATAAACAACAGTCCCATTGAGAAATACTTACCAGATCTTCGATCACTGAGAATTTTCAGTGTGTTCCAATGAACGATGTATGGGCTTTGGAGTATGCAAGTCCTAAGTTCAAATCCCATTGCTACCACCAAGGAGCCTTGGAGAAACTGCTTAACCTGCTGGGCCCAAGTTTCCCCCACATTGAAATGGATATAACCATATTTGTATTGGTGTTATAAGAATTAAATGTTGAAAGGACTAAATAAGAAAACATATGTGGAAATATCTAAAAAAAAGATGATACTCCCTTCTTATTTGGTGGGGTTACTCTTCTTAACTCAAAGTTCTAGCCAGTTTATAGTGATCTCCGAACCATTCTAAATCATGTGATGCTTCTTATCTATAAATGGTTGTATCCTCTCATATGAATCTTTGTGTATGTATGTATGTGTCTAAATACATACAATGCTTAAAATTAGGACTCTGCCTGAGTATGCATTAAAAAGAGATACACACAATTGTCATAAGGATGGTTCTTCCATTTGTTCATTGATAAAAAAATGGGTTTATTTTTTACAGTGAGCATGTATTAGTTACATAACCAAGAAAAAATATTGCTAATTTCATTGTGGAAAAGCCATTTCTTAGAATAAAAAGAAAGAAACCTACATTTACCCACATCATATTTTCCATGCTGAGTATGTCATATCTTCAACTTTCAATCATATGAAGCTACAGAAGGTAAGTAGATTTATGGAGGACAAAGCAAAATGTGCATTAAACTGAAGAATACATATCTTAAGAACATCTGTTTAAAATATATTTTAAAATGTCCACTTTCCAAACTCTTTGATTCATCCAGAAATATTCATCAGAAGGAAGTGAGAATATAAGCATGGGAACTGCATTTGTTTGATTTTAAAATAATTCTTCAAAACCTATACAAATCCATCAATTCAAGGCATTCCTTCTAACCTTAAGTCAATAAAAATGCAGTATTTAGATTCTGGTTGTGTTTACAGTCCCTAGCAGAAAGTCTCACTCAGAGTCAGACATGCACAACCTGGCAGAGAGGAAAGTTACAGGGCAGCTGTGCAGACACAAAGACTCACCTGGACCTTGACTGACATCTGTGGCAGCATTTTCAAAAAGAGGGGAAGGGAGAGGAGAGAAAGGGAGAGAAAAAGGAAGAAGAGTGTTAGCAGCACACACACACAATGCAATGTGCCCTTGCATGACTATCAAGTTCATGCAAGGCCCCAAAAGTGCTCAGTTGCTGAGCACTTAGTTCTACCTTCACCCAAAAACCACCCATGCAAGCTGAGGGGCCAAGCTCCCTGTTCACTGTGCATGTAGCAAGAGAGGCAAGCTTCACATCTGTCCGGAAAAACAACATCCTGGAATCAGATAGGGCTCCGAAGGGCTGAGCAGACTGGAATCCTGCAAGAATATCAGTTAAAATATTCTGATTGATTTCCGCATACCAACGCCCAAGCAAATCCCCCTCCCCTCCAGATACAGAACACTGGACATGGAGTCAAGGAAGGTTTCCCAGTAGAGAGGAAAAATAATAATAATAAATCACTCTGTTGAGGAACAAAGAAAAAGAGGCACAAGAATTAAGAGCGAGTTGCAGCATTGTTCATCACATAGGACTGAAGGACACAGATCACGGAACATTCATAATTCTCTCCCTCCCCAGTATTCCCAATGACCTTTCTTCATCACAGACAGCAGTGTGTGCATGTGGGATTGAGTGTGAGTAGATCATTTGCCTGACATTGAAATTCTGCCTCCTTCTTTAATTTCTCTCCTTGCTTTCACCCCATCATTAATGATAGGAATTGCCATTTGAAATCACTTTTGATATCTACAAATAAACACCCAGCCGTGGGAAGGTTGATCTTTGAATTAAGCCAATGAACTTTCAAAATTGAAAAACAGTTCACTCCCATCATCTCCATGAACACGATCTCCTCCTTCTACCCTCAAATGTAAAACAGAATCATGATAGAGAAGCCAAACTAAGAGCAATCCCAAAGTATTGTTGAAACCCCTGGACCCAATCTTGAGGTTATGCTATAGCCAAGGAGAAGGAACAAGGTTATTTCAGGAAACCACTGGCCATTTGGGTGATCCTGGGTGACTCACTTAGAATCACTGAATGGTGAGTTTGGGATGTCTGTAAACATTATCTACTTTACTCTTTTTTGTTAAGATGGAGGATGAAAAAGGTTGAGAAACATGCCTAAGGTCACACAACTAGTTCAGAGACAGAGCCTAGAAAAGACCCTAGATGTTTTGAATCCCCCCCCCCCAGCTCAACATTCATTCAGCTGAAACCCAAGTCTCTCAAAGGAATATGAAAACCAAATTCAGTTTACAAGCCAAATGAGCACCCTGAAGCCATAAGGGAGCTTGGTGAATGCCTACCAGCTACCCCATGAGTGGGTCACGGGTTATCCTCTGTGCCTCTAATTTGCTGCCATTAGATTTGTCAAGTTCCAGGAAGCTCCTTAGGGCTCTTGCCCCAGAAAAATCCAGGCACCAACCTAACAGAGCTGTGCCTCAGCATCTGGGAGGAGCATATTCATAGCAACAGCTGAGCATTTCCTCAACCCACACCCTATATTCCCTAGAAGTGTTATCTGCCCAAAGAGACTTCTAGAGAGCTCTGAATCACCCCTCAGCTGCATACCCTTTCAAGTTTTCTGGTGAGCTATTAGATTTAGGGGTGGAATGGCAGAGGGGAGGAAGAAAAGAGGCAAAATAGAAGAGATGGGAAGAGAAAACATTCTGCATAAATAACTAAGCAGGGCCATTAACTGTGTCTGATGGCTTGCCTAGGATAGCAGTCATTAAAATACCCCTTGGTTAAACAGGGTATCAAATTATTTATATGTGGTAGAGTTCAGTGGTAGGAATGTCAATGCTGTTATTCATTGAAACATGTTCTTTGGGGGCACCAAGACCCAAGGGAGACAGGATGCCTCAGAACCCCAAAATTCTTTCAATAATACTAAGTTGTCCATTTGGGCATTGTGGCTACAATTCTAAATTTCAGAGACAGACAGGACTGGGTTCAACTCCCAGCCTGCTCAATGGCCTTGGGTCAGTCATCAAATTCTCTCTAAGTCCTTTCCTCAGCTTAAAACAGAAAGGTAACAGAGCCTCCCTCGTGGCAGTGTTGTGAGAATTAAATGAGATTAAATACTTGTAAAGCATTTAACTCAGTACAAGGCAAATACTGTATAAATGGTAGTTGCTCTGATTATTATAATTTTGAATTACCACAGACAGAATTACCAAAAAATGTTGACCAGATGGCTCCCTGGAAATGCCAAGAGACCACAGGAATTAAACTGTATTTCTTTCGGTGATTTGGGTTCGACTCTTCTATTTGTGAGTGAAACCCTCTCAGCTTCCCTTCCTCTGGGCCATCTCACCTCCCTCCCCTTTCCTCAGGGGGAATTGGGCCAGAGAGAACTAACAAGTTCTGGGTGAGCATAAGCAAGAGACAAAACAAATTCCAATCTTTTTTGTGTTTTCCTTCCTCAAACTTTAATTTGGCCCAGTTCTAGTTCTATGTATAAAAAAATCCAGCATCTCTTTTTACCAAAAATGGGCACCAAGAAACCCCACTTTAGCAAGGGTTCAGGGTCCAAATTCAGCTCCTGGCTGTGGCATCAACCTACAGGTAGTTCTGAGGGTTCTGTCCAGTTTGAGGAACAGAGAGACACTGTACCATCTGATTTACCTGAATCTTTGCATTCAGTTCTGACCAACAGAAAGAAATGACAAAGGTAGGAGTGGAATGGGCAGGGGGGTGGGCACAGGGTAGGGATCAGAACTTCAACAATATCTATCTACCGTATTGTCTGACAAGCATCATTTTCTCCTTTTTATAGCAAGCCCCAGTTGTTTTCTTGGGACCCCCGTTCCTACCCTTAATCCATATGGCTTGGTAGAGATGACCCACACCCCACCCTAGCTCCAAAGATAGGCATGTGACTCAGACCAGGTCATGAGAAACTGTACCACAGCTGGTACAGTTTCCTTATCCATAAAGTAGGTGTGATAATAGTTCCTACCTTCTAAGGTTATTTTAGGAGCTTAGAAGAGTACCTAGCATATGGAAAGCCCTCAGTCAGTGTTAGCTGGTAATTTGATTACCTTCATATAAGAGAGGACAAGAATATTAAAAAAAAAAACACACACCCCAAACCTTCCGACAGTCACACAGCAATGAAGTCTGCCCTAGAATGTAGCTGTGGTGGTTTTGACTCCATGCCTTGCTGCCTTCTGTTTCCAAGGGAATCACCCCTAGAGTGCCCTCTGTCTGTGGCTGCTGTTGATATACAGCCTGGGATCTGTGTTTGGGAGAGCAGCACTGGGCCCCAGAACTGGCCAGAGGAAATGTGTGAGTGTGTGTGTGTGCACATACATTTTGAAATAGATTAAAAAGTGGGGGGAAATTGCAGAAGCAAAGGCAGTTGACAACCAGATGTGACTGATCCAGGGGAGATGGCATCCTCGGCCCTGCCAGCCCTTCCCTGCTCCCTCCTGCTGTTTTATTTTCTCACACTGCTGGGCCTGTAGTTTTCCAGAGTGCCACAGCATGTAAATCTATATTCTATTTTCTCTCCTAGAAAATAGGTCAGACCCAAGGCAGAGTTCACCGGGTGGGGTCCCGGAAGGTTTGGCTGGGCCTTGCCTGCAGGAGGCAGCCTGCTCCACGCTTCCCAAAGCTCCTCCAGGGGTTTGGGGGGTGTGGAAGTAGCAAGTGGGGGAGTCTCAGGCTCCTGCCTCTTGAGAGGATCGAGTCCAAATGAAGGGTGACGGGAAGGCTCCCCAGGCTAAGCTATACTCTGCAAGTGCAACAGCAGCAGATGGAGGGTCCTCCCCTCACCAAACCCCGACTCCCACGCCTGCAGTTAGAAAAAGCAGATCTCCCCAAACTGCAGGAAATTGTTCCTTTGAACTTTAAAATAACCATGCTGATCGTCCGCACTTGTGGCTGAAGTTGCTGAAGACACTGTGTCTGTGGGGTACTGAGTGTCTGTGGGGTACCGAGTGGAAGTAGGAATGTAGGAATACCCCAATTTACTTCTTCCCAGGTCGTGAAGGCAGAAAGAGTGGGTGAAGGGTGATGGCAGCTTTTGAATCCTTCCTTTTCTGGGTTGCTCCCCTGCCCCTGGTCTGAGCATGGCATTCCTAAGAGAGAGGTGGCTGCAGTCTGGGCCAGGATTTGTTTTCATCAGGATTTTGCCCCCTAGGATTTTTTTTTCTGAGCACCTGCTATCCACCCAGGTCAATGTAAATGCCAAACCTAGAAGGATAGAAGAGGAAAGATGCCCATGAGCCAGTCCTCAGTCCTGCTATGATGGCAGTAGAAGCAACTAACACTAATTGAGCAGGTCTTGCCTAGAGCCTGTGCCTTTGCTATTTCCCTGCCTGAACAGTCTTTGTCAGGCATATGTAAAACTGTTCTTCACTTTCTTCAGGTATCAGCTCAAATACAACTTCCCCAGAAAGGCCTCTTCAACCACGTCTTCTAAAATAGGGACCCCCCTCCACCCCTTACTCTATTTTTCCTTTCATCATGGCACTAGTCACTATTTGACACTGTTTGACTATTCGAACTAATCACTGGGTCCATGTTTTTATTTTTTTATATCCCCCACCAAATCACAAGTTTTATGAGAAAAGTATTGTCTGTTTTATTAAACACTTGTGTGCCTAGAGTTTAAGCAGGGTCTAGCCTCTAACAGGTGTTCAGCAATGTGTATTGAATAGTGACTAGTTCATCTCAGTTGATACAATTCACTGAGATAGATTCCATGAGTATCTCCATTCACACATGAGACAACTGAGGCTCAGAGAAGTTAAGGCACATGCCTGCGCACAGAGGGGCAGAGCTGGGACTGGACTCTGGGTCTAGCTTCATGCCCTTACTACGTGGAGAAACCCTGTTTTCTTTGCTGTTGGCCTCATTATCATGTGGGCTGTCTCCACAGGGTAACAAAGATGAAACCCAGCAGCTCTAGAGAAAAGACAGCAGCCTATTTCCTGATCATTCTAGAAAAATTTCCTGGGAAGTCTCCCTCAGTTTGGCTGAGGTCACATGTCTAGTCCTGAACCATTACTGGGTCCAGTGCCACACATCAGAGGCTGAATGTGGGCATAAAATGGGATAATGTCTGTGTGTCCCTGGCACAAAGCCATACTGATCATAACAAAGCTCACACTTGTTGAGCATTCTGTGTTCTGGGCACTATAGCAAGTACTTTATATACATCTTACTTAATTCCCACCCCACCCCTAACAGGTAGGAACACTATTCATCCCATTTTACAGACAAGGAAACTAAGACCCAGAGGCTCTGTTGTTATAAATACCTCTCATACTCAGAGCAGCAGCACATCAGATAAGGGTCAAGCTATATTCTGGAACAAAAGAAATTGTCTCAAACTAGGACAGGTACCCATCAAGCTATTACAAATTAGGCATTAGAATACTGGGCATCTCCCAGAAGTGAGAAAAAGGCACAGCTTAGGATAGAAGGAGGAGGTCAGATGCAGTACGACCATTGGCCGGGATGACTGGAGGCCCTGCTCTGGGCTACCTGCTTTAGATGAGCCTGTTCTTTGCCCTTCTGCAGCCACATCCCACCCCAGGAAGAGAGGAGTCCATGGGGCCAAATGGATGTTCCCACCCAGACCAGCAGCACCTGCTATGGTCCCCATGTAGAGGACATTCTGGTACTCAGAACTTCTTGCCCAAATGGACCCCATCCACATGGGCTTCAACCTCTTCCCTGGGTGCATTCTCCCAAAAGCAGCTCAACCCACTGGTGTATGTACTCTAGAGCAGGGGTTCCCGACCCATGGTCCAGGCCTGTTAGGAACCAGGCAGCAAGCACAGCAGGAGGTAAACTTGAACATAATGTGCTTGAACCATCCTGAAACTATCCCCACCACCCTGGTCTGTGGAAAAATTGTCTTCCACAAAACTGGTCCTTTGTGCCAAAAAGGTTAGAGATCGCTGCTCTAGAGTCAAGAAACGGCCAAGGAAGGGAGGCTGTTTGCAGGATCTGCAGACTTTTGCACGCTCGGCGTGCACACAAATGTAGGCCTTTGTGGTGCTAGAGGTGGAGATAAGGGAGGCAGCCTGTGGCCTCATGTATATTCCTGCCCCAGGCCCATAAATGTCAGGGCAGGCCTTCCACCGAGGATCACACCCAACTACAACATTAGGGAAAAATAAATAAATAAAAGCAAAGCCTGCATGTCTAAAGGAGCCTATCTTTCTTATTCCTAATGGGGAGAATGAGCACAGGTTTCTTCCCTTTCCTTCAGGAACAAACGCAGAAACGATTTTTTAAGTTGGGAGCTAAAGCAAACTTCCAGCAGCGAAGAGGCTGGGTTTCCTGTGTTGAGGGTTCTTTCCAGCTGTTTGTGTCTGAGCTCTTCAAACACAGGAAGAGTTGTCTCTCCACAAAAGGCCAGGTGGTGCTAGCTTCATCCCCGACACAGAGCCCATTTATCCACCTTTGTCGAAGACTGAGCCCCTGCCAAGCCCTGGTGCTGTTTGTTTTTGTTCCTTGATGCTAATAACTCCAGACTGCAAGCTAGAGAGGAAGGGTAGCTGCTGTGTCAGGTGCCAGGTGGCCAGGGAAGGCAGTGGCAGGGAGAGGAGCAGGATGAGAGGCAGGAAGGAACAAGGACAGCACCGTGGGCCAGGTCACTGCTGTGCCCCAGTACCTGAGGGGCCCTCGTGTACACGCAGTGGCTCTGGCTTGAGGAATTACAGCTTGACTGACAGGTGGGGGAAGAGGCAGTCTACCTGCTACAGACAAAATCAGAGATCAGTGCAGACAGCACTCTTTTATTTTTTTATGCCTTCTGGATTCTGAGTGCAGACATGAGGCTAAGGCAACCTTGGGTTTGAACCGTGGTTTGCCACTTGTGATTAAAAATGTTTTTGTCAAATTGCTTAGCTTCACCTTCTTCTTTAGTTGCACGGGAATAATTGGTAGTAGAGTCAGTTCTGCTAGCAAGGTACTCAGAACTCCTAGGCATTTCTAAAAGTCACTGCGCTAGGCAAAATCGCATGGCCAAAATCACAGGCTCATTAGGAAAAATGGGGGTTGGGGGTTGAGGCCCCAAACCCCCAAATATCATCAGTGACACATAATAAAGCTAGTGGCATCTTTCCCAGTTGTCAGTCTTAATTTTTCCTATGTTCATGTCTTTAAGAGCAATGATTGTGTTGTGCTTTGATGTTTTATTGTGTCCTTTAGCAGGTTGATCCAAGGTGTTGTTTGACAGAAGAATGACAGACTACAAGTTTAAAAGTCCTCCAAGTTTCACACTTGTAACGTGTGAAATACCAAAATAATTGAGTGCTTACTGTTCCATGCTTTCCATGCATTAACTCATTTTATCCTCAAAACAGCCCTATGAAATCATGTACATTGTTGTCCCATAAAAATGTTAAATAACAATAAAAGACAGGAACCCACTTTATATGTGCTACATGGTTAAGAAACACGTAAATACAATGAGAAGTGTGGCACTCAAAAAGGGCGTGAAGTTTGCTTACGGAAATGGGGAGCATGTGAGTTGTTGTGCTGTCATGAGGGAGGGCCACCTGAAGTCGGGAGGGTGTGGCTCAGCACACACAGGGTGCCTGAAGCAACTGCCACACGTCGAGGTGTGTGCGCTTTGTGTGTCCCTACACAGCTCGAGTCCCCCGGCCGCAGCTCTCTGCCTTCACCTAGTGTTTCTTACGGGTGAAGTCATGCGTAGTCAAAAGTGAAATTATTATGTTCAAATAGTCCCCTAATATATCAATCGCATTGGGACAAATTTGCATTTTCAAAACACACATTATAGCAGAACTGACTGAACCTAATTTATACAACTGTTAGGATCAAATGAGATGATCCATATAAAGTGCTTAACACAATGCCAGGCAAAGAGTAAACATTCCACAAAAACTTACTGAAACTGTTAATATTAGTGTCCCTGCTGGCTTGTTGACATATCCCTTATAAACTGAAAGTGCCATGTTGAGCTTCTATTGAGCCATTTAAGCCTTGCAAACAAAAGTCATCTCTAGCTAAATAATACTTCCCACCCTTGGGTCATGAGGTTGGCACCTATGATAGGCTCCCAACCCAACAGGATGAGGGCTTTAAAAAGTCCTCACAGCAGACGGACACTGCCAGGGGTCAGGTCCCAAATGCCATCTTCCTAGGTAAAGAAATAGATGCTGGCCTCCTTAAATGAGCATGACCCTCCAGGAAGAGAGGTACATACCTGCAGTACAGAGAATACAAGGAAATCAAGAGAGAAACTGACCTAACTGATCTAAATGATAGGATGTCCCATCACCTAGCAGGACAGAGAGGAATACATCCTCATGTTGCAGAAACAGCCTAGATGCAGACATCTTCAATTTCCCTGCACCCTGCAGACAGCACAGGGTTCTGGGGTCAGAAACACTTGGATAAAAATCCTGGCTCTTACAAATACTATATATTTGATCTTGGGCATGTTAACTATCCTCTGAGCCCTTATTTCCCCATCTGTAAAATGGAGGTAATCTACATATCTCGTAGAATTGGTGTAAGGGTTATAAGAAACTAATGCATGCAAAAGTGCCGAGATGGAGTCTGGCACAGAGGAAGTACTGATCAATGTTGCAAATCGTAATTATTGCATTACTTGACCCAAGTGATTTCCTTGAGAAAGAAGATCTGTCCTCTTTCCAAGATTTCTTTCTTTCTAGAGAGACTAACCCCTCGGGGCTTCTGCCAATTGGAATTATCATCTGGAAGACACAGGTGGGTCTCCCAGGGTTCCAGTGCAGGTGAGTTCTGCAAATTTTGCAGTTCGGTACAAAAAGAGTCTTGGAAGAAGACGCCTACCGAAGCTCTTCTGTAGGGGGCCCTGCTATGGAGAGCAGGAAAAAGCCCTGGGTTTGGAATCAGAAGCCAGGGTTTTTTGTTTTGTTTTCCTAATTTTTTTATTGTGGTAAATTAATAACAACATAAAATTTACTATTTAATCATTTTCACTTTACAGTTCAGGGGCATAAAGTGCATTCAGATTGTTGTGCAACCACCACCACTATCCATTTCCAGAACCCTTTTCATCTTGCAAAACTGAAACTCTGTCCCCATGAAACAATATCTCCCCATACCTCCCGGCAACCACCATTCTACTTTCTGTATCTATTAATGTTATTACTCTAGGAACCTCAGATGAGTGGAATCATACGGCATTTGTCCTTTTGTGTCTGGTTTATTTCACTTAGCACAATATTCTCAAGGTTCATTCATGTTATAGCTTATGTCAGAATTTCCTTTACTTTTAAGGCTGAGTACAGTGTGTATAGGCCACATTTTGCTCACAGAAGCCCTGGTTTTGAGGCCTAACTTTTCATCCCAGTACTAGCTGAGATCTTAGGCAACTCACTCAGCCTCTCTGAGACTCAGTTTTCATACCCATACTTGTGGGAACAATGACACTAATTACATGTCCAGGTTGCAGTGAGGTTTAAATGAGACCATAAACATGGAAGCATTTTGTAAACAATAAAGAGCTATGTCATTCATCTATTCACTCCAGAAGTCTTAACTGAGTGGCATTTCCTTACTAGCCACTATGCTTAATCCTGTTGTCAAAAAAAAAAAAAAAAAAGAACAAGTAGGGTCCTATTCACAATAATATTATAAAAGAAATTCAAAAATATGACCAGAACACAAGTTTAGGGATCACTGTTCATTACAATCTCTGCTCTTTACTGAAGACTTCTATGTGTCAGCTGGCCATGGAAGCCTCTGGTGCATGTGCATTTAACCCTGATGTAGAAGATTATTATCCTCATTTAACAGATAAGGAAACCAAGGCTCAGAGAAGTTAACATCCCCAAGTCCATTCAACTCACAAGTTGAAGCCAGGACTTAAACTCAGTTTCTCTGGATCCAAAGCCCTTTTCCTTCCTGCAGTAGTATCCCTATTCATTCTTCCCTCACTGGTCTAACCACCCAAATCCATCACCCTATGGGACATAAAGGCAAATTTCAAAAAACCAGTGTAGAAAACGGAGGGAAAGAATTGATGGTCATAAAGCATTTTAGAGTGACCATGACATCTGCTGCTGGGTGGGATCCCAGGGCCTGTATTTCAGAGAAAGAACTCTAAGTTGGGGCAACATATCCACAACTGAATTCCACAAAAATAAAACATCCAGCAAGAAGTGAATAGGAGTTCCTTGCCACTGTCCCCTCCAAAAAATATTCTGCGGTCAAATAAATTTAGAAAACAGTGAGCTAAACAAAGGTAATCAAGTATCTCTATGGTAAGGCTCCAGAAAGCTTCACCTGCACTAAGACACAGTGTGAAATATTCAGTTTTCCCAGAGGTTTGAAACACTGGACACCTCCCTCTCTGTAAAACACCTAGTGACCTCTCACTGAACAGCCTGAGAAAGGCTGGCTTTAAGGTTCCCAGAACAGCTGGGAAGGCTCTTTTTTCATAAGCCTTTATCCTCACCCTTTTTTGTTCCCATAGCAAGCCTTTGTGTCTGGTTGAATTCAAAACAGCTAACACTTGCTGACCACTTACTGCCTGCCAGACACTGACTTAGGCACTGGAGACTCAAAATAACTGCAGGTGATGTAGTTAGTCAATCCAATAAGCCAAGAAAGGACATAAACAGGATAGGGCAGCTGTATCTGGTCATCTTTTATCACACTTAGCACTAATGGGGGATTCAGAGTTGACAGAGAATGCTTCTAAATCTTTGCTGAAGAAACCTTGAAGTAGCCCTCAGAGAATGGACAGAAACAATTAAGTGGAGAGAAATCTTATAAGAACATGTCACCAAAGCCGGCCAGTGGTCAGATTGACACCCTGAGGGTTGGGCATATAGTGTACCCGAAAGACCATAAACTTAGAGCTCAAATACCAGCTTTGCTATTTATTATGTGACCTTGCTTAAGTTACTTAAACTTCATCTGGAAAATGGGGATCATATCAATTTGAGATTTGTCAAGAGAATAAACAGACAAATGCATATAACATGCCTAACAATCTGCCTGGCACCACCCTCAGCACACGTTAGTCCCATTTTCTTTGATTTGTGACACCCTGGAGTAACGTGTTAAGAAAGAGTCTGAGGCTGCATGTGGGCCTGGAAGAAAGAGGAGGTCATGATTGATTAGCAGTGCCTGCCACGGGTCACATACTGGCTCAGGTTGGTTGGGGACTTTCAACTGAACACTTCTACAGAAGTCCTCACCCTGAGAACAGGAGTCCTCTAGAGACCTGGAAACGCTCTGGAGAAAGCAAGTCTGCTAACTGAAAGCTCTCTCACTACTAACTTTCCGTCATCCTCCTCCCTTCCTTCCATTTTCAGAAAACGAGCAAGATTGATTTCTTCCCTTTGTAAAGCAAGGGCATGTGGTGGTGTGGAATTAGTACAGTGTCTGCCCTGGACCTAGAAAAACCTTCTTTGGAGTCTGAGAACCATACATGTAGCCTTCTAATTATTACCAGTCCCCTCCTGAAGGGGTCAATGGGCTCCATAGGCCTTTCCCAAGGCAACGTGGGGACCCAGACAATGAGGCATTCCACATCCAGGAATCATAGAGATCAAGCAAGAAGATGGGAAAGGAACTCCACATATTATGTAGTGAAAACATGCCTTTTAAGTTATAAATATTATTAATTACCATTTTTATGTTGTAACTTCTGTGGTACTATAGTTAAAAAACAGTACAAACATAAAAATGGGAGGTTTTATCTGATTGTTTCAAGGAGAACAGAGTAGAGGACAGGCAGGGAATTTTAGAAGTTCAGTTGTCAGAGGTCAAGCAGACTCATCCCTTTCGTTACATACCCCACTGACACATATTTGTTACACAGATCCATGCCATGGGACTGTGCTAGGTGCAGGGGCGATGACAGATGAACAAGACAGACATGAGTCCTGCACTCCTGGAGCTTCAAGCCTAGCTGGGCAGATGAGCCACAAATAACTAGACAATTGTTTATTTAATTATAACTGTGGTCAATGCCATAAAGTCATGCAGGATCCATTGAGGTTCAGATGAGAGAAACAGACCCAAGACAGGGGAATTGACATGTCTACCCAGCTGGACAGTGTTCAAGCTGAAACCAGAACTCCAGTCACCTAGGTGTCAGTTCACAACTATCCCTGCTGGGCCACAGTTGGGGCACCAGTGCCTTGACGTGAGTCTGGGAGAGGTAACCAGCATGAAGACTACAGTGGTGGCCCCTTCTCTGCAGCTTCCATAGAGGAACAAGAACGTGAACTTAAAGACTTCACCGTCTTCCTGGACACTCGCTCATGCATTATAGTGGTGAAAAATCGTTTCAGCCACCTTACGGTGGGGGCCTAAACATTACAGCCTTCAACAATCAGGAAAACAAGGAAGAAGGAGGGGAACCTCCCCCAGCACCACTTAGAAAGGACAGGGAATGGATGGTGTAGACCCACCACATAGGCTGAGCTCTAATCCATCTGCTGTACTTTGCTTGAGAATTAATCACACAAATCCCTGGATAAATCTGAAGCTGTTATTAGACAACACTAATATCCCCCTTAGAGTAATCCAGACAAATGCACTGGGATGGGGGGATCCCAAGTCACTGGGACACAGACCGATTTCACATTCACATGCGACCACACTTGAACATGTATGTGGGTACTGCCTGCCCTCAATCCCAACCCCAAATGCCTGCTCCCAGGAACACCCTTGGCCTCTCCCTTGGTTGCTTCCAGCAAGGAGGGTAAACTGAAGGGTGGGCAAACAAGGCCTGATTCCCTCTCCTCCCCAACTCTGCCAGTGACCTAATTCTTCACAAGAGAGGATTTTTTCCCTTGCTGGTCCGGCTTGTTTGTAAATCAAGACCAGCACACACACAGCCTAAGGCGGGCTCAGCCAGGGAGCAAGGAGGTGCCAAGAGGCTTCGAACCTAGGCCCCAGCTGCTGTTTCTTAGGGAGGCGGGTCAATGGGAATTCTGTCAGGCTCTAAAGAGGAGTTGAGGGGTGGAGGGTAGGAGGAGGCAGGCACACCATCAAGATCATCCCAATTTCACATTATTGTTCTGCCCTTCTCTGAACTAGAGGAGCTGTGTAGTCTAAAATGACCCAACAGAACTCTGCTGCTAACTTTATCTATGGCCTTGGGCCGGTTTCTTAATCCCGGACCACTGGTCTCTGTTAATGACACAAGATATTTTGACCCTAATGCTGTGACCCCTCATGTATGTTTAAAAAAAAAAAAAAGTCAGGGAAGAGACTGACTTTAGTTGTAGGAAGTGGGTCTCCAAACTGCAAAAACTGACCTGCACAAAAAAAATCAGACCTGTCAGGAAAAAAAATCAACAGAAAATGGAAGTGGCAGCAGCTAAAAATGCACATGGTGAAATTTGTTATTGACTGTAAAATTGAAGGAAGAATCAAACATTCATGACAAAATTTGGACCAGCAAATGTGATGTGAGAAAATTGAATGTGGTAGGAATAATGACCACAAAAGAACGTCCACAATGCTAGAAGCTACAAGGGCAAAATTTGATAGACACACAAAAAAAACAACTGATTGATGAATCAAATCTTCACTGGGGAAGATGCATGGAGCAGAATTGATCTTGTTAAAAAGAATTCTGTAAACTATAAATGAACTGGAAAAATAAGAAATGGTTTAACTATGCCGAGGAGAAAATGAGTTGAGGAATTATGAGCCTCACATTGTTGGCTTTTGAAAAATACTCCCTTGATAAAAAATGTTTCAGTGTTTGTATAATTCTGATTATGCCAACATAGAGTTAAAAGGTCTCAGGGTCAAAGTGTGCAATCAAAACATCTTGGTAAATGCTAAAGATAAATAAATCATATGATCTCAGAGGTCCTGTCCAGTGGCAATTTTTTCTGATAAAAGTTCAGAATAGAGAGTAAAATTATCCAAATACTCTACTTCCCAGTAAGAGGATAGCATAGAAACCAGCTATTGCCTTCAACAGTGGTTCTCAGACTAATATATTTTATTTACCTATTACATATTTAAAGCAATTTTGGAAACTAACATAGAATAAATATATTTTTATTTTGCCAAGAAAGAATAAAATCCCCCAGCTGACACTTTGTATTACCATATTTTCTTAAAAATAAAAGGTATATTAAGAATCCCCAAATGAAAGGGTATAATCTCAGAATTATTTTTTAAATGTGGCTTTACAATAAATTTCCTGCACTATGGTTATTTTCTTGTCTTCCTAAGGAATAGTAAAACTATATTCTAGCCCCTTTGTGTGTCTGTCCCACCAGACTGAGGGTAGACTGGGGAGTGTCTCTGTTTTTCAGTCTCTTCATCTAAAATGGAGATACAAGGTAAATCTACTCACCAAGGGCCTGAGACACAAAAGTGTTCAAAAAGTGTTAGGCCATTTCAAGTCAAGTTGACACCGAGCCTCAGATTGTACCCCTACTGCTCCAAGCTGAGAATCTTTTAGACATCCTGGGATAGAAATGTCCCTGGCAATAAGAGCTAAAGAGCATGGGTTGGTCAAGACAACCCCTATTCCACCTCACGTAGCAAGGAAACACCCTGTGGCAGCCAGGAGGACCTGGGGGGACAGGTCCTAGCAAGATGGTCAGTGCTAGGAAGAAATAGTAGCTCTTTGGAAACGCTCGAGCTGATTTCTCGGCTATGCAGCTACATGAGGAGCAAGCCTTTTTCGACTGGCATCAAAGGACAGTCGCTGTAGTTTTCTTGTTTCAGCAACTTTTCATCTTCACCTGCTCCACAGACAACTTCCTCTAGAGAGAAATTTCATCCCCAAGTCTCCAGGTCTCGGGGGCTGAACTCCAGATGAAGGGGCTCACATACAAGACAAGACCAGCTGTCAACCCATCACACTGACAGCCTCTCTCTTTCCCCATCCCCAGTCCCTTATCCATCCCTCTCTCCATCCACCCGCACTGCCCAGTAACCATATCCCAAACAAATATATAAAAGTAAGAGACACATTTCCTGTCATGGATACTAGTCAGAGGAGTCAACCTTGCCCTTAGGCCAAGCAAGTGACAAAGAACACATACAGCCCCTCCACATCACTTTCCCCCTGTTCCTTCTCCTCTTCATGTGTCACTCCTCAGAGTGCCCTTCCTAGCCAGCCTTTTGTTGCAGTAGGTCATCCTTCACCCTATTCTTTCTGCCTATAGTGCACTCATCACAATTGTAAATACACATTCATTGGTTTTCCTTAGCTATATTTTCTTCTAATTTTTCAGAGCCATGAAGACAGGCACCATAACTGTTTTGATCACCACAAATTATGCTTGGCAATCAATGTTCTTTTTTAAAATTTATTATTGTTTTTTTTAATCCTCCCCTGAGGAAATTTCTTTATTGCTTTTTTTTTTAAGAGAGAGAGAGAAACATCGATGTGAGAGAGAAACATTGATTGGTTGTCTGCCTTAGGTGCCTGGACCAGAGATGGTACCCACCCCAATGGGGGATCAAATCTGCAGACTAGGCATGTGTCCTGACCAGGAATCAAACCCTGAGCCTTTCAGTTATAGGATGACACTCCAACCAACTGAACCACACTGTCCAGGGCTCAATGTTCTTTTGAATCAATCAACTCTCTTGAGCCACATATTTTTTCTTGATGTGATATAGGGAACAGGTGCTGGACTGAGAATTAGAATACCTGGTTCTCTAGTCCCAGTCTCCTGGCGAACTTCTAGCTGAGTGGCCAACTGTAAGTTACATTGCCTCTCCAGGTCATAGTTTCATAAAAGGAGGTGAGCAGGCTGAGCTCAAGAGAAGGGAAGGGTAATAAAATGTATGTGTTGGGAGCAGATATGTAAATCAAAACAATATTAATTTTATAATTTAATACAAGCAAGAGATTTACATCAAAGCTTAAAAAAGGTCTTTCAGTTAGTGGTATTAAGCTGACAACAGACAACAACCACAAAATTGGGAAAATATGAGAGCCTAGCTCAAGTAGTCTATGGCTCAATAGAATAATAGCCCATGGGATCGAATAAGACACCGAGGATGAAAAGTAGGGTGTCCAGGACAGCTTGTGTATTTCTCTTGGCAACATGTGTCTGAATCAGGATCAAAATCAGTCATGTGCAGAGACAGAAAAGTCAGAAAACAGGCCAGTGAAGAGAAGAAAGGTGGTATCCTGCATGCTATAGGCACCCCTACTGGGACAGCAGAGAACAGGGTTGGGGCATCAACAGCCTCAGGAACCACTGTTTAAAGCCAGATTGAAGGCAGAGCAGAGTGAGTGAGAGCCCAGTCTCCAGATCAATGTCCCGGACCTGTTTCTTAGGCAGATAGATTGCTTTCTCCCTTCAACTTCAGTTTCCTCCTCTATAAAATCAGGAAAACAATGGTAGAACCTCCTGGTAGCAGTGGTTGGGAGAATTAAAGTAAGTCATATTTGAAAGCACTTACCCCAGTGCCTGGCATGTAGGAATCACTTTATGAGAATTAGTTCATCATCATCATGATTGTTAAATGTAGTCGATCAAAATAAGCAGGTGATAAATCTTAAGATCTCCATGAAATTAAGATGGCATCTTTGAGGCTATACTCAATAACATGACTAGAGGTGGGCACTAAGTTACTACTCAGCCCTAAGTTCACCGGCTCCAACAGAGACCCTCGACCAGGAAACTTGGGCTGGGAGAGCTGCCTGAAAACTAGACCCCAGAACAGCCCTGGAACCCTGTGACTCCTCAGAACCCTGTGACTCCTTGGGGTGTCTCAATCACATCCCTGAACTTCATAGAGTCTTTACCCTGCTAGGTATGAAGAGGCCACTGTTAGGCCATGCCTCTCCTTTCAAAGCATCCATCACTTAGTAATTGTGTGGTTAATTAAGCATGAAGTCCTACCTGTCTTGTTCATTACTCCACGCCCAGCACTTGTGCCACACAGTGGGCCCTCAGTAAGTGTTTGCTGTTGTTGTAGAAGGTGGAACAAGGTACTTTTTGGAAAACACGAGTAAGAGATTTCATATAAGCATGCATGCTCACGTAGGCTCCATTTCTTGGTTGCCATCACACACCAGCTGGGCCCCTAACACCTCAATTTCTTCTGCTTAGAAAACGTTTGAAGGCGTTCCCCTTCCTCCCTAGGCTCCCCATTCTGACTTGCGCTGGATAAGCAACTTCAGATTGCTGAACAGCAATACACAACACAGCTGGGTAAAAATTCCTGTGTCCTGAAATTCCTGGAAAACTGTAATGCACAGCAAGCATTTGAAACACACCCCCGCCCCCATCTCCAGCCCCGGGAGAGTCAAAAACAGGAGGAAAGCAGCAAGCAGGCAAGCAGAGCCGAAACTTGATTTCCTTAAGAAAGTGTTTTGCTTCCTTTCCAAGCACCTCAGCCCTGGGAAGGGATAGAGAAACCACAAGTGAATTAATTATTAGCACTGATATCACGGGCTGCTGAGCCAGGGGCTTCTGTTCCTCTACTCTGGGGCATCTGGTTCTTTGAGCTCACAAGGACCAGAGTCAGAGGACTCCCTCCTGCAACACCAGGAGAAGGTGTGGCCCTGAGCTGAGCATCAGTGCTGGTACCCAACTCCAAGAAAAATGTAGCCAAGGCATTTCATGTTTAGCATACGCCGTCTCAAAGAAAAGCAAAGTGCAGATCAGAATGCCAACTTGCTGATCTTGGGCAAGTCACCTCATTTCTCTGGGTTAGTTTCTTTCAGATCGTTGAGTCCTCGGTTCCTGTTGGAGTGTGATACTCTAGGAGCTAGAAACCCTATCATATGGAGAACATCTAAAATCCTCAGGTTCATCGTTGATACATGAGACTTAAGTTACTATTTGCAGAAGTTTTCTCAAATTTCTATTTGTAGACATTTTCTCAATTACCTCACTAAATTGAAGGTAGAAGAAAGGCCAATGTGAATAATCTTTGAAACTAAAATATGTAATTTTTTGATGCCATTTTATTGCATTCAAATGCAAGCCCCAACTTCAACCAGGTTAAGAAGGTGTACTCTGTCATTGACCAGTGGAGATTTTTAAGGAACTTTGTTTGGTTCCTAATTCCCTTCTATATCTCTGGTCATCTACTTTAATCTATTTCATGGATTCCTTTTCCTCCACTATACTAAATATTAAGGTTCCCAAAAGTTTCAAAGTTAGCCTTCTTCACCTTTAAATTATACTCCTTGCCTGGACAACCTCATCTGTGTACAAACCTTCCCTCACCCCCTAAAACATCCATTGCTCTTACCTGCCTCTGCCCATCTCTCTGCAGGTGTCCCACAGGTTCTGAAGAGAAGTTGGGATGTAGTCAAACCAAAATGTATTATTACCTTTCTTCCACCTTCACCCCAAATATGCTCCTCCCGCTGACCTTCCTATCCTAGTTTTATCTACAACCAGAAGAACATGTTATCAAAGCTCCTCCTCCCCCTTTTCCATAATAATTGGTAATCTGTAACAATTTTTAATAATGGCTAATATCCACCAAGTGCTTACTATATGCCAAATGTTGTTCTAACCATTCTATGTGCACTAGTTCATGTAAACCTCATAGCAACCCTAAATGGTGGGCACTATTATCCCCATTTCACAGATGGTGCTATTGAAACACAGAGAAGTTAAGTTCTTTGCCCAAGCTTGCACAGCTTGTGTGTGTCAGAGCCAGGCAGCCTGAGCCCCAAAACACTCAAAGTCACTGCCTTTCCAATTATTAAGTTTCTCTCCCTTACATCTCTATAGTTGGCCACTTCTTCCAGCACTACCCCCCTCACCCAGTATAGGCTCTCCTCTCTCACCCGAACCACACCACAGCCCCTTCCCGCCTCCCTAGTCGCCAGCCAATCCACTGTGCAAAGTGCCTCTAGACTCCTCTTTCTAAAATTCCAATCTGACTGCCGCTACCCAACTGAAAAACTTCTGACCGCTCTCAACTGTAGAAAGAAATAATGTCTAAAATCCTTACGTAGTGTCTAAGACCCACCTGCCTAATTTCTTCTTTTATTATGCTCCATGGGCCTCAGTCCTTCAAACAGGCCACATTAACCGCTGCGAACAATGGGGAACAGCATCCTGCTGGTTCATAGGGCTGCCCCGAATGCCCCTTCCTCCTGGGCTATTAAATGCAGCTTCCCAGTCCCACCCAAGAGTTCCCACTGTGAGATTTCCTCCAACCCGGCCCCCACCCCAAAACAGCAGGGTAGAACACTCCCTTTTGAGCTACTCTACAAACATTCTCCCTAGTATATGAGCAGCTCCAATGTGTTTCACACCTGTTTGCCCAACAGGCTTCTCTACAAGACCATAAGCTCCTCAAGGTCAAGGACCATACTGGCACATAAGAGGCACTCACTCCATGAATATTAGAAGAGTGAACTTATTCCAGTAAACAGATGGCCTGTTCCCACAAATAGATGATTATACATCACTGAATGCTTTGCCAATGCTTCCAGATACTTCCAAGACTTGGGTCCCTTACACATTCCAAAGTTGCCTTAGTAAATACCATGACTTTTATGCTGAAAGCAGCTCTGACACAGTAGTCCCAATAAATCGATTCTAAGTTGAAAATATAAAAAGTTGAAAATGCATTTAATGCAGACAGCCTACCAAATATCATAGCTTAGCCCAGGCTACCTTGCATGTGCTGAGCCTGGACTTGGGCAAAATCATCCAACACAATGAACACTCTGGCGAGGGTGTCCAACCCTCGGGCCTCACGAGGCCCAGGATGGCTATGAATGCAGCCCGACACAAAATCATAAATTTACTTAAACCCCTTTTTGTGCCCATCAGTTTTCATGTTTTTGTGTATTTAATGTATGGCCCACGACAGCTCTTCTTTTTCCAGTGTGGCCCAGAGAGGTCAAAAGTTTGGACACCCCTGAGAGTATCAGTAGTTTACAGTCGCAATTGCGGGGCTGACTGGGTCCGCAGCTCACTGCCAATGCCCAGCAGTACAAGAGAGAGAATCGTGCCTCATACTGCTAGCCCAGGAAAAGACAAAGACTCCAGATTCGAGAATGGCTTTTGCTGAATGCTATCACTTTTGCACCATTGTAAAGGCCAAAAACTCATAACAGGAACCAATGTAAGTCAGGGCCATCTGAATAAATAATTCCAAACACCGAGGTTTTGGAAGGAGGGAGGTGTGACTGCAGCATCTTCACATGGGGCCCTCTAAAATCACCTGGCCCAGTCAATCACCACACCACGCACCGGGCTGAAGATAGAGTAGAAGAGCCAACACACACTATGGGCATCAGGAGCACTCTTAGCAGCAGCCTCCACATGAAAGCTGCAAGCCCCAGGGGTGAGGGACCTCAAAAGGAAGTCAAGAGTAACTGTAACTGATTAAAGAGAGAGAAATGTCCACTAAAGTGGCCTCCAAACCTTTCTGACCAAACTCCCCATTAGAAAAAAGTAATTTTACTATGTTCTTCTAATAGATGAATATTTATTTATAAATGATTTGCATATGTTAACCATACATTTTGTTGTTTCCTTACCAAATTCCCTTAAAATGGTCTCACATGTGCCCCCCTTTCAAGGCCACTAATCTAGAGAGTAATCTTCCCATGCTCTGAAAGGCTGGGGATGTATATGATCAAACATAGGGTGGATCTGGCTGCTGAGAACTCCAGATCCGTGGAGTCCTAGATTTGGAGGCACATACATACAAGCACACACTCCTGACAGGCGTCACTTCAGCACCTGCTGTAGCCCTTCCTGTGACTGGGCTTGGTAAAGCTATGTATGTCATGGGGCAACAGTTCTGTGCATCAAAAGTCTTCCTCTGTAGCTCCGATCCCTTCAAGTCTCCTGCCCTGTATCCACTCCCTCTCCTACATGGCAGCTCTTCTGCTATCTGAGGACAATTATCCTGTCCCCAGGGAGCCTCGTCTTCTCCAGGGAATCCACAGGAGCTAATGTGGCCTCTCCATCTCCAGTGACAACAACGTGCCTGTCTCAAACAGCCATTCCACACGCATTTACATGGTCCCAGGCTGGCTGCTGCCTATGATTGTCACAGGAAACCATTGGTTTGTAAACAACAACAAAAACCGTCTCTCTGGTCTGTCTCAAGTAGATCAAACGAAGTGGACTGTGACTGTGCTTGACACAGATTCAACGAAAACTTTCCCCCAGTAAACACACCATGTTTCCCATTGAAAAAGAGAAAGCATCTCCAATGGTGGCCCATGCCACTCTGGTCCAAGTCATGTTTGACCTCACTGATTAAGTCATTCAGCAGCCATCGCTGAGCTCTCATTCCTGGGGCCCTGCATTCGTCCATCAGTTATTAGTGAGCACATACACACATACATGAACACAGACAGATGTGTGTGCATGCAAAATATGAATGCACACTCACACGTGCACACACACACAATGTACTTTAGTAAGAAAACAAACATTTTTTGAACATTTGCGTTTTGTCATATACCAGAAACATGGCATTCACCACCCAAGCATGTATGTCCAGTAATTAACGAAGGGCAATAGAGTCCCACCTTGATTTCCCATCATATAGTTCTCAAAGAGAGTACCTCTTCGAGTACGTTTCTACCACAGGAATTAGGAAACCCAGCTGAGCTACTGCAACTTGTATTAAGGATGTGAAAGCCAAAGGGAGCCAAGAGACACATTAAAATGTAGCCACTGGTTATATATTCTACTAGGGGAAAAAATAGCCACGCTCTGCATTAACACAAGGCTGAAAACTCAACATCAGGAAAAGCAAACAGCGAAGTTTCTACAGCAACTAAAACTCAACCATCTTCTTCGCACATGGCCATTACCACTTGACTGTGAGATAGTCAGGCCCAAGTCCCAGCACACGCTTGGAGTCCATGGAGCCTGGGTGGACGATGGGACCTCAGAGTCGAAGCCAGTCACTCTGGGTACATTTTAATGCTTGGACTCAAAATGATGTCTGCAGGCTTTGCTCTTAAAAGGAAACTGTTTTAAACCACAACATTGTAAGACGGGTTTCCTCTCCTAGCTGCAGTATCAGCAAGGTGACTGTGAATGGGGAAATGGCTGAGAGCCAAGACTAGCCTCATCCCCTTTGGGGCACAGGAGGGAATTCCAGTCTATGCCAATGTGGGAATGACATCTTCTAATCTCACCTAAACCCTCTCCCCAGGAGACTTCTGCCCAGCAGTGCCAACAACATGGGACACCAGAGCAACCTGGCAGCGGAGGAAGCATTCTCAGACAGAGCACATGCTTCCAAGGCCAGTCTCTAGGAGCAGCTACTCAATACTGCTCCATCTCAGGCCCCTACCTTTTATTTCAAGCATCCTGTTAGACTTTTTAGCAAAACCTTAATACCTTTTGGGGTGTCTGACTCTGGCTGACAGGATGGACTTGCCCAGCAAGTCCAATCCAATTCCATTTTCCTCTGTTCCATGGCATTTTAGAACTTCTCATCTTATTGCTGAGCCATTAGAGATTTCCAGGGGGCTCCTTGGAAATTCAGATGCTGAAAGCTAGCTGTGTATGGAAGATGATGGGGTATCTTAGGGGATGAAATGAGGCACAGATAATAAAGCCAGAGATGGGCTGACATGAATCTTTCAGAGTGCAAGCTCCCCAGGAACAGAATGACTAGAGCATGAATCACCTGCTTACATCAGACTCTCTTCCCACACCAATGCCTCCCCCATTGTTTAAGATTAATCATGAGCAGTTAATTCTAAATAACTCAGTGGTGTGTGCACCACTAGTGCCATATTAGAGAATCCCTTATGAATTTTACCTTGACACGGGGTTATTTCCTGCAAAGCATCATCCAGAAATGTTATGGCCCACCCCTCACCCACAAGGCCCATTGCAAAGGTCAGCTTGCTTTTATTAGAATGAGGACCAGTGCAGAAGTGGCTGGGAAGCTGAGTTTGGCCCAATGTAGGAAGAGCTGGCTCCCTGACAGCAGTGATCAGAGATGCATTAGGCTGCCTTGAAAAGCACTGAGCCCCCATCACTGCAGTTGACTGGAGGTGGCAGGGGGTAAGTGGAACAAGTGTACAGTGGAAAAGAGGATGGGAAATGAGTAGTTCATCCCCATGACCTTCAAAATCCCCTCCAAACTTATCTCATGATTCTCCACCATGTGCTCTGGTTTCCAATGCACTACACAGGGCAAAGCCATGACCAGGAGGCCATACAAATGCCACACCATCTTCTACACAGGTCATGGGACCCCTGTGCGCTTCATCCATACACCGGAAGAAGCCTCAGAGCGACTCACAGAACATCGCCTCAGCCTGAACTCCAGCCCCGTCTTTCCTGACCCAGATCAAGCAAATACACCACAGAGTGACTCATCTTTTAAGAATTCCATGGGTAAGAGGCTTAACACCCTTGGAGCTCACTCTTCCCCATTCTGGAGGCCATGCCAGAGACAGGACCCCTCCTGGAAGGGAAAGAAGCCTGAGAGAACGAGGAGGGAGAATGGGACCATGAGTGTCTGATGACTTCCCAGCTTTGCCAGTCCCCTTCCATGGTTTGGATCACAGATAAGGGGTTTCAGCCATCCCTCTTTTTGTATAGTTTTTTTTTTTAATTCTCACTGGAGGGTATGTTTGTTGATTTCAGAGAGAGAGGAAGAGAGACAGGAACATTGATTGGTTGCCTCCTGTATGTGCCACATGAGGGGATGGAACCCACGACCTAGGTATATGTCGTGACAGGGAGTCAAATCTGCAAACTTTTGGTGCACAGAATAACATTCCAACCAAATGACCCACCTGGCCAGGGCACTTGTTTTTATCTGAAAGCAACTTATTAAGCAAGTAAGCTGTTTTCTCACGCTACAATGTCTCTGTTCTGCGGGGGCTATAGGTAGCACACTGCGACCACCCCTGGAGGAGAGGTTATGGAGCTGCCGGGAAAGCACTGCCTGCCACAGCAGAGGCACCAGCCCTAGGACGCCAACAACCACTGGGCTGCCGGGCTCTGTCCTCTGAGGACTTCACGCAGGCAAGCGGACTGCTGCAGGACAGCCACATCAGCAGGTGAGAGGATGGGATGCATAGTTTCGTGGAGAAACTTGAAGGCAAACCTCCCCAGAGTCATTTTCTCAGCTATAAAGAAAGCGTACTTAAATAAAAGCCTCAGTGAAACCAAAAGGATCCTAAATGCATTTCACAGCTTAAGCCAGGAGCTTCAAGTTGCCTATAGCTCACACGACTGCCTTTCTTTCATCTCCACATCTTCAGGCCCTTGCATACCCTTCCAGAATACAGCGCCCGTCCCCCGCCCCACCCAGAATCAGCTGCAAGCATTCACAGTCTCGAGGACCACATGCAAAGTCAGTTTTATCAGAGTGGCGCTGGGTGGTTTGGCTGAATGACTATGAGATCAATTTGTTTCTAAAAGCTGCTGGTACTGGTTCTTGGCTTAAAAAAAATTTTTTTAACTTTGGAAAATACATTATTTAGAAACATTGTGGACATCGTCGGAGGTCTGAGAGCAGATATAGAGAATGATACATTTAAAGGAGCCCTGTATTGCTTTTATATAGGTCATCCAAAGACATCAATTTCTGGAGAACAACAGCCGTAATGACAACCCACTGGCACTGTCAGTTCCCAAATAGATCACGGAGACAGGCCTGCAGAGCACGCTGCCTGACTCTCCTCCGTCAGCCACAGCCTGTCACCTGTAACACAGCCCCCCACCGAGCCGCGGCAAACCAAACATCCCAGCTTCGCCTGGGGAAATCTCAGGAGGGTGACTGGGGAGTTCCCTCTGTTTAAACACCAGCTCCTTCCTCCAGATCTATGGCAAACAACTCCAAACACTTCCTCTCTTTACCAACGGATCTCCTAGATGTCTCCTCCTCCCCCCACGCCTCCCCAAACCATATTCCTATGTGTCCTCATCCCCTCCCCGTGGCTGTTCCTGCCCCGTTGGTTATGAAGTGAAGGTAAAGACGTCTGTGATGAAGGGTCGTAGGTCATCAGGGAATCACACACACACCCAGAGCCACATTGCTGTCATCAGACAGCAACACATCTTCTTGACAGAGGCGGATGCACAGAGCTGGGGCTGGGAACCTGTGATACTGAGGACTCCTACAGAAAAGAGTTACAAATGCAAAATGAGGTGTGGGGCCTTGGAAAGGGCCCATGCGAGTGAGGATATGTAACAGCTTTAGTTGCATGGTGAATCCGCCTCTGTAATAATGCCCCCTCCCACACACACAATGGAAAAGAGAAGAACAGACAGAGAAAGGGAGTTTGGTTTTGTTATCTGTGGAGAGAGTCAGAAGGCAGCAGGAGAGCCAGAAGGAGTCTGGCCAAGTCATCCAGGAGCTCCGTCTTTTCCCGCCAACCCTGCGTGGGGTGCTGTGTGCTGCCAGGCACCTGGGAAACCAGAGGTAAGTCCGCAGAGGTCACGCTGTCCAGTGCTGCTCCAGCATCGTGTTGTTTGCTCCAACTGCCGCAGGACCCATGGGTCCAATCCCAGTCACTTGATTTCAAACCAGGGTCTCGAGGGTGAGAATGGAATGCTGCAAAGCATTAATTTCATTCTCTCTCCTGCTCTCATAGTCTCTCTTTCTCCTCTGACTAGGACGAGCAAGTCCCCAGGGACTGGTCTAGCTGATAACCTCCTACACCAGGAGTTTGACATTTTGCTTATCGTCAGCATCCAGAAAGGCAATGCTCCATTTCACCATGGAGACACAGGCCATTTGTGTTAATTGAGGAGGGAGCCGAGGAGCAAAACAAAAACGCCACGGTGGGCATCTGGGCTCTCAGGTCCCAGAGACACCCGCCCTCACACTCACAACAGGCTCAAAGGCACTCAGGTGTGGTCTGCTCACCTTTTCAGTGGGATGGTGAGGCCTGCCTACCTGCCCCACCTGCCCCATCGGATTGCTGTGGGGGCCAGAACACCACGTCTGCAGACAAAGAGCTGGGCACACAGTCCAACAGGCACAACCGATGCTCAGTGACCCCATACTCTTGAGCAGGGGCAAATGGCCATGAAATTGGATTCTATACCCTTTGGAACCCCCCCTCCTTTTATCTCTGCCACCTCTCAACCTGGGGTGAAGGAAAATGGCAGAGGTGAGGGGAACTCAAAGAAAAGCTTCAAACCTGCGAAACCAACTTGATACACAGTTTCTTCTTATCTGCATCAGGAGACCAACAGCCCAGAGTCAGAACTTGTTCCCCGAGTCTATGCTCATACCTTTATAGGTCTTGTCTCATTTCATGCTCCCAACAATTCCATATAGTGTGATTTCTTATTATCCCTGCTTTGCTGCGGGGCAGGATAGCACAGTAGTTAAGTGTGGGCTCTGAAGCCACACTGCCTAGGTACAAACCCCAGCCTTGCCTCGTATTAGCTGTGCAATCTTGAGTAAGTCACTTGACCTCTTGATCCTCAGCTTCCTGACCTTCAAAGTATGAATAACAATAAAGTGTGTCAAGAGTGGTTGTGAGGGTTAAAGAGCTAATGTAAGCAAAGCAGTTAAGACAGTACAGGCATGGAGTGGGTGCTCTATGATTATTAGCTGCCATTATTATTATTATTATTGATGATGATGATGAGGATACTGAAGCTTCCAAAACCTTCTCCAAAGACATATGACTTGTAAGTGGACAAGCCCAGATTTAAATTCAAATATTTTTCACTCCAGAAGCCATGCTCTTAACCACTACACTAAACTTTGTTTAAGTCCCACATTTCTCTGCTTCTCAGTTTCCTCACCTATAAAATGGGGCTAGTTAATGATATAAACAACATAGGAGTGTTGTGAGGGTTTGATGAGATGACTCATATAAAGCACCCAGGATGTCAGGCATATGATGGTATTTAATAATAGTAGTAGTAGTAATAATATCGCTACTATTTTTGTCCAGGGAAGGTACCTGACCTTCAGGTCCCTGTCCAGAGCCTCTCTCACTCTAGATCCATGTCTGGGACTTCACTGCTCTGGACGCGTGCTGCAGGGCCAGTGGCTGCAGGGCAATAGGAGTCGTAAGGGTTGGGTATGTTAGTCCCATCCCCCAAGCACATCCCACCCCCAACCTCTTCTGTCCTGTGAAGGGGAGAGGAGACCCAGCTGATGGGCAGCTGCCCCAGGAACTGGAAGCCATCTTTCCAGGGCAGCCTGCAAAGCGAGATAGGGGACTTGAAGATAATTAGCCCCCAGCACTGGGCCTGTGGTGTGTCATTACCAAATGCAAATGCAAGTTCACATGCCACTCAGGGCCCCTGGCAAAATGCATGCCGACCCTCAACCGTGCTGAATCTGGGCTGAAGCATCACCCCAGGCCCACCCCTCTGCAGCCTGCAGCTGGTGTGCAGGCTCTGCAAAGGAAGACGGCTGCTCTCACCCCACTGAAGGGAACAAGGAAGAAGGGTCTTATTTCTCTGAAGGAGGCAGAGATGCTATTTGGGGTGGGGGGATGGTTAAAAAAAAAAACGCTCTTCCCCCAACAGTTAAAAGAGGGATTATTGGAGCGAGTGGCAGGCGGCTGCTCTGCCATTTAGCATACAGCACACCCAGGCAATTTCATTCGGTAATCAGGAGGAGAGGAGGGAAAAAGAGCAATCAGACCCCTATTCAGGCTCCGTTTAGCGACAGCCCCTGCTGGCTGGGCTGGTCCCACCTAGCCTGAATGCGGGTGGGGCACTGTGTCTCAGAAGCAGCAGTCCTCCTTTGTGTGTGTTTCACGGCTTTGCTTCTGTGCTAGGGGCTCCATCCTGGGGAGAAGGATGCTGAAAGGAGTTAGCCTCTACCCTCTGACTACTCACAACTCCCTCCAGCCCCCACCCCCCAGACCTTTTAGGGCTGACACAGATTAGGAACAAAGCTCATTACAATTCTGGCAGGTTGTACACTTGGAAGGGGGAGGGAAAATGATTGTGTTTCTACACAAGTGCCCAGAACAGGAGGATCCAGCTGTGGCAATCACTGGTGCCCAACTCCAGCATCTGATGTCTTTTGCCCTTGGTAAATGCTCAGGTAAGCACCTCCTCTTGGAAAACCATTCCATCTTCGTTCTGGCTTTGAGAAATGGGAGAAGAATCACAAAATTCTCAATAAAAAGAAAAGTGATTAAAATTAACTTTCAGGAAGGTATACCAAGGCTACACAGTGGTGCTGAGTATCAATCAAGCGGAGTATCATGCCAGCTTCAGACACTAGGAGAGATGGGGGGTGGGAGACTGGCAGACACCACACAACAGTGTGTTTGTATTGTAATAAGGGCCTGGCCCTTGTCACCAATGCCTACCACTATACTCCACTGCAGGATCTCAACACCTGACAACTCTACAGTCGAGACTCAAGACAAGCAGCCTGTGGTTTGTGCACCTGCCCACTTCAGCAGGAATAGATGGCTGGCCCATATAATGGGATTTGGAACTAGAGATCAGGCAGCGAGGTCTTCTCCATCTTTCCCTGGCCCCACCCTACCTGCAACAGGCTGACACCATGCTAAATGACTCTTCAGGGAGACTAGCACTGCAATGTATACACCTTGGATACGAATCAATTCTTCATGACCATAAGATTGTTGAGAAATTCAATGCATGCACATTTATAACTAGGAATGGATTAAAAATAAGCAATCCGGTTTAAACTCATTTCAAGGCAATGACAAACTCTCAATGATGCATGAGGGACCTGCTCTGTGAAGGGAGCTCAGGATACCTCCTTGTTGCCCAGTGAGCTTCAAGGCTGCCCGTAACAAGAATGTGCTGAGCAAACACCAGGTGAATTTGCTGTGCCATAGCTGAATGAAATTCCAAAGCAGATATGTATAGATAGATATAGATGATAGATGTAGATATAGAGATAGATGGTATAGATATAGATAGATGTAGATATAATTTCAGAATCATTTTGAATCGCCTGGACTTCTGTCCTCCAAAAACATGACTGAAAAGGCAAGACTACATGGCAACATGAACAAATCTGAAGTTAAGCACCAAAACATTTTATTCATAAACATAACACCTAGAAGTAAAAACATGGGCGGCTTCTCCCTCCATGCTGCCAAAATGTTCAATGTGACCATTAATTGCACTAGCAGTCTTGAAATGAAGAATGAAGTCTTCCCGTGCAAGCTGTGTGGAGCTGAGTCTGCAGTCAGAGCTAAGAGCCTTCACCACACAAAAGAGAAGACATTGTGTCCAGGACCTCTTACCTCTAGGCCCAGCTCTCCCACAGCAACTACCTCTGGTGTCCTCTGGGTCTTACCCAGAGAAGACACCCAACAGGGGATGAAAATAGCCCAAAGCCCATTGGAGAGATGGGCCCCTTTGTGCATTCTTCCTGAGGTGCAGTATGGAGACATTTGGGAGCCATCGAGGCGTAGAAAGCCAGGCAGTCCAAGCAAACATCAACACTGCCAGCATGCTAGCAACTAATGGACCACAGAGAGCACCTCCAACAGGCCCTGGCCACATCCATCTGAAGCTGCAGGAGCCCACTCAGCTCTTGCTGCTCTTGAACTGCTGAAGCGTGAAGTACAAAACGAATCTTCCACACCAAATGCCAGCCCTCGTGCAATCAAATGGTAGGGCCCATCCTGCAAATTGGGACAATCAGATGTCTGGTACATGGGACCGACTGCTGGGAATAAGTCCCCTGGTTTCAGTTTGTGACCTGTGCAGTTTAAAGGAGGATAGGGGTAGGGGAGGGAATGGATGTCTCCTCACTACCTGCTATCTTCAGGAAAATGGACAGGCATTTGTTTGTCTATTATCTTGTTTTGTGCAGATCTACTTGACACTTAGCAGCTGCTGTGATTTTCCCCTCCTTAATATGTTACAGGTGAGTTTTTCCTGTTTACTCTTAAAATTAACATGTGTGGGGAGAACAGGTATTCTCTAAAAGCCTGTGATGCATTTTTGTGATTGATTAGACATGATGACAATTACCAGGATCAATAGGCTCCAAGTTATCAACAGTAAATTCTGGTATTTCCCCAATAGCTGCCCTCGCCTCAGCCTTTGTACTGCTCTGTTCCAAGCCAAATGGTGTTCCTCTTACTACACCATTTATTTTTTTCTATTTACATAGAGGAGAATCAATGAGCTAAGCTGTGTGTTTGCCTTCTACAGATAGAAGTATCAATCGATAGCCACGAGAAGATCTGAACCCTGTAAAAAGAAGTATTATTAAAACACACACATTGCATTTAGCTATTAAAAATGTATCTTAAATCTGCTTCAGAGAAATTCTGCTGCAGACCACACACATACAAAAAGAGAGAGAGGGAGGGAGAGAAAGAGAAGACAAATTGTGTACACATACAGTATAGAGAGTCTTCCTGCAGAAAAGTGCTGATCTAGACCTGCCCAGAGGAAATGAGTTCTTTTTAAACACAAAAAATGCAATCAGAGATAATCAGCAAGTTAACAACACACTTGCAGACACCCTGGTCCCTAGAAAGGAAGAATGCCAGCTTTCCATACACGTTCTGAGAACTGAACAGATCCTTTGGGCGAATGAAAAACAAGTGATCGTGTCAGCGTCTTCAGGCAGAACTTTCTCCAAAGCCAAGAAGCTTTGGAACAGCAGTCAGCTCCAGAAGGCACCTGCTTGTGAGAAGCGCTTCGATAACAACTTTCCTGAAGTGGCTTTGTGGGTTGGGGTTGGTTTGGCCCCACCTCCGCATCCCTTTTTCCAATGGGTTCAAAGGCAGAAAAAAACAGAAGCCAAAAAAAGATGGCAGGCAGGTCTCATATCTGCCTGTCCTGTAGCCCATCCAAAGGAAGGAAGGTGCGACACCCAACCCAGTAGAGGAAAGAAGCAGCAGAGACCCAGGGACACTCCTGTGGTCACCCACACATGCCCTACACGAGGCCTCCAACAAGACCTGGAAGGTGTCCTTGTCTCCAGCACGTTTCACCTGTGAAATGAACTTATTTTTGATTAAAAAAAATTTTAAATGGCTACTAGTAACTAAGGTTCTTACCAACTACAACCAGCTTGAGGGGTTCAGCTGTCCTAGGAAAGTTTGAGGAACACCTGCAGACATTATTTCTCACTACAAATTTCCAGGCCGTGGGGCCTCACCTCAATGAGGAGATCCTGGGAGTAAGGGCTAAGACATTTACTTGGCCCTGCCTACGTGACCTCCTGTTGGCTCTCAATCTCGGTGCACAATAGGATCACCTGGGGAGCCTCAATCATACACAGAGGCTTGGATCCTGCCTCCCCCAGCTTCTGAATAAATTGGCCCGTGCTATGGCCTGAGAGTCTTTAAAGTCGTCCAGGTGATCCTAATGTGCAGCCAAGGCTGAGAATCACTTTTCTGCTCTATACCATCCCACCGTCACCATGAAAGCACCAGCATGAGATGGTAACACAGATGTGTCTAGAAGAATCCAGGGCTTCACTCAAAAAGGATAAGAGAAAATGTACCTTTTTTGCTTCTTCCTCATCCCACCTCCCCACACATACCCACGTGACCAGTTCTCACATACCTGGTCGCTTCAATGGTCTTTCCTACTGAAATCTAGGCATTGAGTGAGTCCAGCAGTCCAGGAATCTGGATTTTAGGTAAAGTCTGGGCCACTTCTCAGATCTAATCCCAAACAGTCAGAATTTGGTGAATAAGGTGAGGGCAGCCTATGCCCTTGGGCACAAACCCCTTCCTCCCTCTACCTGGGAAGTTGTTGTTGAACTTGGGACTTCCTCCAAAGCTATGCTGAGTATTGCTGGCTCCTTCAGTGGCTTGGCTGGACAAGGGTTCTGTCATCTTCTGCGCTTTCCTGTACCATTCTCATACATGGAGAGGAGAGGACATGAAAGAAGAACCCCATATGAAAAATCCTAGTGCCAGAATGAGGAAGACAGACGGTCCATCCCCAGATGCCTCCTCCACCCTCTATAGGCCTCCCAGCAGATGTGGGAACAACTGAAGGGCTGGGTTTACAGTGGGGTCAAGCATGGACCTGCACTCCATTCATCCTAGTTCTTTGCATAGGCATTCCTTCTGCTGGGGATTATAAGGAGGAAGTAACAGGGAGTTTCCCTTCCCTCCCCAAGGGTCCAATTCTCAAGGGGTCTGGAGGGACAGAAATAACCACTTTGCCCATTTCTATCTGGTTTCTTGCCCTGTGTTGATCCTGCTAAGCTGTGCTGTGATGGAGGGAGTAAGCTGGGCCAGGCACAAATACTGCAGTCATTCCACCCAGCCCTTTGAGTAAGAAGCCCATGATTGAGCAGCCAAGATTCTCTTTCTGCTGAGAGCTGATGGATTTTCCATTGAGAGCAAGCAAGGGATTTTTACTAGCTCCTTCAGAAAAGGACTCCATTATCTACCATGTAGCTAAAGGTGCACATTAAAGATACAGCTGATTTCTATCAGAGCTCTTGGTCTTCACCCAACCCCCTAGGTGGGTTCTAAGAACAGAGGAATAGGGAAGAGGGTCTTACCTTCTGAGCAGAGCTTGCCACCATAGCCGGTGGTAGAGCAGTCACAGGTGGGATGGCCATCCAGGAGAAAGCAGATCCCACCATTTTCACAGGGACGGTCACCGCAGGGTCCCTCAGCATCCAACTGGACACCCTGGCTCCCCAGAAGCCGAGGCTCTGAGTTGCCGTACTTGAGATCCAGGATGAATCCCTTGAATCCAGGCATGGCCTGTACTCCCTCTAGGGTCAGGGCAGAAGGTCGTATGTCTGCGGGGACTCCACCCAGGAACAAGTCACTGACCACATCCATGTAGGGCCGCTGGGGCTGTAGCTCCCCAGACTGGCCCTCACCATCCAGCACCAGCAGCGTACGCAGGTGGTCACGGCTCACCATGAGGAAGTGCCAGCTGCTGTCATTCACCTGTTTGTTGGACAGCACTGCAGTCTCAGCACAGTCCATGCTGAGGCGGAGCTGCACGCGGCCATCCACCAGGGAGAGGCAGAGGAAGTCGCAGACGCCACCATCGTCCAGGTAGAGGAGCAGCCCTGTGGAGACGTTGGTCTTGAACTGGAAGCTCAGGTCACTGCGCGTGCTGGCATCCCAGCGGAGGTAGCGGGCCCACTGGTTGGGGAGGCCCATGAATTCGAGACCCAGGCAGAGCCCCAGCAGGGACCCCAGCAGCACGCTAACCTTCAGGGTGAAGAACACTGAGTGCACGGTGAAACTCATCGTGGCTGCCAGGACCGAGCCCCAGGGATCAGACAGCTGGGGACAGCCCTCGGGGAATGACCCCTCTTTGCAGAGAAGGGAGAGGGGCAGAGGAGATGGGTGGGGGGACAGAGAGCACACAGAGGAAGAAGTTGCAAGCACAACTATCGAGAGGGTGAAGAAGGAGGAAAGTGAAGAGGACAGCCCCAAGTGGGCACTCAAGCAAAAAATTCACAAAAGAGGCAGAGGAAAAAGACAGGGCAGCAGAAGAGGAGGAAAATCAGGTGGGTCGGCGAGGGTCTGGCGTGAGGAGCCAAGCGACTTTCTCCAAGAAAAGATCTCAGCTATCCATGTGGATCCGGAGGCCTTGATTCAAGGAGGAGAAGGTGCCCGGTGGATGAAAGCCTTCAGCAATGCACTCCTCCCGTTGGCCCCCGAAACACCCCAGCCAGGGAGGCCAGGGACAGGGCTAGGGTCCAGGGTGCCGTGATGGAGGAGGAGCGAGCAGCGAGGTGAGCCAGGTGAAAGGTAGAAATGGGCCAAGGACCAGTCCTGAAGTTTTACCCCCTAGCAGCAGGGCGCTGCAGGGAGAAGGGCGGCTGGAAGCAGAGTGCTCACGCAGAGCAGGGCCCGGGGCAGAGCGGAAGCAGACTCAGGCTTCATGGTGTGGGCCAGAGGCAGTCCTGCCCATAACCTGCTTCCCAGGATTCCAGAAAAAGACCTGCGGGAGGACTGGGGATGGGGAGGAAGGAGAGAAGAGAAGAAGATTAAGGCATGTGTCAGAAAAACACTGCATCCTATTTCACAAATATTGATGGAGTGCGGACTGTGAGCCAGGCTATTCTAGTGATTCCTACAGCACTTGGTGCTTCCAACAGGATGGAGGCCCAGGGTTCTTCCAGAGCCACTGCAGGACCCAGAGCTCAGCTCCTGATAATGTACTCAGTCTTCACATATGCAAAAGTGGCAGAACCCACCCCCCACAAAGTCTTATCAGCATATTTTTACCATATTCATATCACAGGATCACATAGCCAAAGTTATTTTTAAGATAAGCGCTAACATTTTATACATTCAAATACACGTAATTTTAACTTATTTACCTATTAAGAAACATGAAAATGACTAAGATATTTTTAGATTTTTTAAACTTTGATTATGCTTGCATGTAGGTGGCCTAAGACAGATTCCCACCTTTAATTTTTGAAAGAAATATTTGTAAAAATCAGTGAAAATAAATTAGGAGGTGAATAATGAGCACAGAATCCTCATCTCTTACTAAATGTTAGGGGAAAGGTTGAAATATGTGCTTTAGGGCTGAGTTTGAATACTTGTTCTTGTACATGGAAATTTAAGCACATTTTAAAAAATTATTTAAGCTTCTATTTCCTCCTGCATAAAGTAGAGAAAATAATAGCCTCTTTCCAAGGAAGATCCTAGCATGAGCCTGTGTACATAGTAGGTGCCCAGTGAACCGTAGGTCTTCTGTTCACTGAAGTAGGAAGGGACCTTTCTTATTTCCAGAGAGGAAGGGATGAGAAGAACAGTTATTGATATATGATGTATGTGTGAGTGTGTGTATGTCTGTGGAGGGGGGGGACAGCACATTACAACACAAATACTTTTCAAAAATTCATGGAAACTGCAGAATGGACAACGAATGAATAGTTAAGGAATGGTACAGGTGCAGGGCATATTACATGCATTCTATACTGGATGGAAAGGCACCAGCATCCAGTCCATGTGTGATCGGTTCCTGAAGGCACACCCCAGCCCCCCTAGCTATGTGGAGACTCTTCTGTTCACATGAGAGCAATGAGTGTAATTGCCAAGAGCTGAGCAAGTTGCTGCTTGTTAATTGGCATATTTGATAATTCATCCTGGTCTCTGTCAGACCATTACTGTTCACTATTTTTATGATGACCACATTAGCAAAGCTAGTCATTACCTCTGCTTTGAAGAGGAAAATGCTGTTCCTTAAGAAGGAACAAACACCTATTTCCACTGAATTAAAAAAAAAAAAACAATCAACAACAGACTGATTGAACCCATCATAAGGAAATAGGTTCTGTAAAAGGTCTTGTCCACACATTGTGCCCCAAAATGTGGTGTGGGCACCACCAGTGGTGCAACAGATGCTTCACTGGAACATAGATGCAGTGATACGGAAGTGCCACTCATGTGGGCTGGTGAGAACCAACTGTTAAAATTTCAGAAATGTTTGAGCTGGTTGATGTCACTTTGGTAGCATGAAACTAACGACGCTAGGAGTATTCACACCATGGAAATAGGCAAACACCGTAAATCAGAGTCTTTGGGGAGACTTGATTTAAAGAAAGCCTTGAAAGAGGGTGAGGGAATTGGCCATGTAAATATCAGAGAAGAATGTTCCAGAAGTAATACTCCAGGCAAAGGTCTTAAGACCAGAGCGGGCTGGTACGTTGAAGACCGGTGCTGTTGGAATGGAGTGAGTGAAAGACCAGAGGTGAATGTCAGGAGGCCAGATGATGACACAGGACCCAGTCTCCAAGAATGTGCTCGTTGTGCAGTGGGAGGTATGCAACCAAGGCAAAAGGCAACATCCCGGGGGAGAGAAATCCTTGTCCTGAAAAGAGGGCTCCTTCTGGTCTCAATAACTGCTACATCTATGTATAAATAAAATTTTCCTTAAATAAATTATTGAAAAGGGTCCACTTTTGGAAAATGTGTTCAGAGGACAGCTCCTCCCCTTTCCCCTCTTCCAAGTCTTGCATTTGATTTAGACCAGGGGGAAGCAAGACAGGTGTGAGTAGAAAGAACATGCCTCTTGCAAGGAGTACCTGAGCCTGGAATTAGTGATAAGCCAGGAATGTAAAAATCATGTGGTATGTAATAGAGCCCAGGGTGCGTGAGAAAGAGTTTTCACTTTCTGGGAAAGGGTCTTCACAGTGACACTGTCCTGGCTGCTTCACTTCCCTCTCCACTCCCCATCCTGCCCATTTAGACCAGCGTCCCCTGGCTGACAGGCAAAGCCCAGGCTCAGATGGCTAAAGCCAGTGGAACCCTCACGGGGAAGCAAGGACATTCAGACAGAGAGCCCAGTATTATGGATGAGCAGGGACATGGGAGACACTCTAAATGAACAGCCCCAGAAACTTTCTGAGACTGCTGTATACTATCAGCTCATCTCTGGGCCTCTGAAAGTCATTTATTTATCTGCGTAAATTAAATGGCATGTTCAATTCGATCTATTGAGCTCTGATTCCTTGCAGCCACTGCTGTATCAAAGCAGAATAAGAAACCATTCTCACCCTTGAGGGCATCAAAAAGGAGTGGGGGCAAGTGTACTTTAGAGACACAAAGCACAGCAATGAAGAGCCCCAGCTTGGGAAGCTCGATGGGTAGATCCTGGGCAGGGTCTGCTTCACCATGGTGCTTGCCACAGGACCCTGGCAGGGAGTGGAAGCTCAGGAAACATGTGGACAAAGAGTGAAGTGTAAAAGCAGAAGCTGAAGTGCATCCCTGTGCATTATTTGAGTTCTGTTCCATGCAGTGGCCTCACCCTGCTTTACACAGTGGCAGCAATCCTGAGCCCCCAGGCTTCTCCAGATGCCAACCTTAGATGACCCCAAAGGGCAAAGTAGCACAAGCCTAGCAATCTGTTAAGAATTAAGCTGCCCAGGACCACTGCCCTGTGTGGAAAATCATGGGAATTTAACCAGCCTGCTCTGCGGCAACCACGCTATGCTGCCTGCTGAGGTTCTCTTTGTCAGATTCACAGCCCTTCCCTTTAGCCCAGCCCAGCATTGGAGGTACCAATGTTCCCCTGTCTGCATTGTGGGCCAGGTAGAATCTGATTTTAAAACTAGTGACATCAGAATTGAGTTTATCTGGACTTGATAGTCTAGGGTCTACCCACATTATCTCCTAAAGCCCTTCCATTTATTTCTTGGTTTTTGGACATTCCAGTGGCCTCTGGGAAATTGCCAAAGTGGCCAAAAGCTGAAGCTCACCTTACATTAAATATCACAGGCTCAAGCCAACAGCCCCAGGCATTTATCCTTTAGACTTCTTTGGTCCACTAACAGGCACACTAAGGCTCAAGACATGGAAAAATGGGAACCAGGGGACCTTCCCCACCCAGTCAGCCAACTGCCACCCTCTCTTGAGCCACAGAAGGGCCCAGGCAGCTGCGGGTATAGGTGTTTGCCCCAGAGCCTGCACAGAGTGTGCAAGCTGGGGCAGAAGCTCAAAAACAGTTATCTGTTGTGTGGAAATCTAGCAGGAGAGGAAAAGTGAGTGACATTATCTAATTGCCAGCTAATTTACATAATTATTGAACGGCATGCTTTTTATGTGGGGTTAACATCTTTGCAAATGTCTCACTATCCGGCTACTTAGGAGGTGGGGGCGGGGGGCAAACAGGACTCTGACACGTGGGCTATGTACCAAGGCATGGCCCCCTCACTCCAGTTCTTCTGCTCCCTTGAGACAGACCCCGGAGACAGTCAGGCCTGTGTCTAGAACCAGGGTAGGTGCTGAAGGCATGACGGCGACTCTCCTCATGCCTAGCCCTTGCTGGTCTGCTACCGTTCCCTGACTGCACTTGCCCGCTTTTCCTCTAGAGCTTTGCTGTAGCCCCCCCCTTCACCACACCCCTCACTCCACTTAGAAGGTAAAACGATTTTCACCAGAAACCACAGTTGAGGTCATTCAGGTGGGGTTCATACCAAACCCAGATTCTTTAGCCACTTCACACATTCCAATCTGCTGCCATCGTGATTAGTTCAGGAAGGGGCCTGTCACCCAAGCTGAGTCCCATTACAGTTAACTCTGGAACTTTTGCTGGAATTATTGGGAGAAGGGCCTCTCTACTTAGCCTGTTGTCAAACTATTATAATTCCAGAGTTCATGACCAGTACCATCATTATTATGCAGGATGATCCTGTCTAAGAATGAAGCCAAACAAGAAAACAAAGCCAAGAGGTAGAGAGATGTTTTAGCACCTAGATGTAGCCAGGCCTGAAGCCCAATGGATCCTGGGACTTCTATTACATGGACCTTTTTTTTTTTTGCTTACGCAAGTTTGAGTTGGGTTGTGACCAAGAGTCCTGACTGATACTAGATCTTCAAAAACATTGTCATTGACACATCAACAGAAGCTTTCCTCTTACGTAACCACCCATACCTACCAGAACTTCCTGGCACCTAAAACATGTGCCAGATGTCTCACCCACACCACAAATTCTCTATACCCCCAATGTTTATGCCCTAGGGCAAAGGATGTGGGCATGCTCTTTCTCTAGGTGCTTTGGAGAGAGATGAAGGTTTGCTCTTGCATAGCAGCCTCAAAGATGTATTCCATCAACTAAACTATAGTTCTTCTGATACTACTCAATAGCACAGCCTCACATATTCAGTCTTCTCTACCTTAACGCAATAGCAGAGGTTCTACTGCAGGTAATGAGGGAAGTGAAGGCATGAATTCTTTCCAAGGATGAAAGCAGCTTAGAGTAATGGTGAAGAGCATGGACTTTGACATCAGGTGGAGCTGGATTTAAATCCAGACTCTTTCCTACAGCAACAGCCTTGGGCAGCTCTCTGAGCCTTTGTTTATTTTCCAAAAACATGGGAATGATAATACTTACCTCATAGGGTAGCTTTTAGCTTTATTAAATTTTAAAATGTACAGAGGTACTACTTTTGGGGAAACACATGGCAGTAGCTACCAAAGTTGAATGCTACTAAAGACATGAGCTACCATGTCTTTACCCCTTAACTCCGCAATTGCCTTCCTAGGTGTATACCAATGGAAATACTTAACGTATGTCCAAATGAAGACATGCACAAGAATGTTTATAACAATGCTATTCACAATAGCCAAAGCCTAGAAAATAATCCAATATCCATCTGCACTGGAATGGATAAATTGTAATCTATTCATACAAAATGCTACATAGCACTGAGAATGATTGGTTTTTATGTCCCAACAACACCATAGATGAATCTTACATAAGAGTACCTACTGTGTATGTTCCATTTATATAAGGAACAGAAAGAGGCAAAATTGTTCTATGCTTTTAAATATCAGAATAGTGGCTGACTTTGGGGGAGTTAACAATGCAGGGGTGTCCAACCTTTTGGTATCTCTGCACCACAATGGAAGAAGAAGAGTTGTCTTGGGCCATAGATTAAATATACGACCACTAATGAAAACTAATGAGCAAAAAAAAAGGTTTTAAGTAAATTTATAATTTTGTGTTGGGCTGAATCCATAGCTATCCTGGGCTGCGTGTGGCCTGTGGGCTGTGGGTTGGACACCCCTAGTAGAGGATAAGGGGGTAAAGCAGCTCTGCTTCTTGATCTGGGTGACGTTGTGCATTGTGCTCAATTTGTGAAAATGCACTGGTTAAGCTTACACTTGTGACGCACGTACTGCTCTATATGTATGTTATACTTCAAGGCAAAGCCAATCTCTCCTCTAGGAAAATATGAGCTGGGAGTTCACTATCCTCTCTTCCCAGTCCACTCCATACCCCAGTTCTCTCTTTCACAATTTTTTTCATGCTTAAGAGTACCACCCCTCCTTCTCTCTTCTCTTCTTCCCCTGAAAGCTATCAAACTACCTCTGGTCTTGAAGGTGCCTCAGCCACCAAGCTTACCCTCAGTTCACTGTCCCTTCCCCTTCAAGAAAGGGAAGGGAGACAGCCTCCAAGGACCTCAATTCCAGTCTGTCAAATGAGCATATAGAGAAGGACTTCTGAAGCTTTTGTTGTGCTGATTAGAAGACAGAGATGGGGAGAGTAACAAAGAGATTTTTCTAAATCTCGAACTATAACACTTTCTCTAAGAACTAAGTTTTCCATAAGAACTAAGAAGTATCCCTGTCATAATAACATAAATTGCCTTCCATCCAGAATACTAATCTATTTAAGCAGGGACACACAGGAGTTATAACATATATGAATGTCAGTCAATCTTTTGGAAAATTTTCTCATGATATGAGGAATATGTGGGGGACAGAACCAAGAAGACTTGTCACTGGCTAAGCACAGCATTCAAAAAAGGTGGTGGACCCCTTGGAAGGGAGTCCCTGGTATAAAGTCAGGCTCTGTTCCATTCCTCATATTCACCAAGAACTTGAATGAAAACGACAGAGCTTGGACAGAACTGATCACGTTTATAGACAAACTAACACTGGGAGTTAGTGAGCATATGGGATAATGCTGTGGGATCCCAAGAGGCCAAAGTTGGCTTAAACTACAGCCTATATCTAACAAGACCAAACTTGGTGGATATAAGTAGAAAGCTCTACATCCTATTTTCCAAAATAAACAAGCAAGGATGGAAGGTATAATTTGTAACTATAGCAAACAAGAATTAAAGAATCAGAGAGAGAGAGAGACAGAATATTCAATTTTAGACTACATTAATTAAAATATAGGAAAAGAGAGATAATGTTTTGTGTCAATTTGGTCATTAGATTTTTATTCTGAGACCCATTCTTTGAGAGAGGAGTAAGTAAGCTGGAGGACAATAAATTGAAAGGAAGTATTTTTGTTAACTTTTTTTTAAAACAATGGAGCACTCACGGTATAGATACAAAGATTAAAAATAAAATAGCTCAAATCCTGCAAGGCATTTCCATGCTGGTGAAGAAGAAAGACATTAGCCAAAATAAGGAAGTAGACCAAAAGTGAGAGTCAGGTTCTGCTGAGAATGGGTCAGTCTGTAGGATCCAAGTAGAACACTGGCGTTGAGATAAGTGCCCCTTTTGTGGAGGTTAAAGGCATGGGCCCTGGAGCTAGACTTCCTAGGTTCAATTTCCAGATGTGCCACATACTGTGTGACCTTGAGCAAGTCATTTATCCTCTCTATGCCTCAGTTGCATCATCTGTAAAATGGAGATGCTATTAATGAGTTACCATAGTGAGGCACTTAGGACAAGATAAAGCCCTTAGAACAGTGCTGATCACGGATAAGTACCAAGGAAACTAGAGCCACCAAAGTTGCTACTGTTACTACTGTTGACCTTAATGTCCTAGCAGCATGGCTGAAGTTGGTGTCTCATCTGGCCTGCTCAGGGAAAGTAACCTGGTTAGTTGGACATCTTTTAAATGCCATCCCAATTACACAGACAATGTTGAGAGTCACACCTGTATCTCTTTATATGACAAACCTTTGGAGGTACCAGCATGTTTGGGCTTATGTAGGCAACTCAGCAGCAGCACAAGTAGTCTCTGCAGAGGTCTGGAAGAGAGATACCATAGGCCCTTAAGGAGAGAATATGCCTAGTAAATGAGAAGTCTAAGAGGCGCATTTATGTCTCTCTCTTGCATGCAGACGACCTCCAGATGAAGTGGGCTTGCCCATCACTGGCAACACCCTTTGCCATTGTATGTCCAGTACTAAATAGGTCTATGCCTGGAAAGCAACAGAGTCGAGCAGTCCAGAGTCCAACAGACTCCAGCAGAGTCCAGGGAAGTCCAGCCTTCCCTGTGTGGTCAGGGAAGACTCCTCAGAGAAGGGGGCCTACATGAAAACTTGAAGGATAAATAGGGCATAGGCAAGTAGGAAAAAGAAGTCTGGTGTAGGGGGTAGACTACAGGACTGGGAGTCAGAACTGGGCTCTCACAAGTGACCTTATGGAAAACTCTGTAGTCTACTAAAGTTTTAAGTCTTCTCTCACAAACTGGGGAGAACAATGAATACAATGTTTTGAGTATCTGAGCAAGTAAAAGACTGTACAGTGTAAGGTAATAATCATGCCTTTGTACCATGAATGACAATCCTTTAAGGTAGTTATCAAAAGCAACTCTCTTGACATTAGTCTCTTTCCTGCCTACCACTTGTACTCCATCCCCAAGGGAACCCTGAGTTGTCTAGCAGACAAAATCCAAAAACAACAAACTTCCGTGCAGACCATAGGACTCAGGCTTTGCAAGGTACTGACCAGCTTTTCAGCATTCCAGGTGTAGCCAGGAACCCAATAAACTGTGGTTATTCGCCATTTAGCTTCCTCCCTTTTCCCATCCCCTCTCCTCCCAGCCAGCAGGCAGCCCCAGCCCAGAGTTCCAAGCCACGGGTTGGGAAGCCATCTGGTTGCTGGGAGAGTTAATAATTTATAATGAAGATAATCACCCTTCAAGATCCTAGCCTCTTGGGACTATTAAAAAGGTTTCAATTGAGAGTCAGTGAGTTCTTTACATGAGGGGATGATGGGGAGAAGGGGAGAGGGGGGTTGGGGAGAGAGAGAAAATGTGGAAGAAAAAGGGAGGGTAAAATCAACTAGCTGCTCAGCAGATCTCCCACCCCCAAAGGAGGAAGGGGGAGAGGGAAATTATCCAGTCCACGAAGACAATCTTATCCAGCTTTCACAGCACCAGCCCAGCAAGAGTGTAATTTACGGGTCTTTTCTCCTAGCCAACTCTCTCTACACAAAGAGAAAAAAATCAAACACATACAAGAGATGGGAGAGAGGCGCAGACAAGAGAAAATAAGCCTGCCCAGCAATCATGTCTGGGACTGTGGGATGGCTCTTTCTGTTCTCTTTCCAGAGCACAGTAGGCCCCCACTGTGCTAATTATTCCCATTACTTGACAAATTCCCTATTAACGAAGCAAGTGGTGCCAGAGCCGGTAGGGAGAGAGCAAAATGGAATGGCAGAGGTTCTGGACAGACTTGAGATTGTAGACCCAGACCAGACAGCCTCCAGCTTCACCACAGGGTAAATGCAAGGTCTGGCACAGCCCCATCTGTGGGGTGCACCTTGGAGGTATATGGTGCAGAACATGGCTCCTGTAGTGTAATGTGATGGCTGAGGGTATTGAACATGAAGACAGGGAGCAGGAACAGGGAAGACTGTCTTTAGGAAGGATTACTTCGGTGATAAGGGCTGGGCCTGGGGTCCGGAGCAGGCTAAGGGCAGCCTTTCAGAAGGAGGCAGGGCTAATCTGTGCATTCAGGACCAAGGCCAGTTGCAGTGATTTCGGAAAGCCACTGCTAAGGCTATTTACACAGTTGTTCCAACACATACTCTTAAAACAATAACAGCAGCAGCCATAGCAAGCATTCAATCACATTCTGTGCAAGGCACTACTCTAAGTATCTTACACCTGAAGACACTAAATCTTTGCAAAAACTCTGAGAAGTAGCAACTATTACACATGAGTAAACTGAGGTCCCCTAGAGAGAAATAATTTCCCCAAAGTCACACAATCAATAAGAGGCAGAACTAGGTCTGGCTTCAAAGTCCATGCTATGCTCTACCACTCACCACCCCACAACCTGCTATCTCCCCTCTGCACCTGCAGGTTCCCCAGTTTTCCCTGACTCTTTGGCAGGATATTCCAGGCTTGACCCAGTGACCCAGGACCTCATAGGGGTGAGCTTCTGATCCATTTAACTACACAGTGTTTCTTCCTACCCTGGACTACATACTAGCATCCTAACAGGTCTTCTTGTTTCCACCTTTGTCACTTATGGATATTTTCTACACAAATTATTACTCCCTTATTCATAACTCTTCCATGATTTCTCTACACACTCAGAATGAAATCCAAAATTCATCCTGGGGTCTACAAGATCTGTGGTATAGATAATCTGGCCCCTCGCTGTCTCTCCAATCTCATCTACTACCTCTCATCTCCTTGTTCACTGGGCCCCAGACATGCCACCCCCTGGGTGTTTTCAGAACTTGCCACATGCAGTCAACCTCAGAGCCTTTGCACATGCTGTTCCCACTGCCTAGAATGCCTTTCCCCAAACTTTCTCATGTTTTATACCCTCTCTCTCTCCAGGGTCTCCCCTATCGAAAATAGCTTTGGGGTACCAGTTAGCACTCTCTAGCCTTCTCTACTTTGTGCAGAAAATGTGCCTGTCTACATCTTCACAATCTTATGTTACCTAAGAACTGAGAATAGAAGATGCAGGTACTGCCACCAAACAATCAAAACTTAGCTCTGATGTTGGCTCAGAAAGTCACCATCTGAAAAAGGGAGTTGGCCAGAGGAAAGAGATATAAATTATAAAATTCCTTTGATCACATGGCCATCCCTGTCAGTGGCTGAGGAAGGTTGGGCAGGGCACAATGACCCAATCACTACATCTGTTGCAACACCTCCAGATCCCCACTGACCATTGCTCCCACTGCCAACCATGCAGAGTAAAGATTGTTATTAGCCCTCATACTCTGTCCTGCAGAGAGGCATAAACACATGAAGAAGAAAGAGAAGAAAGGAAACTGGTGGCAAGAAGACAGCTAGGGGAAGCTCTTGGGACTCTCCCAGACCAGGGCAAGTATGAGCAGCTCATGCACTTGAAGGAAACTGGGTATGATCCCTGGCACAGAATCAGTCACAGAGAAATGTTTGCTGACTGTACTAAGGTAAGGAAGCATATGGAAATTCAAAAAATCCAAGGGAGAGACTTCTGGGTCAAATCATTGACTGACCAGTTCTTGAATTTCTATCCTGACAGTGTAACAGGCAAGTTGCCCTCTTGAAGGTAAAGACTAACAGAGATGAAGACAGGGAAGACTACCTGTTCAAACTCCTCATTCTATAGATGAGGGAGAAAGGAAGAACCCTGGGGACTGTCAAGCAAACATCCAAGATTGCACAATTGGGCAGTAGCGGAAGTAACCCCATATACTGGGTCCCTTTACCAGGGATCTTACCATAAGAAAAATTTTTCCTTTCCTAGGCTGAGTTTCCTTTCTTAGGCTGAGTTTTCCTTTCTTGCTGAGACCCTCATTTCCTCCAAAAAAAAAAGAAGAAATCATGCACCAAACCCCAAAATATAACAGTTAAAAGCAAAAGTGTCCTGAACAAGCAGGAGGTGACATCCCCCTTGTCTCCCCACCTTAACTTCTACAATAGTGCTCGAGATTTTATCACCAAAAACTCTACAGCCCCAAAGAACACAGCTTCAAAACCACTGCACCATACCAACTAACATGTGAGGGACTATCCCTAAAATCTCCTACTTCCTCCTCAAAAATCCACAAAGGAACTGTCATTTATGCAAACTTTTCTTAGGCAGATTTGACTTCATTCATACTAGCTCAAGACTGAGTCTTATGACCACTGCATCTCTCACAGGTCCTAGCATCAGTAAATACCCATGGTAGGCACATATTCCTTGAGTTTAGCACCCTTTGCAAGAAATGGGGTTGCCTAATATTTGTATTAAGCTTCTCTCCAATAAATTTCAAGGACTGTCCCTGCCCTCAGGCTCTGGGATTTGGTGAAGAGCTAGGGAGGCCTCGATTCTTGCCCCAGCTCTCCCACTTACGAGCTGTCACCTTTGGCAGTTACTGAACCCCTCTGAACCTCAGTGTTCCCATTTGTAAAATAGGAGGGGAAACACTAGCACTTACAGCAAAGGCTTGTTGTGAGGGTTCAAGGAGGGGGAAGTACATGGAGAGCCCCTGATGATTATTAATATTTGATACATGTTAGCCATTACCATCACCATCATTGCTGTTTCTCTGTTCTCCTGTTTAGATCATGATCTTAGAGATCACTTCCATCATGTTGTACAGTTTGAGAGTATCAATTCACCGCCCCCTGTTTCTATGCCCTTTGCAATCAAACATGGCTGTACCCAGATGTGTGACTTGTGTTGGCCAAGTGGGATGTTAGCAAAAATGACACCAGCACAGGCTTGGAAACTACTTCTACATTTTCTTCTTGCTCGCTCTGCTTCCTTTGCCATGAGAGCATGAACATGCCTGAGCATGCCTCCTAAAGGGAGAGATATGTAGAACAGAACGGAGTCTTCCCATTTATCCTGGTCAAGGCTTAGCTTTAGGAGATCCTTGACCCCAATCCTGGGGCAGCTAAGGGAAGAAAGTCCAAGTCCTTAGCTTCGGATATACTATGAGCACTTCACATGGAACCCCCAAGCCTATGAACCCCACGACGTGGTCCAACCTCATCAGTCTCAGTATAACTGCCTGTTCTAAAGGATGTCACTGCAGAGAACTAGAAAGACGGAACCCTGGTGAGAGCCCGGGGTACTGTGCACAGTGAGGAAAGAATGTGAAACAAGCAATTCTCATGGACACTGTCATAAATCACATGCACAGAGCAAACAGGTACTAAGTCCATACAGCAATGATCTCATAAGCCTCATGGAAAATAGTAGGCATTAATGTGTGCAGAGCACTTCAGAGTTTATAAAATACTCTCTCATCTAACCTTCATAACAACAAGCAAGGTGTCAATTTTTTTTCAACTCTTTTACATATGAAAAAACTGAAGCTCAGAGAGGGAGAACATGGTTTGTTCGGGGTCACAGAACCAGCAAGTGATGTGAGTGAATCTTAAATTCAGGCATTTCAACAATAAGTCCCATGTTTCTATCATTATGTCACACTGATTAGCATTATACGACTATTTCTGGGGTCTGTTAGGTAAGGACAATAAATACATGAATCTTCCCACCACCCATTAACTATAATAGGCATATGAAATGAAACCTATGGGCTCATCTTTCAGTAATTAAATGTATTTGGATGGCACACAATGGACCTACCTATGCCAGACTCTGCCCTATAACAAACAATGAGTTATTACATAACAACAATTCTTTTCTACTAGGGCTGCTAATCCAGAATTTGCAATCATTCAAATGCAGTTTTCATTATCCTCAAAGGGTAGAAAGTTCCAGTTACATCTTTCTCTATAAAGTTCTAGGTTTTACTTAACAGTAAAAATATTTTGAAGTTTTTAAAATTAAAAATCAGTATCTTTTTCAAACTCAAATCTGAAAAAATTAAGTATTATATCAACATTGCTTCAACTTCAGGGCTCAGTGAATAAATTTTGGAATGGTTATGATCTTTTGTTTATGATATATTATTACACAATCAGGACTAATCCAACCTGTAATTTTACATTAATTTCCCCATTTTACTTATTAGTACCTCTTTATATCTTAGCTTTTTAAAATGTGCTGTGCTTGAAAGGTAACAAAACTGTCTTTTTTTCCCCAAAGAAGTGTCTTTATTTGTTTACAGGGCTTAGGGAAGGAAACAACTCTAGAAGAATGAAATTTCAAAATAGCTTCAGTGAGGGCTCATCCCATGAATGGTTCTGTGGAATCCAGGGAGGGCCATTTGCCCTCACTGGTGGTCAGTTTTGGGTCACAAGAACGCTTCTCCCCAAATCTCTCAATTGTCCCCCTTTGGATCCTAGCAACTGGCCCGAATGACTTCTCAGCTCTTTCTTGGTCAGCCCCATCACCCTGTGCCATATATCTCTTTTTAAACATACCTTATGACTCCATCTATCTGCCAAGCCAGGCTTGGCTTTTGTTATTGTGCACCAGGGAATTCTTTTTATACATACAGAAAAGTGAGTGCCTGAGAGAGGGGATCCAGAGGGAGCCAAGAGGTCACCATCTCTATTTCATTCCTACAACTCTCAGTCATTCACTCAACAAACCTCCAATAAACACCTGCTACTTATCAGGCACCGGATAAGGCCCTGAAGTACCAGAGATCCCAGACAAAGGTCAGGGAGTGAGGGGAGATAGACACACCATCAACAGCCATAAGGGGAAGTGATGACAGGTGCTTGAATAAAGATATACACAAGTGTTATGTGAGCACTAAAGCTGAAGCAACAACTAGTTGAGAGCGAGAAGAGGGCTTCTGAGCTGCACTTCAAAAAACGAGTGGTTTTGCTGGACCCAGCCATAGGAGAGCTATGCCAGCAGAGAGAAAGGCAGGAACACAGACAGAGAGATGTGAAAGATCATGGGGTGTTCAGGAAGGAATAAGAAATTCCACATGGACAGAATGCAGGGTAGGTGGGAGGGAAGAATGAGTGGGAAAAGTGCAGCTAAAAATTCAAGTTTGGGGAAAAATCAGTTCCAAAGATCCTGGGGGCTAAGCTAAGGAGGTCTTGGGGGCCACTGAGAGATTTTACACTGAGGGAGTAATGGGATAAAGTCCATGTTCTAGATGGTATGGGAACTGGTTTTGAAAGGACTTCATCAGGAAACAGAGAAACCAATTAGGAGGCCAACGATCTTATCTGGAGGAGATATTAGAGGAACCTGAACTTGATCCCTATGTCTAGTTCTTAACCATCCTGGCCATTCCCCATACATCTAAACCCAATACCTGAGACCATATCCTATCCAAGTAGAGAATCCAAAAGGGGAGAAAGCAGCTAATAGCTCTTATTCAAGGTAAAGCAGTACCTTACCATGGAACAGCCTGATTTTTAGAATTTCTAATTCTATCCTGTGTTGACATATCCAGACCTCTCAACCTCTGGCTACATCCCCATATAACCCAGTCCCTTTGTCCCAAGCCTCCAGAGAGACAGTTATACTGAATGCCTCAAACCTTCCCTGGGATGCAGGGTGCTCAGGTGTGAGCCAGGGTTACTCTAGGGATCATAGACCAAAATAGAGGTTTAACAGGTCTGACCTAATCCTGAAACCTGAAATTCCACTTCCAACATCAATCAGGAAAAGGATAACCAGATGTCTGAACCGACTTGGTACTCAAAACAGCAGGCCCCATTCTTAGCACAGGGGAAAAAACACACTAAGTTTGGGGCAAGTACATCTATGAAGGTGGGATGGGGATGACCTTCAGAAGAAATTCTACAATAAGATTTGGGGTCAAGATGGTGGTATAGGTAAACATGGCTCATTTCCTCACACAACCACATCAAAATCACAACTAAATTATAAAACAATGATCATTTAGAATAGTCAGAGATCAAGTTGAATGGATGTCTGACAACTACAGAATTAAAGAAGCCACATCCATCCCACACTGGTAGGAGGGGCAGAGACAGGGAACAGGCTGGTCACACACCCACGTGTGGTGGATAAAAATTCAGGAGGAATATCTCAGGAGTGAGGAGTCCCAGCCCCACACCAGGCCCCACAACCCACAGTTCCAGTGCCACGAAGATAAGTCCCCACAACCTCTAGCTGAAAAAAAACAGCAGAGACTCAGTTGGTGGGAGAAACTTCTGGAGTCCCAAGCAGTTTCTCTTAAAGAACTCACACGTGGACTCACCTACTCAGACTCACTCCCTCTGAGCTCCAGCAACAGGGTAGCAGTTTGAAAGGCACCTGTGGCACACAGGGAGAAAGTGAAGGGTCTGGCATCAAGGAGAGAGCTGGGGGACAGCTTTCTCCCAGATGGAAAGGTGATTGTCTCTTTTATTTAACACACCCTCACAGAGCTACAGAGCCTGAAGGCTCTGAGACTCCACCAACTGGACTAACATTGTTTTCCACACCCTGGAGATCCTCTGAGACTCTGTCCCACCCAACTCATGGGCCCACCCAAGCTCTTAACAGACTTTTCCATATGAATGGCTGATTTTGGCTCATGCTTCACAATCTCCTAAATCCTCTCAAACAAGCAACAGCCCCCTATCTCCTGCTAAGTGGCCCCAGACATAGTACTAGCAGTAGCCAGCCTAGATTCACAATTTGGCTTTGCCTAGGAATCACCAAGCCTAGCACAAGTAGCAACTATCTCAGATTGCTTTCTAGCTCAGGCAGGGTGGCCCTAGGTAAAATAGGTGGGGGCTAACCTTGGCCTGCACTGCCCAGGAAACCCCAGAGCCTGTGCACCCGGTGGACAGCTACAGACCACATCCAAGCTGCCCCTGCACAGCTGATCCTCCACAGAGGGCAGAGGTTGTTGGTCAGTGGTCACAGCCAATCCTTGCAGCTGACTGGCCTGGGTAAATTCCTCCCACTGACCTGCCAACAGCAATCAAGGCTCAACTATAAGAGGAGGGTATACTCAGCCCACATGAAGGGCACACCTCCAGTGCACAGCTTGGGTGATAGGGGAGGCTGTACCACTGGACCCTATAGGACACCTCCTACATTAGGCCATGTTACCAAGACAGGGAGTCATAGCAGCTTTACCTAATACATAGAAACAACACAGGGGGTGCTGCTAAAATGAGCAGACAAAGAAATATGGCCCAAATGAAAGAACAGCTAAATATCCAGAAAAACAACTAAACAGAACGAATATAAGCAATCTATGAAATGCAGAGTTCAAAACATTGGTTATAATGATGCTGAAGGAACTTAGTGAGGACCTCAAAAGCATAAAAAAGATCCAGTAAGAAATGAAGGATTCACCAATTGAAATAAAGAACAATTCACAGGGAAACAACAGTAAAGTGAATGACTCTGAGAATCACATCAATGATTTGGAACATAAACAACCTATCAGAGCAACAAGAAAAAAGATTAAAAAAAAAACAACAAGGAAAGTGTAAGCAGCCTATGGGACAACTTCAAGTATTCCAACATTTGCATCATAGGGGTGTTAGAAGAGGAAGAGAAAGAGCAAGAAATTGGAAATCTATTAAAAAAATAGTGTAAGAACACTTCCCTAATTTAGTGAAGGAAATAGACATGCAAGTCTAAGAAGCACAGAGTCCCAAACAAGATGGATGCAAAGAAGCCCACTTCAAAACACATCATCATTAAAATGCCAAAGGTTAAAGATAAAGAGAGAATCTTAAAAACAGCAAGAGAAAAGAAGTTAGCTGTCTACAGGGGAGCTCCCATAAGATTGTCAGCTGATTTCTCAAAAGAAACTTTGCAGGCTAGAAGGGATTGGCAGGAAATATTCAATGTCATGAAAAGCAAGGACCTACAGCCAAGATTGCTTTACCCAGCCAAGCTATCATTTAGAATCAGAGAGCAGATAAAGAACTGCCCAGACAAGAAAAAACTAAAGGAATTCATCATCACCAAACCATTATTATATGAACTGTTAAAGGGACTTATTTAAGAAAAAGATCAGCCCTGGCTGGTGTGGCTCAGTGGACTGAGTGCCGGCCTGCAAACCAAAGTGTCACTGGTTCAATTCCTAGTCTAGGGCACCTGCCTGGGTTATGGGCCAGGTCCCCACTAGGGGGACACGCGAGAGGCAACTACACACTGATGTTTCTTTCCCTTTATTTCTCTCTCCCTTCCCCTCTCTAAAAATGAATAAATAAACTCTTTTAAAAAATAATTCTTGCCCTGGCTGGCATAGTTCAGTGGATGGAACATGGGCCTGTGAATCAGAGGGTCACCGGTTCAATTCCTAGTCTTGGACACATGCCTGGGTTGCAGGCCAGGTCCCCAGTAGGGGGCCACATGAGAGGCAACCACACATTGATATTTCTATCCCTCTCTTTCTCCTTCCCTTCCCCTCTCTCTAAAAATAAATAAATAAAATCTTTAAAAATATATATAAAAAGAAAAAGATAATAACTATGGGCAATGAAATGGCAATAAATATATATCTATAAACAATTGAATCTAAAAAACAAACTAAGCAAACAAGAAGAACAGAGACAGAATCTTGAATATGGAGACAGTTTTGATGGTTGCCAGATGGGAGGGGGGTGCAGAGGAATGGGTGAAGAGGGGAGGGGATTAAGAAGTACAAGTGGTTACAGAATAGCCAGGAAGATGTAAAGTACAGTATAGGAAATGGAATAGCCAAAGAACTTATATGCATGACCCATGGACATGAACAATGATGGGGAGATTGTCTGATGGAGTGGAAAGTGTTGGGTGAAGGGGGACAAAGGAGAAAAAAATGGGACTATAATAGCATAATTAATAAAATATAATTTTTAAAAAAGGATTAATCCCCTGGAATTAGCCTAAACCCACATTTCCTAAAGTGTGTTCTTTAGAAAACTAGTCTCTCAGGATGCTCTTACACACACACACACACACACACACACACACACACACACACAGAGGAAAGAAAAGTCTTCATGGCCAACAACCTTTCAGAAATATTACTACTGACAGAGTATTTTCCAATAGTAAAATGCATATGTTGAAGCCTGATCCCCAGGGGGCTGGGATTAGGAAATGGGGCCTTCAGGAAGTGATTGGGACATGAAGATGAAGACCTTGCCAATGGGATTAGGGCTTTATAATGAGAGACACAAAAGGGACTGGCTTCCTTCTCTCTCTGGTCTCCACCATGTGAGGATACAGGATAACAGTCATCTGCACACCACCAAGTGGTTCCTCACCAGACACCAGGTCTGCCAGCACTTTGACTTTACACTTCCCTGCCTCCAGATCTGAGAGAAACAAATATTTGTTGTTTCAGCCACCCACTCTGTGGTGTATTTGTTATAGCAGCTCAGGCTAAGACAGACATCAAACTCTTTTCCCTGTTTTAGAGATTCACAATGAACAATAAAACACTAAAAGCTCCTGGGAGCCTTGTGGGAAAGAAACCTGAATAAATCTGGTTGAACCTCCCCCTTTTACAAATGAGCAAATGGAGGCTTAAAATATTTCTATATAGCTCTGCATTGTTTTCTAAGCTACAAGTGAAGAAAAGTGACCATCTTGGCAAGACTTCTGTCTCACTCTCTATAAATGCCCAGAGCCTGATCTCCTGCTTGATATTCAAGAGGACCCTGCATTTGTTGACCGATGTGACCAAAAGAAAGTTTGGAGTTCTTCTAAGTGGAGATGGATATACAAACTTTAAAAGGTTTTATTTTTCATTCACTCATCCACTTAAAAGTATTTATGGAGCACCTGTTGTGTTCTCTGTGTGTTGCTAGCACTGGGAATAGGGCTGGGAATTGGACAGGCTCAGCCTTCACCCACAATGAGCTTACCCTCAGCTGCCTGAGTTAGCCTGCCTAGTTAGGGGGAGGCAAAGTCAAGAACATGCAAGGTAGTGAGAAGCTCTGTCTGCCAAGAGATAAAGTACAGGTTTGAGATGCTTCGCCCCCATCCATCTTTCTCCTGGAGTCTCTGCCCAAGGATGGATGTTATTTCTATTACTGTAGTTTCCTTCCCACACCCACCCTCTTGCTTCCTTATTTGTAGTGGAAAAAAATTTCCCAACACCCTGTCAGAGTAAAAGCAATTGTGAAATCCCAAGTATAGTACGGAGCTGTGACAGCCTCTCCCTGGAAACATCTCCTCCCTGGGAAGCATCTGCCCTCCTCAGTTAGTCAGAAAGAGCCAGCACACAGAATTCCATTCAAAGCAACCTGAGGACTGGTCTTTACAACACTGACCCCAAAATAATAGGGCACCTAGTGAGTCCACCTTGGGTCAGCCCACGCCCTTGTAACAGCTGCATGCTTGTATGCATTTTGCCAATTTTTTTTCACCAAGACTAGAACTCAGGCAGTTGCTCTCTGACCCTGGGTAGCCAGCTGCCTCCAAAAGCCTCTTTTGAATTCTTCCCTCTGTAGCCACTGGAATTCCTGCTGTTCATATGTGACACCTCACAATACAGAAACCTGTGTCTTCTCTAATCAAATCATCTCTTTGCCACTCTCATTGGATCCACTTGCATCTCAGGATGGGAGCAGAGCAAATGGCATTCAAGGGTCCTGTGCCATCGGCAGCCCCATCCTCTCCCCATCCTCATTTCACTTACTTACCACCTGTGGTCAATTAGGTTATTATTCAAAAATATTTACTCCCCACCCCTGATGACCTCTATGACCTCCATGGGGGAATATACTTCCCCACCCCTTGACTTTGGCCAAAGAAAAGTTAGCAGGCATGATGTGACCCAAGGTTTGAAATTTCTGGCTTTTTTGCACACTGGTGAGAAAAGCAGTCAGAGCTAGCCTGACAGTCCCAAGAGGTAAGTGACCAGAACTATTTCAGCCAGCCCTCTGCACCCAAACACAACCAGCCTCGATCAGCTGGATCTCATTCAACCTGCAGATGCAAGGTCAACAGAATGACCCAGATGAGTCTGGCCTTCCGCAGGTGGAAGCTAAATCAATGCTAAATGATGCATGCCACCAAGATTTTTGTGACTATTATGAAATAATGACTGACCAATACATCACCCAAAGATTACTCTGCCACAGTAACTAAGATATTTGACCCTTAGCTAACAGTTTTCTCCTGTACTCTGACTCCTACCATTGTATACAATGCCCATGTCACAGTGGCCTAGTGTCAGAGTCCTTGTTTTCTGCTCCAGTAAACTTTACCTTCACCCTCCTTCCTTTCATATTCACCTGAAATTTGACCTCACCCAGAACTACTTCTCCACCAAATACGTATCTCAGAAAAATCTTTTTTCTATCTGCCATCTCTTCCTAATCCTCCTTGTTAACCTTACAAAGCCACAACACCCCAATCTCTTCACTTCCACAGTGTATTACCTCTTCCTCACCCAATTCTCTTAACTTCTAACCTAGAGAGGGCTTCCTGATCAATCACTCCTTTAACTTCCGAACACATCCACCCTAACAGTTCTCCATCTTGGAGGAAATCTAAGTTCCCACTTCCCTTGCCCCTGAGCAACTTATCAACACCAGAAATCAAAAGCCCATCTGTGCCAATAAATGCAAGTATAATTCTGTCCCTCTCATACTTGGTGACTCAACAAGCCTTCAACTTTTTCCCAATCTGCTCTGTTCTTCAGCTCTTCCAAAACCTTCCCATCTTCTTCACTCAGCAGATGCTACAGGGGCTCCTATTTTACTGAGGAAATTGAGGTCTTAGTCATAATCATAAAGGTCTGTACTTCTCTCCACTTCCACTAGTCACTTTTTCTCCTACCTACCTTCCCCCTTTCCTTCTCAATTAAAAATGATCCCTTCAAGACTGATCCTCCCTGGTGCTCTTTCTGCCAGCCCTCCCACCTCCCCAGAAGTTGTTCTATCAATACCTCCACTCATTCCTTTCCCATCCCACCCACCTCTTAGGAGCATGCAAGTTACCTTAAAATCACACAGAAGTCTCCCCTCTTCCTTTACCTTTGAGATAATCTCTGCAATTCTTTTCTCCACCAGCATCCATGATTTTCATTTCTCCCTTTCTATCATCACCCTGTGCATTGTGGGTTCTGTCCCCCACACATCCCCAACTCACAAGACTCTCCCCAAAGTTACCAGTGGCTTTGGAAATACTGAATCCAGAGCATCTACTCAGTTCCCACCCCCTAAAGACTTCTTGCTGCTTTTGGTTCTGTTGAGTTTTCTTTAATTAATCTCCTCTTTCCACCTCCACCTTCTTTGAAATCACTCTTTCCAAGTCTTCCTCCTTTGAAAGTCACTCTCTGTTCTGCTCTTCCCCCACATTTGTTGAATGTCAGTGTCCCCTAGAGATCTGTCCCCTTTGCAAATTACCCATTCCTGGTCCTGGATGTCAACTCAGGCAACTCAGACAAACCTTGACTAAAAACAAATTCGTTATTTTTCTTTTCCACATCCTTTGTTGATGGTTCCTTCTGATTTATCTTCCTTAGTTCATTACCCATTCAGTAGACCCAGCTAACAACCTGGGCATTATCCCAATATCGTCATCTCCTCTTTCTCACAACCCACATCTAATCAGTCTTCACATGTTCAGATGCCATCTCCTAAATATCCCGCATTTCCTCCTCTCTTCTCCCTTCTTTTTACCTCCCTCTCTCTGCCTTCCCTTCCACCCCACTTACCCCACTCACTCAGTTCAGGGAGGCCTCTCTCATTTGCATAGTTTCAAAAGCCTAATGACTGATCCTTGTGCTTGCATCTTCTTCCTACGTCTAACTCTCCTTATACACTGCTTCCAAGCCAGAATTAACTTTCAAAAACTCACATTTAAACATATCACTCCCATGCTTCTAAAGAAACTCAAAAATCTTCCTTGATGCCAATAGGAAAGAGTCCAATCTTCTTAGATTCAGACTTCAGGATCAACTAACATTTTTGAAAACTTACCAGATACCAGATACTGTTCTCATTTTATCCCTGCAGAAATCCACTGATGTATTATTACCCCTATTCTGGGGGTAGGGAAAACTAAGACCTCAAGGCTAAGTAACTTGTGAAGGTCACACAGCTAGAAAGTAGCTAAGATCAAACCTGAGCTTTCTAACTTGGATTGAGATGCTTTGCATTGAGTCCTTTAGTGATAAGCCTTTGAGATTAACAACTTGAACTTTGACTACATGATAGCTATGTATACCTGATGAAATTCCTTAAAGGTGGCCTTCCTTTTCCATATTTGTCCCCCTATTCAATTTCTTCTGGAAACCAAAATCTGAGTGGCCCTCACTTTAATCCTGGATTTTTTTTGTCCTACCAACATTAATTTGAAGCTCTGACACAATTTCCTTCTCCCCAACAGCTGATAGAAGATGCTCAGGGCCTTTGATACTGCTATATTTTCAGAGGATTAAGTTCTTAAAGAGAATTAACATCCTAGAATATGGGCCTACTTGCCAACCTAGACTGGGAACATATAGTCTTGAGTTTCCAGACTTATAAATGGCATTGGGAAGTAAAACTTGATCCTCCCAAAAAGAGAGCAAGCCTAATATAGGACATAGGAATAGGATTATCAATTTTTCATTAAATCAAGACATTTCTAAAAATAGTCAACTATAGCTTAGTAACTATGGTTAATAATACTGTATTGTACATTTGCCCCGGCTGGTGTGGCTCAGTGGATTGAGTTTGGGCCTGCAAACCAATGGGTCACTGGTTTGATTCCCAGTCAAGGCACATGCCTGGGTTGTGGGCCAGGTCTCCAGCAGGGGGCACGCTAGAGGTAACCACACATTGACCTTTCTCTCCCTCTTTTTCTACCTCCCTCTCCCTCCCTAAAAAACAAATTAAAAAAAAAATACTGTATTGTATATTTGAAAGTTTGTAGGAGAAAAATTCTTAAAAATACTCATCACAGGAAAAAATATAACTATGTATGATGAGGGAGGTTAACTAGACTTATTCTGGTGATCATTTCACAATATACACAAATATCAAATTATTATGTTGTATACCTGAAAATAATATAATGTTGTATGTCAATTATACCTCAATTTAAAAAATAGCAAACTATAGATCAGTTAAAAGAAATTATATAAACATATAAATGCATATTATAACTATGTATCTGTATCAAGGTAGCTAGATCTAGAAAATGTTGAAGAAAGAAACTAAGCAAGATGCAGAATATTTTATGATACTATTTATATAAATTAAAAGAACACTCATGTGCCCTGGCTACTGTGGCTCAGTTGTTTGAGTGTGATCCCACAAACCAAAAGGTCAACAGTTCAATTCCCAGTCAGAGGACATGCCTGGATTGCAGGTTTGGTCGTCAGTTAGGGCTTGTACAGAAGGCAGCCAGTCTCTCTCACATCAGTGTTTCTCCCCCTCTCTTCTCCCTCCCCCACCCTCTCTCTAAAATCAACAATAAAATTTATTTTAAAAACAATACTCATGCATATTAATGTAATACAACATATTATTTACTCAGACTTATAAATGTATGAAAAGTATGAAAAATTTTTCTAGAAGGATACACATCAATATCATGGTAACACTTCTCTCTAAAATAGAGCTTCTGGGGACTATTAACATTTGGGACCAGATAATCCTTTGTTGGTCAGGTGACACTGTTTCATACAACACAGGATCTTTAGCAACACCCCTGGCCTCTACCAAGTAGATGACAGTAGCACCCCCAAAACTTCCCTGGTTGAGAACCACTGTTGTAAGAGAAAGGAGAGGATAGTATAACTGAAAAGGTGGCTAACAGCAATTTTAAATCTATATTTGTAATATTTTTGTTCTCAAAAAACACTGGAATTAAATATATGTCAGTCATTGTACATTTGAGTGATAGAAATATGAGGGGCTGTGTTTTTCTGAATCTTATGAATTTATAAAATACGAAAGTATCAACCATGAAAAAACCATAATTTTATTTAAAAAAAGAGTGACATTTTTAAAATCAGACAAGCAGAAAGGGTAGACTAAAGTAAGGTGTCGTCGGTCAAATTATGTCTTTCAGAAAGATACATTGAAGTCCTATCCTCTGCTGCCTGCAAATGTGTCCATATTGGGAAATGGGGTCTGCAGACGTAGTAAGTCAAACTGAGGTCATACTGGAGTAGAGTGAGCTCCAACCCAATGACTGGCATCCTTAGAAGGAGAGGAATTTGGACACAGAGATACACAGGGAAGACAGCCATGAGATGACAGCAGAGACTGGAATGACGCAGCTGTAAGCCAAGGGACACCAAAGGTTGCTGGCAGCCACCAGAAGGTAAGAACACACAAGGAAGGATGCTTCCCTAGAGTTCGAAGAGGAGCGTGGCCCTACCAACACCTTGATTTTGGACTTGCAGCCTCAACAACTATGACAGAATATACTCTCATCTTAAACCAGTCAGTTTGTGGTACTTTGTTAGCTAGAGCAGCCTTGGGAAACTAACACATAAAGGAAGGCTATTTACCTTTTCTTTTTTTTTTTTAATCATTTTTTATTGTTGTTCAAATACAGCTGTCTCCATTTTCCTGTCAGCACTTTCCCCTGCCCCACCCACCCCCACCTCCCACCCTCATTCTCACCCCCCTTTGGCTTTGTCCATGGGTCCTTTATACATGTTCCTTGATGACCCCTCCCCTTCTTTCCCCCATTATTTCCCTCACCCCTCCCTTCTGGTTACTTCAGTTTGTTCTTTATTTCAATGTCTCTATTTATATTTTGCTTAACTGTTTTGTTGATTAGGTTCCACTTACAGGTGAGATCATATGGTATTTGTCTTTTCAAACCCACTGTGTTCCTGGGAAGGCCTTTATCCTCCCACCAAGCAGGGAAAGCTTTGTCTTGAACAGTCCTGCCTTTGCTAGCCACCATAGAGCTCACCAGGGTCTGGTCAGCTAGTGTTCAAGGGGCCGTATGGCTGCACCACCCCCTGTCAAAACTATGGAGGGCGGGTGGTGGAAGAGGGTGGGAAAGGGGCCAGGCTGACACTGCAGCTGGGCATTTTGCCGAGGTGGGCCACAGTTTGCTCATCTGGGAAACAGGGACATAAACAACCACCAGGCACAGGGACATCTGGAGAACAAAATGAGACCAAGTATATCTGGAAAACACTTACAAAGGCAAACCATACTAACCCCAAGCAGTCTTTTCACACCTGGACCAAAGAAAAGACAATTACCTTGATACTTTGGGGGGAGAAAACCTGTTTTGAATATAATTACTTTTACTTTTACTTGGAAGCTCTCTAACCAGTCTCAGGAGGGTTAAAAATGAGGAAGGGGGACAGATATATGCTGAAAACGGTAGCAAAAATCAAACCAATTAAAGTTTTACATCATGCTCCATCCCAAATTTTTAATCAAACTTGCCCCCATGTTTTCTCTTTAGTTGGTCATCTTGGCAGAAAATTTCCCATGTTATTTAAACGTGCTGAGCTTTTATGCTCTGGCATAGCTGCAGGCACTGGGATCACTTTTGTGGAGGGTGGGGTGATGCGCTGGAGGAGGAGAAGAAGTAGACAGGAACAAAGGGCCAAAGTTCAGAGCCTGAAACAGAGGTGGGAGGCCCTGGAGAGCTGCACAGACCCACGTACACACACCGCGGAGCAGCAGCAGGAAACAGGTGTGCACAACAGGCAAGAGTTGCAGAAAGTGCATCTCCGCACAGAAACCTCCAGCCGTTTATGTACAGTCAGTTATCTGCAGGGTGGAAACCACTACAAATGCTTCCTAGTCTATTTCCCTGGCTCCAACAGGGCTACAATTGAGTTTTTTCTTCTCCTTATAAAGACCAGAAAGCAATTTTCACAAACTTTGTTGCCTTCTCCATTTCCAGCATTTAACTACCCTCAGTGCCGGAAAGGTCTTTCTGGATGTAATGAATCTCTCAAGTCAGAGGCCATGGGAGCCTCCTCGCCCTCTGGGCCCTGCGTTTGGGAGTCTGCAGCGATAGCCTCCTCCTTCCCAGTTGGAACCCTTCCCATCCATGAGGGCCTACGCCATAGGGGCTTCCTATTGAAAGGAGCCTTTAGACATCTGTTACCAGAGCCCTACCTCTCCCTGACGAAGGGAGCTGTCCCCAGAGTGGCTACACAGCGACTGGCCAGAACCATCTCCTGTGCTTCCTCTTTTCTTCATAGAGCTGGTGCTCCAAAATTTCATGTTCTCAGCTCCTCTGAAGAAATACATAAAAATATGCTATCCACAGAAGACAAGCCAGAGTGGGCCCAGGAGCATGATCAATGTCAGGACCTGGGTGGCATATCTACCCGCCTCTATCACTGGTGACTTCAGCCTTCTTTTATCAAATAGTCATAAAGTGTGATACGGTAATAACACTTGTAAAACACTTCAGAGTTCACAAGAAGCATTCTTTCACATGGTATCTCATTTAATCTTCAGTGTGTCCATTTAAAATATACATTATCATCCCCCACTTTACAGATGAGGAAACAGAGCCAGCTAATGATGTACTCAAGGTCAGATCAACCGCAAGAGTAGAACCCATATGAAAGCCAGGCATCTGCCTTCAAATCTCATGCTATGTGACCACACATGGCCTCCTTTACCAAAGAGAGCACTGGACTTGGAGTTGAGAGACTAAGGTGTGAGCCCCGCCTTGGCATCCACAGCCACGTGAACATGGCAGGTTTCCTAACTTCCCAGGCTCAGTCTGTTCTAACATGAGACAAGGAGGTCGGGTGAGCAAGGACTTATGAAAGTGACTCCCAGCTCTAACGGGGACTATCTCATCTTTTGTTTCTATGCATATTTTATTTTTACTTATTGGATGTCCAGGTATTTTCCTTACTTCCTCCTTTGTGGATTATTCACTAGAACAAAACATTTAATTATCTCCAGTGTGCCAGGTACAGAGGTAGAGGATCAGCAAAGACAGATGCAGCCCCACCCTGACGGAGCTTCTAGTCTAGTGGGAGAGCCAGGGGCTAAACAAACAATCAGTCAGAAAAGATACATACTATGCCTGCAACAAGTCCCCAAGGGAAGGAATACGGTACTGTGAGAGCCACTGCAAGGGGACTTGGCCCTCCCTGGGGAAGTGAGCCTTGAGCCACCATCCAAAGGAGAGGGAAGAGTGGTGGAAGAGCATCCAGGCAGAGGAAACATCCTGGACAAGCCCACATGGAGAAAATGAACAAGGCAAGGACAAGGGTTGGAAAGATCAGTGGAAGTGGAACAGGGAGGAGGGCATGGTGGCAATAAGGATGGAGGAATAAGTAGGCAGGGTCTGGGCCAGGCCAAAAAAGGTCAGGTTAAAGGGAATAGTTCTTATCCTAAGTGCACTTGAAACCCACTGGAAGGGTTTAAGAATCTAGGGTGCCAGGATGATGTGACCAGGGTACCTTCAGGTAATGAAGAGGAATTTTTACTGTAAACCTGCTCCTAATGAGCTCTGATCACATGCTCAAACAAGCTGAACAGAATCCCACTCAGCTGGACACTGAGTTTCTGGGGAAAACACAGGCAACTGTTCACTCAGGCTGTCCCCTGGTCTAGGAAAGCATGCCTTACTCTGTCCTCCCATTCTTTCAGCCAATGCGTCACTGCTGTCTGGGTGGCTCCCCCCACTACAGGGTTGGCCATGGAGGTACACCACTCAGATCTCCTTCAAGAGGACTTGCTGCAGGGAGCAGAGCTGACACCCCAGCTGCCACCCCTATGGATCTACCACTGTAGTCACACTGAGGCCACACAAGGCTCCCACAAGGCTCCCCCCAGCCAGTGACCAAGATCATAGGAGCATTAGCACAGGCCATTCCTGCACAATGCAAGACTCTTCCAACAAGCAAATCTTGCTTCAGGACTTCCATCAGCCTGGCAGAGATTGTCTCAGAGCTGTGCTATAGGGAGGCTCTTCCTCTCCAATTCATCCTCCCTCACTCCTTTCACAGATGCCAGACCTGCACGAAGGTCTGATTACTACACACTCTCTCTGCACACTCCTGCTCCCTCCTCCTTTCTCCTTTGCAAGCATTTCTCCCAATCAGGTTCCGGCACACCTACACTCCTCACCCTGCTTCCATTCTCCTTCCCCACCTCAGATGACTCCTCCTAAGACAACTGAGAAGACCCCCACTCTGTTTGCCTTACTTTCACAGAGGTTCTCAGGCAGCACACCCTGTCACTTCTTGTAGCATCTTGCCTAACAGCTAGGCTTCCAGCCATATTACAATGTCAAGGCCACTGGTTTCTAGGGAAAGGCATAGATAAGCTTTGGCAAAGCTGTGGTTCCTCAAAGTCAATTGAACCAAGGGGTTCCTAAGAGCAGAGTTTTCAAACCATACCCAGGAAACCCATGTACTTAAAGATGTTCTATGTGGGTCCGACAAAGGGAAGGCTTGGTAGGCAGGGCTCCAGGGCCTCTAGCTCCACTTTAACCAGAAATGCTCTGTTTTTATCTATTCTGTTTTGTTTGGTTTTGCTTTTGATATTGAGATCCTACATAAGATGTCATTGACAAAAATAAAAATAGTTTCGTTGTCCTAAGTAAAAACATGTAATTTGAAAACCATTCTCAGGGAGTTTCTGGTAATCCCAGGCTACTCATTGAAAACAACAACAACAACAACAACAACAACAACAATGTAATATACAACTTTCAAAAATTATCAAAATGCTGATCAGATAGTAAGAAAATAATAGTTTAGCGCCAAAGGGAATCAGGAACCCAGAGAAGTCATTTTCTGAATCTGGCAAATTTGAACTTTGACAGCCTGGAAGGGTTACAGAAATATAAACCAATGTCCAGAAACTGCACAAAATGGGGAGGCCAAAAGCAAACTCTTCGCACAATAATCTGGGACCCTCTGGGTGAGAGTGAACCAGAATTTGACTAGTCCTAAAGAGGACCTGTAGGTTGGGTTTGAATTACCTGTTACTGAAGGAAACTCAAACATTTAAATTGGTTTGGGAGGTGGGTGGTTCTAAACTTATAGTGCCTGCAAATATCTGCCAGAAAAAAAGTAAAATTTATCTCTAGAGGAAGGTATCTTATTCATCTCAGCCCTATATAAATGGTTTTCCTATACAATGACCAGCACACAATCAAAGATAACAAGGCAGACTATAAAATCATGAATGAGAAGCCAAAGAACTGATGGATATAAACAGATCTTGTTCCCTCAGCTCTGAGACCTTGTTGGGACTAGAAGAATCTCCACTGGGTTAGAGTAACCTAGTTGGTTTTGCTGGAACCACCACCCTGGAACCTGACCAGCCCTAGTTATAGTCTTATTCCTAGCAAAGTGGGAGCCTCCATTCTCTAACCAAGAAGCTCAGCTCCCATTACTCTCTAAAGGACATCCTCAGAACCTGGGCATATGATCCTACAGGTAACCTTGTGCTTTCAACACAGGGGAAAAGTTTTACAAGTATGTCCCTGTGGGAAGATGGAATCACTTCCACCAAAAAGAGAACAGTGCTTCCATTTCAGGCTATGATGCCCACATCAGAGCCCCTCTTTTCCACTTTGTTCCTCCTCCCCAATAGTTCTGACCCTGCCTGCCCTCCCTCTTGATCAAGACTGCTCTCCTAATTAAAATAAACAAATGTCAGGAAGCAATTACTGCAGAGAAGGAGACAGATGGTAGAATGGTGGCATTCTGGTATTGCATTAAGCAGTAACTTGCTATCTCTTCAAAGTTTATGCACTTTAATTAAGCATCGTTACAGACAGGTTCAATGAGCTTTGGAGTGGGGTTTATCAAATTAGCTTCTTGCAGGGCTGAGGCTGTGTGATTGCAAGAGGTGTTCCTGATGCAAACCTCAGCTGCATGAGAGGGCCTGGAAAGGGAACAAAGGGCAAGAAGCCCCAAACTCACCCTCTCTGTAGGTGAAAGGGGGAGATGATACTCTACTCACAGGAGCAGGAATAGTGAAATAGATAGGGATAGCCTAAGTGAACACTGGGGTAGGGAAGGCAGACATCCCCCAAGTTGAGCATCAGCATTTCTCCTTCCTGTGTGTGCTATACAAAGGATTCTGGCCCAAAGGGGAAGGATCAGCATCTGGGAAGCAGTAGAAAACAGCAGTTAAATCAGACAGACTTGGGTTCCAATCCTTCCTGCATTCCAAATAGCACTAGGTAAATTACTTTACTTTTCTGTGCCTCAGGGTTTTTTCCTTCATTTGCAAAATGGAAGTAATAACAATTATTGAATATTCACTATGCATCAGGCACCATTCTAAGCACTTTATGTGTTTACCTCATTTAATCCTTCTTCCAACAATCCTAGAGGCAGGTATGATCATTACCCCACTTAACAGATGAGAGGCCCAAGGCACAGGGAAGGCAAACTTGCCCAAAGCCACACAGCTGCTAAATGGAAGAACCAGAATTCCAACCAGGCAGTCTGGATCCAGAGTCCATGTTCAGACATAGACACAAAAACCACAAAACAAAATAAGAGACTATTTTCTACTACTCAGCAAGAAAATCAAATAAACCACTGCCATATGCAATATGGATAAATCTTAAAAACAGTACACTGAGCAAAACAAGATATGAATATGAGTCCATTTCTATGGAATTCTAGAAAAATCAGAGCCAATAAACAATGACAAAAACTATATCAGTTGTTGCCTGGGGCCAGGAGTGGGAATAGGAATTGACCACAAAGAGATACAAGGAAGCCATGTGGGATCATAGGAATGTTCTATATCTTGATTGTGGTGTTGGTTACACAAGTGTGTATATTTGCCAATACTCATTGAACTGTACACATAAAATGGATGCAGTTTATTGTTCGCAACTTATACCACACACACACCTCTTAAAAACCTTGTATTGAATGACTGAATACAAAAATATGAATGGCAATTATCCTTGTGTGGTGGGATTCATTCAACAAATGTGTATTAAGCACGTATTATGTGTCAGGAAATGTGCCAGGTGCCAGTGACATATCAGTGCAAACAGATTAAGGAACTTTCTTCCTTTGAGGATTATAAATTCTGTTGGGGAGAGATAGGTAATGAGTAAACACATAAGTATAACAATTAATATGCCCAGTGGTGATAAGCACTCCGAGAAACTGGGAGTGCTGGGGGATGCAACTGAAAGCACGGGCTCAGGGAAGGACTCCTGCTCAGCAGCAAGGCAAGTGTGCAGAGAAAGGAAAGTGGACAAGGTAATCATGGCTGCCATGAGAGCAGGTCCATCCAGCCTCTGTGTTCTGCAGCTCTTCCCCTTGGTTTCACACCTAAAGGCCACCTCTCAAGCACACATGAGTCCCAGCTGCTGCCTCATTTCCCTTAGGCTCTCCAGACTCTCCCTGCCTCTTCTGCCTCTTCTTCTCACAGCCATCGTAGACCTGCCCACCAAGATCTCCAGGCCCTCCTCTCCTCCCTCTGCTCATGTCTCCACCCACATACACACAACTCCCAGGCAAGCCTTCACACCTTACTTCACCCCACCTGCTTGGTTTAGAACATCTTGCCACCTCCCAGGTACAGATTCATCTCCTTCAGATAGGCTCTATCAGGAAGGAAAAAAAAACAGACAACCTCCTGGGAGCAAGGCTTGGGAGGTCTGTGTGGCCAGGATACCAATTTCGTCCCAAGTGAGATGGCCAGTGTGTGGGTCCAGGGCTTCAGGTAACTATCAATATTAGTGATCATCTATCAAGGAAGATCCTGGGATTATAAAACTGAGTATACAGTGTCATGAAGACACATATGTAAACTATAAATTAAATAATGTGTGATGCTTATATAAATAGAAATGCCTCATACCAATCACAGCAGTACTTGCTGTGAGCTTACCATGTGCTGGAAGGGGAACCCCACCCTCACTATGCATAATGCCGTATAATGCTCACAATAGCCTTATGAGGTAGGTAACTTATTATTCCCATTTTACAGATGAGGCTCAGAGAGGTTAAGTAACTTGCTCAAGGTTAGACAACTTAATTAAGTGCCATAATTAGAACTAGAATCATGTCTGTCTCACCTCAAAGCCTCCAGACTAACCACTATGATGAAATATGTCCAGACATGGAAGTAGCTCTGGGGAAGAAGTGTTATCTGTGTTCACTGTTATGGGGATGGCTATAGATAGAAGATGCTCATTCTAGATCCTAAAAGATAAATAATTGATTTGAAGGTTCATAAGGGGCAAGAGAGACTGGAAGGAAAAAGGAAGAAGAAAAAACTAGGGATAAAAGGAAACATGAGGAAAAGTGTGGTATGAAAGAGCAAAATTTTTAGTATTGTTGGAGGCACAGTGCCAAGGGCAGGAGGATGGAGAACTTAAGTTTGGAGAGGTCAACATGGGCCCAATTTTGAAAGACCTCTAGGTCAAGCTAAGAAGGTACATATTTATTTTACTTTTTATAAACCCTTATGTAGTAGGTACTACATACTAAGCACTTTTTAAGTGCTTCACAAATATTAGTTCCTTTCATCTTTATAACAACCCCATAAAGTAGGTATTATTATCAGCCTCAATTTTATTGGTGAGGAAATTGAGGAACAGGGAGGTTCCATAATCTGCCCAAGATAACTCAGCGAGTGAATGGAATTCAAACCCAGGCAGTCTGACTCCAGAGTCCAGATCTTAGCCACTGCCTATTGCACACTGAAGAGATTTTACAGAGAAGGTAGTATTTTATGCAAGGAGTGGTATCATCAGGTATGGGTTTTCTTTCACCCCATCCCACACATGGTTTATGGGAAAGGAAGAGGAGAGGAAGGAAGAAAAGAATGGATGGTGGGAAGACCAACTGAAAAGGCAGCATGGTGTTCTAGTTGAAAGTTGATAATGGCCCATTGGCAAGAAAGACACAGAAGTGCAAACGGAGGCCACAGATATTAAAAAGGTAGAACCAAAGGGGTGCAATGACTAAGGGGGTGGGGAAGGAGGGATGCTGAAGCTGGCTTCCACCTTTCCTGCTCACATTCCTGGGTAGACAGGGATGTTGCCCACTCAGACAGGCCGGAAATTATGACAAAGCAGACTGTGGTATGTTAACTTTGATTCTCAGTTTACCATTGATTGTCAGTTGCAAGAACCAGTAGGCATTTGCATATGTACGTCTGAAACCAACAATGTTGGTTTCATAAATGTTGAATTTGACGTGCCTGTAGGTGGAGAGGACCAGAATATGGGTGGTCTAATGTCTATGTGAGAATTCAAGGTAGAGGTACCAATGGGGAGTCATCCACCCCTGAAGAGTAGTGAAAACCACAGGAGTAGATTAAGATCACACAGAGAGAGGAAGTAGAGTATAAGGAAAGAGGCTGAGTGGCAAGGCTCTAGAAAACTCAGACACTTAAGGGTCACCTAAAAGAAGTGAATCAAAAAGACAGAGTGGGTCTTTATAGCCTTTAAGAAACAAACACTCCTTGTAGGTCTGTGGCTGAGTAAGGTTTTTTCTGAAGTTCAACCTGGTAGAATGGGAAAAGCAGCCAGGAGACCAACTCATATGATCTGGGACAAGTAGCTTTACATCCCACAATTTGAGCCACAATTTGGACTTAATGATCTTAAATGTTCCTACTAATTATCAATCTGTGAAACAGGTCAAGAGGAAGACCATGAGTTGACCCCAGCATGGGGTCTGTTATACCAACCCAGGAACATTTAGGAAGGTAACTCCATAGAAAGAGTGCAGATGAACCAACCAAAGTAGCCACCATCAGGGAATGGAAGCTGTCCCACCTCAGCCTTCCACCATACTTGGCTTTGTCTATTTTAGCTTCTAGGAACCTTTGTTCCTCACAACTTACAGAGAGAGGATCATTCTTCACAGGATAGCCTGTGCCCTGCCATGCCCTGATCATTCCCTTGATTACCTTTTCTTATACTATACACTTCACTTGTTTTAAGAGCTCCTCTCTGGCCTTGAATTCCAGCTCTCTCCTACCCTAACCACTGCCTCCTCTGGACACACCCTCAGACGAAAGTGTGATGCCCAAGGAGAACTCAATCTCTCAATCCTCATAGAGCCGAAGACCAACAAGGTAACACAGCATGGGGCCTTTAGTATGAAGGTGAAATGAATTCTCCAGTTCTCAAAGTTCTCCTCATTCACTTGTGATGAGAGACATACATGAGAAAAACCATGCCATTGAGTACCCACGACTAGGAAAATAAGGGCATCTCCATATGAAAACCCAAGTCTGGGGAAGATAAATCCATTCTACCATTAACTCATCTCTCTGCCAGCTGTCCTGCTTCACCTCCTGTAAAACAAAGTTCAAAATTCCCTCTCACTCCATATATCAGTTAATAATTGTCATAGTTAAATGAAAAACAGACCAACACTGACCTCTCCCCACCCCCATCACTTATCCTACTGTTCAGAGAGCTAAATGATCCACTTCTATCCAAACTCTAACCAAGCAACTTTAAGTACTTCAAAACCCTCCAAGTCTTCTATACATCACCTCGGCCAATCAAACATACCTAAAACACGATATGCTACACCATCCCAGTGGGACATTCTGCTGCGGGGAAAAAGACATTGGCTTGAGCAAGTGACAGTTTGCCTAGACTTCCACTTCTCATCGGTAAGTGAGGGGACTAACATAGACTTCTGTCCCCAGTATGCTTATCATCATCAGAAATACACAAACACAACCCAATCAGTCCCTGCAGAGGATATTTAGACATTAGTCCTCTGGCATTCCATGTTTTCAGTCTCCAAACACCACCACCAATGGTTCTGAGATCCACTGGTGTCCTGGATGGTGTATCCTACCTACTCTGTGGTCCAGGGCAGTGGGCACCAAAAATAGGTTACTTTCCCCATCACCTTGTGCTGCTAAGTCCACCAAAAGGGCAGAAGGGCAGGTGAAAGCTATTCTTGATCTCCTCTTTGACTCTTTAGCCCTTGTTATTAACTGGGTCTGCAAATTTCCAAGTCCTAGAAGCCTCAAAGAATGTAAAAAGACTCGATACCTTGTCAAGTCCTTGGGAGAATCTAAGTGACCCAGAACCCAGTTATCGGAGTTCTTTATTCCCATGTGTAACCTTTTAGATTTTACTTGCTAACATCTGCTTTGTGTATGATTACAATAGTAATAGATGGACCTGTTAAAAAACATTTGAAATACAGGGGGGTGAAATTATAATTACACCAGTCAAAAATAATTAACATTAATCTTTATAGTCTTTTTCCTATGCACATATTATTTAATTGAAACCATAATGTACATATTATTTTATAGCCTGATTTTTCCCTCTGCCATTAAATTACTTTAATGATTGCATAGTATTCCATTATCATCATTAATTTAACTCACATCCCCTTGGAAGCACTTAGGCTATTTTAATTTTTTAGCTCTTATAAAACTGCAACAAATATTCTTTAAAAGATATTTATATATATATACGTCTTTCCTTAGGGTAGAGATCGAGTGTTTTTGCATTACACTGACAAAGGGAAAATCAAAAGAGGCCAATAAAGAAAAACAAATCGAGGTAGCTAACATCTTTTTTCCATACAATGCCAATAAATCCATTCCTACATGCTTACACTCCTTAGAACCGCTCAAGGATGACCCAGTAAAATGCCTTTCTTCTTTGTCCTATCATCTAGGCAAAGATTAGCAAAAATACATTGTAGAGTATTGGAAAATGGTTACTCCTTAACGGCAGGTAAAATGGTAACATAGCCTAACCTTCAGAGGGAGAAACAGTAATATTTCTAAATATAGAAAACATAAGGTCTAAATATCCAATGATAGCAGGTAAATTATCACATCTATATCACAGAATGTTTTATATCCTTACACCTTTTAATTAAAGATTAGAGAATCCTGACACATAAGATGCTCACATTATAATACTGAAAGTAGGAAAATTAGACTGTGTACAGTGTTTTTCACATCTGTAAAAAAGAAGTGTACACAATCTCATACACACACACACACATGCACACATTGGAGAAATCGACACCATAATGGTATGTGGTGGGAAGAGGGTGATTTTTGCTTTGGCCTCAGTGCTTTTCTAGGATTTTAAGGTTTTTCAGTATTGTGTACCATTTACATTACAAAAAATCACTGTGTGTTAATAGTGGTAATAAAAATGATCAAATTAGTCATCAAAGTAAAACAAAATTCACTTGAGTTTCTAGGCTGAGGTGAGGCAGTCCACTGTGTCTCCCTTCTCAACCTCTCCACTTTTGGCTCTACCCAACAGGGAAAACGAGAACCACGGCACTAGCTAGGAGAGAGCCGGCGACGTTTCCCGCCCAGCACTGAAACTGAGCCAAGTCACTGAGAAAGTCGGGGATCAAAGAAACACATCAAACCTGGGAGTCGGAGCCAAACACCAGGCTACAAGTCACTCATGTCTAACCCCAAAACAGTATCACTGGGAGAAGACTCTATCCAGCTCCAGTGCAATGAACGCTCCCCCAGGCCCCAGGATGCCTCGTTTCACACAGGGGGGAGGCTGAGCAGAGAGGAGGGGCCTCCCTCACAAACCAGCCTTCCTCTGTACACCTGGCATCTCACTCCTGCCCACAGCCCACAGCCAGGCCCCCAGGGCATGCTGTACCCCTCTTAGCCCTGCTCAGAGGGCCCTCTCTCTCTGGAAATAGGAGAGGAAACATCTCATGTGTGAAGAGGAAGGCACAGGGACCCAGGTGTGAACCTTTGCATATTTGCATCTTCTTCACAAATGTCCTCAAAGAGACAAGCCCCCAACCCAGCCAGAGCAGTAGAGTGGGGTCATGGCCCCAACCAGGGCTGCATCCTGCACGTCTCTGCTTGCTGACTGTGCAACTGTATTCAAGCATTTGGTGTCTCTGCACCTCCATGTCCTCTTCTAGGAGGCAGAGAAGAGTGAGCCTATCTATCCCATCAGATTACTGTGCTGATTAAGTTGAATAATTCACATGGAGACTCTCGCCCCGCCCCATGCATGGTACATGGTAGTTGGAAATTGGTTCCATTTCCCTTTCTTGCCTTTGTCCCTGGAAAAGGCCAGGGGCTCTGAGCTGACAGGGACATGCTTTCCACCCCCCACCACCAAGCGCTCCCTCTCTGGGTGTTAGGAGACCGGGCTTGATGTAAGGGATCTGTTTAGCCTACTTGACCAAAATAAAGAGAGCAAGAAGGTCCATCACTGTCATTTATTTTTCCCATCTAGCTGATTTTTTTTTTTCACAAGGATCAGAGTTAAGAGTTGGGAGGGACTTTAAGGTTACCTTGTTGAACCTCCCACCTTAGAGCCCTGACAGGTGACATCCCAGGGAAGCCCCCAGTGGCACCTTCCGGTTACATCCAGCCCCGGCACTTGACAAACATCCCATCATTTTACTCCTGACATCCCTGGAAATGGTAAAATAATGCGGCAACATCTTCCACCAAGAGGGAATCCACAAAGTCCTTTTGCAGAGGCTGATTTAAATTCCTTCAGTTCACATTTCTTTTTTATTTTAAAAATTCTGTCAAATCCTCTCTGGCTGCAGACAGGAACAGGTGTTTCCTGCATTTTCAGGCAGGGAAATGGAGTCATGCTCATTTCAAACCACCCAGCCTTTCATTCTCCTCCTATTCCCCCCTGGGGACGGCATTCTGCTCTCCAACCCTGGAAGCTGGGACAAGGCCCACCCAAGGCAGCATCACACTCCTGAGACAATGGTGGGAAAGGAGGCTCAGGAGGGATCAAAGGGAGACCACTATGGAGTTTCTTCCCTTCTGAGCGGCATCCGAAGCAGCCGCCCATTCTTCCCACTGGTCAAGGCCCTCACCTGAAATGGATCTTAGACTCAACGGCCTTAGTTGCTGTCACTTATTCCCATGCTGTTGATCTCGCTCAGACAGAGGCTTTAACAGTGCACCCCCAGTCACACTTTCTCCTTGGGGCTCCTGGGACACGACTCCGAAAAGAACGGAGAGCAGCAGGTTGCGTGTCTGACAATGTCACAGCCACCCTGGCTCTGCCCACAGCTCCACGTCTCGCCAGCCCCTGAGCTCCCTTGCCGAGATGGTGATATTTCTCCTCTCTCCTCCACCTTCTGCCTCCAGCCCGAGACTTGTCAGCAGCCCCTTCATGTAGCAAACACACAAGTTGGTTTGGCTTAAAAGGTCAATTGCAGCAGATTTGTACGTGTTCTCTGCCTCTGATGCCAAAGTTCCTCAGAAGCAAAGGAGTACAAGCCGTCCTGGGTGCAGATTCCCCTGCTCCCACCCCCGCTCCTCACTCCTCCGCCACACCCCTTCGCCTGAACAGCGTCTTCAGCCAAGGAAGGGCAGAACGCTCACAGGCTGGGTGTTTCTCCACTGCCTTGCCGGCATTGGGTCCAAAGCTTGGCACACACATCTGTTCAAGTCACCTAGTGGGAACCATCAGACACGTAAGCCCCAGAGGACAGATGGAGAGAGTTGGGGCTGGGGAATGACTCCTTCGGGCAGATTAACATCTGTCCTCAAAAGACTTGACAGTGTACAGAATTTAGCCTGGTCCAATGTCAGGGAGCCTGTTTGGCTACATTCTTGGGAAGTCATTTCTATTAATGAGGCACCTGTCCTAAAATGCAGTTCTCAAATCAGGGTCCAGGGCCTCTGGTGCTCTGGGAGATTCTTCCAGATGGTCGCAGGGTGTCACTTCCAATATTAATGCTTAAAATGTGACAGCATCAACACTTCTGTTTTCAGTGTGACGTAACCATGGCCTTTTCTTGGGACATCTCTGAAAACCACAGTGTGTCACCACAAGAAGCAAGCAACCTTAGAGGGTTCCAAATCCACCTTCATTTCACAGATGAAGAACCTGAGTCTGGGAACCAGAAAGAGGTGGGCCACAGCCTATGAGACTAGTGAACGGTAGGGCCAGAGCCCCAGTTTGGGGTGTCCTTCAACCACACTGGACCACAGTAAGGAAACACCCAGCAAAACCCATTATCTCATCATAGAACATCTCCAGTGCAAGTCCCAGTGAAAGTTTATTGTGCGGCAAGGGTGAGTGGGGCTACTTGACTATGGGGAACTTTGCCTGAATCATTGGAGAACCACTGTTGTTAATTGGATTAAATCAAAGAGGATTTATTAAGTGTATTTTTTTCATTACACAGTAGGCAGCCAGCAAGTTCAGGGTTTTCTCTCACCCTGAGAGGTGTAGGCTCTGCCCAGGACCCCACACCACCACTTACCTAGTTCCCTCTACAGCTATGATTCTCTGTCACTAGCATGCATCTGAACTCCCTGGGAGAGGTTTTAAAACACAGCTTGCTGGGCCCCATCCCCAGAGTTTCAGAATCAAGATGCCTGGGGTGGGACCAAGAATGTGCATTTCACACAAGTTCTCAGGTGACCCTGGGACCCATGTTGAGACACGTACTTGAGTTTCACTAAGACTGACACTTGATTTCTATGGGCCCCCCCACCCCCAAGCTGCACGTCCACAACCAACACACACTTGTTCAGTCTCCTCCCATGGCTGCAGCCTTATCTGATGGTTCTGCCCAATTAAGATGACTTGCTCATGCTACAACATAATCGATTGCCCCATTAACAGATGGCTGGAGATTCAGGCTGGCCCCCTTCCCGACATCGCCTGTCGTTGTGCACAAATTTCCCCCAGTCCAGACAGAGCAGATGAACCAGCGAGGAGTTTCCAACCACCATTCGGACAGCAAACCATTCCGGAAATGCCCCCCATTATACCCACTTTGCCAGGGATTGCTGGACCCCAGGGGCTATCACAATCTGGTGTGGAGACCCCCGAGGCAGCCCACACCCTTGGTCTCCTCCATCCATCCCCAATTTCCAAGGCTTTGCTTCATTTCCAGAAGCAGCTGGCAGTCTCCTGCTGCAGGTACAAAAGACTGTGACATCCATTCCAGGGGGACAGCCACTTCTGAATAATGTATTTTGTCCCTGGCTCAGAGCAGGTTGGGTTGCCTCCACCTCAGAAAGGGCAAGGCAGCTGCTCGCATCAACAGGTGCTTTCCAGCGAGGCAGCCTTCTGGGCTCGGCAAACCTCCTGGGACACGGGTTGCTCCCTGGGACACAGCCAGTGAGGAAATGGGACCCCAACTGAGGTTCCATGTCCAGGTGCATATTAACCAATAAAGTAGCAGAGTGGCCATGTGGTCAGAGAAGACAGGACCCATGGTCCACTCACCTTGGGAATCAATTATTCACAGTCCAGTATCCTCATCTCTAATACAGGGAAATAATGATACCTGCTCCATAGCTCTGTTCACAAAAACTTTTTTAAAATGCCTGTGAAATGCTTAGAAGAGCAACTGGCACAATAAATGTGTGCTGCTCTTACTATTGTTGTGATCAAGGAAAACCAGAAGGCCCTGCACCTGGCTCAAACTGCCACATTTCAAAGGTCTCAGGGAGTAGAGCCTCGGATTCAACAAGGACCACAGTGGACAAACTGGCTGGATGCCTTTGTGAGCATCCCAGGCACCCACTAACTCCTCATCCAACTGCCAGGAGTTCTAGCTGAGATCTACCCTCTGGTTCCTGCACTTGCTCCTCTTACATGAGGCCTCTCTTGCTGTGTTCTAGATTGTTCACCTTGGCCTCTCATTAAAGTCCATTTTAAGCTATAATGTAGGTTCTGACAATGTGCTTCTGCTGGTCTCAACACTGTGCCCATTTCTGGCATCTCTAGAATTTTCCTTGGAGCCCAGAGTCCTTTCCCAAAGCCAGGGATCAGCCAGAGGTTGTTTACCTCCATCATCACATGACAAAGACATGCCCTCCACCTGGACTGGGCAGGAATCTGACAGCCAGAAACCAAGCTAAGGAATCTTCCAGGAATTTTTCTCAAACTACAGGAAATGAGCTGACATCTGAAGTTTGACTGGGGCTACCTGAAATGAAACACAACTCTAAAGCCTGCTCCCAGCTATCCAGTTGAGAAAATTCTCTTTTGTTGCCCTCACTTAAAGGCTGGACCACCCAGAAGGAACTTGGGCTGTTTCATATACCTTAGATTTTCAGGAAACAAAGACTCCTCCAGACAGGATATGGGTTTGTTGGGACAACAGGCTGGGACCACAAAGCCATCAGCAAAGGAAATTACTACACCTTCTTTTCTCGTTTTCTTTCCTTCATGTCACTGTTGCTTTGCTCCTGGTGCCATGCTCCATTCTCCCCTTTCTGCTGGTGGTCATTTTCTAACCTCAGTTAAATCATGATCTTTGAGCTCAGAAACCCCTACCATCGACTCTTGAGGGAGCAGAACCATCAGCTGGCTCATCTTTTTTAAGCTCTTGATGGCAGGACAGAACATGGCCAGGCAGCCATAGGGGCTCAGGCCTGCTACAAGCCACAGCGATGGGGTGGGGGTGGCCAGGTCACAGTATACCAGCAGGGCTGCTGTCCAATCAATCAGCAGGGTGATGGGAAGGGCAGCTCAGAAGATGGTGTGGCTGATCAGGGAGCAGAAGAAACAAAAAATCAAACATACATGCCAGGCATAAACCAGGCCAGCAGAGCACTTCCCCACCCGGAGCTGTGCCCACACTGTAAATTTGTAACCAGCAAGACAGTAGCCAAAGGACAAGTGTAAACAGGGTCTGGCTCTGGGGGCTTTCCAAAAGTGGGCACAAATTCCATCTGGGTCCTATCTACTCCTCAACTGAAAACATTTTCAAATGTCCTCCACTCTGGGTTAGAAGAGCTATAAGGTGGTTCATGATTTTTTAAATATGCAGGTAGGCACTAAATCAATGTTTCAGAATGGACAATAGGAAAGGATGGAGGAGGGAAGGAATTAGATAAGACAGCCACATCTGCCACATCTTGGAGGTGATTTAGAAGCCATCCCCTCTCCTCCCCGATCTGGCTAGGAAAGAAGGATGGAATGGGAAGAAAATGACCCCAGTGATGTCTCAAAAAGATAATGCTGGGTCACAGATACCTTGGGGGAAAGTGGAGCATGTCAGAGCCAACCTAGTTCTTCCCACCAAATGAGAGGGAGGCAAGACTGTAAATAACCACCCAGCAAAGCCCCACCAAGAAGAAAACAAGGGGGCTCATACCCTCTCTTGTCAGCCAGTCTTTCAAGCCTTGGACCACTTTAGAAATAGTCAGAAGCCCCCAGCAGGCCCAAAAACAGCAAGAGAAAAAGCAGAGTGAAAGGCCTAGTATGCCAGCAGCCTAGGAGTTCTGCAGGTTGAGCTAAGGCATAACCGAGAACCTCCCCAGCTATGGGTCCTGAGGCTTTGGGGAAGTCACAGGAACTGTGGCCCATCTGCAGAATCCTGCCATGCAGCCTTACAGAGTTGGGTAGAAGCCGGAAGAAGCGAGAAGGGGGGAACAGAGAGAATAAATGCCAGCATGTGGTTGAGCTCCATGAAAGCTGGTCTTCTCCAGCACCACAGCTAAAAGCAGTGGCAGCCTCCTGTATTGATTATGCATGCGTGCCACTGAGCAAACAGGCTGGCTGGGCAAGGGCTGAGGTCTGCTGGATAATTTATGTGCTGGCATTGGCATTCACAGAGCTGTGGGCAGAGTTCAAAGGAAAACGCTAGAGAACAGACGTTCAAGACACAAGCAAACTGCCACACTTGTGCGGCTTCCGGTAGGTGGGACAGAAAGGTCTCCTAAGGCAATCACACAGAGTGGTGCCAAAATATGTTTGCGTGACACACCACTCCCACTGCCTATGACACACCCTCTAGCTCTGAATCTCAGCGGATCCCTTGTCTGGTAGGCTCCTCTAAGACCAAGTCTGTGTCACCACCTGGAGGAAGTGTGACCTATACTTCCAAGTTGGTCTAAGTGACCTCTTATAACCTATGGTTGCCTTCATTGGAGGTTTCCAATTCATCCATCTGTTCACAGTGTTTCTGCCAAAGGAAAGCCTCCAATGTATTCAACTAAGACAGACCTCTCATTAGTTCAAACAGCTCCCTACACTTCTCCTTCATAGCTTTATCCCAGTTTGTACTCAGATTTTCAGTACTTATTTGGTCACTTTCCCTCCCCCAGGCCCCACGTGTAAGCTCCATGAGGAATAGGACTTGTTGGCCCCTTTTACCACTGTACCCACCCTAGTACCAGGCCTGCACTGACACTCAACAGAGAGTGACTTAACAAATGAATACATTAGTCCTATGACAACATATTATGGTCATATTGATTGCTCTTTCTTCCCAACTAGGTTGTGAGATCTTTTAGGGCAACGTCAGTTGTCTTTTCTCCCCAGCATAAGAAGCAAGGTGGAGTCAAGCTTTTCTGGTGCCCTTTGGTGATTATATCCCATCACCAAGATAACCAAACAACCCACCTTATTTTGTTCTTTCAGAGTGCTTAGTATAATTCCTAATCTATAACAGGTGTTCAGTGTCTATTTTCAGATGACTTACCTTTTAAGGAGCCCATACCTAAGACTGGCAATGTGTCCTCTATGCTAAACAGTGGCAAGTGTGCACCTGAGTGGTAGGGACACTGCCAAGCAGTCCCTCATGGCCACCAGGCATAGACAAAGACAGTATTTAGAGCAGAAGAAACCCCCAGGAAGTGGGAGACCTGAGTGTCAGTCCCCAACCTACACTCCCTGGCTGAATGACATGGGAAAGCATCAAACCCTGTGGCATGTAATTGTCTCATCTCTAAAAGTGGGGGCAGTCTCCCCTGGCTCCCAGACATCGAATCTGCCTTCCGTGTTGTGGTAACTAAATACAGCAGTCAGTCACATAGCCCAAGTTTGAACCCCACCTTCTCTGATGTCCAGCTGTGTGACCTTGGATGTGGTACTTGACTGAGATTTGAGTCTCAGTTTCCTCTTTGCAAAATAGAGCTAATAATAATCTAAAAGGATGGAATAAAATGATGTACGAAACGGACTTGGTTTCAAAGAGTGCAGGTAGCAGTTTATTGATGGCAGAAGGTGATAATGCAAAGACCATGGGCTTGGACTGAGATCTACTCTGGTTCGCTGAGTAACAATGGTCAAGCTGGGTTCTAAGGTTCAGTTTCCTCATCTGGAAAGTGGAAGAATCAAAACTTCTACTCAACCTGGCCAAGTTCACTCCCATCCAGGATACCTGCACTTACTGTTCTAAGCAGGGCAGCCCCCACCCCCCCGAGCCGGCAGCTTCTTGTGGCTTTCTTGCCATTCAGGTCTTAGCTCAGATGTCATCTCCTCAGATGGCTTTCCCTATACCTCTCCAAAGTCACCTACCTGCCCTTTACTTAGTTTATTTCCTTCCAAGCAACCAGTTCTGTCTGAAATTGTTTAATTTTTATGTGTTTATAGTTTATCATCTCTCTCATTAGAATCTCAGCTCTATGAAAGCAGAAAACATGGTCTATACTCAGCTGTGTCACCAGGGCCTAGGATGTTGCCTTGCACATGTTAGGGCTCAACAAACACTTAAGGGATGGATTAATTAATTAATTAATTAATTAACAAATGAACCAACATCCTCCAGAATCACTGTGAAGAAACAAATGGATAATGCAAATGAAAATGCCTAGCACAGTGCCTGGTTCATACTAGCCTCTTCATGTTCATTTTCTTTACTTTCCCTGGGAACTAATTTTTTAAGCACTGCAGTCCTTAAACATTAGCTCAGCTTGAGATTTTAAAACTTGCTTAAATTGAGCCAAGGTTACCAGACGGAAGAGGAAAAAGAGGGGGGGAGTCATAATTAACCTTCACATGCAGATCTCCACCAAGCACTTCTTAACACCTCTGAAATGTCTGAGCAACCGAGCCTCCCAGGATCCCCTGAGTGTTCCGGAAGACAGGTCATCAATTGAGCTACTTCTGCATCTGCACACGTTGCAAATCAGACACAAAGACAAATGACGCTCGATCCAGTGCCAAGGGGTCAGCACCAGCCAGGGTATAGATTGCAGGCTGGACCCCTGAGAGGACTCAAGTCTAAAATGCATGCCCAGCCAGGTACCAACCAGGATGGGGACTGAGATAATCACCTGAGGATACTGGAGCATCCTACTGTATTCTGTGAGTGCTGTCCCCTCCATTTAGCCATTTACCTCTGGAGTCCCTCTGCTCATTCTGGGACATCTCTGCTATCCTCCCTTTAGTCTACCCAACTTGGGTGGCTCTCTTACTCTGCCCAAGGTCCCAGGACAACATGGTAGATGAGCCTGTCCTCCCTTCTCCTTCCAGATGCCACCAGATTACCTCAGGTCAAGCAGCCTGACCATCAGGGAGGCAAAGGTGACAATAACTTCACCTTATCCACACATTCTAGACATCAATTTTCTAAGCCATTGAGACTCAGCTGCTCCAGAACTGAGAGGTAGCACATTGGAGGTCAAGAGGTCAAGGTAACTGGCAGGGCTCTATCCCCTCAATGAGCTCTTTCCAGTAGGCTGAGAATGAACTCTAGATGACAGCCAGAACTCACAGCCCTGACCTATTCCCAAATATACCAGGCAAGGCATAAGACATGCCAGATGTGAACCTTCATTTCAAATGTCAAGAAAACTCCACTGTTCTCTATATGCAGATACCACATTGCCTATCAAAATGCTCAAGCAAGGCCACTGTGGTATTAATCTGTGGTTCTGACCATTGCACTTGGTCCATTACACCCTGAAAACCGTTATCACATACAGAAAACAAACCAACATGGTTCAAATACCGTGCCCCTGACCCAAAGCCAGCTTGCATCACCTCTACTGGACTGGAGCATGGGCAGAGTCTCCTCTCTATTTCTATGGGCCAAACTGCAGAGGCAGAGGGGGGAAATTAGCCTAATGACCTGCTACAGAAAATAGGCACTAGGACACCAAGTCTAGCAGAACAGGTTGGGTGAGGCAGGGGGAGACACAAAGAAGATGGCAATGCCTCCAGTGCCTGGGGAGAGGGCTTTCCAAGGGCATGGGTTAACAGACAATTTTGAACGCCATTTTCTAGCAAGTTGGGCTGCAACCTTGACTGTTCAGTCCCACTTTCACTTGATACTTAAGTTTCTTAGTAAAAGAGAGAGCCAGTTCTATTGACAGGACAGAGCGCTTTACCCTTCACTCTGGCAGACTCCTTGGCAAGTCTGCACTTCCTAAATAGCACTGCCCTGACTCCCTGGGATCTTTACTTGGTGCTCTTCCAGCGTCCCCTCCCCAACTCTACAGTTTCTTAAGCTATGTTGTGTCCTGATTTCCAACCAGAACAACCTGCTGTGTGATTTTATGCAACCTTAACCTCTTTGAGCCTCAGTTTATGTATCCCCAGAATGGGTATTAAATTACACAGCTCTAAAGTTTAACTTTAGCATTTATATTCTGTAATTCTGATTATCAACTGGAATCTTCTGTGACAATGATATCCACTTCATCAGCATTGGGCCTGGACCTATTTGCCTTTCCAGATTCCAAGCTGAACAGTCTTTCAGAAGTTTCCCTTAGCTTACTAAATATTTCGTAAGTCAATTCTCCTCTCCATATACTTATAGCATATAAAGGTAGTGAGTGGGTCAGGAAGGTAGGAAGCATTAGGCAGATTGAAGAGAAATGGCAACTCCTTATAAGAAAGAGAAAAATGCGCATGTTCAGGCTCAGTTGTTGACAGCTCCCAAGGCCTTTCCTACCCTTCCCCTTTCTGAAATATGTGAAATCTGCCCCGGCAATCTGGAGCCACGCCACCCTCCTTGGGAGAGGAGATCAGGTGCCAATCTCCTAATGGCTGTACACATCAACAACTGGGGAGTCGTCCTCCACACCCATCTCTCTCTCCTCCCATATCCAATTCATCTTCCACTCCAATCAATGGTACTACCAAAATATGCCTCAACTCTGCCAACTGTTACCCACTCCCCTGCCCCCACTCCATCTCCGGCATCTAGCACAGTATCTGGACTCTGCAGGTGCTCAATAAAGATTTGTTGAATGATTGAAATCCAAGAGGATTTCTTTTCCCCTGAGAAACAGAACTGAGAAACAGGCTATTTCTGCAGGGCGGTGGTGAGTTCAATATTTCCTGCCCAGCAAAAACATGAATAAGCACCTCACCTCAAACCCTACACCACCACACCACTGAGTTAAGAATTCCTCTCACCCTCCTTCCCACTCACGTCTCAAGACTCAAGAGTGACAATGAAACCACAGGCATCTCCTCACTCTGCGGATAAGATCTGAGTATAAGTATCAGTTTAACATCTGAACAGCATTAATTCCCAGGAGCCCTTAGGCAGTGTAACAATATCCAAACAACACGTACCCTGCACGCGTGCACGCACATGCACACACACACCATGCCCGGGCCACAGAAGGAAGCAGGGCTACAACTCAGATCCCTCTTCTGGGGTCACAGTGGACTGCCCTCAGTCCACTGGCCTGGCTGGAATGGTCTTCTTAAATACAAATGGTATTCATGACCATTCATGAATACTACCCTCCCACCCCACCAGCCCCCATCACCAGGGCTAAAGTCTCAGGGTTTGCAGTCTGCTTGAGGAGGAGAAGGGATTATTTAATACCCCTGCTCACCCTAGTTTCAAGAACTCTGCGTCCATCTGCATGGAATCACTTGCCACAAAAGTCCTGAGCTGGAGAGTGACCTGGGTGGCTGCCTGGTTTCCCTGCCATGCCCATCTCAAGATTTTCCTCATTATTTCACACTGGCGGCTCTGCTTCTAAACTTCAAATGCCATCACATCATCACAGGACATGTCAAGGAGTAAACATCCCAGACAATGGCCCATCTGGCCACACAACAGAGCAACAGTGGGGGCTAGAGGGTCCCCACAAAGGGTCTTCCCCTGGAAAGTCCTAGCCTCTACCTTTGGCTTCCTCAAATGCACTTCCATGTTGGCCAACCTGCCCCTCCATTCTGACTGCTCTAAAAGCATGTTTCATCGTGGTTGTGGTTAAGGTCTTGAGTCAGCCTGGGTTCAGATCATGTACCACTCCCGAGAGGGTAGACCCAGGGAAGTCACATGACCTCTCCAAGCCTCCTTGCCCTGGTCTGTAAAACATGAGTCCCAAGGTCTGCCACACAAGATTGCCATGGGATGTCAGTGAGTCAACCACTGGATGTAAAGCTCTTTACAGCAGTCCCTCCTTACTCAAGGTTTCCCTTTCTGCAGTTTCAGTTACCCATGGTCAACCACAGTCTGAAAACATCAAATGGAAAATTCCAGAAAGAAACAATTCATACATTTTAAATTGCCCACCACTCTAAGGAGCACAATGAAATTTCATGGGCCAGCTGTGAATCATCCCTTTGTCCCCCATATCCACTACCTGCCCATTAATCACTTAGGAGACTTCTGGGTTATCAAGTCGATTATCAGAGAGAAAGAGAGAGGCCGCATTCACATTACTTTTATTACAGCACATTTTTATAATTATTCTATTTTATGATTAGTTATTGTTGTTAATCTCTTACTGTACTTAATTTATGAATTAAACTTTATCATATGTGTATATGTATAGGAAAAAACATACTATATACAGGGTTTGGTATGATCCTGTTTTAGGCATCTGCCAGGGGTCTTGGGATGTATCTCCCAAGAATAAGGGCACTAGTGTACAGAGAAGTGAGTCACTTTTCTAATTCCTAGTCACACCCTTTCTACCAGACAGCACTGCTGGTTGTCATTGTTATTTTGTCACCAGCTTCCTTACTAATTTGCAGAATGTCCCTCCCAATTCACCCTTCTCCCTGAGAAAAAACCTTGGAGGGAAGCCTGAAAGGCAGACATCTAGATGGGAACAGGGATTTTTCGGGAGGTGCGATTCCCTCCCGAATGAAGATGAATGAATCATCTTCACTCTCTTCTTTAATTATTTCTCTGTTTACTGAATTGTTTTTCAGGGCTTTTTGCAATGTACATGGCACATATATCCCTTTTTTAAATGAGAGAATATATAAAGCTATCTGAAAAATTCCCAGGCTTTGTCTCTGGACGGTAGTTCATGAAGGGGAACTAAGGATGATGAGACATTCTCATCTGACCCTCAAGGGCTAGCCAAGAAGTGGCCCAATGTAACAAGGTGCCTGAATTGTGGAAGTGGGAGGAGACGCAGTCATTCACACAGCAGGTGTTCCCTGAGTGACCCCCTGTGCAAGGTGCCTTATGTGAACAAAACAAAGTCCCAGCCAGCCCTCGGGGTGATGAAGCCCTATGCAGGCAGACAATAAGCAAAATAAACACATGTGTAATACGTCAGATGGTGTTAGGTACTGGGGAAATTGAGTAAGGAAGGGAGATGAGAGTGCTGGGGAGGAACATGCTCTTCTGGGAGGGGTTATGCTTGCCCAGTGAGGTTCATCTGTGCAGAGACCTGGAGAAGGGAAACAGCCAGGATGAAGGCTTGAAGGCTGGATCAGGCTTAGCAACTGGAAGAGCATGAGTGAGGAGAGTGGAAGGAGAGGAGGATGGAAAGGTGCTAGGTTTCCCAGGTCATACTGAGGGCTCTGTGGCTCATATCAAGTGTCATGGAAAGCCAATGGAGATCTGAGCCAAGTGACATAACTTGATTTTCATTTTAAAGAATCATTCCAGCCTGCTGTGTGGAAAATAAAAAAATGTAAAGAGTCAAAAGGGGGAAGCGAGAATCCAGTAAAGAGAATACTGCAATAGTCCAGCTAAGAGGTGGTGGCAGTGGTTTGTAGCACAGGAGTAAAAAGTATGGTCATATTCTTGGTCCATTTTCCAAGGGACAGCCTACAGACTTTGCTGGCAGATTGGACATGGGAACATGAGAGACAAAAGGAGCCAAAACAATTTTAAGTATATTAGGTGTAAGTAACTAGTAGGATAGAGTTGCTACTTCTAAAACAGGAAAACTAGGCAGAGTAGGTCAGGGCAGGAAGTAGAATTAAAAGATGTTAAAGCATGCAAATTTTGATTGAATTAGTACAAGACAAGCAAGCAAGTAGAGATGACAATCAAGCAGGCAGTTATACAAATTTGAGTTCAAGTGATAGGTCCAGCCTAGACATCTCTACATTGAAGAAGATAAACTAGATGTGCTCTAACGTTCCTCCCACTCGGTAAGATGCTAGGATTCTGTGCAGAAGAATCGACTCTCTACTTTCTGAACCTCCCATTTGCAGAAATCCCAGACTCTGACACCAAATAGGGGGTAGAATTTTTCCCACACTCTGAACCTTCTTCTGACTCTTCCTTATTTCCTAGGTAAAGGGACGCATTTTCTCCCAAGGAGGCTAACCCAGTGCCTGCCTTAGATGCTAAAAAGAGAGGCTCAGCAATCTTCCCTTCTTTCTTAAAACGTAAAACCTAAGATGCTAAAATTTGCCACCTGCCTCATTACACCCTAAATCTAAATCTGGAAGCTCAATGGCAGCAGTAGCTATTGTGGAAAAGTGCTCATAATGCATCTTTAAGTGAAAAATCAAGCTAGTGTGACAGCGTCCAAAATGTGATTTCAGTGCTTGGCACAAAGTGGATGCTCAATTAGTATTTGTTAAATGAGTGGATGGACTTTTTTAAAAAACAAAATAGCCTACCCTGGATTGTGGATGTTCAGAAAATTAAACTGGAAAGATGGAAGTCAAATTTCCCCATTAGTAATTTCTGGAAGGAGGACTTATGTGACTTTTTGTTTTTCATATTTTCCAAATGTTCTGTAACAAACACATTCTATTTTGCAATAAGAAAATCCAGTCATTTTTATAAGAAGATAACTTGTTAAACACAACAACAACTACACACATACAAAAAAAAGAGTAACTGTCATCCAAAATCCACAACCTACACACAAGCCAACCTTACCACCCCATACCACCCCCACATCCCACTCCTTCTCAGAGGATGCTTCCCCACCTTTCTTTTTCTGTCTTGATTCCAGGGATCTGGGGAATTGAGGAATTGCCTTTGAGTGTTAGCCTCATCTAGGTCAGAGCTCAGTATTAAGGCAGCCCCCATTACTTCAAGACTTGGAGAAAAGCAGACCAAAAGCCCACATGTCCACTCCTGGCATTCCTCTTGCCAGAACCACCCCCATCAACCCTGGAAGAGAATCCAGGCAGGGCATGGAAAAGCTTCCATCTCATGGAGCTCCTGTCTACAGGGAAAGTAAGTTTAAAAAATGAACTCCCATGTCTTAGCAAACTTCAGGAATTTCATATTTTATCAGTGCCCCATTAACACATCTCCTTTCTCTTCCTACAACTTCCTGCCTTGCCTTGTGGCTCCAGACCAAGTCCAGGTCCTGAGTCCCTGTCCTTCCCACCTCGCCTCACCTGCCCAGTGTAGATAAGTTCAAGGTGGCCCAGGAGACCACACAACTCAGGAGCACAGGCAACCTCAGGTGAACACACAGGGAGGGTGTTCAGGAAGACACCCTACAGAGAAGGGACGGAATCGCAGGTGACAAGCATCTCACGAATTAGGGACAGGTGGGGATGAAAGGTGGGGGAGAGAAGAAGGGGACAGAGTGCTAACATTTGCTATGGACACCCAGGCCAACAGACCTAAAAGGAGGCTGGCCTGGTAGCTCTTACAGAGGGGAGAAAAATGGAGATCCCTCAGAGCACAGAGGGGCCACCAGGCCCCAGAGAAGCCTTTGTCCCCTCTGTCCTCTGGGCTCTCCCCAGCCCAGAATAAGCAGGCCTGTGGGTCTGGAGGAATTCCCAGCACTACCCAACAGGTGAGGTCCAAGCAGCCCAGACAAGGCAGAATTCAGAGAGGTCCACCATCTGTGAGCTTAATGTCTCAATACTTCAGTTTCCTCCCCTGCACAAGGGGACAAGAATTCCTCCTTTCCCTAGTTGCTGTGGGAACTCAGTGAGAAAATTTGGGTAAAGCATTTGGCACAGTGCTTGGCATCTAACAGTTTCAAACATGGCCAGGATTATCAGCATTTTCTTAACTTCTCCGGTTTTCCTCACCCTCAGCTTGTCCTTCAGCTCTCAGAATGAATACCAATTCTTCTGACCCACCTTCCCACTCTGAGGTGGGATGTTAGAGGAGGGTCAGACAAACCTAAGTTTTAGTCCCAGCCTGGGCACCTCCCCATGCCTCAGTTTCCTTATCTGTAACAAGGCAATGATAACAACAGAACCTCCCTCCAAGACTTCTTTTGAGGATGAGGTGAGGTGACACATGTGCAGCCCTTACCACAGGGCTTGCATTAAGTGAGCACTTGATAAATTCTAGCTATTATTTTGCCCCTGACCTTAGCATTTTTAAAATCCTCACCCAAAGATATATTTTTATTATTATTATTGATTTTAGAGAAAGAAGAAAAGAGAGAGAGAGAGAGAGACTGATGTGAGAGAAAAACATCAATTGATTGCCTCTCATATGCACCCTGGCTAAGGATTGAACCTGCAACCCTTTGGAACGCTGGACACCCAACATACTAAACCACCTAGCCAGGGCCTGACGTTATCATTTTTTTAGTAAAGACTTTTATTTCTTTATTTTTAGAGAAAGGGGAAGGGAAGGAGAAAGAGAAAAACAAAAACATCAATGTGTGGTTGCCTCTCATGTGACCCCAACTGGAGACCTGGCCCACAACCCAGGCATGTGCCCTGACTGGGAATCAAACCAGTGACCCTTTGGTTCGCAGGCTGGTGCTCAATCCACTGAGCCACGTCAAACAGGGCCTGACTTTATCATTTTAAATTAAGTCTCCATAATTCCCAGAGCCCCCAGGACTTTTTATTCAGAGAGCTCATCATAATTTGTAATTATTTATTTATTTGTTTTGTTTAATATTTGCCCTTCCACCCAAGCTTAAAGTCCATGAAGGATGAACTACATGTCTCTCTTGATTGTGGCTGTATTCCCAGCACCTGGTACTGTACCTGGATACACTAGGTGTTTAATAAAGATCTGTTGGGTGAATAAATGCATAAGTAAATGAATAGAATATTAGCATTGGCATGAATGATCACCAAGGTCCCTTCCAGCTCTGAGAGCCTCCAACTATTCTCTATTTTTTGACAGCGTTGGAAGAAAAGTTTCAAATGAGCCCCAGAGAAGCTGTTGCACTGATCCCCAGGGAAGACTCGGGATGCTTGCTGCTGACAGACTTCTGAACACTCAAGTTGTGCAGAGAGTTACTCTGATTTTTTTAAACCCAAGAAGGAAAGCTGCCAAATTTCCAGGTTGGGATCATCCTCTCCACCCTCAGGGCTACCCACACAGGGCACTAAACAAGGTTCTGAGGTGGGCGGGAGGGACCCCTCGCCAGGCAGATGGGCCTTCCTGTGTCAGCAGTGGACAGCCAGTCCTCAGCAAAGAAGGCCAGACCTCATGGAGCAACAGGCGAACACAGCCTCTGTCCTTACCTCTTCCAGCCTCCAGAAGAGAAAAGACTTCACATGGACATGCATGGAACAGACAGGGCTCTGGGACTGGCCCTGGATTTTACAACCTCACCCAGGCTCAGGAAGTGCTTGCTTTTCATACAGATTCCCAGGCCCTACCCCAGAACTTCTAAATCAGATTGGCAGGGGAGCTTGAGAACATGCATTTTATAAAAACTCCCCAGGCATTTTGATATATACCCAAACCTAAAAATTACCATTCTAAATGAGAGGAAAACAGATCCATATAAGCACTGAGCCCCACCCTGGAGACTGGGTGTGTATAACCAATTACCTCTGCACTTCTAACCTAACTCTGGAAGCAGAAACTGGCCCAGCCCACAGACACGTGCTTTGCAGCACAGGCTCTCCTCAAACACTGATTTGCAAGCCCGATGGAATCATGTGGGGACCTTTAAAACATACTGATGCACACACAGCCTTATCCCTGAAGACTCTGACTCCGTTGGTATGAGATGCAGCATAAGTTTGGGATTTTGATGTGGTGATTCTATTTAATATACAGCAAAGTTTGAGAATTGCTCTAACTTACTCTCACTACCTAGCTCCCAGCTGACCAGTGCAGACATAAACTCCCCAGGACAGCCTTCACCCCATCAGACAGTCAGCCTGAGAAAGAAGGGGACCAAGGGGTGTTCACATCACAAGATCCTGGGATTTCTGGGGCACAGGATCTTGTCAGATGAGATAAAGCTAAAAGTTATAGGTGATTTGCTGAGTAGGCTTTGGTGTCCCCAGTGTATATGACACAATAGGACACAGCTGTGAGAGGCCTCAAAGTCCTCTTTAGGCCCAGCTCCTCCATTCACCAACTCTGCAACCTCAGGCAAGTTAACTTCCCCATCCCCACTCTCCTCACCTGTAAAATGGGGCCAACATTACCTAATACTGGTTCACTGCATCCTCACAGCTTTATGTACAAAGCACTTAACACAGTTGCTGGAACACACTAAAAGCTCAATCTTAGCCAACAATTGTATATGTCAAATGGTTCTTTTGGTTGCTTACAAGATGCTTCATTCTTTCCTCTTTTAGAACAGCTCAGACCTTTGGCAGCTGTTCTACCAACCTCAGATACTTACTACTCTTCTAGGGCCCCTTTTTTTGTCAAGCTTGATCATCTCTTGGCTCTTGAACTTGCTACTTAATTTCTCTGAGCCTCCGTTTCCTCATCTTCAAAGTGGAGGTATCAAAGTATTACTCCATATTCACTTAAAGAACCAGGGAGCTAACCTATGTAGATTGCCAGCACAAGGCCTAGCCCAGGGTCACTCAGTAAACCAAAGATGCAGGGGAAGGTGAGGAACAAGTGTTTCTCCCCCTTGATGGAGGTTCACCCACTTTGGTAGCCAAGGGGTACAAAGGATGGCTCCTGGAGATCCATGAGGAGCTGGCAGTTCCAAATTTGGAGCTAGGGGAAGGGGCTGCCCTGCCTCCCCTTCTCGCTCCTGGGCTGTGCTGAAGAATGCTGACTCCAGCTTGGGGCCCCTTTCACCAGCTCCCCGTCTTCCTCACTCCATTTAGTTCTGGCAATCCAATTCCCTTTCCTCCACCCGGAAATCGATGTTTAATTAACACATTATTGGAAAAATAAACACAGTCTTCAATGGGACTGCAATGAAGCTAATGCAGCTCAGCTTGGGGGCTGCAGACCATCCCTTCAGCCAGTAAAATGTTCTTCTCTTCCCTGCATCTCAACCCAGAAAAAGTTCCCCCTCTTCTCCCTGGAGTCTTTAGCTTGGGAGATCCCTGTGTCTTCCCTCTGTTTCCTCCCTCCTTGTCCCTAAGCAGAGAGACCACCCATCCCTTCTTACCCTTGACCCTATGACAGGGACACATAGGGAAGGAGGAAGAATTTGGTGTCAGTGCATAAATCACTGCTTCAGGGGAAGAGGCACCTCCTTCTCAATACCCCCAGCTTCAATCTGTGAGGCTGTGGATGGTTCCATCTCCTCCCTATTCTCCACTCCAGACCAGCACTCATCTAGCAGCTATTGTGCCCAGGCTGGAGGAGGGGAAGGGGCGCAGGGAAGGCTGACCATGCGGATGGGCCCCAGAAGGCCCTCTCCAGTCCTCAGGCCTCAGGAATTAACCTAAAGATCTCCCTCTGGAGAATTTTCTCCTCAAGCCCCCATTTTAGGTGCTCCACATACCACCCCCTTTTTTCCAGGGTTCAGGGTAGAGGGCAGTGCAAGGTCTCAGAAAAAGGATGAATTCTGGAATCAGATCCAAGCTTGAATCCAGGGTCAGGCAGTTCTCACTGTGGGGTCCTAACTAAGCTATGTAATCCCACTCTGGGTCCTGGTTTTCTCACCAGACAAATGAGGGAGGACAGGACCCACCTAAAGGAAATAGAGCAGAACACCTGTTCTGCTAACAGCAAGTACTAGATGACTGTCCATTCACCAGCATCTTGCACAGAGGGACAGGCCATAGGGAGGGTGAGCCCATCAGGGATCAGGGCCACAGAACAAAGCAGAGATAGATAGGCTGCAGGCTCTGTGACTTCTGTCAGCCCACTACCATTCCCAAACAACCAAATTCCCCCTCTGACAAGGTGCCTGAGCAGGGAAGAAGGCACTTGAGCCACCATGGGGAACAGTTTCCAAAGTGCTATCAAAAAGACAACCAGCAGTGCTACTGCTGGGCCAGCGGCTTCCCCTCCCTAAGCCTAGCATGCCTCTGACTGACAGAAAGGGGACAGAAGAAACATCTTCATCAGGTCCAAGTTGTGAGTCAGACACTCAGCAAGTTCTCAGACTTGGGGGACCAGATGACTGGCCCACACGGGTGGTGTGACACAAGGGTTAAGACCAGAGACTTCGGAGCTAGGCCCACTGGGTTTGAATCCCTTCCTACCCTTGTGGCCTTGACATGTTATTTAACCTCTTTAGGCCTCAGTTTCTTTTTTGTAATACAGAGATGATAGTAGTACCTACCTCAAAGAGTTGTGGGAAGATTAAGTGAGATGATGTATGTCAAGTGCTTAGCATAATCCAGCACACAGAACTCAAATGTTGGCCAGTAGAAGTAGCTGTAGTAAGAGTACTTAGGATGGTGGTGGTAGTGATGTTGGCAGTAGGACTAGTTAGAACATTCAGATCTTAATTATTTACAAAGGGGACAAGTGAAAGTATCTCTGGAGAAAGGCTCTGCTCTTAGCCACCTTCTTGCCCTAAAATTGCATTTCCCTTGCTGGCATGCCCCTTTCCTCTCTCTATCCCATTAACAGAAAGTGGGTGATGTCATCTCAAAGAAGGATGACCATTTATTTTATCATCCAAACCAGGACACTTCTGAGAGCTAATAATCACAGTAGGACAAAGGCCTACATGGGAACTGTCTCTGCAAACCAGGACATCTGGTCACTACATCTCAAGGTCACACAGAAATGGCTTCATGCCCTGTCTCAAGGTCCTGGCAAAGGTAATACTTCCCTACTTCTCTGGATCTACATTTACTCTGGCCCCCTCTCCCCCACTGCATTGACCCATGCAAAACACACATACACAGACACACATGGCTAGGAGCTCTAACCCCTTCCTAATTCAAGGTCAAAGCCAATCCCAGGAGTGGAGCAAAGGGACTACTAGGGGCCCTTCATCCACATTTCATGACATCAGGTTCCTCAGCCAATCTCTGGAAATAAAACAAAACAAACTGAACCGAGTATCTAGACCCAAGCCTCCCTCTTCTGAGAAACAGGGCTAAGTCAGGAGAAGCACACAAGCTCCCAGGTTATCTGACTCCAGACACCAGCAGTGTGGACCCCTGAATGGACCCATGCTGTGTCTGAGAGTAACCTTGGTGGGCAGGGCTATGTGAGCTTGAGAACCTGGAGCACCCCACGGGGACTTCCTCCTCCTCCAGCACATTCAAAGCACGACCTTGACCAACACTCAATGACTCCAATGGCCCTGGAGTGTAGCCCACCAGTCTTCCTCATACCTCCCTCCAGCTCTACAGGAAGAGTCTGTCCTCTCTAGCGGCAACTAGTCCCACCGACCTCCTCAAGACCCTACTTTCCTCCGACTGAGGAAGAAAAACTGAGGGGGACCCCAGGCAGCCACCAGCACAACAGCTGATGAGAGAAGGTGCACATCCCATAGGCAACATAAGGTGTGGCGAGAGCCCAGCCCGGGCAGCCAGAAAACCTAGAAAACCTAGATGCCAGCTTTGCCTCCAGATCAAACTTGACATTTGACTTTGGACAAGGCATTTCAACTCTCTAAACCTCAATTTTCTCATCTGTATTGGAGGGCACTGAATGAGATGATGGTGAGTTCATCTTCCTTTACCAGTAATAGTACAATGTAAGGTTCATGAACTTGGGCTCTGAAATAAGACACATCTGAGTTCATATCCTTGTTCTGCCATTTTACTAGCTTACTTTATGTAAGTCTAAGCCTCAGTCTTCTCCTCTGTCAAGGGCTAGTATTAAAAGTGTATTACATTGAGCTGTTCACTGAATGTAAAAAAAAAAAAAAAACTTGGTACAGAACTTGGTATAAATTAAATATCTCAGAAATGGTAGTGTTATAACTACTGTTACTACTACTGTGATGGTGATGTTGATTGCCAGTATTAGAGGAGATCCAGTCACTGCAACCAGGCAAGAAGAAGACCTCTCTATATAACTCAGAACGTTCAGTACTTTGTAATTCCTCCAGCATATCTGGGACTTGCAGGAAGGAATAAGACCCCCAGGAGTCAAAGTTCAGCTTTCCCAAAAGACAGGCCTCAAGGTGCTAGAGAAGAAGAGAACCCCAACACCATGTGGTCCTTTCCTCCAATCAATACATATTTGCTGAGCACCTATTATGTGCCTAGGTACTGGGACACCACAATGAATAAAAAAAAGACAAAGTCCCTCACCTCCCACAGCCTGCATTCTAGAGGGGAAGACAAACAAGATCGCTTCAACACTTCACTATATAAACAGTATTAGGTAGTGATTAGCCGATTAGAATTAAAGGCAGAGTAATGGACTGGAAAGTGGCTGGGGGTTGTGTTGAGGGGACTATTTTAGAAAGGCAGCCAGGAGGGTCCTCTCGGAGGAGATATCACTTGAGCAGAAAACTTGGAGGAGGGGTGGGGAGCAGGCCCCACACACAACCCCTGCCGGAGCCCAGTACTGCCACCTGTGGCTGGCCTAGCCACAGTGCTGCACTCCGGTTATCTGCAGAACAGCCAGGACTGGTTTCTGGGGTCAGAGCTGCCATGTCCTTCCCCCAGTAGGAGCACCCCTGGGGGAGAAGGGCCTGACCACAGCTGACCAATGCACCTGGCCGCCACTGCATTTCCCACGGTGCACTTGGGAAGGGCCAGGTCTACTTTTGCAAGTCTCCCATCCACACACCAGGGTCACGTGAGGAGAACACGCCAGGGGATGCCACGAGCATTCTTTTCTGTGTGTTTGGCACAATAATTCGCCCCCTGAAGCATCTCCTCCCCATTTCTCCCCTTTCTCTGGCAATGACGTAAACCTCTCTCCCTAACTCCTCAAGGTCAGCCTCAGGAAGGGAGAGAGACGTCAGAAACGTAGGACAATTGGTGTCTTGCTCTCAGGATTTTTTTTTCCTTTTAAGCTAAATATTTTCCAATTTTATGTATAATTGCAATAAAGATGAACACCCTTAGCCAAAGGAAAGGAAAAGTGGTATCTGGTACTGAAGGTAGCCAGAGCCCAGGAGAGTTCTGGGGCTTGGGCCACTGCCCTGCCCAAGGGCAACTGCAGCTCACTGGGGCTGCAGCCTCCAAGGCCGAGCCCTCAGGGGTGGCTGATGCCGTGGAAAGTAGAGCCATCCTCCTGCACTCTGCCCAGGGCTCCCAAGGTGGCAGGGAAAACCCTCAATTTCGCCCACCTTCAGTCTGCATCCACCCACAGTCATCCATGAGCACACCCGCCCACGGGCTTGCCTGGGAGCTATGGGGACCCCGTACAGACTTCCTGCTGGGAATCAGAGCTGTTTTTTCCCCTCCACCCTCTTCTCAAACACCCTGACAACTTCATTGCCCTCTGTCCCCCACCGAACACCTCCACTTTTTGCCTTCCACCTCCTTCAAGTGAGGGAAAGTAAGCTTCCCTTCCCTGTCACCCCCTCACCTCTCCAGAGCTATCGGCACATACATGTCCAACAAACACCCTCATGCAGCATACACAGGCAGGCAGCCTCCAGCCTGAGCCGCACGCAGAGTGTTGACAATCCCATGTTGTCCAATTGGAGGCACACCGGCACCAGACCAACAAAAACACCCCTCCTGCCCCCACCCAAAGGCAACACAAAGGCCGCCAAGAATTTCAAGACCAGATGACATCCACAGAGCGAGAGCTGGGTCAGACAAAGACATCACTCCATCCTCCCAACACACCACGACAACTCTGGGATATTCTGCAGTGCCCTCTGGCTTGACACAGCCCACTGAGCAGAGCAGTGTGTGTTGGCGTGCGTGAGAGAGCGCACATGTGTGTGTGGGGGGGCTGGGGGGTCTGTGTTTCTAGTGTCCAGGCATCAAATCTCCCCAGAGGTAACCCAGTCCAGACTCCGCTTTCCCTGGGTAACCTTCCCCTGATGTGCCGCAAACATATATTACATGGATGGTTAAATTGGATCATTATCACCGGGTGCTTATTTGGCAAAAATTCATTAATGTCATCTACCCCCATTCCAATCCCCTTTTCATGAGGTCCCCTCCCCCAAAGACTCTCCAACATGCTAATCCCATGAACTGCGACACACCACAGCTTTCGGGAAAGAATAATGGTGAAAAGAAAGAAGAGAGCGGTGTGGGGAGAAGACATGGATAATGGTACTGCATTCCCCGTATGAAGACGGGTGGAAAGGAGCCATGGTGGAGGTAGGGGTGGGGAGAGCCATAAAGGGGGATGGAACCAAATGAAATCAAGCCTTTGGTCGCCTGTGTCCGTGTAAGAGTGTGTGTGCAAAAGCGTGTGCAAGTGCGTGCATAGATGTGCCGACTGAGCCCTCCTATCAGAAGGCTGCATCCGTGTGGCATGTAGGAGAGGCCATCGCACCACTGTTGTGTTGCAAAAAAAGAAAAAAAGGGAAAAAAAAGCCGCAGAGCCATCAGAATCAGAATTTTCTCATCAAGATGGAAAGGACTAGAGGAAAGGGGGAGGGGGGAGGGGTAGGAGAGAGGGGTGTGTGGAATAGGAGGCAAGAGCATGGCAGAATTGGGGGAGGGTAGAGGGGGAAATTGGTGGTGGGATGGAAAAGATTGCATGCACACAGAGACATAAACACACACAATACCCAAACGCCAACCCCACCGCTCCACTGTTCGCTCAGGACTGACAACCCGTCCCCCACTCTCCGCTGCCTCTCTGTGCCCCCAAAGCTGGTGCCGATGGATTTCTCTATCTCAGTTTTGCAGCAGTGGGCTAATTACAACCAAGCCCCCTCACCAAATTAACCCCTCCCCTCCCTCTCTTTTTTTCTCTAAAAGGCCAATTGAAGAATAATGTGTTTTTAGAGATAATGGATTTTTTTTTCCCAAGGAGAGAGATAAAGGGGATGCAGGACAGAAATTCTGCAAACCGGTGACTTCCTACCTCACCTCCGTCTCCCCTCATGTCCCCATACACTGTAGCATCTCGTCTACCATTTCCAACCATCCCCTTGTCCCCCACCACCCAAAAGAAAAGACCTTCCTACCATGCACATCGACAAACACACCAACCGCCACCCAATCTCAGTAGCCGATCTCAAAACCCCAAGCATCAACCCACCTCGACATATCCTTTCCCTTATATAAGCAGCAAATCATCAACATATTTAGTAGAAACACAGCATTAAAGAGAAATCAACAAAAGGAGGCCAGACCCCCCGTCATACCCCCAATAATTAATAATAGGGAGCTACCAGAAAAGCAAAGACGTAGTTGTCTCTCAAAATCTAGAATTCCTTTGATTTCTGGCCCCTTCATCTTAAGCAGCAATTTTTTAAAAATTATTATTTCACTAGAAAGGGCCGGAAAGCTCCAGAAAAGGGCATTCGCACAGTCCGGTTGTTTTTTAAAAATTAACCCAGCCCTGTTGCTCACTTTAATAGCGAACTTCCAGCGTCCAGCCTTTTCCCCCTCTTCCAGAAGGAAAACTAGCTCGCAGGATGAACCCCAGGCTGCAGAAAATGGGCCAAGAGCCCTTACTCTCCACTCCCCAACCAAAAAAAAAAAAAAAAAATCAAACAATAGGGATATCTCTGCACAACCAGCACCTGTCTGAAATGTCGTTTGCCCCAATATGACTTAGGCAGATTAATCCAGAAGATTAAAAAAATACATATATATACACCAGCCTGCCTATGTCTCTCCCGCTCCATCCCTCCGCCACGTACCCAGTATCCCTTAGGTAAACTTGCCCATCGTCACCAGCGGGACCATTTTAACTTGAAAGACGATGCAGAAGCCCTTGAACGATGAAGGGAGGCTCTACCCAGAATGGCAGATTCATAAAGGGCTAGTTTTTCAGGCTCCCCAGACCTAACCTCCAGGTGCCCCCAGATAGACTATCCTGGGTATGGAGTCACCCAGCGCTCCGGGAGTTCAAATTTCCATTGGAACCTTTATCACAAAGGCAAACGGTCATCTGACCCCCCGAAACTACACCGCCTTCCAGGTGTGAGAAGGAGCCCCTCTCCCTCCCAGGGCCATCCACAAGACCCAGGGCAGAGAAAGAATGAAAATGTTGGGGTGGAGAGTGGTGGTAAAAGAAAACTATCTCCCCAAGCGGGAATGGCCGAAGGGAGCGGGGAGATGGCAGCTCCAGCTCTCCCAGTTCTCCTTTTTGGTCAGATGATCTCTGACCTTTGCATTAAAATAATTAAAAAAAAATAAATAATGATCATGGGAAAGAGATCCTACTTGACCTAAACCCCAACAATGGTTGGCAAAAAATATCATTTTCTTGCTGCATGACAATATTTCTACATCCAAATCAAAAGAGGAAGGCATTTCATGGAGGAAAGGAGAAATTTAATTTTTTTAATAAGTAGTCACAGGGTAAGTCACCTGCAAAGCAGCCGAACCCATAGGTTGGTATTACATCACTGGCCTAAGAAGAGATGGGGGGTGGGAGGAACAGATTTTTGCCCCAGTGTCATCAGGAAGATGTTTCTAAAGCAGTTAAGTTTTGTGGTTAGAAAACAGAGAGGGAAAGAGCTGAAACTCTGGGCACAACACAATGCCTCAAAAAAACAATACATCGAACCAGCCTCTAAGGTCACTGAGAGCTTGCAAAACCCACAGTGCTTACACAGAGTGGAAGTTTTCAGGCAAGCCTGCTACTAAATCATTAATATAAACAAATGGAAGGCAGAGGAGGAAGGTTCCCTTGTAACCGATCCAAAGAGGAGCGGACACACGTACACACACACACACTCCCTTTTCACCTTCTCTGAGTATGCCCACCTTCACAACGAGACAGCAGAAGTCCAACCTGAACCTTCAGGCTCAAGAACCCCCTCCTGACACTCCCCCCGACCCACCCCGGTTCACACTCAAACACACTCACATTCGTACACACCTCGACTCCTCAACGGCCAGGGAAATCCCTGTCTCAGTTCAGTCTTGTCAGCTTGTGACCCTCGGGGTGTCGCTTCTTTATTCCTCATTTGACTCAGCCCCTTCCCCAGAAAAAAATAAGAAGGAGGAGGGAAAAGTGGCTAAAACATGCCAAAAAAGTATCTGCCCAAAACGAAGTGATGAGCACACATCACTTCAGACTAACAATCCAAGGAAATAGGGGAAAGACTTTTTTAAAAAGATTTTTTTAAATTCTAAAACATTCTGACTTTTTGCACGTCTGGAGCAAAAGGACCCAACTTCCAGGAGAAGCCGAAGGAAAAGAAAGGCAGTTGAAAAGCCATTCCCATGGTCAGTGGAGGCTCTCCGATCCAACATTCAGAAAAAAAAAATCTAGGTTGGTCGCTCCCAGCTGAAAACTTCTATCCTCTCAGGAGCTACCGCCTCCCAGAATGAAAGGGGAACCTTGAGTTGTTTCCCATCCTGCCTGCCTGCCTGCCTTTCCCCGGAAATCTTACCTTTCCAGTTGCACAGAAGATTTAGGATCCGTTTGTTTGTTGGATGTTTAATCAACTGAGTTTGCTGGGTATGTTTCCTCTTCTGGGAGGTTCAAATTCCAGAATCTTTCTCTCTCCTTTTCTTTTTCTCTCTCTCTGGGAGGGAGTGACAGGGAAGAAGGGAGGAGGGTGTTGGAGGTGCGAAAAGCAGGTCCTCGGTGGTTGGAGACGCTGGCAGCTTCAAGAGGGGAGGACACGCTCGCCTCTGCCTCTCAGTGAGTTGCATGCAAGAGGAGATGTGTAGGGCTGAGCTCGGAGCCTGAGACTGCCGGAGGAGCCCAGGAATTTCACGCACTCCAGAGCCGGCCCCTCCCTCTCCCACACAGACCCAGGCATTTAAAGAGACAGCCTGGCTGCCTGGCTCAAGGCTTCACAGCCTCCCTGACTGTTTGGCAAACAGCTGAGAAAATATCATCAGAGAGGGGCACTCTGCAGCCCCCTAAGACTAAGAGGCCATCTCAGGAGCTTAGTTCTCCCCTCATCCAAGCTTGAGGAAGGTTCTTGACTACAACTGAAACAGGAATAAAAATAAAGGCAAAATCCTCACAGCTTCAGTAGACTAAGCCACTTCTGGAGATGCATGTATCTCATTACAGACTGAGGGAGTGAAAAGGACCCTGCCCTAAAAGCGTGCCTCAGTTTCCCTGAGTAGCCATCCCTCCTTACAAAATCAGGGCAATCCTTGTGGATCTGGTGGAGGTTAGGCCTGTAACTAGGACACAAATCCATTCCTTCAACAAGCCCTTAGCATATCAGCTAGGGTAAGGTACAGTGCATAGAATGAGGGCTGGGGACATAGAAATGAAGGTGACAAATGGGGCTTCCCCTCCAAGGGCTCCTAGTTGGGAAGACAGAGGCACAGCTAACCCTATCCCCAGGAGGGGGTTGGGCACCTGTAAGCTGGCGAGGATCAAGAGGCAAAGATCAAGTGCTGGGGTGGATTGGGAGGATGGCTCCCTTCTGTAGCTTGCACCCTGAGTCCAAAACCTAGGTATTTCCAGTGCACCCAAACTCTTCAAAACTCTTCAAAACCCATCTCCAGTGTTGCTAGATTAGCCTGAGCCTGTAGAAACATTTCCCCAATCAAGCCTACACAAGAGATGACAGTTGGTAGCACCACACAAAACACTTTGTTCAGCATCAGGCCCCGGTGCCTCCAAGTGGGAAAACACCCCACCCCTTTCTTGTCCTGCCTCCCCTTTCTAAGGGCTGCATCATGCACCCTTCCTCTGGCTAGCACCAATGGCTAGAAGACCCATGAGCTGCTGTTGGGCACTTACCATGTGCCAGCACATAGATCATCTTGTCCTGTCCAGTGAAGTTGGTGCTGACCATTGTCCATTTTACAGTGGAAGAAAGCACAACTTTAGAGGGCAGTTGTGCTCGCTCCCCAAGGTCACACAACTGGAAGTAACCAAGAATGAATTTGAACTCAGGTCTGACTCCAGAGCCTGCCTGCTCGGCCACAGTGCTATATTGCCTCCCTGCCCTGTGGAGTGGATCTTACATTTCTGCCCCTCACTGGACATTCTTCCAGCCACCCCAGCACTGCCCAACTCAGCGGATTTGATAGCACATGCACTGGGCATTGTGCTCACAGGAAACAAAAGGAGTAAGTCAAGGTCCTTGCCCCACGGTATCCACTATGCTTTGGAGGAAGACAGAGGTGTGTCCCTAAAAGGCGAGGGGAAAATGATAGTCATGGGATCAATGTAAAAGAAGCTCTATGGGATTGTCAAGGAACAGGTGATAAATTTTGATTTGGAGATGGGGGCTATCAAAGCAAGTTTGGTGGATAAAGTGGCATTTGGGCCAGGCTTACACACATGCAATTTCACCATCCCTAGCCTACTTTTCCATCTGTTTTACTTTTTGGATCAAATCTCATTTTTTTAATGTTTTCTTGGGTCCCCAGTCTTCCATGCCTCCATGGTATCCAGCACATAACATGCACACAAAAATGCCTGACAACTTCATGCATGACACCTGATTTCACACCTGCTTATGCTAGACCTGAACTGCCCTGAAACCTGATTCTACATACCCTCCTTACCTGGCCTTTTCTGAAGCCTATAAACTTTACTTGTTCTCCAAGTGTGAAAGTGAAGTCCGGAGGGCAGAGTGCATGGTGTTGGGCAAGCCAAGCTGTCTGCAGACTCTGGTGGGAAGAACCATGCAAAGGAACCACCATGATCTAGCAGGACCTCAAGAACCAGGCCCGCTGTAGATTCACCATTGGAAACAATAGAAAGGGACCTAAGGGATCAGGGGACATGAGAGCATAAGCTCAAAGGGAGAGTCTGAGGACTCACTGCCCGACAGAAAGAAGTCAGCTCCCATAGGACTCCCATAGGACTCCTCTGACAAACAGCAGCCATGAAAGGACATACCCCTTGCACGTGTCCACTGCACATGTGCAGGACAACCTAGAGGTTAGGACATATAGCTGGATTCCAGCCCCACCTTGGCCAACCAAATTCCACATGATTTGAATAGTTTTCTTTCCCTCTCCAAGTCTCACTGTCTTCACCTACAGAAATCATAATACCTGTACTGACTTCAAAGGATTGTTACAAGAATTAAGTGAGAAAACACACACAGAACACCTTGCCCCACAGAAATGCTTAACAAATGTCTGCTGCCTCTCCCCAAAGGTCTGCCTCTGCCCCTGCATGGGATTATTAATTTTGGACTGCCCCCTATAGTTAGCATTCCCTTATTTCATCATTTCACTTTTAATATTTTAGCGTACCGGGGTATCACTGTAATTACTATCATTCATTTGTTTTTAGCCCTTGTGCTTCCTAATCCACTTTACCTTGTGTATTTTGAATATACTGGTTATTATGATTTTATTCTATTAGTATGGATGTGGGCTTCTTAAGTATTAGCTATATTTCATTTACTCCGGTATATCATTTTAGTCTGTCTTTTATCATGAGATCTCTGGGCTCACTTTACTCATTCTTCCATGTCAATTTCACTAACCTCCACTCTGCTCCCTGTGATCCAGTATTCCATTGGAGAGTTCCAGATTTACGAGGATGGATATGTACAGAACAGCAGAGAGAGACAACTTCAAAGACCATAAGGCAGGTCGCCTTACGTAATGCAACCATAAGCACAAAACTCTGTTGGGGATTTGCCCAAATGATGGTGCCATGTCAGCAGTGACACTGATTTCTTTTTTTTTATTTTCACCCAAGGATATGATTTTTATTGATTTTAGAGACAGAGGAAGGGAGAGAAATGAGGGGGGGGAGGGAGAGAGGGAGAAAAGAGAAAGAAAGAAAGAAAGAAAGAAAGAAAGAAAGAAAGAAAGAAAGAAAGAGAGAGAGAGAGAAAGAAAGAAAGGGAGAGAGAGAAAAGAGAAGAAGGAAGGAAGGAAAGAAAAGGAAAGGAAAGAAAAGGAAAGGAGAGGAGAGGAGAAGAGAAGAGAAGAAAAAAGAAAAGAAAAGAGAAGAGAAGAGAAGAAAAGAAAAGAGAAGAAAAGAAAAGAGAAGAGAAGATGTGAGAGAGAAACATTGATCGGTTGTTTCCCATACATGCCCCCAACAGGGACTGACCCTGCAACCTAGGTACGTGCCCTGTCTGGGAATCAAACTCACAACCTTTTGGTGTACAGAATGATACTCCAACCAACTGAGCCACCCAGCCAGGGCAACAGTGATTTTTTTAAGGGAGGACTCAGTGGGGGCAACTAAAACCTTAGTCCCTGTGTCCTGGGCTAAGCAGGCCACAGTCAGAGACCATTAGGTTAGAAGTTTCCCTTGCGGCCCTACCTTCCTTCCCTGGGATGTGTGGCTTCTGCCTTCACTCATTCATAGGGAGGACAAAACAAGACAGAGTCTGTTTCAGCTTTTCTTAAGTGTGTCATAGCAGCACTTTGAGGATAAAGCAAGGAACAGTTTCATCACCAGTCAAAAGGATAAGTTGTCCATGACACTCTGGGAAAACAATCAAGCTAGTATAATGACGATAATGACAACAATAATAATAATCACCACCACCATACATCACCCTGTTGGTCATCTACTTGTCAGCATTGTGGTTAAGATCACAAGGCTCTGCCAAGAGGACACTTGGGTTCAAATCCCAGCTTTACCGTTTGCTGGTGGCGAGACCTTGGCCAAGCCACTAACATTTCAAGCCTCAGTTTTGTCATCTGTAAAATGGAAAAGACCATCCTCAAACCTATCCTGGGACAATGAGATCAGAAATAGCTATAAGAGCAAATTGAACGTTTGCAGTACAGGGTATTGGTTGTCAATATCAGAGTGGATTTTAAATATTTAGTATCTGAATTGGTATGGGCAGCGACTAATCAGACCAGAAACTGGCTATACCCCATGGGTTTGACCCTACCCATGTGTAGCAGCTATCAGCCCTACACCTTGGCATTGTCACCCCCTGCCAGGCACTGAGGTAAGAACTGGGCAAGCACGGATGCATTATCTCACTTAATCTTCACAGCAAGTTGGCTTTATTATGTTATCTATTGAAGTAGATTCCATTGCATATTTATGAACATGACTATGCCTATAAAATCAGGGGTACAGGTAAACAGACTTAACATGCATTCCAGTTGCCCTGATGACTCATGTATGGGAATTCCAGGGGGTGCTTTGGCTGGGAATTAATGTTTTTAACATTATTGGAGAGGTTCATGATTTTAGCTACCGACTCTTTCAATAGCCTTTAGAAGATGATGCTAATGGTCAGCAACCTCAGCTTCTTCATCCATTAAGTAAGTGGGTATACATACTGTTCTTTCTGAGTTTCCACTGCTCTACCCAAACCAACCCTGGGAACACCAAAGGCTTCTCAAGACAAGCCCAAGTCACTAGAAATTGAGCATTAGACAGTTCTGCTAACCCCCAACCAGCACTTCAGGAGCGACAAGGTCTCAAGTCCCCATATGCCTTGCTCCTGAGCAGATTTCAAATTTAGCCTCAAATGCTACCAGTTCAAAGCACTTTGGCCACTGTCCCTCGAAAATATCCCTGGTGCTCTGCTCTCCTCTCCTCCCCCCCGAACCATGCTGCACGGCTGGTCTACCAGAGTTTATTTGACTTTCTGTCACCTACATGATGATGTTTCCAGTGTTATTAATAAGTGACTGCTTATTAATTAGTATTATTAGATATGCACCATGCAGTGCAGACAGCACCACAGAGGGCCTGGCGTCTCCAAGGAGAGGACTTAGACAGAAATAGTTGTGCCTGCAGCCCAGTAAGAGGACACAGGGTGCCCACAGCAGCACTCCCCAAATTCTGAAAGCCAGGCACCTGCTCAGCAGAAGTGTGTTCTCATGCAGAACAAAAGGAGAACAAATGAATATAAGATTAGCAGGCACATGAGGGCCTAAATCCAAAGGGGAGCCTGAGATTGCATGCCCTGAGTTGGTTAGCTCCCAGGGAATGTTTCTAGCTCCCAGCATCCCTTCCCCCAGGTTATCTGCCCTCACCCCCAAGAGGACACAAGAAAGGCTAACTCCCAGGAAGGCCAAGTTTCCAACTTTCAACAGCAATGGGGAGCTTTCTACCCTCATTTCCTCTTCCTACTAATTCCACTGAAATGAAGTATCTTCAGGGACTCAACAGCCAGTAGAAGCCTCCCAGCCATCTCCCTGAATTCAGCAGCCTTTTACCATCTGAGAGGAACCAGCCCTCAGGGCAGGACTCTCGTCCAGTCTGCAGCCTCGGGGAGATCCAGGCTATGCTGTGGAATGGTCCCCTGCAGCGTCCTCCCGGAGCACCCAGGACAAGCAACTTGATTAGACTGATGATTACAGAGTATCTCACCAAAACGCTTGACCACAAACAAAGCTGAAAAGGAAACTATTTCCTCCCACTCTGATAATTTTCAGAACAATTTTAAATTTTCCTGCTTGGGGATCAAATTTTAACACAGTCCAGGTATATTTGGAGTGTTTAATGGGTTTGAATGTTTGAGTGGCGCAGAGTTACCTATCAACACTTGATGGCTGCTTTCAAAAAAATCGTCATTTTCTCCACTTATGATGGAAGTTCTTGTATGTGTTCAGTTTCATTCCTCCCACCAAGACAGGTAAAGGCAGCCTGGGTGGGCAGAGCCACTCTTCGACTGAGGCCCAGAAGTTGGGGCCTGAGTCTCTGGGAAAAGCAGCACACACCGCGTGAGTGGCGAAGGCCACCAAGTCCAAGTCCAGGCTGCACAGGCTGGAACCCAGCTCTACCACGTACAAGCTTCAGCACCTCAGGCAAGTTGCTTGACTGTCCTGTGCCTCGGTTTCCCCTTCTATGCAATGAAAACTATGATAGGGCCTGCCTCATAGGGTTGTGATGTGGATTAAGTGAGTCAGTATTTTTAAAGTGCTCAAATAGTGGTTTTCACAGTATAAAGGCTATATACATGTTTGATAATTTTTTTAAAAAATTCCCATGGATGTTACTCCCAGGCGGGCCTTAATAAAAGCTTCCTGATAATGGCAATGGAAATGTGCTGGCTCTGGAACATCACGGGACCCAGGTCAGGAAAGGCATCAACTCTGCTCTCATTCCTGGTGACTCTGTTTGTAGAGGTTCAACCAGGCCCACTGCTGAGGCCCGTTGCCCTGTGCCCCTAGCCAGCCCTCTTTCCCATCAGCTCTCTCTCCCTCTTGCTAGACAGCCCTGGTACCATCCCTAGCCCTTCATGTAGTCAGCTCAGCCCCCAGTGCAGACAGAAAAGGCAACACCAGCATCATGATCTTGTGGAGACCAAACCACGCCCCATCTCCTTCCTCATCCCCAGCAACCATTCTCTCTGACCCACGCACTAGAACTATTTTTAAAAGATAGACTTTTGCCCGGTTGTGTGTGTTTGGGGGGGGGGGGGAAGAAAGAAACACCCTCCCCAGGATTCAAGCTGAAGATGGAATGATTGCCAAATGCTAACAGCTTTTCGAACAGGACGCAGTTAAAAATATGCCTGAAATGGTTTTAACTCAAACTCAAAAAATAGCTTAACTGACTGGGGAGCCGTAGGCGATGGGGGTGGGGAAGCGGAAGAGGAAGAGGGATTCCCTTGGAGGGACCTATGGTAGGCCACACCACAGGGACACAAAAGGGATGCCTGATTTTATTTTTCTCACATGAATACCTTTCAAAAACACAGACCAAATCTCCAGGGAAAGATTGTTGCTGCTCCATATGAGGAGATGCTCCTGCTAAGGGCCACCTACGTGACTTCCTGGAGTCTCACTACTCTGTGTGGCCACAGCAGCACCAGCATTGCTTTTGAGTGTGTTAGCGATGCAGACCCTCAACCCCCACCCACGTGCCCACCCCAGCAGACCTGCTGAATCAGAATCTGCACTTCAACAAGATGCCCAGATGATTCAAATGCAAATTCAAATGCCACAGATACTGCCCTAGACCCCACCATGACGCCTCAAGCCTAAAAAGAGTGGGAATCAAAATAGTTCTCCCTATTTGACATATAATGAAAATGAGACCCAAGGAGGGACTCATCTAAGGTCACCAGCTGAGTCAGTCTAACACTGTCATCCAGAAGCCCACCCCTCCTCTCCTAGGATAATAGACCCCAAACCAGGCTTCTGCATCAGACCTAACCAAGGACGAGAGAGAATTTGTAATGCCTTCTTTGAGGGGCAAAGGACTTGGAATATAAGAGAATCACTTAAAGCAATGTTTCTCAAAATAGGTTTAGTAGGTCACTATTTCTATCAGATACTCCGTGAAAAAGACTCTATTGTCCAATATATGTAGAAAATTCATAATGTACATTAATATATTTCAGCCTCTGACAAGTCCTTCATTAAATAAACATGCTTAAAATTGTTTAATCCAATATTTTCCAAAATTATTTTACCACAAAATCTTTTTCCCCCCACAGAAAGCCTATTATGTGAATAACATTATGTTTTAAGAAATAAATGATGGGATTCACCTCCATTTATCACTTAATCACATGCTCAACAAGCCTGTAGGAAAGCATAACTGTTTTATTATGTTTATGAAAGGTGAGTCAGGGGGCAGAATTCCTTTTATAACAACCCCCAAAATGTCATCACTCAATCTGTGATTGATCACTTCTTGCAACAAGGAGCTTACTACCTTACAAAACAACCCAGCTCATCATTGGACAACTCTAATATTGAAATACATTTCACTAAGTCAAAATCCTCCATTTCCTAATATCTTAGGCAACAACTACTTAAAATCTATCTTCCCACCAGTGTGCATAGAGAATTCATCACTGAGTCTGTTACATCTTCACAGGCAATTCTAGTGGTAGTAGAATAATAAGTCTACTCTGTCCTCTGCAGTACAAACCTTCAAACAGTCTGCAGAGTCACAATTTTAGAGCTTGAGAATATTTTAAGTATCACTTAACTCAACGGTTTCATTTTACAGATGAGGAAACCATCTCCAAGAGCAATCAGATTACCTGCCCAAGGCCAAACAGGCAGCTAGAAATTTAACCTAGGAGACTGGATTTGAATATAGCCAGGGGCTGGTGTTCTTTAATTGGTAGGAGAGATTTCTTTCCTCACCAGGAATTCCCAGATGCTTGACGTTCATGTCTAACTTCCAAAGTCCATCACATAGAATCGCATAGCCTCCTCCACTCTTCTTCCTGGTACCCCACTCAGATACCGTGTTAGGGGCCATATGAGTCACACAGCTCTCCCAGCGTGGGGAGCTGTGTTCCAGCCCTTCTCCTCCCGGAGTGGCCGAGCTGGGACTGTTCTTCACCCCACGCTGCCTCCTCGGCACCACCACCATCTGCACCCTCCTTCTCAAGGATCCCCATCTGTTTTCCTGATACCACTCAGCCGCCCCAGCACTTTGCTCAGCTCCCTAACCCACTGCTTGAGCCACTCTCCCTGCAACTTGTGATTTCCTTTTTTCCTTCCCTTTGCACAGTCTTCATCTGCTCCATCTTCACCTCTTCAGCCCACAACTTCAAGAGCTTGCAAGCTTGCAAGCCACTGCTTTCTCACTTTCTCTCAAATGCCAAGCCTCCACTAACCCGGAAATCCCACCAGAGCCCTTTGCTTGGGCTGAGAGTTTGATGCTAGGCTATATGTGTCTGCTGAATAAATAAATGAGGTAATTTCTTTCTGCCTTGTACTACCCCAGCCTGGCCTTGTATATTCTGAATCACCATCGCTTAAGCCCACTTGCTTCCCACAAACCTGGGGAGGGCTGGGTACAAAGTAGATGCAAATGAAAGTGCAGAGTGATAGCACTAGGTCACTGAGAAATATTCCTGAAGATGACTGCTTCTCTTTTCATCACTAGAAAGGTCTGTACCCTGGGAGGACAGTTACCACATCTATATAATCTTTGTCAGGGCTTAACTGTTCTCAATACATATGTAACAAATGGCTAAAAAAAAAAATTGAGCACTTAGGAAGCCCATAATGATTTCCATTTGTTTAGCATCTATTCTGTGCCAGACATTCCACATGTATTTTCTCATTTAATGTTTGGAAGTATTCAGTATGGCTGGGAAAGGAGGTTCAGAAAAGGGATTCTAATCTAGGGTTTTCTGGGTTCCATACCTGTGTACATCCTTCTCCCTCTCCATACCCACAAAGGTATCCATCAGCAGGATCCAACCCCAGGGACCTTCATCCCCTAATTTCTTCTCATAGAGATTAGTTTTAGTTTTCTACCTTCTTTCTCCCCTTTCCAATAGGTAGTTTACCTCTTTTCTGGCCACCTGCCCCCCTTCCATGTCTGCAACCCCTTAAGAAGCCCTTTTTTCCCTTCCCATTTAAAAAAAAATCCCCCATTGGATAGTTGCAAATACAGACATAAGAAAACAGAAGTTTTGCATCAAAGGCTATTCTGGAAGCAAACCAGGGACCTCTGTGAAGGGTAACTGTAAGAAACAGATTTCAGTGATTAATGCCCTATGCACACTGGGAGTGAAAATAGATTTCAGGCAGTTGTTGACTAAGAAAATCTCCAAATATAAAACTCTGGCGTGTAACTATGGGGATCACAGAATCAACCTCTTCCCCCACCAAATGCTCCAATGCATCTGCATCCAAACTCCAAATTAACTAGTTCGAGTCTTCTCTCTACTTTGCAGCCTCTAGTAAGTGAGTAAGTAAGCACTATCAATGCCAAAAACTGGAAAGAAAATTATCTACAAGTCCAAAAAACTAACCAAATATGACTAAATCACCTCTGAAGAATCCAAACATATCAATAGCTTCACATTCTTAACTTTTACATATTAACTCTCCACTCTGCTCTTCCACACCCCCATCCCCTTTTCTCCAATTTATCTTCAAATTCATGTAATAAGTGTGGGTCGCTTTGAAAACTGATGATCCCATCCCCTCTTAGAATTGCTGCAAAGGCCTGAAGAATATAAGGACGGTGTTGCTGGGGGTGGGTAATATCTCTACAGTGCAGAAAACACGAGATGTCCTTTGAACTTCCTGGTAAAGTCAAGGAATAATGACAACATGCTTGTGGGTCGGGCTAACTGCTTCCCTCTCCTAAATCACACTCCATTTTCCTTCATGTCAGCCTCCAAAGTGAGTTAACAAGATAAAAACTCTGGTGGAATTGTGAGACATACTAGACTTGCAAATAGAGCTACCAATATCTCCTTGCATTGGCTCCCAGGAGCTGGTGGCCCTTGGTGATTGGAAGAGGTCCCTCATCCAGGTTTCTTTTTATAAGCCATACAGTGAATTCCCCCCACCCTGCTTTTTAAACTTGTTCTTGCAAATCTCTCCTAATCCAGGAAACTTTATTAACTTTCTCCCTTTCTCTGGATTTTCCTCCAAGAGTGTACCAAACTATTCTTGGGCATTAATTCATTTATTGATCATATCAATTCCAAATAGAGGGAATATGGCAGTAAACAAGACAAACAAATCTGTCTTCATTACCTTACATTCTAATGGGGATGATGCATAGAAAACCATAAAACCCATAAACAAATTAGGTACTTTCAAGGAGTGATCATTACTGTGAAGAAAACAGAACTGTAAGGTGCAATGTAAAGTGACTAGGGGAAGGGAGAGCCATTTTAGACAGAATGGTCAGGAAAGGCTTCTCTGAAAAAAAAAATCAACCTGAATCTTGACTAATAAAAAGTAGCCAACCATGAATAATAAAATTTCAGAAATAACATTAAAGCATGTTATTCTTAGAAGTTAGTCTGTAAATGAAACGAGGTGGCAAACCTTTGTTACAGGAAGGACATGACAGCAGGGGAGAATCAAGTCATCCAAATACTTTTCATACCTTCAGGAATGTGAAACCGCTTCCCAGGAGGTTGTAATCTTTGGGTTTTTATAGCATAGTAACTAAAAGAGTAAATTCTGGAGGCAGACTACCTACCTGGTGTCAAATCCTAGTTCTGCCATGTACTAGCTGTGTGACCTTTGGTAAGTTATATAACTTTTCTGTTCCTAATTTTTCCACTTTATGAAATACAGTAATGGTCCACATGATGATGTTTTAGTCAACAAGGACCACATGTATGATGGCGATCCCATAAGATTATAACAGAGCTATCTTAATGTCATAGCACAACAATGCGACTCTCACTTGTTTGTGGTGATGCTGGTGTAAACAAACCCACTGCTCTGCCAGTCATGTAAAAGCATAGCACATACAATTACAGTAGTAGGCTATACCACCTAGGTTTGTAGAACTATAGACACCATAATGTTTACACAATGACAAAATCTCCTAACGACACATCTCAGAACACATCCCTGCTGTTAAGGAATGCATGACTGTAGTTATAGTAATGGTACCTACCTTGAACGGTTGTTGTGAGAAATAAATGACTTTATATATGTAAAGAACTCCTAACAAATCATAGAATATACTATATGCTGTGCAAGTATAACCATTATATCTCTGGGTGCACCCTTATATGAGCACCCATGCACACATCAGCATCAGGCATATCCCAGCCCTCTCCTCTGGGCAATCACTGCAGAGACCCCTATGCAAACTGAGAGGTGTAGATGCAAGAAGGAAGCTGATTCAAGCCCCAAAGAGATTTAAAAACAGTCAAAGATGAAGATTCAGTTCATGTACAATTACAGTGCCCTGTGCTTCCTTTAGAACCCTCTCAAACCACACAATGGTCTTCTGCTGTAATACTCACTTTCAGTTTATAGAAGTCACAAGGGAGCCCCAGCATTCCCAGGACTTTGTCCAGCTCCTGGTCTCTTCTTGGCTACAACAACGACCTGAAGTCCATAGCTGTCAGTTACTATGTATCAGTACTTGTTGGGGGAAAAAGACTTCCTGGAGTCACAAGTCATCTGATTACTGTGTGAACATGAGTTTTTCCAAGACTCAGCACCTAGCCCATTGCTTAGCGTATTAAAGGTGCCCCGAATGTTTTTAGAATAAATGAATTGTGGTCCTTTCACCATGTTTGTGCTTCGGGTGAGCAATATATATATATATATATATATACTCCTTGTAATTAACACAACCATCTCCTTTTTGCCCTCACCACCAGGAAGAAAACTAAATCAATGAAGCATTCTGAAACAATCAGTTGGCATCATAGAATAAGAGCAAATGTAAATGTGGTCGTTAGCTTCTAGGGTGGACTTCCATACAGCAATCTCTCAACAGCTTGCTACTCTGGTTTTAACTCAACCCTCCTGTGGGGCAATAATGATCCTTAGAGATGTTTGTGCACAAGTTCCTCTCAAATTCCAGCACCATGGAGAGCTCCCAACAGCTGCCCTCTCGCAGGGCCGCCAGTTTTCTCAGCACCACGGAGAGCTCCCCGTGCTGCTTGGTAGGTGTGCTGGACGTAATGCCTTTCCCAATCAGTGACAACTCCACCAGGAATTGCAGACAGATGATCCCTCAGTGAAATCACCTCCACTGCAATTCAAACACTGGCACAGTGCAAAAGGTGGGGATAAAAAGCGCCCCAAAGTCCAAAAACCATTCAAAGAATCTGCTAGAGAGAGCGAGCCTGAAGGCAACTGGCTAATGATTGCAGCTACTTTTGTGCCAGATCGACATTTTTATTGCCCTTTCCCCCTAGAAGTACCCAAGGTGAACTCAAAAACCTCAGTCCAAACTGTGATCAGATCAACAGTGGCTGCACCACACAAAACTGATCTTATCTGAATGGTGACTTTATCCACTTTGGAGAGCAGAACCCATTACAATAATAAGGAATGACAGAAATGGGAGGAATAGCAATCACAGCAGAGCCAGGAAAAAATTTGCTTTACTACCATTTTAGAGGATTAATTCTAAGCTTCCCTCCTATAAACGTCATTTTTCACTTCAGCAGAAGGTCCAGGGTCTGAAATTATTTTAGCCAACTTGCAGAATGCATGACTTTGCAGCTGATTTACAATCCATGTCTGTTTCCTCCTACCAAATTCAATGATATTTGTTTAGTGGTCACCTGTCCCTCTGCATGCCCCACTGTGCTGGTGTGAGGAGATACATACAATGGGGGTCAGGTGGTGGGATACTGGTGTTCAAGAGGTCTGACAATATGTAGGTAAGGTAAATAGAGCTTGAGCTCCCAGGCACAGAAGAGATGTTCATATTCTCACACATGCAAAAAAAAACAGAGTCATATGGCTGCAAGGGAAAAAGAAAAGGAAAAATGTGTTGAAGCAACTGCATGTGCGTAAGATAATATATTATTTCTAGACCTGCCCCCCCCAGGTCCCTTACCTACTATCCAGTTTAAGTGAGAGGATTATATAATTACCTGGATGCTTCTCATTGAATATACTAAGTATTTCCAATCTCATCTCCCCAGCAGCCCCCTAAATGCTAGCCACATTGGATTCATTGTCTTTCCACAGACTTGCTACATACTTTTCTACACCTCCATGCTCTTACTCATGCTGTTTCCTCATCTTCAAATTCCCTCCTGACTACTTTCTCCTCTTCATCTCACCACCCAATTAAAATCATACTCACGCTTCAAGACCCAGGTCAAAGGTCACCTCCCCCATGACACTCCCTCTAAGTCTCCCCCATAATGCTTAATTATTCACTTCTTTCCTTTTGTTCTCACAACAGGCTATTTTTAACTCACACTAGAGTTATTTGTTTGCATGTGTCTCTTCCCCTCTAGACTGTACACTCCTTGAGACCAAGAGTCTTTTTCATCTTTATATTCATGGCAGCACATTGCCCAGTTCCTTGCTCATCACAGGCATATCATAATACATTTTTGAGTAAATAAATGATTGAACAAAATGTAACAATACAATGCAAAATCTGGATTATTTTTCTCTGTCACCTTCTGCCTGAAATCTTGTACTATAAATAACTTGGAAATGGCCATCTCTTTCCAGGAGCTGATTTCCTGCCATCAGTTTAACAACAGGGGAGGGAGTAAGAAGAAATGGCTCAAGTCTCCACTGTCCCTGGCTACGGCTAGATCTACAACCCCAGCAGGTAACAGGACACAGCCTTTGCCTTAAGATCGGTGCACACCTAACTGACTCTCACTTGTAGTACTGGTGACATCTCTCCAACTGATGGGCAGATTCTGGACATCACTTTTAGCTCCAAGGTGCTTCCTTGATATTTCCTACCCTAGCACACTCATATAAACTTAATTTCTAGACTTACAAGGCGCAGCATCTCTCTGATTTTACAAGTCCTAAGTTTTGCTCCAAAATTCATACTCTTAAGAACCAGCTGTCTACTACCCTCACTGAACCTCATGTCCTGGATCCTTCAAAGCACCCCTGTACCAGGTGCCAGTGCATCATCCCACAGTAACTGTGTGTGTAAGTGTAGATGTGAACATGACCAGACATAGCAGTATGTGTGCATATAATTGTTTACACTCAGAACATCACCCTGTGTACCATTACACAAAGGTTGTTTTACACTGCCATTAGGAACAGTGCACTCCTCAATACCTCATAAAGAATGTGGATACACTTGATGCCAGAGAAATGCCTCCATTGCCTCCTCATAACCTTACCACCTAGGAGCAAATGACAGTTCCCAGAACTTGCATCCTCCACATCCAGCAGTCCTAAGATCAAGTCTGACCCATTGGGGGAGGGAGTGAAGGCTACTAGATCTCTGGTGGAGCCTGCCTCATCACTGGCATCCTCTAGGGGAGGCTCTTTCATTCTGCTTCCCAGCTTCCCCATTCCCTGCATCTCCCACTACTGGCTTCTTCATGCAGCAAATCCACATCTTGCTTAGGTCCTTTAAGATTTCTTGGCTGACACATATGGATAAGTTACAACCTTCCCACCTTGCCTGGCCAAGGGAGGCTGTGTCCTTTGCTTGTCCTTTATCTGCTTCCTGAGTCTTAGCTGTAAGTGGGCTTTGTCTTCTGGGACAGTCCAAGAACCTTGCTTTTCCTGCCACCCAAATCCCCTGACAAGATGAAGAATGTGTAGGACACCTGAGGTGAGAAGAAAGAGAAGGGAAAAGTAGCACTATGCTCTAATAGATGCAATAGTCCTATACCCTGAATGATCATCGAGTCTCACCATAATCACTTTCCGAGAACTTAGTAGCTAATTTCCATTGCTCCCAGATCATTTATCTTTTTGCCCTCAGTAACCTATCATAACCAGAAGAGTTAAAGCAACAGTCAATATATAGTAGAAGTATTACATTAAGTTTGAACTTCCTATCTCTGCCTCATCAAGTTCTGGGATATACCTCTCTTGAGCCTCAGTTTCCTCATCCGTAAAATGGAGATTATACCTAACTCAGAACTGCAATGACTAAAACAGGTGGCATTAGCAAACGTGCCTAGAACTATGCCAGGCCCATACAAGAAACAGTTGTTCCTGAGTCCTGTGGGGCAGGAGGAGGCAGCAGAAGGCCACGGTGGAAACAAGGGTAGGAGGACCAGATCTCTGATTCTTGGTTCCAGGAGACAAGTTCCAAAAGCAGGCACCTCAAGGCCAGTCGCATCCTCTAACAAGGAAATACAGAAGAGGAAGCCAGTAGGCAAGGCTTACCTGGGATAAGCAGGTGGTGCAGGTCACGAGGTCAAGATGTCAGGAATTCATGAGAGAATTGGTGCCACGGAGCCAGCTGCACCAGCAGGGGGACCTGGATTGCCACACAGAGAGGCCGACACCCTGCAGTTACAGAGATGTCCTCCTTCCATGGTGTCTGAGCCACCACACCACAGCAAACAGGTTGTCCTCCGCTTCCACACGGCACTCCACAACTGCAAACTATTTTGTTGAAGAATTTGGTTTTTTATAGGTAATAATTTACACATTTAGCACAACTATAAATATTTAAGAGTTTCTCCTGGCCTGATAATGTCCCTGTCTTGAGAGGCACTTGCTAAAAAGCCCATCCTTGCAGCTTCCTTGTCTCATATTCTCCAGCTATAAAAATAATTCTCATTACAAAATAGTCATGGGCATGTAAAGTGCAGCATAGGAAATATAGTCAATAACATCGTAATGACTATGTGTGGTACCAGGTGGGTACTGGAATATCAGGGAATGCCACTTTGTGACGTGTATGATTGTCTAACTACTATACTGTATGCTGTACACCTGAAACTAATACAAAATAATATTGAATGTAAAGTGTAATTGAAAAAAATTTTTAAGAATTCTCAAGTGGGCTACCTGAGGGCGCTGGGGCAGGTGCCAGATAACCCCCCATGGAGATCAGAAAGCTCCTGACCCAGAGTGTTTTTTAAATGTAAAAAGAAGGGACTTAGGCCCTTTTCTGCTTCTAACACCTCTCAGATCCTAAAGCTGAAAGCTGAAAGTTTTTCCTTCATTCACTTTATGCTAAGTGGCAGCTTCACAATGACTGGCCCTCTTTGGCAATGACATCACCTTATATCCAGGGACCCTAGGTGGGGCATGAAGGCAGGACTTCAGCTGTCCCCAACACTGGCTCATGGGACCTTAGTGGCATTCAGGCCTTGATGGTTTAAATAACACACATGGGTCTTGTCCCCCCAAACCACCTCTGGCTGCACATTAGAATCACCTGGGGAGCTTTTGAAAAAGCTGTATTGATGGCCAAGCCTGCATCACCGGGAATTTTTGTTTTATTAGTCCGGGGTGGTGTCAAGGATAATGATTAAAATATACACTGACCAGTAAGGCATGAGTCCGACCTGATCTGTATGCACACAGTGAGTGTCAACCCTCGCCTTGGGCCGAGGCATCAGCACGTTCTAAAAGCGGCCAAATGATTGAAATGTGCAGCCAGAGTAGACAACCGTTGGGCTAGACTTTGCCTCTAGGAAAATGTCCAGTGACTGAAGACCCCTTTATAAATGACAGCAGTTCACACAGATAAATTGACCTAAGATGCTCTCTGCACAAAAAAGAAAGCCAGGAGATGAGATCATGGTCACAGGACACACACACAAATGTTGGCTTCGTCTTGGACTCTGATGCCTCTCACAGTGCCTGGCACGTGGTAGGGAGTCAATAGTGTCTGATCAGTGACTGAATGAACAGCAGTGGCCTCCCCAGGCTTCGGCCATGAGGCAACACGACACACAACCCCGTGGAGAATGCATAACCAGCATGCAAATGCTGCTCACACACTCTGTACAGCAGGCTTTATTTTTAAAGGGAAAATAAAGGGAAAGGGAAGGGGGTGCTGTTGTTCACTCTTCACATCACATATTTCCAGGGCAATCACTAGGTAGCTAGGGAGGAAGTGGGAATTTCTCGTTTTCGTGTAACCATTCCACCCCACCCCTCTCCTGGGTCCAGGAAAGCTTTTTGTGTGGCTGACTCTCCAGGGGTGCCCACCAAACCCTGTGTTCTTGCCTCCAGAAATCCTGATAGATGATTCAGCTCTTCTTCAGCCCGCTACTATGTCCCTGGGCCTGCTGTCCCAGCCTGAACCACATTGGCCCCTTGCCCTCACTTCTCCTGCCACACTCCCCCTCCTCCCCTGGCAGCATTGACCCACTTCTGCCGTCTGCACCATGGTGTGGGTCTCTGACTGAATTGGAGAAAGAAAAAAAAAAAAACAGCCATTTGGAATCTTAATGAGACCAAGTTCATTTCATTATGTTGTCATTTCATATTTCACCGCTTTGACGGTGAAGGCACAAGAGACCCCACAGGGCCTTTCTGTTTTGCACACAAGGTGGGGAGGCAGGACGAAGAAGGGGAGGACTGACAGACAGGAGGAGACCACGCCCCTCCACCACCCTCCTCCCGACACAGAGACCACAGTGGGAGAGAGGACCAGTCCTCTTCTCTGAGACCAGCAGTGAGAGCCAGACTCAGCAGCCTGAAGAAGCCCTTTCCCCAGGTGAAAGAGGGCAAGATCATAACAGGACAGGAAGGGAGGAGCCTCCTCAGTGCCACGCTCGCGCACGTTCTCAAATACAAACAGAGCTGGCCTCAGGGCATCGTAAAAATTGCTATTATAAATTCAGATGGTGCACCAGGGGGTGCCTCATTTTCTATTATTGTGGTTGGTCTCGTGAGCCGCTCCAGCAATAGGATCTCAAAAGTGCAAGTGCTACCCCCGGGGGCACCGTTAGAAACACATTATTTTAAAGCACTGCAATAAAGCATGAACTCAAACAACTTCATTGAAATAAAGATTAATATGGAACATGTGTTCCTTAGCCTCCTCCCTCCCACACACCCCACAACCCCTACCTTTTTACCCACACAAACACCTGGTGGTCCACTCTCTGGACCTCCTGCCCTGTCTACAGCTTAGTGCTTAATGAAGTACAGGACCCTGCACCTGGCGGGCCCGCAGGAGAGGAGGATGTAAGGAAGGCAGTGCCAGACACAATGTGGACAAGCAGAGAGACCACTCTATGGAGATTACAGGCCTTCCAGCCAGTGGGGTGCAGAGACAAGAAGCCTGCATCCCAGTCGGGAGTCCTGGGTTCTCTCCACTAACTGGAGGCTGAGCACATTATTTAACCTCTCAGAACCTCAATTATGTTTTCTATGAAAGGAAGCTAAATGTCTTTCCTATTACTCATGTTTTACAAGGTTATGGTGGGAATGAAACGAGGTAAGGCAGGTGGGATGACATGCCATGAAAACTAAAATGCACCATCCCAACATCAGATACCTATGCCCTTCTGCAGGGTGTGGTCCTGGGAGGGGAGAGGGCCTCAGCTCTCTCTGGCCACCAACTGGAGAGGGAGCGAGGCCACCACCGGCTGATGCAACACACCTGCCTCTGAGTCCAGCAGAGCTGGGGGCCAGGGTAAGAAGTAGGAAGGGGCACCTACAACACAGGGCAACCAGGACTTGCATGGGTTGACCAACTAGGACAGTGCAGGCTTGTGTACAAGCCAGGAGGTGGCAAGCAATATAGTAGAAGTGGACCAGTGAAAAAGAAAGGCGATAGCCCTCTGCTAACAAGGGCTTGGAGGAACAGGAAATGGGCTCCAAGAGAGGAGCAATAAGTAATCCAAATAACCTCATTGAAATTCATAAACTTCCCTTCCACCAGAGAGCACCAAGCTCTCTCCTCACAGCGTCTGATCACCATGGAGTGTGGGAGTAAGAGACAGCCTTTCCTCTGTGGACCAGATGGGGCACAGAGAGCCTGTCTGAGTCAGGAGGCAAAATCAGGGCTAGAAATACCAGATCCTGGCCTCTAATCCAGCCAGCCTTCGTGCTGGGATTTAGTTCCTAAAGAGGAGTGTTTAGAGTTAGTTCTCATTTAAGGGAAATTATTACACTAAGATGCAGTTGCCTACAATGAATTCACAGAAAGAAAATAAAATTCACATGACAGGATTGCCCTCTCATTCACCCAGTTTTAAAGAAGGGTCCGGCATTCTCCCTGAAACCATGTCCCCAGCTGTGGCTCAGCAGGACCACATGGGGGTGGCTGGGGAGTAATGGTGAGGGTCTGGCACAGAATGGGCAAGGGTGAAGGGACAGAACAGAACAGCCCGCAGTCACGACTGCTAGGGGCATGCACAAGGAAAAGGGAGTAATTAAAAGTGGGAGACGGATGCCCTGATGGATTTGCATCTCTTTCACTCTCTGTCTCTGGAAGGGAAGGGGGGACTGTCAGAAAAATAACTAAACTGACATCAAATATTTAAATTTCAGAAATAAAGTAAAAAGAAAAAAGCAAAAGTGAGATAAAAATATACTGTAAACAAGGCACAAAGCCAGTCTGACAGGAGGGTGCTTTCCTCTCTGGCTCAGTGGGTGACACTGCCATGCCACACGCCAGGTGTTTCTAAGGAAAGCGTATGTGGTAAGAAGAGAATGCTCTTCATCTCATCTCTGAGGGCCAGAGAGTGGAGGCAGCAGCACCAGGTCACAGGGGCCGTCGTGGGCTGGGTTCTCGGCTCTGTTCTATCACCCTGACCCACTACCCCCAAGTGCACATCGCTAGCCATTAACCAGACCAGACAAAAGGTGGGGGATGTAGTGAAGCCCATCATTAGCACTGGAAAGACAGTGGGGATGAGCCACAACATCTCTGCCTCCAAAAGCTGGGTGGGCATGACTCAGTACGAAATTCTCAGTGAGCTAGGAGGAGGGGGAAGACAAGACGTTCAGGACCAAGATTGATAAAGGAGTAGCAGCAAAATGCACAAATATATTCTCATCATTCTCCCCCATTATACTGATGGGATTAAAGGAGAATTGGGGCGAGGGAGGCATATGAATTCCCCTGGCCTCAGAGAGGGGAGGTAACAGAGCAGAGTGGAAGACCTGTCTTAGAATTACGTGATGATCTGGTCAGGAACTGAAGAGATTTGAAGATCCCATGAGGCATGTGGAGCCCGGCACTTGAAGTCAGGGAAGGTCTGGTATCCAGAAAGATCCACCAAGTAAGTTGAGATGAAATAAGCAGATTGTTAAAACTGTGGTGGCAAGCCTTCCATGGTGGACCCAGCAGGTATTTGCAAGTGACTAGAGTGAGCCTGGGCTCTCGAGTTTGGGCAATGGACCCAGAGAAATAACGAATTTGTGGACTGTAGGTGCAAGTAGGACTACAGGTGTCCAGAGGAAGGATGGGAATCATGGGACATCAAAGAGCTTTTCTTACTAGAAGCTCAGAGAGAGAACAAAGGGATAGAAGATTAAACTTCCAACAGAAAAGCTGCTTTTTGAGATTCTGAGCTCCCTGTCCACAGCAATGTTCAAGTAGCACCTGAGTGGAGGAGAGTTCATCAAGGAAGCATGAAAATTTAAGATCCCATGATTTCTTTATATTTTTCTTCCTCCTACCTACCCCTACCCACTTTCTATATATATGCATATATACCCTGTTACCCTCAACTATGCATGTCATCAAATTAGTAAGAGAAGCTGGTTGGGCAATAGAGGAAAAATGATTTGAAAGTATAAAAGTCCACTAAAATGAAAGGATGCGTTCTCTCAAATAAAAACTGTTACCTGCCATGGTCCAAAAGGCAGATGCAGAAACTATTTTTGTTTCTCTCAGTGAGAACCATCTGAGTGCTACTGCAGCATTCTTATGCCCTCTCTGGGGAGCAAGACGTTCTCCCAGGTCATCTCCCCTTGCGTCGGGGAGCCAGCCCTATGCGATACAGGAGCAGCGTGGTTCGGGCACAAAGGGGACTGCAGGGTTTCTGTTCGTTGCCTGCCCAGGAGCACTCTCACTTCACCCCACATCGTCCTTCATAAAGTAAGCCCAGTTTGGTTCCAGTATCAGGCAACCACAGTGTTATGGAGGGCTGGCCTCCACCCCAAGGAGTGAATGCTGATCAGTCTAAGCTACATGGTAACACTGCTTCCCTTACTAGTGAATGGTTTAAAGTGGTGGGGGGGGCACCTTGATGCCATTCTGACCAATGAGACCTGATAGGAAAACCTGGACTTCTGGGATCTTTTTCTCTCTCCTGAATAGGCATGTGGCTGTCTGCATGTGACACCATCTTGGAACCATCTTAGGACCATAAGGGGAGGCCAACCCAACAGGATAAGCCAAGATGCAAAGGATGGCAAAGTGGAATGAGGGAAATTTTTAAGATTTCAGCCACAGCATTAACCAACCCTGGCATTCCTAAACTTAGACTCCCTGTTGTTGAAAAGGACCTGGTATTTTCCTTATTATTAAAACCACTTTTATTTGGGACTTACATGACTTGCAACTGAAAGCATTGCCATTGGTAGGCAGGCCATCTTGCTCTTACTTCTGGGGCCTCTGCACATGCTTTTCTCCTTCCATCTGGACCCTCGTCCCTCCCTTGCCCTCCTCCACCTGGATGCTTATTCATCCTCTCGGTTTTAGTCTAGACATCAGCTACTCCAGGAAGCCATCCCGGCCCCTCTCTCATCGGCACCTCCACCCAGCATCCTACACTTCCTCTCTCGGAACACTTACCCTGCTGTCCGCCCTGTCCTCCACTGGCACTGGGACAATGAGCGTACTGCTTACTGCTCTGTCTCAAGTCTAGGACACAAAAGGCACTCAAACATTTCATTCATTCAACAGACAATAAGAAAAGTTAGCAATTGTTAACCACTTCACCTGAACAAAGTTCTATTCTAAGCACCTTAATCTTTACAAGTCAAAAAATTTTTTTAATTTATCATTCATTTTGTTATTGCTTTTGCATTTTGTCATAATTAGGAAGGTTCCCCCACACCCAGATTATATAAAGCAATTAAGCCATGTTTTCTATTATTTCTTGTATGATTTTATCTTTTACCACACTTAAATCTTTCATCCATTCAGAATTTATCCTGGTATGAGGAATGGATTTAATTTTATTTTTTTTATATAACACTATCTAGTCCTCTTAACTTTGTTAAATTATTAAACATTAAGTACATTGTCCTTTCTTCACTAATTTAAGATGCTGCCTTTACATACTTACTAAATTTCCATATGCAACTTGGTCTATATATTGTTTTTTTATTGTTGTTCTATCACAGTTGTCCCAATTTTTCCCCCATTGCTCTCCCCTACCATGCCCATCCTCCACCCACTCCCACAGTCCATCCCCACCCTGTTTTCCATGACCATGGGTCCTGTATGCACATTCCTTGACTAGACTCTATTATTTTTCCCAACTTTTCAGGTAAGAAAACAAGCACAGAGAGACTGAGTCACTTGCCTAGCATCACACAGCTAGAAAGTGACTAAACCAAGATTTTAATACATGTGGTCTCTCTCTACTACTCAATGCAAAACCATTGTTGAGCACCTACTGTATGCAAGACTTGGTTCTAGGGGCTGGAGATACAGCATGGCCAAGACAAGTTCCTGCCTTTGAGGAGCTGATATTTTAATAGGAGGAGACAGATAATAAATAAGTAACGAATTTATTAATATACTGAATGAATGAATGAATGAATGACAGATGAGAGATGCATGATGTAAAGCAAAGCAATGTAAAATACATCCTGACCTTGAAATCCCAATAGGTACTTAGGTTTAAACCCACCTCCACATTAATTAATTATATGATTTAGGGCCAGTTACTAACCCTCTCTGCACCTCAATTCCATCATTACACAAAAATTGAATTGATATAGGAATAATGTGAGAATGCCTTTTACCCTATCTGCTCCATAATAGGGGCTTAATAAATAAAGTTGAATCTAGATCCCACAAAGTATAAGCCCCATGAAACCAAAGGAGTCTTAGAACTGAAGAACTGGTTGAAGGGGTCTAGACAAAATCTGATACATAAATTAGGAAAGGGAAATTTACCTTCTTGGTTGAAAAGGATTCCAGAGCCACGCCAGGTCCTCACTTCCATTTTTCCCAGGTTATCACCCACATCAACTGGAGGCAAAGGTAGGATCAGGAAGGTTGGGGATCAAGACATTAATTTCTAGTATTAAATTACCATTCACAATGTAGGAGAGGCTGCCAGTATGTTTATATTAATAAAGCCATATCGGGCCTGCCAGGATCTCTGTAACTGTCCAGGAGACCAGCAAGGAGACCATCATCTGTACAGTAGACCCTGGGGGTGGAGGGTGACAGGAAAGCGAACTCCAAGGTCCTAATTGATGGTTCCTGTCTCCTTTCATAATTGCACTGAATTATTCATGCATATTAATTAATCTATTAGGAACTATTATTTCAAAATGGATAAATGGTAAGTGATTATTTTGAAAACATACCCCCCACACACACACACCATCTTTCAGTGGCCCCACAGCAAGGGAAAACCAGACATTTACATAAAGTAAAGGAGAGCTGGCCTCAGCTAACATTCATGAAGTAAGAAGCAGTGTTAACTATCAGACTAACACCCTGGCCAGGCTAAGAGAGGTTCGATATCCTGCCAAAAATGGCTTTCAAAAAAGTGAGGATGCTACCTGATCACCATACCACTTAAACACAGAAGCTCCAAAACAGTGGGAGAAAATCTTCTACCTTGCTTTGCAGTGAGTGGTACATGTTTCTTAAATACAGAACCAGAAACTTTGTATCTAAAGGAGTGCCCTCTCCTTCAAATGATTCACCTTTAAAATCCATATACTTAAGCCAATGATTTGCCAGGGCTTAAAACATTCATGAAACTCTGCTTTTGAATATAACATTAAGTCAGGTTGACTAACCTAAGAAAACCAAACTAAAAATTCTACAGTCACATGAGTTTGTAGGTTCTCCCAAAATACATTAGTCAGTTTGGTAATGGAGATACCTATGCTTGGCTCTAAGTGACTTCTGGCTCTTTCCAAAAATAAAACCTATCCCCTTCAAGACAAATACTTGGACCATCGAGGATATTCAAAGCAACATGCCACAACATGTTTTCAAGCATTCTAAATGACGGTATAAAGATCACTGCCACATCCAATGAATAAGCATGCACATGCCATGTATATATTTACACCCATGTTCTCAGATGCCTAAAAATGTACAGGAAGATGTATATTAGTTTTAACTGGGGTCTTCTCAGGGTATGGAGATTATGGGTAATTTATTTTTTAATTGTATCCCCCTGTGCTTTCTGAACTTTCTGCAATAAACCTATACAACTTTTGTAATCAGGAGAAAACACGGTGAATATTTTACTTATTTTTAATATGCCACAGATCCTGAAGGCAACTTCACATCAGAAGTTATAAACACTGCTTGGCTTTGAAAAGTTTCAGTGGATTAAATGCATCGCCTTCCATGCTACAACTTTTGAAGGGCACAACCCTCATTTAGATGTACAACTTCTATTATGTTTGTGTTTTTTTTTAAATCACTCTCCATTAACTTAGGGCCACAGTGTATAATGTCACCCCATCTGTTCCAATGGCAACAAAGCACTGGAATGAAGACCTTCCAGTATGTGCAGTCACTAACCCCCATGGACAGGACCCAAGACAGGCCTGTGGAGTGCCAAACGCCAATCTGCTACATGAGGTCATGGTCCAGAGTGAGGCCCTAGTGAATTTCCCTTGAAAACCCCGCACTACGTGCACAAAAACCTTTCAAAAGGAGAAGAAAAGGCATGACCCCATCTGAAATGTAATTTCTTGTGTTCTCTGTCACAAGGTATCCAGGAGTATTGGCAGGAAGCAACAATAACGGTAACAGTGGCTGTAATGACAGGGTAGTCCCAGGTGCTTCAGGTGCTGTAAGCAAATGGAAACTTCTGCCCTTGTTTCTGTGACCAATTGGCTCCAGGTCCAAATTGCTTAGTGATGTCACAGTTGATGCTTACCCACAAATGGGATGCAAGAGGAAACAGAGTGGGGGAGGACCTGATTTGACCACACTGGCAAGAAGGAGGTAAGGTTCTTGCCATAAAGAAAATGGAGCACTTGGACCCCTAAGATGACTTCTTCAAATTTCCAGCAAATCACTTCCTGTTATAGAAATCAAATTTTTCCTCTCTTGGTGCCTCACATTTGCCCAATTCATGACATCATCTCCTTCAATCTTTCTGTTGTGGAATCACCGAGAATACTCAACAATACAACAAAAAGTTTTACATACTGATGAGAAAAAAAAGGGGATAGAGGAAAGGAAAAGGCCACGAGTTGCAGAATGACCTACTCACTTCAGCAAATTGGAAGTCAGGGGTGCCTTTGTCCCATATGATGTGGCCTAAAAGCAGCTCAGATCAGCTGAGGAATCAGGGGGCTGAGAGCAGGGAGAACACAAGTGACTGACATATCTGGCAATTTAATAATTTCAATCTATGAAAACTTAACAAAAGCCTGCAATTCCAGATAAAGCTACATGGGCAGAGAGAGTTGACCAAGAAGAAAGAATATAGGAATGACCTAGCATCACCATATTCCTTACCTTTTAGCTCATAAGACCAGCCCTAAAAGGAGATGAGCAACTTTGCTGTATAGAAATTACACCTCAATAACCTGACTTTAAGGAAGAGGAGACACAAATGCAGAATCCCCCTACAGAACATTCCCCTTGCCCCCTGTAACTAAGGCCTGGTAACAAAGAGGAAGGTACACGAGGAATCCCGCTCTGGGCTGCCTGGGCTTTGCATGGATGATGAGTGTCAGAGAATCATCTGTGAGTGCTCCCTTTCCAGATGGCCTGGGTATCAGGGTATTTTGATAGAGCCTTGAAGACACCAAATGCCTTCTGTGGTAATGAAAACCTTCCTACTGTGAAACATGTTTGAACAGTTCTGTACCTCTCAGAAACAGACTCCCGAAAGATCCAACTGTAATGATGTTAAGAGAGAAATACTTTCCTTGCCAAGGAGCTAATCAGTCAATCAACACCTAACCTTTTAGGAAGAATTCATCCACACTTCACTGGGCTCCTTGTCTATATGAAAGCATCATGGGATATGCTGGTAATAGTTCAGCAGCTGGCAGAAGTTTAAATATGGAAAGCAATCAACCAACCAGCCATTTTTGAGCACATATTCTTTTGAGACCCAGGACTAGACTCTGGAAAAGACCAAGTGTCAAGAGTTTCTGCATTTGGTAATTTTTGATCATTGCTGGGGAGATGACATTATAAAAACTGAATGCTTCAAAAATGTTATATTTTACTTTGCATATATTTTAATAGTTTAACAGCTTACAATAATCACTTTCACATAAATTAACTCAACCCTGTCTTTATACCTATGTAGTCTGTGTTAACCCCTCTGCCGCATCATTAGGTGACATAAAACAACAGCACAAGCAATGTCCTGACACAGGATACGATGATTGACAAGTATATAGTACTGGTAATATGTCCAAAGAGCCTGGTCTCACGAAGGAAATACAAGATGAGACTAAAGCTTTATGAATGTACAATATTCTAATAAAAGAGAAACAAGAGCATTCAAGGCAGAAATGGTGGTGCGTGCAAAGGCATGGCTGCATAATAATTGCCAGAGAATCAATCACTGAGCTGAAGAAGACCTTAACCCTGAACAGAATGTAAGGGTCAAGGTCACTTTAATCCCATACACTGACTCAGAATGAATGCCTGTTTAATATGGGAGGGTGCTAGGTATGAGTCCCTTGACAAACAATTCCCCAACTTTATCTAGCAATGAATGGCAGTCCCATACAATGGAGCACAGAAGAAATGATGACCGAGAAGAGTTTCAGAGGGATGAGTGCTGTCTTAGTCCATTCTGGCTGTTGCAACAGGACACCGTAGCCTGGGTGGCTTACACAGCACACACTTATTTCTCAAAGGTCTGAGTTCTGGTCCAATGGTGGAGTAAACACTATGTTCATCTCCTCGCTAAACCACATCAAAATTGCAACTGAATTATGGAACAACCCACTTTGAGAACCACCTGAAGACTAACTGAAAAGAATTCCTATCACTAAGGCTAGTTGTCGTAGTTCTGGAGGCTGGGCAGTCCCAGGTCAAGGTGCCAGCAGATCCCATGTGTCATGTCAGTAAGGCCCTCTTCCTGGTTTGAAGGCACCTGTCTTCCTGTTGTATCCTTGATCTGATCACTTCTCAAAAACCATCCAAATAACATCACATTGGGGGTTAGGGTCTCAATACATGAATTGGGGGGGAAGGACACAAACAGCCGATAGCACCTGGGTATCAAAAGACATTATGTTGTGATGTTTAGCAAGAGATGTCTAGGTGTCAGGATCCTGAGCCATCTCTACACATCTAGCACCACTGACTAGCCTAATCACTCTTAATTATCCCTTTCTTCTTCCAACGTGCTAAAGAAAGAGAGAAAGAAAAGAAAATCCTAAGCTCATGTGGATATGGTGTGGTTTAATTCTCATTCAGACAGTCCTGCAAAAACCTCTCATGGAACACATTATAGTGTGAAACAACATCATTACCAAGATCTAGAATACTCTTGAAGTCTTATGGTAAAGACTTTATACCGTCTTCTCTGACACTTTTCAAACAGGTGGGTAGACCCAGTTGGCAGGTAAAGGAAAAAATGGCTTAAAGTAAATAGTAATATTTCTCTGTAATAGATCCTTCACTGAATCTGAGCTTTGTCCAAACTGCATTAACCAGAATGTAAGAGTGTGTCTCTGTCTGATGTTAAATTAAGTTCTCAGCCAGTTGCTTCAGAGCTGTCTGTGTGTTGGTCCCTTCTCCATGGCCTGACCTTAATGGTCAGACATTTATCAGTGTTCTTTCTGTAACCAAACAGCACTTATTCCATATTATACATGGCTTAGGCAGAACCACAGAGGCAGCCTGAAAATGCCTCAGTAGCACAGCTTCTTGCATTTCCTTGGAAAAGTTAAGCCTTAAGCAGGCACCTTATCCAGATGTACCTTCCCCCTTCGTATTGAGTCTTATCACTAGCTCACTCACCCTCTTAACCTATCCCTGAGAAATGAAGACTGGGGGCCAGAAAGTGTGATTGAGTGACACCCTCTTAGACTCCCGCACAAGCCCATCTTTATTCTGCAGTTAAATTTTCTGAGAGGTCTAAGAAGTAGATGTCCCACACTGAGTGATCTCATTATGGAAACTTCAAAGGAATAAAATGAACATCATGGTTTCTTATGTAGGACAATATTCCAAAGTTTGAAATATTATTCCATCTGGGAGACTAGATAGGACATGACATGTCTGTGCCATTTGTGTGTTTCTGTGAATAGTCTTAGAAGAATGATAGCACTACAGCTGAGGGCCTCTACTTCCTACGATCCTGTCTACTATATAATATGAGCTTCTTCTTTCTTGGAGAGATGCTGCTCAACTACTGATAATGCATGCCACCGAACTCCAGGTAACTTTATTGTTCAACCTCCTGTTCACAGATTCACAACAATAGTGCCGAGAGCAATGAACCCAACTGACTTCTGAACTGGGTGACCAGTAGGCTCATTTTACATCGTCTGTTTGGGGGTCTTTATATTTTAAAAAGTTTGAGATTTATAGAAAGCAACATCGGTCTTGAAGTGATGACTTGCATCCCTAAGAAAATGAGTTCTAGTGACCTATTTGGGGGGATTGAATGTTTCATATTTATTAAGTGCCTGCAGTGATCTATGTCCTCTTCAGAACATAGCATAGGAAGTATAACTTCTCTTTCAATCAAGTTAATGAGGAATTGATTTTTGAAGCTTTTTAAAAACACAAAGTACAGTACCAATATTAAACACCAATCATATTGGGAGTGGTGCTCACCTAGCTGTCTACCTAATATGGAAGGGAAAATGTGAGCAAATCAATAGCAGATCTATAGCTGTTTCCCAGGGTGGTATTAGAGTGCTTTCACCCTCAGCAGTACACACAAAGACTTACAGTCTCACTGCTCGAAACTATGTTAGGAATCAGAAGGGGACTCCATTTCCTCCTATAAGTAAATGGTGCCACTTAGGATCAGGAGATGTGGCACAAACAAAATCTAGGAGGGTTGCATAGGCCGGCGACAAGCAAAAGGCTCTGTGACAGCCTTTTGCAAATGTCTATCATGCTTTCTCAAGACAACTGAGCCACCTGGTGTTAGAAAGTTAACAGCTAAAGCTCTTTTCTCTGTCTTCCTTGGAGGGCAAATGAAGCTTTACCTAAATGACCTTAGGGGAGTGTTAGCCAACATCCTCCACACTGAAGGTGGATTCAGCATTAAGCATCTTTTTTTAAAAGATTTTATTTATTTCTTTTTTTAGATAGAGGGGAAGGGAAGGAGAAAGAGAGGGAGAGAAACATCAATGTGTGGTTGCCTTTCACGTGCCCCATATTGGGAACCTGGCCTGCAACTCAGCCATGTGCCCTGACAGGGAATCAAACCGGCAACACTTTGGTTTGCAGGGCAGTGTTCAATCCACTGAGTACACCAGCCAGGGAAGCATTAAGCTTCTTCACTCCAATAACTTCAGGCTCTGGTCTGGGAACACTCGGGAGCATATCCTGCATTGGTCAGATTTGGATTGTATAGGCAAAGTTGAATCTATTGACATCTGGGTGAGAAACACTTCCACATTGGCAATAAACGCTAAAATAGTGGTAGCTAACACTTATGGAGGATTTAATATGTGCCAGTCCCTGTGTCAATCAGACACCTTACCTTCAGTGTCTCACTTAATCCTCACAACAACCCCATGGAGTATGTATTATTATTATTGCCATTCTACAGATGAGAAGTTGAAGGTCAGAGAGAAGGGAGTTGCCTTCTCTCAGTAGCAAATGTTAGCACTGAAACTGCAGTCCTAGAGTATCAGACATCAGGTCCTGGGCTCTTAATCATCCCACAATCTGCCTTCTAACAATTATAGTTGCCCTAAACACTTACTATACACCACGCTTAACAATGGGTGGATTGTGTATGTCAACTCATAACATAGGCAGGTAAGGTAAGTGATACAGCAGCTCTTTAGTCTACTGAGGAATAATCTCATATACCACACCAAGGTGTTTCCTGAGTGACAAGGAAACAGTGAGAAGGAAACAGAAGTCACTGCCCTCATGAAGGTCATCATTCTTCCAGCTGACTCAGAAGTGGATCCTAAGGTGGCATCAGATGGGTTTTCCTACTGGGACAAGAATGCAGCAAGAACTCAGTGAAGTGTATAAATAAAGAGGAGGTCCATTTGAATTTGTTTAAAAATTCTGAATTATGCAACATTTTTAAAGAAATACATTTTTTTTTCATTTTTAAAAAAGATAACTATGGTAACTATGTATTGCCAAGCAAAAATCCTGAGTAGCTAAGAAAAAATTCTATTTGTCATTTCTTTTACTGTTAAAAGTGCTTTCTACAGCGCCTACAAATAGTTCATTCTCTTAAGAAGATGAAAGGGTCCCTGTGAGATTCAGCTTCCAAGTGCGTTATGATGAACTCAAATTAGGGTTCCCCCAGTAGGGTCTGTATTAATGAACATGAACTTTACCTAATACTGACGTCCTTAAATAGCTCTTTTCCCAAAAACAAATGGTTTTAGTCCATTATATCAGCCAGTATATTAGTCAGTATATGTTGTATACTGACTTGTATACAACAAAGTAGAATAAATTGTGATCCGCAGATGAAGTTACATCTTCCAAGCCACACACTGAACTGAAAACAGAACCCAGACCCAGCCCATCAGGCCTTCTGGTCCAGACTATGTGTGTTCCCCATGTTCCTTCTCCCTACAGTGATGGTCATGCCTCTCCCCGCATCCTTGACACGCGATGTCTGCAACAATCAAAAAGAATCATTCGTTACTTTGTGTACAAATTAATGGTCAAAATGTTATAAATAACTATACATTAATAATGATGTCCCATTTAATAGTAACAGAAGTAAACTGAGGAAGAATTGTACTACCCAACCAGAAAGGAAGAGAACAGAAACTGAAAGATTGTGTGTGTTTATTCATCTTCGTGTTTTTAAGTTTAGAAGAAATGAAGTAGACTGTGGCATGTGCCAGAACTGCTAGTTACTCCTCATTCTAGTCTGTGCTCCCTCCTCTCCACAAAACCCTTGTAGCTTAGGGCTACAATACACTCAGTTGAGAGCATTAACCTTCCCAGACTTCCCCTTAGCTAGGAGTCATGTGACCCAGTTCCGGCCAATGAGGCAGAAGCAGAAGCCTAAAAGAGGTTTCTATTTTCCTGATGCTGGCTTTTCTCTTCTTATTTCCCCCTCCCTCCTGCTTTCTTCCAGGAGCAGGATCACAGCTTCTGGAGGCACAGCAACCATCCTGCAATCATGAGGATGAAAGTGACGTCATATAAAAAACAAAGCAAAAGAACAGAAGAAGCCATGGTGTTCAGGGACATCCGTGAGCATCTATACCATCTATACTGGCTATGGACACCAACTCCCACCCCTGGGCTTCTCTTGTGTGGGAAAAACCGCTTTTTAAATGTAATCTACTGTAATTGAGATTTTTATTATCCTCTACCAAAGAGATGTTTTAAAAGACCTAGGGTATTTTCTTGGTGCCCTAAGAAAGAGCACAGGCTCAGGCCAGCACTCTTCTGGTGAGTTCATGTTGCCTGCCCTGAAGTGGTACAGGTTGGAATGAAGTGGAAAGAGAAATATTTCTCAGATCCAGATAAAGGCAACTCTGCAAGAGAATAAACTAGATTCAGTATCTGGATGAGATGTGTTTAAAAACCGTTAAAACAGTCCTTGAAAGAGAAGAAAAGATAAGCTCATAGACTTCTATAACTAGAGGTTGGAACCAACCGTTCATTAATTTTTTTCAGCAATTTCCCCAGAGTAAACTGGAAATAGTGTTGGTTTTATTCCTCTTTAAAAGTGACAAATCACCCTCTTCTTATTTGGGAAAAATATTCAAAAGACAGTCCAAAGTCTGCACAGTCTATATAGCATCTACACAGGGCCCTCTCCATCTCCAGAGGCTTGGAACACGGACGCTGGGGCCAGACTGTGCTGGTACAAATCCCAGCTACCATTTACCAGATGTGCGGCTGTGGGTAAGTGATATGACCTTCCTGGGCCTCCATTTTCCCATCTGTAAGATGTGTATAATAGTAATACTTACTCATAAGGTTGTTGTGGACACTGATTGAGCTAATATATGTAACGTGTTTAGAAATATGTGTATGTATATACAATACATATAAATACATACACACATGTATGTTATCATTACTGTGATAGCCACTACCACATGAAGTAGATGACTAGCGCAAAGAAAATGAATCTCACATTCCCAGAGTGTGTGTGTGTGTTTGTTTGGTTTTTTGTTTGTTTGTTCTTGGCAAACTGAGAACAAAAGCACCCATACAAGTGACTCCCTAATTTGAAGGACCCAACCAAATACTTGTTAAATGAGTAAATGAGTAAGTGCCATCAGTTGAAGGAAGCTAGCTGCAAGCATATTCGATGCCTAACAGCCCTGAAGTCCCAAAGAATCTTTTAAATTTCAGAAAAGGGTAATGCAGAAAATAAAATTTGGGTCCAGATTTAGAAACATGAGTAGGATTAGTTTAGCCATAAATTAAAATTTGTGAATAGCTAGAAAATATGTAATTGTACTTCTGGCTGATATTCCTTTTATAATCTGCTAGAATAAAAAATGTGCTTCACTTCATCAGTGTTAATAATAAAATTATATTTTTCCTTTTAAAAGAGACAGAGTGGTTTTAAATCTGTAATGGAGCCTCAGCAACCCCTATGGGAATGCCAGGGCACAGGTAGCACCTGGGGCTCAGAACACTCAGTCCTGGCATCTACTGCCACTTGGTGAACACAGCCCATCCCCTCCAAGTCCACCAGGACAATGACAGCAGTGGGCTGAGAACAGGACCCCAAGCTCTGTGCATGGCTATATGACCTTGGGCAGATCATATAACCTATTTGGTCCTCTCTTCTAACAAGCAACATGAGAGCATTAGTTTAGATAGTTACCAAGATTAAGTCCCATAATTCTAGGAAAACTTCTATAGAGATAAAACCAAGAGTTAAAGGGTACAAACTGTGATAAATGTCACAAATATCAAGCCAAGGAAAATCAGAAGAGTATCTCCAAGGCTTGACAAACTTGGACTATTTTACCTACTTTCAGTGTAAATATCACTATTAACCTGAACAGTTTTTTACCACGATTATTGCATAAAATGTATATTTTACATTGTAAAAATCTAAGCTATTGCAATAATCTGCTATGGGGTCACATGGCACACCAGCTCTGAGGCCATACTCCTAAGAAGGAAAAAAGAGGCGGGGTAGGGAAGGGGAAATAGAAGAACGTATAAGATGAAAAATAAAGGCATGCTCAAAACTTACCAGAGAAATCATATTGAATGCCATTATCAATTCTGGTGGCAAGGGCAGAATTTTGAGGCAAAGGTCAAGTAGCTGTAGGGAGCATCTATTGTTGTCCCAGCATCTATTCCCACTTTGCCTTTAATAACATCATCCTGAATGTTCCATCCAGGCAATTTGCTGGAGACTGACTTCACCCCCAGCAAGAGGAGTTGAGTCCTGACTAGTCCAAGTGATTCTCTCTATCCCCTCTACCCTGGCCATTGTGATTGGTTGAAGAAGAGGCACACATTACAGACTGAGTGTTTGTGTCCCCCAACCTGCCAAATTCATGTTAAAATTAATTCCCAATGTGATATATTTGGAGGTAAGACTTTTGAGAGGTAATTAGGTCATGAGGGTGGAGCCCTCATGAATGGAATTTGTACCCTAATAAGGAGCCAACAAGTTAGTTTACTCTCTTTCCACCATGTGAGGATACTACCTAGAAGAAGACCTTCACCCAAACCCAACCATGCTGGCACCCTGATCTCAGACTTACAGCTTCCAGAACTGTGAGGAATAAAGTTCTGTTGCTTGTAAGTCACTCAGTCTATGGTACTTTGTTATGGCAGTTCCAATTGACCAAGATAGCACGGGATCAAAATCAGGCCAATAAGACTCAATTGAATGTTCGGAGAAGCAAAGTTTCTCTTTCTAGTGGATATGAGTGAAGAAGCTGCCAGGGGAGATGTTTACAGTCATCTTTGACACAAGAGAACACAATATGTGGTCATATCATTGAGTCTTGATTCAAGCCTTGCCTGAACCATTTAGTTACAAAGCAAACAGATTCCCCTTTTCAGCTTTAGCCAATTTGGGTTGAGTTTTCCATTATCTGCAACCTAAAACTTCCTAAGCAAAACACTTTCCTGAGTGTTGGAGTGGAGCCATCAAGAGCCAAATGAGGGTGCATACCAGAATCAGTCATGATTCAGGAGACAAAATTACCAAGAGCAAAGAGTTAGCAGAACAGAAGAACTAGCAAAGCAGGTCTGGTGGAAAGGGATCTGACTGAATTCCACTAGTAGCTGGTACACGCCTACCATTAAAAGATCAGGCACACACACACATTCCCACTGGTGTCACCGGATGTCTTATGTGGGCGAAGTAAAGGCAAAAGGCTTCTGGGGCTCTGTATCTGCCAGAATGTGGAGCCACTTCACTGAAAGTCACATTGAGACTCAGTGTTCTGCTGAGAAAAAAAATAAGAGAAGGTAAAAAAGAAGGCAGGTCTTAGAAAATGAAAATCTTAAACTCTTGTCAAAAAAGCCTGGAACAGCCCAATATGATTTAAGGCAACATCAGTGTTCACAGGACCCAGGACAGTGGGGGAAGTACCTCTAGGGAGCAGCAACGCCTGTAGTCAGTCAGATAGTTTGGTGCGGCTGCAGGTGAGCAAGCAACACATTGGGTGCAGGACCCAGGCTAGCTGAAAAGAACAGGAGAAAAGGTCCCACCTCCTGGGGCAGAAGTTGGTACTGGCAATTACAAAGCAGGAGATACTCCCCTTTCTCTTGAGTGTGGTTTTTCCTTCTTTACTCCTATCCCCAACACCTCAATAACTCTGTAATTCAATATTGTATTTTATAAAGAACCAAACAGAAATACTGGAATATTATTGAATGTCAGTTCTATAAAGGAGGTAACGTGCCTCTGTTCATTACTCTATCCCCAGCACCCAACACAGTGTCTGACACATGAAAGGTGTTCAATAAATACTCATTGAATAAATAAGTATAGTTGGAAGGCTCGTACATACCAAGATACAAGGGGCTTCAGCTGCACTTGAGAAAGTGAAGCTTTCCACTGGAAAAGACTACATGGGGGAGGCATGGTGGATGGGCATGTAAGTACAACCACTTCATCGTTGGCAATAGGGAGAACTCTATAGTTTTCTTGGGAGGGGATTGATGGGGAAGTCAGAGCTGACATTTGGCAAATACACATTAGTTCAGCTATACAGGCTGTTTATAGGGGAATGGTCAGTGTTGTTGTTACACTGGTTGTTATATATTTAGAATATCACCATAGGGAGAATGGATACTGTGTTTTGGAAAGTAATCTCCAGTTTGGACAGCATGGGCCTGGGCAGTGCAGGTGAAATCCATCAGGACCAGGAAATGAATGAAGATGGCCAAGGCTAGGGCTGCTCTTCACCCTTCATCTGGGGATGTTAACCCTGGACAATCCAATCTACTTGAATCTCCACATTCAATATCATTCATTTATTCATTCATTCAAATAATGTGTGTCCTCAGCTTATGACCTGTGCCAGGCACTGGAGGTATAACAATGAACCAAAAATAAAACATCCCTTCATTTATAGAGTGTATAGTCTAGTGAGAAAGAAAGCGAATAGGCAAGCAAATAAACAAATAAGATGAAGTCATTTAGACAGCGATAAGTACTAAGAAAAAATAAAACAAGGTAATAGAGTGGGGAGTAACTATGGGAGAGGAAGGTGCTGTAAGTAGAGTGGTGGAGAGGTGCACTATGAGCTTAAACCTGGATAAGAGAGGGTAGCAAGCACAGCAGGTATTTGGGGAGAAATGAATTGGAGAATTCAGGACAAGCAAGTGCAAAGGCCCTAAGAGTAGAATTTGTTCAGTGTTTTCAGAAAACTGACAGGAGGCCAGGATGCCTGGAGCACAGTGAGCAAGGGGCACACCGACAAGAGATGAGGCAGGTGAAAAGGACAGCAGCTGGGTCCTGTAGGGACTGGAAGCCAGGCGTAGAAATCAGGACATCCATCAAAGTTTAATGGAGAGCCAGCGGATTTGGGGGTAAATGGGTCATTAACTGACTTAAGTTTTAAAAGATCATAAGATCATACTCGTGTGACTAATGAACTGTAGCGCATGAGTGTGGAACCCAAGAGAACAGTCAGGAGGCTGTTGAAGGACTCTGGGAATGTTGGTGGTTCAGGTGGGAAGGGTGGCAGTAGTGGACATGGGGAACAGAGGAAACATTCTCCTTGAGCGTTCTTGCATCTGATAATAGTTTTAGTCCCTTCCTTATATCCGTATCAAGAAATAGCAACAGTAGCCCTGAGCAGTAACTGTATGCCCAGAGCTACTGTTCTAGGTATGTATTTCACATACACTCATTTCATCCTCTCAACAAATACATGAGTAAGGTTGTTAAGGACTAACTGTGGTCCCTCCAAATTTTTATGTTGAAGTCCTAACCCCAATGTGAATGTATTTGTGGACAGGGCCTTTAAGGAGATAAGAAAGGTAAATGCAGTCATAAGGATGGGACCCTAATCCCATTGGACTAGTGTGCTTTTAAAAAGAGAGAGAGACACCAAAGATCCTCATATACAAAGGAAAGACCACATGAAGACATAGGGAGAAAGTGGCCATCTGCAAGCCAAGGACAGAGGCCTCAGGGAAACCAAACCTGCTGGCACCTTGATCTTGGACTTTTGGCCTCCAGAACTGTGGAGAATAAATTCCTATCTTTAAACCCATCCAGTCTATGATATTTTGTTATGGTAGCCTGAGCTGACTAACACAAAGGTACTGGCACTAAGTAGTGAGTAGACATGAGCCTCAGAGCTAGACTTCCTGGGTTCCCATCCTGGCTTCACACATTAACTCACCTGCCTCCTTCTTAACCATGCTGCTCAACTGCCCACCAGAGAAACAGCAAAGACTCCAGTAAATGTGAATTACGTCAAGATTACATTAACCCTACATACCACCCAGTGGAAAGTGAAGATGAAAGTAATCCCCAGCCTAGAAAGAAATCCATCTGTCTGAGCAGCTGTGTTTAATAGGTAGGTGATGAGGATGGGTGGGTAAGAAATACTGGAGCTTAGTGAAAAAGATGTTCCGCTGAAAGCTTTGATTCCAGATACCACCTCAATAAAAACATCTGTAAGATCCTTCCCCAGTGATTGGAGCCACCCTCACCAGTCCTGTTGGACCACAGAATCACAGGGCAGCCCAGGGAGAGACAGTGGAGTTCCTACCTCATTCAGGCCCTATGTTTACAAGTAAGGAGATGAAGGCCCAAAATGGCCAAGTGCCCTATGGCAGTTCACACAGTTAGTGAACTTGCTATGCTATGGAATTGGCCAGTGGTAGCTTTCATGAATCTTTATTTAAATCTCCCTGAACATCCATATATTTTAGCAGCACAGCACATCCCACCTCAGATGTGCTGAAGCTCAGACTGACCTAATGACCAAAAGAACTTGAAGTCTCCTGGGGCTGCTTCTTGGCATTGTTTTAATCCTCTGTTCAAGAACAAGCAGCTCCCATGACAGACAGGTGGGCGGGAGCAAATTCCTCCTGAGCAATTCAGCCCCTGGAAGGGATGGGGCACTGTGTTCTCAGCAGATCTTTTTTAAAAAAATAAATGCTGGTTTCCTTGTGCATTTTGCAATGGGACCACTTAAAGACAACGCGTTTTTTCCTCATTCACATTCAGCTGCCTGTACTTCATTACTTTCTATAGACACTTCCAGACTCAGATCACGCCAGCTCTTTGTCATGCCAGCTCTTTGTCACTGATACACTCCTGCCATTGTGCTGAAGTTAGCAGGAAGAGGGAGGTGGCATTTTTTCCCCGTGAATGGCTGAGAAATCCCCTCGCCCCCACATCCAATCAGCCACCAAAGTCTGTCATTTCTTCCTTCCTGACATCTCTCACATCTGTTTCTCCCTTTCTACTCCCACTGGCACTACTCTAGTTCGAGCCTCGATTGCCTCTCGTCTGGGCTGCTGCTGCTGCTGCTGCTGCAACAGCTTCCTCCTGCAATTCTTACCTCCAGCTTCTCCCTCTCCACCTGCCCAAAATACCACCACGCAAGCAGTCTTCCCTCCGCTTCCATCACTCCCCTGCTCCCAAACCTCTGGGGGCAGCCCCAGGTACAACCCTAACTCCAGTGTTCACTAGCCAAGTGACCTTGAATAAGATCTCTGGATCTCAGCTGCTTAACCCTCCTGAGCCTCAGTTTTCTCATCTGTAAAGTGTAAATACAGTCCCCAGTTTGTGTTGATAAGGTAAACCATAGTCATTCCCACCCTTCCTGGTGATTCTTATGAGGGCTAGGAAGAGGAAACCAGTGTGACCTGCAGTGCTGTCTCTGTTTGCATGGATAGGTTATGAGAGCAGTGCCTATCATGGGCCCCTTCACAGTCCTGGGTCCCCTCAGACATCCTCCAGACATCCTGGAGGATGAATAACGAAAAGAGCCATAAGCCATTTGGGTTAAGCAGGTGACAATAAAGCAGGCTCAGGTCTCCTGATGGGGTCGGGACACTCAGTCTTAAGTTGTTCAAAAGTCAGAGTTACCTTATATTTGTGTAAAAATAACTTAAAGCAAGAGTAACTTTGCATTTCACATAAGCTCCATGACAGCAGACAGCATCCTTACTGCATTTTCTGTTGTGACCTAGTACATCTGTGGTGCCTGTGAGGAGAACCTTGGCCTGGGGCATCAATTCCCATAGAGCAGAAGACCACCCCAGCAGCCTCTTCCTCTCTGCCCCTACCTCTCTTCCCCTCTCTTCAAGAGGGGTAATTTATCAACCAGTGTGGGAGAAGGAACTGAATGTGCCTCATTCTGCCTGCTTTCTCCCTCATTTGCCAATAACCCTGACCTCTAGTAGCTTTTTCTCTCCTTGCCCATGCATTACATTTACCAGGTTCAACCCTAAGGGGGAAAGACAGTAATAACAACAACCAATGCCTACTGAGCACTTACAACATGGCAGGCACTGATTCAGGATTTTATGGGCATTACCTCATTTAATCTTTATAACAATATGCTATAAGGTATACTACTATTATTGTCTCCATGTTACAGATGAGAAAACCAGGGTTCAGAGGGATTAAATAACTTACCCAAGGTCACAGTCACAGAGCTACCAAGTGGCAGAGCTGGGAGTCACACCCAGACAGTCTGGTTCCAGTGTCCTTGCTCAGGACCACTATGCTATACTGCCTCCTGTTATGCTGCTAGGGGAAGCATAGTCAATCTGGGGGGTAAATTAAATTCAGGGTCATGTCTTAGAGAACCAGACTGGGGTTGTATGTTAAACCATGTTCTCATACTCAGCCATGACCTCCTAGAGGTTAGGTAAGTAATCTCTCAACAGTTCTTTGAAGCCAGGAGAGACAAAAGGTGCCAGATGAAATATCAAGTGAACATGCACCCAAAGCTGCCTGCTAGACCCACCTGGGAGGAGAGCCCAGGGGCCTGCCAGACACCCTAATTCATTCATTTGACACCAGAGGCAGATGGTATGAAAAGCACATGTGGTATGACTTTGGAAGGAAGAAGAGAAAATTATCATGGTAATAGCCAATGATAATTTTACCAGACACCGTTCTAAGGCTTTTATTTAAATTATCTCATTTAATCCACACCATGGTCATCTAGGGAAGTACTATTGTCATTCAGCTATGTAGATGGAGAAACTAAGATGGAGAGAAGCTAAGTAACATGCACAAATTCGCACATTTTGTAAACAATGAGGCTAAGACTTGAAGCCAAGCAATCCAGCTCCAGAGTCCATGCTCTTAATCATCATACTCCACTGAGAGGAAAAAGAAAGAAAGAGAAAGAAAGAACACAACAAACCTCAGGCTTTGGAATCAGAACCGAGTTTGCATCATGGCTCTGCCATTAATTACTAAATTGTCAAGCGGTTTCATAAAATCTCAGGCTATTGGCTTCTGTGAGGAAGAAGACAGCTTCTTAGAAGTCCTGTAGTGAGGACTGAGTAACACATTCTATGCCAGTGCCCCAGAACCTGATAGGCAGTCATTCAACACTGTTTCCCACCCTCCCACTATCTCAGAGCCACATCCTGTGCTGAGTCTCAGGATGCAAAGATACCTGAACATTACCTTTGCCCTCAAGGATCTCCCTGCCTTGCAGAGCTGGGTAGAGACACAGAAATGGGATCATGACATAAGGTGAGACACATGGTGAAAGAGGCATGAACCTAGTGCTACTGAGGGCAGAGGACAGAGTGGTTTCTTTGTCTAGAAGGACTGGGCCACTGGGCCTGGATCCTGGTGGTTAAATGGGAGTTTAAAAGCCTTTACTGCCACCATTGTCAAGATCATCCCCAACATTTAGATTGTTTTCTCTTCTTAGGACACTGTGGGGAGGTTAAGAATATCTGTTCCCCTAACTTTTCTCTGAAGGACATCACCAGCCAATAGCAAAAGAGCTGACCCTACCTAGAGAGCTGCCTGTGGGTTGCATTTTAAACAGTTATTGTTTTCTCATAACACAACAGGGTACCAAGGAACTGTTTTATATTCCAAATACCTAAAGATTATAATCCATTATAGGGATGCATGTGTTCCTGGAACTGAGATAATGCTGGGCAAAGCTGTAGAATTCATTGCCCTGAAGCTATAAATCTCCCATTTATTACTTGATGAGTTTACAACGACAACTTGTAAATTCCACACCACCCACCCCAACCTATCTACACACAAAGGCACAAACACAGTCAGGGGCTGCCTAGTTGGAAAGGGAAGCCAGGGAGTTTACTATCAGTGACAACAACATAATAATGGCAATTGTGGCAGCAACTACAATTTAGTGAGTGCTTCCTGGATGCCAGCCTCTATATTAAGTGCTAAACCTGCATGATCTCATTCAGTCCTCATTAAGTAACCCCAGAAGATAGGTTATATTGCCCTCATTTTAGATAAGGTGACAGACTCAGGCTCAGAGCCTCTCAAAGAGGTAAGGCAACTTGCTCAAGACACAGAGCTAGTAAGCAAGGTCAGCACTCAAACCAAAGCCATGGACAGCAGGTCTATGTCCTTAACTATAAGCTGTGTCAAGAGAGCCCAGGGGCAAGAGACAATTCCTGCTGAGTATTGATATCAGCAAGAGCTATTCTTTGCTTGGAACACAAACACTAAAGCACTTCCAAGCAAAGACTGGTAGGGACTCAGTGTGTGGCTTCCCTGCCCTGTGAGTGGAGTTCATCAGTGCCACTGGGATTTAAAAGAACAGAAACTAGGAGTCTGCAGGGTCAGTACTTTGAAAACCAAAGAAGCAGTCATCCACTTCAGTTCCCAGTGCTGGGCAGTGTGTGGGAGGAAGGGCAGAGAGAGGCTCAGTAAATGATGAATGGGGAAGTGGAGGCATGAATGAGGGGAGGGAGGGAGAAAGGAGGAGGTATAATCCAGAATAAGAGGAAAATATGGCAAATTAACATGTGAAAATCAGGAAGCAGTTGCCAAGGCAATGTAATAAATTTTGCCTGATGGCATATCCCTCACCCAGGGGCCCTGGAGACAAACCGACCAAACACAACACCAATTCCTACCTTGTAACACCTTAATGGAGTTACCTACTTCATGATAAGACCTGCAATGTCCCCAGGTGAGTCTGAGCCCTTTGTACTCCATACCTCTGACCCAAGTCTTACAACAGGATTATATAAGGTCAAAGCCTGAATAATTCAATCATCCACCAAATCTTTATACTACAGTTAGAGTGCCATAAGCTGACCATATGGCAATAAACAAAACACTCACAGGGCTTAACTCCTAGTGAAGGAGACAAATAAGTAAAATATAAAATATGTTACATGGCCATAAATACAATGAAGAGAAATAAAGTACAAAAGGGGGCTAGGGAGTACCAAGTGGGAGATAAGAACAGTGTTTGACTTTCAATAGGAAAGTCAAGAAAAGCCACACATGAAAGTGACGATGAGTGTGGACATGGAGAAGGTTAGGGAAAAATGGAGCAAGAGATTTTCAAGTGGAGAAAATAGCAAGTGCAAAGGTCCTGAGGCATAAACAAGCCTGGTGCTGTTGAAAACCACCAAGGCCAGCTAGTCTGGGGCAGAGTGAGCAAGGAAAGGAGATGAGGCCAGAGAGGTTGAGGAGTGGGGAGGTCTGCGGTCACTGTAGGAACTTCAGGTTTTATTCTCAGTGAGATGGGCAAAATCACTGAAGATTTCTGGGCAGAGAAGTGAGAAACATGAAGAGATTTATGTTTGGCCAGCATCATTCTGGCTATTAACTTGGGAAGAGACTTGACAGTATAAGGGAGGAAGCAAGGAGGACAGTCAAGAGGTCACTGCAGGAATCCAGGTAAACTATAACAAGGCCTTGGATCAGAGTAGTGGCAGCAGAGGTAGCTGAGTCGGGATTGGCCAATGAATTGCATGTAAAGTGTGAAGGGAAGAGGAGTCAAGGTTAACTCCAAGGTCACCCACACCCAACTCTGTGCTCTGACCTCAACCCCTACAGAGCCCTCAAGTCTAAGCCCTCTTGAGTAAAATGGGAAGACATGTTATTCTTCACTTTAGTTTCATTTCCTTATGGTAAGCATGATGGGGGAGTTATATGTATAGGCAATGTTCATTCTTAGAACTCACAGCTCCTGACTGCATCTCTCATGAGCTTTCTATTACCTCAGTGGTTTTCATTATGTCAAAGTTTAATCAGCAAATATTTATTGAGCATCTCTAGGGTTTACAGGTACTGTGTTTATCTCTAGAATACAGCTGGGAAGCCCTCATCCTGGCATGAAAGGATCTCTCAGTCCTGGCTTAGGAAGGGGACAGATCCAACCCTTCTCCACCGTCCATGCTGAGAAGTACACTCTGTGTTTCAGGAGGGGAGGGGCAATGTGTCCTGTCTCCCCTCCTCTCTTATCTCTCTCCCCTCCTCTCATTCACAGGCAGGCCTGCCCTTCTCCCTGGAAAACCACTAGAATTCAGCTGTAGACCCACTGGCTTGGAACTGGCATGCTGACCCAATAGAAATGAAGTCACTGTAGCCCAGGTTCCCAGCTGGGTGTGGCAGAATTGGCCGCAAGCAAAGAAACGATAAAGAAATCTCTAACATGTGCCAAGGGAGAGATTATCACATGGGCTCTTGCTTTTTATGAAATAGGAAAAGTGGATTTTTCTAGTTGACTGCATTTGATCGTTTTTCCTCCATTTGTTTTAAAGTTGAACATCTGATCTGGCAAAGACTTCTCACATTCAGCTGAAAAAAAGATATCTTTGAGCTTCTCTCCCAGCCTCCCAGGAGACGGGTTGCAGGGCTTCAAGCATCATTCCACCACCACTCCCTAACACATCACAGCCTTCGGCATAAATCTGCCTAAAATTCCTCCTAATTTCGACTATGCTTACCTACCCAGGAAACTTGTCCTTCTGGGTTTATCAAAATCTCTTCATATTTTCCCCATGGTCTCCTCTTTTTTTTTGTTACCTCTGAATCCTTTTATATAGCTGGCCTCTCTCCCTGCTGTAGATTACTACTGCCACCTGGGAGCCAAGCAGAGGACATTCCAATAAGATTCAAAACCCCAGATGTCTTCTAATCAAACCAAACCTAGCACCACTGTTGTCCCTGCTCAGGGACACTTACCTCTGAATCAGGTCATAGAAAGATCTAGAGCAGAGAGGCAGTTGTGTAGAGCAGGACACCTCAATCTTCAGCATACCCACCAATCACCTGGGATCTTGCTAACATATAGATTCTGATTCAGTACATCTAGAGCAGACCAAGATTCTGCATCTCTAAAAAGCTTCCAGGTTATACCCATGCCCCTGGTCCATGGACCAACCTTTGAGTAGCAAGGATGAAGTAGGAAACCCACAGATGAAGAAACTGGGGCTCTAGACCTGAAGAGACACATCTCCAAAGAGGATGGCCAATACACATAGGAAAAGATGTTCAACATCACTAATCATCAGAGAAAAGCAAATTAAAACTACAGTGGATATCACCATACCTGTCAGAATGGCCACGGTCCATAAATCAACAAACAAGTGTTGGGCAGGATGTGGAGAAAAGGGAACCCTAGCACACTGTTAGTGGGAATGCAGACTGGTGCCACCACTGTGGAAAACAGTATGGTGGTTCCTCAAAAAAAAAAAAAAAAGTAAAAGTAGAACTACATATGACCCAGCAATTCTACTTCTGGATATTTATCCGAAGAAATCCAAAACACTAATTTAAAAAGATATATGCATCCTTATGGTCATTGTAGCACCACTTACAACTGCCAAGATACGGGAGCAACCTAAATATCTATCAACAGACAATTGGATAAAGAAGATGTGGTACATATATGCAACAGAATATTACTCAGCCATAAAAAATAATGAAATCTTACCATTTGTAACAACCTGGATGGACCTTGAGGGTATTATGAAATAAGTCAAACAGAGAAATACAAATACCATATGATTTCATCATCACATGGTATCTCCAGAGCCAAAATCACATGGCTCTGCAAAGTCCTGTTGCAGTGCTGTTCATACTGTGTAATGCTGCTTGCCCTAGTAGGAGGTACTTGCAGGGTCCTCTTGTTCCCAATGTGAGCTGTAAGTTTCCAGCCACTGAAATGCCAGCCCTATCCCATCCTTATGGGAATAGTTCTATTTCTATCCAGGAAGAAACCTATTCATTGGGACCTATTGTCACCAAATATAAATCTGCCTTTTTAGGTGCCTCTTCTCCTCCCTCCTTTCCAAATAAGCAAGAGAGAGGCCACCAGGCCTTCTCCCCTCAGGTTCGAGATCTGGAGATAGACCCACCAGCAGGATCTCAGTTGTAGAGAACAGTGCCTGCCTGGCTCCACAGAAACTTGGTGGGACCGGCTCCTGCAGGTCAGGCCTTGCTTTGCACACAGAAGGAGTTTGATAAAAGTTGGCTGGGAGTCTGTAGATTTCGGCAGCAAAACCAGGCATTCTGACTGGCCCTGTGAAGTTGAGGAACTCTCTTCTCTCTCAGAAATCTTTTCCTAATCCTAACCTTGGAAGCTTTCCACATCAAGGCTAGAGAGAGAGCAGGCAAAACCCAATTTTAACTCCCCACTGTCACACAAGTCATATTGTCAAAGGGCTTGCAGCCAGCACTGGGGACTGGCCCTCACAGCCTCCATGGGAAACAGTCACAGACAGCTCAGAAACTCTGTCCTTGTGACTTCCTAGGAACTCTAAAGCAAACAGCAAAAAACAGACTTATAATGTGCTTTATTTATGTGGCCCACAGTTCTGAAAAACACCTTGACACTTGAAGCTTTAGCCTCAGCAGCCCTGAATCTCAGGGCCCAAAATAAGGGTGGGGGCAGGACAGAGACCAGCAGCCAAGACCCAACACAAATCATTTCATTTTTTTAATAAATTTTTTTAATGTTCAAGCACAAAATACACTAATGGAACTGATTGTCTTATTAAAACTTTCAGTCATTCCTTATAGGCCAGTAAAATCACAAATTAATAAATGCAATGAAGTGCATGAACTATTCATTTAGTAAATGACTATCTGGCTCCACTGGGACGTCATGCAGGGTGGTGAGGAGGGACAGGGAGTGGGAGCAGATGCTGAGATTAATCAAGCTCTCTGGGGTCTATGAGGGGAAAGGTTTGAGAAACAAAAGGCCGAGGCATCTTCAGAGGGCTTTTAACTTCCTTCCTACCCACCCTCAACCAAGAGAACCCACCTGGTTTGCAAGCTTAAAAATATTAGGGACTTGAATGATGTTTCTTCTCATTCAATAATTAAGGAAACTGAGGGCAGGGAGATCAAGGAACTCACAGACTTTGGGCCCAGATGAATACACAACTCCCTTCTCCAATAGAACTCCACAATACTGTCTTATTGTCCAGCCCCCTCTTGTCCAGTAACCTCCATTGGGCTCCTGGTCTAGGGAATAGGATTAGAATGGGAGGAAGAAGCCAGACAGGTAGCAACAGGTATATAAATAAAATAAATTCTCTCTACTTTGCAACAGGATAGCAGCCCATTTAAGCTCCGCAGCTACTACCATCAAAAATGAAGCCCAGGATGGAAGATTCCCTTCCAAGTCAAGTTCTGGGATTCTAGACCGGTGAAATGAGGGGTGGAAGCCTAGAGCACAGAGCCGCCTTTGATCTTACCTACCGCTGTATCCTTGGCCTGTTTCCCAACTTCCTCTCAATTTGAGAAGTCATTTCAGTCGAGTCAGCTCCTTATTTAAATAGAATTACCTTTTGGGAAAGTTAGGTCTATCGGTCACACCAGAGAGTGAATTCCTTTATTCATTTGATCAAAATTGATCACATTGCCCAATTTGAAGTTGGTGGGGGAGACCAGAAATTTTAGGAAAAAGCACTTGGAGGAGGGCCTTCGGAACCAACTAATTCTAGCAGTCCCTTAGCTAAACTGCTCCTTGCATTATATTAAGGATACCAAGCAGAATGGAAGATGTCTTTTCTAACTATGCATAAAACCCAGAACACATTTTTTAGCTGATAAATGTGACTACACAAAAAAAAATATTTTAAATAAAAATAACTACATTATGGAAAAAAATAGTGGTAAGCATAGTCAGAAGACAAATAATAAACTGGAAAAAGAATTTTTTCCACTCATAGATAAAGAGCTTATCTTCCTAATATATAAAGGACTATCAGAATCTATAAGAAAAAGAACTACCAGAATGGGTAAAAATAAAGTACACTGGAAAATGGAAAAATAATGTGAGAGTTCACAGAAAATGACTCTTAAACCTATGAAAATACACTCATTCTCCACTGCAATTAAGATAAATGCAAATTAAAATACACTACAATGCCATTTTTCACCCATCATATCAGCAAAACCCCAGCACTTTGATTATATAGACTTTGCCAATGAAGCTGCAGGGAAACAGTCACTGTCTTACTTCCTGCTAGTAATGTAAACTCACACAACTCCAGTGGAAGACGACTGAGTAAAATCTATCAAAATTACAAATAAATAAACCCTATGGTCCTGCAATTCCATTCTTGAATGTATCCTATAAATACGCTTATAAATGTGTAAAATGACCTACGCACAAAGTTATTATTAATTGACACAATATTGAATAGCAAAGATCAGAAACCCAAACCACACTGATAAAAATTGGTTGAATGAATTGTGATACACACATACTTTGGAATTCTATGAACCTATTAAATAATGACGAAGCTTTCTATTCACAAATATGAAAGCATCTCCAAGATATGTCACAAGGAGAAATAAGCAGGAAACTGGGTGCTATGCAATAACTTTGATTGTGGAGCAGGGCAGGAGGCAGGGCATATGAATCTTTATTTATATCTATTGGGACAAACATAAAGAAACCCTGGAGGCATAAACCCTAAGAAACCGATGACAGAGGTGCCTGGAATGGGGTGAGAGCTGAGACTGGGTGGATGTCCAGGGTGAAGGCAGGGGCAAGAAGACAATTCTGAACCACATGAACATATTACCTATTTTTAAAAAATGAGCTCACAAAAAGGGTACTAAGAAAATAAGACAGATGCCAATTGCATCTCCAATTGCTCACAGGGTACCTGTCAGTAGTCATATAGATCCACACAGAAAAGGACCTACCTTAGCTCTACTTAATGATTCTCTGGAAATGAGGAGCCTTGTTTTAAGCAGAAAATTAAATCATTAGACCCAGTGGCAGGGCTCAGTTCTATCACATTACACCTTGCCTGCAGCCTCCTGTGTCAGCACCTGGGTATCTGAACAGAGCAAAGCCACCTCAGGAGCGAGGGTCCAGTCAGGCCTCCTCCCAGCTGCACTGACCTGCTCATCACAGAAAGAACATCAATATGACCACCATGGGTATGGGTCCACTGGCAACCAAGACTCTCTGCTAGCCAAGCTCCTTCTTCTGACATCTCTCCTACCACACATATGTGTTTGTATTGGGGTAGGGTTGGGGAAGGAGCACAGCATAGAGGATTCTCTGAGTTCCGGGAAGCTTCCTTACCAGAGCCACCTGCCTTAGTTTGGATTCTCACCACTCCACCACCCCCAAAGCAGACCTGGAGTCAGGAATTCAGGATCAGGTTGTTTCTTAGGAGATAATCCCAGGAAGCACAGCAAGGGCATGGAAAATTAGAACAGGGAAGGGAGGGGTGCCAGTTAAAAGTGTGTCAATGAACGGCTCATCACTGTGGGAACACTAGGACTCAATCCCAGCTGGAGGACTCTTGGAGAGACTTGCAGAACACACAGCAGGGCTGGTTCCCAATGCAATACTGATCCATCACCTCCCATCCCTCACTGGTTGAGGGACACACTAGGGTGTGATTCTGCCAACATTTCTATCTTGCACAAGTGGGCAGAGTGCTCCTAAGGCTTGAGAATGCCTTGGGGCAGAGACACACTGGAAAACACCATGTCCAGGAACTACACTGAGGTGACCTAAGGGTAGGCCTATGGGATTTGGCAATAAATCTTCAGCACCTGCTACACCATACTATGCAGAGCTTAAGAGGTTTAAGTTAAAGGAGAAAAGACCCAGGGAGGTACCAACAATATTTTCAAATACATGATGGTTTCATACAAAGTTAATGGGGGTATAAAAGACGATGGGCATTTTGGAGGGTATTTAGAAATATCTACTTAAGTTAAAAATCCATAAATCCATTGGTCAACCCAAACAATAATTCATTTTTTTCCTGATCCTTTCTTTCTTCCTTCAGTAAAAATGCATGTGTGCCATGCACTAGGGATACAAAGATTCAAGTGTCATGTTGGTATCCCCATTCAAAGAACCCACCTTTCTATCCTCTACCACACCCACCAAAGTTATCTGTTCTATGGCCCATGTCTTCCAAGTGTTGCAATTAAAAATGGCCAGGGGACCAGTGAGTAACATCTATGAAGGAAATGAGCCACAGTAATGAAATGGGACACAGAAAATGGCAGGGACTATGGCAACTCGAGAAAATGATCCCCCTCTAAGACCTTTAAATGCAATTCTAAAAACAGTATTTAAAAAAACATTATTTGAACTTCTATTCCAAGCTGGACTAACAGGAGAAGATTTACCCTCCAACCTGAAACAACCAAGGAATAAATGCATATGCATAAAAAATGACACCAGACAATGAAAGCCAGTGGCAACTGAAGGACAGGAAATAGCTGAGGTCAACCCCAAGAGTGCCCCAGCTTAGTGCCTTGAGAGTTCCTGGGCCATAATGTGAGTGGAACCCAACAGCCCTCCCTGAGTTGAGGAGGCTACTGAGTACCCTGGACAGCTGCCATTGGAAAGTCATTACTGTAAAGGAGAGGGCCTGAGACAGAGAACCACAGAGACAGCAAAGGGTCCCCCTCAAGTCTTCATGAAAGTCAGGAAACTAACAGAGACTGGGAAAAGAACCACCTAAAAGCACTAGAGGAAACAGCACCCAACACCCACTCATGGCTGGGAATAGTGTCTGTCCCACCAGCCAGACTGCAAAAGCACAAAAGCCATCGGGCATTGAATAGAATACTCAGAAGAGTCTTTTCACAGTAGTGGGGAATAATTTACCCTACACTAAACACTGCTCAGGTCCTGCAGAATAAAAAGAAAAAGCAACACCTGAACAAATCACACTGTTTTCAAATAACTTAGCAGTATCCCTCACAGAAGGCCCCGGTGCTAGTTCGCTAGGGCTGCCTTAACAAAGTACCTCAGACTGGGGGGCTTCACATTGACTGCCTCACAGTTCTGGAGGCTGGAAGTGCAAGATCAAGGCGTCAGCAAGGTTGGTTTCTCCTAGCTTTTCTTAGCTTGTAGATGGCCTTCTTCTTCCTGGTCTTCACATGGTCTTCCCTCAGTATGTGCCTGTGTCCTGACCTCTCCTTTATTTACTTTGTTTATTTTTTGTTGCATTTATTTGGATGACCTTGGTTAATAAAGTTACATAGGTTTCAGGTGTGCAGTTCTATAATCCATCATCTGTATGTTGTACTGTGTTCTCTTCTTATAAGGACACCAGTCACAGTGGATTAGGGTCCGCCCACATAGCCTCGATCTGGCTGAATGACCTCTGCAAAGTTCCTATCGCCAAATGCAGTCACATTCTGAGGAACTGAGAGTTAGGACTTCAACATACAAATTCAGTGTGGGCGGGGGCGGACATAATTCAGCCCATGACAACTCCTTACATGCGTCCTCCTGCCTCTACCCTCTCCATACATATTTCCAGCTGCTGAAAGACTCAGAATCCCTCCCTGCTCTTACTGCCCTCACAGTTCAGGTCAGGAGGCAGAAGAACTGTTCACTCACACACCCCCTCCCACTCTGTTCAACACCTGTGGCCACTTCCCCGCCCACTCACTTAGGGGTTTCTGGCCCCTATCCCCAGAGGTCTTCGCACAAGGGGGACCCTGAGCCCAAGCTCACCTTCCCTCTCCTTTCAGATGCCAGTTAAGCACTTTTCCCTCCCCTCCCCTGCCCAGTTCATTTCGGGATTACCACATTTAGAGAGCCAACATGACCTATTTAGGCTCTGACCCACTTACAACAGAAACACCAATCATAAACACTGTCCAGAAGGGAAATAAATAGATGGCCATAAATGAAACTGATTGTAAATAAAAAGGAAGGAGGCAGGCAGAGTCTTCCCTGGTACCTGCTGCTGAAGCTACCGCAGAATGTCCTGATGGGGAGCTGGCTTACAAATTCGGGCAATATCCAGAAAGCCCCTTTGGCACCAAAGCACTGCGTAGGGTTGCCAGCCTTGTAAGTGGCCTGGAAATCAGTGAAATAAGGTCTGTTTGCCTTGTTTTGCTCAAAGGTAGGATGAGCATTTCTAAGTGCCTAGAGGAAATGATTTCCTGCCAAGAAATGGGAAAATTCATTCCACAAGTGTAAAAATTCAGGAATCAAGAGAGATATTGGACCAGGCTTCCCCATCCACCCCGAACCAAGAACGAGTGAGATTAGTCTAGAGGCCTCCGGGAGAGGAGACTGTGTAGTAAATGTTAATATCTGGAAGCTGTCTGACTCACAACAGTGGTTTCTTTCCCTTTCTCGGGGAGTGGCCCATTTCCCTGGGGTACCTATGTCTTTGCTGTCTGTCCTTTAACCTCCTGTCACAGTTTATCAGCCCCAGGAAAGACACCTGAGCCAATCAGATTCTCTATCTTGAGAATTTGAGACTTGAGTCTAGAGATCTTTGGGAATTCCTCAAAAACTCCTGATAAGCGGCAACTGGAAACCCAAGGCAGGTCTACTTCCTGTTCTTCCAGAGGACTGGCTGGTCTCCTCTTTGGAAGATTCTGGCCGCCATCCTAATATCCTCCCTATTAATTGCCTATTTGGCTTACATTAGCCAGGGCTTGTTTCTATCAAAGGCAATGAAAAGAATCAAATGATCTAATTTCACTGTATTCATCTTTTGGTCCGAATACCAACCACAAACTTTAACATGTGGTAGATATTCAATAACTTTGTTTTAAATGTATGAAAGCTCAATTTCCCCCTGCCAATCAACTTCTCATAAGATAAGATTAAAGACAAAGTGTCCTGTGGTAAATGGGAAAATATTCTTTGGTGCCAACTTTTCCTAACCCAACAAACTACTTGAAGACTCTGCTTCTGGTTTTCTCTGAAAGAGGAAGATACACTAAAAGTTTTCTAGTAGAAACAACTACCTGATTGATGCCAGGTACCCCACAGGGTCAGGAGGTGGGAAGCATTGGGTCCTCAGCCCTGCTGATATGTAGGCAGCACCCTTGGGACCCCAAGAGCAGGCTGGAGGCAAGGGCCACCTCGATCTTCCTGGGATCTGCAGATGGAATTTCATGCATGTATATCCTCACTGGGGCTACTCACATTTGCACCTTCTCTCCATGAAACTTCCATCATGGGCATGGTTCAGTCTAAGGCTTGGGATATCTGCCCAAACATCTACCAACCCGTCCACTCAAGCTTTATCATTCTTTCAGCCCCCACTGTGCTTCCAGACTCCACATATAGGTCACTGGGCCAATCTGAACAACACAGTGGATGGGACACCCTCTAGGGTCGCTCCAGGCCCACTCACCCCTAGACTTCTACAGCAGGGTCACCAACCTCCCGGTCATGGACCGGTACCAGTCCAGGCCTGTTGGGAACTGGGCCACACAATGGGAGGTGAGCTTGAATGTAAGGGGCTTGAATCATCTTGAAACCATCCCACCTCCTGCAGGTCCATAGAAAAATTGTCTTCCGTGAAACCAGTCCCTGGAGCCAAAAAGGTTTCAGACCACTGTTCTATAGCACCCTCTAATGACCTCACAGCCCCTGACCTCACTACCCCAATACTAGCTTCCCAAGTTACTAGTTTAACCAAGTCATCTTCCACTTCAAAAACCTTCAAGAAAGCCCAAACTCTTAGCCTGGCACTTAAGAACACCCACAATCTGAACCCAATCTATTTTTTAAACTTTTATCCTCATTTTTCCAAATTTATCTCCTGCATGAAACTTCTGCTGTCACCAAAGCAGCCTGCTTGTCTGCCTCACTGCTGAGCAGATGGGTGCAAGCCTGGAGCTTCTGGAAGCCACGCTGCCAACATGTGGGGGGAAAGGAGCCAGCACAGAGAAAGCAGGACTAAGAGGTGGAGAGAGAGAAGTTCCTGATGACATCACTCGAGGAAGGAGATCTGGCCTCAGGTTAAATCTATATCTGGACTTTTTGACTATAAAATCCTATTTTTTTTCTTGAGCCTTCCCCTTCCCCTCACAACTAAAAGATTACTAATCCACCCATGCAACCCTCATGGCCCATCCTTACTCCCTGATCCCTCCTCAGAGGACATGGAAGCGGCCTCGTTTCCAATGTCCTGAAATACTACAGGCTGTGTCACTCAAGGGAGCCTTTCTATGTACCACCTAGTGACAGCTATTTCTTGACCCCTTAAGACAGGTGACAGGCTTTTATTATTACCAACCCCTTCCATTGCAACTTGACAAAACCAATGCCAGGTTCAGTGGTCAGAGGCACAAGTTCAGGGCAGCCAAAAAAGCGGGGGGGCGGGGGACAGAGATGGCTCAGTTGTTCCAAGCTGTGGCTCCCACTCCCCTTTCAAAAGCCACCTGGCTGAGCATGGACAACTTCCAGCAGCCTGTCTGGTCAAGCTGTCTGCCCACAAGAACCAACCAGGGGAAGGAAGTGAAGGAAGGTTTCAGAGCAGGTGGAGGAAGAGAGAGGAGAGGTGAGCGTTGGAAGAAGAGAAAGCTACAGTCTCACACAGCCTGTGACTGTCTGCTGATGGGCAAAGCCTGTGGGCTGAGGCTAAGGAAAAGGCAGGCTTGGAGTGTCAGCTGCAAGCTGGCCAGGAGCCGGCCAGCTGAGGATGCTCTGCACCTTCTCCTTGCAGTGCCTCTCCTCCCGCATATCACTGGGCTGCTGCTGAGACACATCTGCAAGGAAGCCCCCAAGTGCAACTGGGGAAGCTGCCAGCAGAAGTCTGCCCCATACCTCCTCAGCTCCCCTCCTCCAGCAGAGGACCAGAGTCTCCCTGCAGTTGGACTTGGCGTGACTTGATGCAGCCACAGCACTCCAAGGGTCCAAACACAGATTCCAGAGAGGCAAGTGTTGCCCCATTGTTCTCCCAGGCCAGTGTTTCTCCACCACCCCTGCCACTCAGAGCCCATCCAAAGGCAGAGGGTCTTTCCCACAGTAGAGAATCTGTAGTGCAAACAAGGTGCCTAGGATGTGAGCTACAGGTAGCCAGGCTCTGTTACTCAGCTTGGTGAGGATTTAAACACTGTTTTCTGATGCTGCCCAGAGCCCCAGAGTCCTAGGAGCTAACTCAGGGCCTCCATGGAGGAGGGAAAGGAGACTATATATGTGGAAGCTAATGAACAAACTGATCGAACAAGCAAAATAGAGATAGAGAGCAGGCTGACAGCTAGGGGTGGGAGGGTGCTCAGGGGTGGAGGGATCAAGCACAAAACAAAAAGGACTCCTGGACATGGACAACAATGTGGTCATGGCAGGGGGGAAGAGAGTATAAGGGAGACAAATGGTAATGAAAAAATACAATAAAAATAATACATAAATAAAGTATTATTTGGGGGGCAGTCAGAGCACAGGCACGTTGTCCCACTTTGACCTCAGCAGCTCCACACACAGTTGTCTTAATTTCCAGGTTTGGGAGCTTGGGGTTTTTTAAAACCATTTTAACCATTTTACATGCAAATTCAGAGACATGAGTACCTTCACATTTGTGCAACCATCCTGACCATCCACCTCCAGAACGTTCCCGCCTTGCAATGTGGAAACTCTGTCCCATTAAACAGTCATTCCCATTCCTGTCTTCCTGGCTCCCACAACCACCTTCCTGTCTGTCTCCAAGGGTCTGACAACTCTAGGAACCTTGTAAGAGGAATCTTACAGAAGTTATCTTTTTGTGACTAGCTTATTTCACTTAGCATTAATGTCTCTAAGGTTCCTCTACATTGTGGCATGTGTCTGAGTTTTCTTTCTTTCTAGGGATGAATAGTATTTCCTTGTTTGTATATATTTGATTTATCCATCGATGGACACTTGGGTTGCTTCCACCTTTCAGCCACGGTGAAGAATGGGGCTATGAAGATGGGTGTACAAATATTCGTGCTCCTGCTTTTAGTGATCTTGGGCATATACCCAGAAGTGGGGTTATTGGATCATGTGGTGACTCTATGCTTAGTTTTTTGAGGAACTGCCATACTGGTTTCCACAGTGGCTAAACTGTTACATCCCACCAACAGTATACAGGGTTCTAATTTCTCCACAGCCTCACCAACACTTGTTTTGCTTTAACAATAGCAATCCTAATGCATGTGCTTAAAAAATAAAAAATAAAATTTTAAAAAGCCAAGGATGGTATGGTTTGGAAACCACTGCTCCAAACAACTCAGTGGTCTGTCATCTTCCTGAGCCTCCCTGGGACCCTGTCTACCTCCATCCCCACAGCAGACCCAGCTAAGTGAGCTTTTCTTCCCCACTACCTACCCTGCAGCCCAGGGTGTATTGTGTCAGGGCCCCAGCTCCACACCAGCTGAGCTTTGGATCAAGCCTACCCCTCATGCCCCTGAGGCCCCAGCTGGCAGGCCACTGAGGGGACAAGCCTTCAGGAAGCTCCATGCAGCAGCCTCAGTAAGGTCCTGTGGCCTCACTCAGGTAGGAATTCCCTGAACGGGAAGGTGGGAACCTGGTGTAGCAGACACTCCTCTAAGAGAGAAGGCCTCACACATTTGAGGACACCTTCTCTTCCTGGCCAAGTGCCAGTAGGTAGCCATCAAGTCATCTCAAGAGCCTTTGATTCCAGAAATCTCTTCCTCAAAACCAATCCATGCTGCTAACCAGCTATGCGACCTCAGAACTTGGGAAAGACTGAACATTGCTCTCCCGAAGCCCCAAAAGAAGTCCATGCCCTAATCCCCAGAGCCTGTGACTGTGTCCCCTTACATGGTAAAGGGGATTTTACAAGTTAAGGGTCTTGTGATGGGAAAGTTCCCTGCATTATCCAGGTGGACCTGATGCAATCACAAGGGTGCTTGTAAGAGGGAGGTAGGAGATCTGCAAGAGAAGGCAATGTGGTGTGGCCATAAGCCAAGGAATGTGGACCTCTAGAAGCTGAGCAGGCAAGGAACAGATTCTCCCCCGGGACCTCTAGAAGGAACCACCCTCTGGACACCTTGATTTTTAGCTCCATAAGACTTAAGTGTGGACTTCTGACACCCAGACCTGTCAGGGGATAAATGTATGTTCCTTTGAGCCACCTGTGTTATTGTCACTTGCTACAGCTGCAGTCGGAAACCAGTGCAGGACACATCACTGGAGCTCAGTTTCTTCTTCTATAAAATGAAGGGCTTTGGACTAAATGCTTTTTAACTTGCCTTTCTAACTCCCATGACAGAAGACCTACTAAAATGCTAGTTATGTGCCAGACCCTGTTCTAAGTCCTCTATATGCATTACTCCTTTACATCTCAGAACTGTGAATCTGTAAGGTATTAAGACTGTGGTCACCCATTACAATGTGTGGGGGTTTTTTCCCCCACACCAAGCAATTCCCTGACACCAGTTGGAATGGCCTACACTTCAACTCCATTCTGGCACTATCTACCCAGAGATTATATCAGATCCCACAGGTTAAGGGCTCAGTCCTATAAGACCAGTCCCTCCCCCAACTTCAGACCCCAGTTCACTGGCAAGTCTAGGTTGTCACCTGTACTTCTGACCAACAGCTACAGATTGCAAGTTCCTGCTATCCCCTCCTTGCGTTCAATTAATTTCCTAGAGAGGCTCACAGAACTCACAGAAACATTCTTCTTATCAGAGTACCAGTTCATTATAAAAGGATTTAATCCAGGAATAACCAGACAGGAGAAATCACAGGACAATGTATGGGGAAATGTCACAGACTGCCATGCTCTCTCCCAGTGCGCCATTTCCCCAGCACCTCCACGGGTCCACCAACCCAGAAGTTCTCCAAACCCCGTCCTGTCAAGTTTCTATGGAGGCTTTATTACATAGGTATGATTGATTAGCTCATTGGCCACTGGTGATTGATGCAACCACCATCCTTTCCAAAAGCCTGCTCATTAACACAAGAGACAGCTGTAGCTCTTACCACTTGGGAAATTTCAAGGGTTTAGGAGCTCTGTGCTAGAAATGGGATGAAGTCCAAATATATATTTCTTATTATAAGTCACAATATCACCAGTATGTGTATTAGCATCCCCTCACAGATCAAGGAAACATCCAAAGCCCAGAGAGGTCAAGTAATTTGCCCAAGGTCACAAAGCTGTAAGTGGCAGACACAGAGCCGGGAGTGGAATCCAAGGAGTCTGGCACTAAAGAACCTGTGCAAGAGCGGCCTATATTGATGTCCTGTTCACAGAAGAGAAAGTCCAAGACCCAAGTGACAATGGCACTGCTAGAGAGTAGTGAACCTAAATCTTCCAAAGCCTGGCTGTTCTCACACTCCATCTAATTCCCACATTTCCAAAGCATATCTGGACAAAACCAAGAACAATGAGGATCCAGCAGCCTTCATATTCCTAGAATCCAAATCATGCTCAGACACCCTACTCTCTGCCTCCCACTCTCCAGTCTTAAGTCCTGGGCTCTGTAAAGGGAGTGAAATAAATTAACTACATCTATGGGTTTGCTCCCTCCCCTCCTTCCAGCCTCACCAACTCAGCCTCCCACCTGCCACCATAAATCAGCGGCAATTCAAAAAATGGCTCCTGGGAAGATGGGCCCTCCTGGCTGACTGGATGTATAAATTTCCATCTCCTCCACACAGGTCTTCCTTTTCAGAGGGGAAAAAACCTTTATTGGCATTAGCACATTTATGAGTTTAAATAAAAACAAATACATCTCTATTGACTGTAGTTATTATGCTCAGTTTCGTGCAATGTAAGTGCTTCAAATAAAAATAGATTGGTTGGAGTGAGCATGCATCAGTTCCAATAATGCTGCAGCCAGTTTCCAGAGCGTGTGTGTCTCAGTTAACGTTCCCCAGGCTCGCGGGAAGGGAAGCACATTGCTGCATGGAGCTTCCAAGCTCTGTTTTCTGTCTAAATGCTCTGGGTAGGTGTGAATGTTTATTAGTGTCATGAAATGCATCTGGCGGGCGAAGGCTGGCCTTTGCAAAAGAGACCAGAGTGTAACCATTAAGGATGGGCCAGACCAGACAGAAAGGGCAAATCCTGAAGCATGTGAACCCAGTACCAACCCATCAAATGTGCATGCAATACCTACTGTATACCTACCACCTGAGCAAGGGCTGGCCCAAGACCAGATATTTAGAATTAGGTATTAAGGTCTGTGTCCCAAATGAAAGAGAGGGCACCTGTCTATCCTGACCATCGCTGATTCTCTCAAGTTACATGCATGGGTCTGGGCATCAGACTACCTGGACTCAAATCCCAGCTACATAGTTTAAACAGTCTACAAGCACTTATGGGGCACCAACTGTATACCAGAACTCATTCTAGGTGCTGAGACTACTTACAGCATTGAATCTCTTCTACGAAACTTACACTCTTCAGTAAGGCAGATTTTACCCCTAGCAAGACAGGCCACTTGAGCCTCAGGTTCTTTATCAGTAAGATGGGGATAACAGTACCTGCTTCATAGGGTTGTTGGGAAACATCGGGGAAAAGATTCATCTACATATTTAGCTCAGGGGCTGGCACACAGTAGGGCTGAATGTCAGAGAGGGTACCTCTCTGAGTGAAAGAGCCTGAGCATTATCACTGTCAGTACCATCAGTGTCAGTATGGACACCTTGCACGCACCACTTCAGATCCTCTGCCCTCATTTCTTATTCCAGGCCCCACTGCAGCCAACAGCTCAGTGTAACCCCTAACAGGTTCACACAGGTGCAGCTTGACATCCCGTTCACCTTAGGTCCCTGCCCAGGACTTCTCACCTCCCACCCAAGGCTCCTCTGTTTGTGTCACACCAAAGCCTTGGCACCCATGTACATGGAACCAGGAACTACAGTGGAGTTAGCAGAGTGGGGATAACTTTTAACTCTGGTGTTGTGGATTGAACCATTTCCCTCACAAAGATGTACTGAAGTCCTAACTCCCTGTGACATAAGAAATATGTACGCTCCCATTTCCTGGCCCACAGCTCCTAAAACTCTTGCAATCTCCTAAGTCCTAAGTATCTGTTGTATGCTAATGAGATGTCTGGGGGTGGGGGGGAGCAGGGAGGGCTCCTGGGTAGCCTCAGGGTAGGGGGGCTCCTTGCCAGGGAAACTAACCAAGTGACTAAAGGGTTTGAATTTTCGGGATCACCCATTCCCCCCCCCAGAGGTCCATGGAGGGGAGAGGGGCAGGAGGTTGATTTAATCAGCCATACCTACGATGAAGAAGCCTTCATAAACATCCCAAAAGCACTGGCTCCCAGGTTGGTGAACACATGGAGGTGCTGAGAGGCACACCCCTTCCCTGATACCTTGCATCTTCTCCATCTGGTTGTTCTTGATTTGCATCCTGTTATGATAAACTGGTAACCTCATAAGTACACAGTTTTCTGAGTTCTCTGAGCCATTCTAGCAAATTATTGAACCTGAGGAGAAAGTTACAGGAACCTCTGATCCATAGCCAGCCTGTCAAAGGCACAGACCACAGCCTGGACTTGTGATTGGCATCTGAAAGGAAGGCAGGCAGTTGTAACCTGTGAGATCTGACACTAGCCCCGGGTAGTGTCAGAAATGAGTTGAATTGTAGGACAGCTAGCTGCTGTTGGAGAACTGCTTGGCATGGGAGGAAAATACACACACTTGGTTCAGAAGGAAAGTATTAAGAGTAGTTCTGTGAGTAGAAGGAGAAACAGAATTTTCCCCTGTACCCCTCCGCCTATAAATGTGACCCTACTTGGAAGTAGGGTCTTGGAAGATGTGACTAAGTTAGGATACAGTCATGTTTTATTAGGGTGGTTCCCAAATCCAGTGGCTGGTACCCTTTTAAGGAGAGAAGGACTTGGAGACACACACATGCACACACAGGAAGACAGCCAAAGAAAGATAGAGGCAGAAATTACAATGATGCTGCCATAAACCTAGGAGCCCAAGGATTGCCAACCACCACTAGAAGCTGGAAGAAGCAAGGAAGCATTCTCCCCTAGAGCCTTCAGAGGGAGCATATCCCTGCCAACAACTTGATTTCAGACTTCTAGTCTCCTGGACGGTGAGAGAATACATTTCTGTGTTGGCGTTCATTTGCTACGGGAGCCCGAGGAAACTAATACATGCGGGGCATAGAAGTGGATGGATACATGCTTCTTCCTCCCTCTCCCACTCTGGACAGGCAATCCTGGGACAGGTTTCATATGGCTTCTCAGAGGCCCATCAGTCTGTCGTCTAGTCACCCGTAGCTGTAGTCAACTCAATAATACATCCTGACTGGGGCTCTCTCTCCTTCTTGCTTTGTTGTTCCTGTCCCCCACTCCTGGTCCCTGGGGTCATGCCACACTAAAGGACTCCCAGATAAGCCATTTGTCTCAGGTTCTGCTTTCTGGAAAACCCATGTTAAGACAGCTGGTACTACATAGGTGACATTTAATAAGTTTTTGACTAAGTCAATGAATCAAGATATGAATGAAGACCCACTCCTGCCCTCAAGAGGCTTTCAAACAAATAGTCAACATAAAACAAACACAGTATAAGAAAATAAATTATAGGGGCATTTGATGGTAAAAAGAAGAACTTGAGATTGCCAGCTGCAGGACCCAGCGCAGACATTAAGAGGGAGCAGCCTTTTCTAGCACTTTCTATGGCTTCCATACACATGTAGGTCAGGGTTCTTACTTGCAAACAGCAGAATCCACTCTAATTTAAAAATAAAAGGACATTATTAAAGGATACTAGTGAGCTCATAGGATTTCCAACAGGCCCAGTCTGAAGAACAATATCTCATCACGCCGTGTTTCTCTGGGGACTGTCAAGCCAGGAGAAAAATATCAGCCACAAATCGGACTCTGCTGGCTGGGCAAACCAGTCCTTGGCTGCAATCGGAGAGGCCCAGGAGGTTCTGGTCCTAAGGGAGGTCACTCAAATCCACAGGCGAGCCAAGCAGAGGGCACTGAACGGACCAAACCTTGCCGTCCCTGGGCTCCACGTTTAAACTCCAAACCCTCCAGGCAAGCTGACTGCCATCTCTTTGCTGGAGCTTTCAGGTGGTCCTAGAAGGTCCCAAGCTTTCCTCACTGGTAAGTGGTTAACCCTGAGTCCCAACCCAGGGTCCAGGTCCTTGACGCTCAAAGTGCGGTTGGTGGGCAAGCAGTGGCAGCAGCACTAGACTGGTTAGAAACACTAATTTGCAGCTACACCCCAACAGAATTAACTTAAGAGAGAAATAAGTGAATCTGGGTCTCCAACCAAAAGCAACCAAATCAAATCTGAGGTTTAACAGGAGCCCCAGGTGATCTCTTGAACGTGCACGTTCAAGTTTGAGAAGTGCTGGGCTGGCCCCCTTCCTCAACTCTGAGGGTTCCCAAACCTAGTTAATCTTTAGAATCCCCTAGAGACCTTTCTAAAAAGGAAGATTCCCAGGCCCCAGCCCCAATGAGTGTTTTTAATAGGCCTGGAGTGGGGCCCAGGCCACCGTGTTTTTATTTGTACGTTCCATGGAGGTTCTCGTGATCAGCAAGGTTTGGGAACTGCCAGCCTCCTGGTACAACTCTTGTCCTTCAATAACATCCTCAGTCAGCACTGCGGGAATCTCAGGAAAACTAGGAGAACCATGTTTCAGATTCCTGGTCCCACCCCCAGAGATTCAGATCTTGTCAGTTCTGGACAGAGCCATCCTGAGACTATAGAGAACCCCGGGTATTCTTACTGTGGGGGCATCACCCCACCTCATAAGGAACACATTAATAGCCATCCACATCCCACACTGAATATAAATTCTGTGTAACTATGCAAGAGTGAATTGACTTGTGGTTGACAAGTAGACAGTTACATTTTCTAGACATTTAATTAAGCATGTATTAATTTTGATTTAGCAATTTTCTTTTCACATATTGTGGCCAGCATTTTTTCCTCCTGGGGGCTCAAATGTTTCCACAGGTCCCTAAAGATCTTATAAACTTTTCTGCCATGCCCTGCACCTGAAGCGCTGAGCTGAGTGGATATAACGGTGCTGAGCTTGGGAAGGACTCAGAACTCTGCACTTTAACGAGAACCCCAGGGTGACTCTGTGGAAGTGGGCCTCAGACCAGATCCTGACCACACTCTGACCACTGGCCTTCAGAAAAGTGAAGGTGGGTCTCTAGGGTGAGCTTGCCCCAGGATTGGCTGGCAGGGAGGAAAACCCGTCTGCGTTGGGAGGAGGAGGGAGGACCAGAGCCCTGCTGACTGCCCGAACACCCCATGATTCCAGAGAAGGCCCCTGGCCAGGGCGTAGCCCTGTAAGGATCACCTAACACAGATGACCCGGCATGCAGCCAGTGCTGCGACTGCCCGTGCCATTCAGCATTGCCCAGACACTGTCCCTGGGACCCCAGCTGGCCCCCACACCAAGCAAAACCAGCTGAACTTGAAAGAATCAGAGGAGCATTACAAAGTGCATTAGCAGTTTGGAAGCAGACAGTTGTAGGACACAGGATTATTTAGTTTGGATAAAGGAAAGCCAGGCCTCCCATGATGGTCCCCAAGCAAACGGGAAATGACTGCGTGGGCACGAGGCCTCCCGCTGAGCCTGAGCATCGGGCTTGGTGGGCAGCCCAGTGGGACAGGCCTGCCAGAGCTGCTTTGTGAGGTCTGAGGACCTTCCTGGGGGATCTCGCAATCCACGGAAGCCCAGGGTTGGGAAGGAGGGATGGATCCAGGCAGGCTGTCAGACCTATTCCCAGCTAGTCCTCATGGGACCGGGGTCTGGAACCTGGAGGGTGGAAGAAATGCTAGAAATTAAAAGTGAAAAGAGACATCTCAAGAGAAAATCTTGAGATCAGAAAAGATGAACTGCTTTAGGACACTACGTACATCCCATCAGAACGTGACCCCAAAAGTACATTCAAAGGAATTCCCTGTCTTCACCCTGTTCCTGCCAATCCCTGATTCAGCAGACTCAGGGACAGCCTTGGTGGCTCCGTGGCTTCAGGGAAAGGATGGACTGGCCTGAAGAAAGATCAGGAGAAGGGCAGTGATGCCCACTGGCAAACAGCAGAGGTGGGCGGTGCCTGGTGAGGGACTCAGGGACCAGAGCAACAGCTGCAGAGCCCTGGGGCTTTGGGCCAGCTCTGACACATCGCTCAAGACCCCTGCCCCCAGGCACTGCCAGATGTGCCAGGGATACAGGCACTTTGCATGGCTGAGGTTCCCGGTAAACAGGTAAAGTCAAGAGCCAGGAAACAGGTCATGGCCGTCCACGTGACCCGCTAGCACTCTTGTAGCTGTCAGGCCTGGGAAACAAGCTGCCGGTGTGAACGGCGAGTGGTGGTGACCAGATGGCCATCACAGGATCAAACAGGGAGCTAAAGGCACTGACCTTGATCCTTCCCTGAACAGCAGATGCCCGGGCGCCACCTCGAAGAGCACAGTCCCAGAGTACAGATGTGAACAAAATCAAGAGAGAAAGGAAGCCTCCAGCACTGACCCCAATGGCAGCTATGAAGCCAGCTGGGTGATTAATGTACATTAACTTCAGTTAATGCTTCCCACCCGCTCCAAAGACAGCCATTGTTATTCTCCTTTGCAGAGGAAAGAGGCATAGAGAGGTTTCATCGCTTGTTCAAGGTCACCTTGTTCAAGGTCACATAGCCAGTACATGAAGAAGCTTGTATTTGAACCCACTTTGTTGTAATAGGCCCTGAACCCTGTGCTATTCAGGCAGCTCTGGTGGCAGAACTAATGAAGAAAATGGACGTGGGTCCTGCTGTGACCACCTGAAGCTATAAGGCACTGTGTCCCCACACAATGTGGGAGCAGGAGAAACTTGTCCTCGGTTATAGCAATGCTGAGTGACACAGATATCAGGAGACAAACGCACTCAGCTCCACTCTCCACCCACGGCCTGTGGAGCATCCAAGGAGCTGCTGCCGACCTCCCGCTGCCAGACACTGCCTCGGGGGGCCCAGGAGCCCCAGTATCCAAAGGGCTAGCTGTGCCCACAACCCAGAGGACAGGCAGAGCGCCCAGTGACACCAGAGCCCTGCCCTCCACTCTGCACCATTCTACCCCCTTCCTACCCCGACACACACACTACCAACCCGTGACCCCGCATTTGGCTTCTGCAGTCACACTGGCTCCAGGGCTGCAGGGCCCTGCGGCCATGGGGACAGATGGTCCCCTTGCACATGGCTGGGCTTGGGTCTGGGTGGTCACAGACAAGCATCATGGACCAGGATGGATGGGCAGCTGCAGAGGATGAGAAGGGGGCTCCAGCTCCCACCCCTGTCCTATCTCCTTTTGCAGAACAGTTGTCACCTCCGTCAAGGCAAGGGAAGGCAAGGGCACCTCGGATATCTGTGTCTGCCCACCTTACCTGCTCCTGCCACTGCTCCCAGACAGCACACCAGGCCATGACACCCAGAAAGCAACAGAGCCACAGCCCAGCACCTTGCCTGCCCCTGTAGTCTTTGCCCCCTCCCCACCCCCTCACCAAACACCTCTCAGTGCTTATCCTGCTATGACAGGATGACCTTTCCATTACTGCATTGTCACTACCACCGAAATGGATTTATAATTATGGTGCAAGAAACACACCGAGCATGTTACAGGAAAGGGCATTGTGTACCTAGGTGGGTCTTGTGTACATGGAGAATGACATCACGATGTGCCATGGCTGGCCCAGAATGCAAGGACTACACCTGATTTTTATTTTCCTTCTTTCTAAATGGACTCTATGTGCCTTATACTGCATGCTTTATTTATTTAGAGCCAATTGGCATGTCATGGCCATGGGCCCCCTTTGTATGTTGAAAATGAGTTCCACCATATAGGTCACTCATAATGCTGCACACCGTGAGCCACTGATTACCTAGGGACATGCGGTGTCCGCAGGCCTGAAGCAAGACTTAATTAGAAAGTACCAGAAAACTGTATGGAAAAGGAAAGACTTCCAAGACCCAATCTGGCAACAATCTGGCGGGGGCAGGGTCAGAAACCTGGATGTGGTAAAATAGATGTGTGTGTTTTTTTTCTTATAATGTAGCATTTCTCCATTTGGTTTCCTGTAAATGCTCTGGAAAAGTCAGTCTCTGCATCTTTCAGCTGCACTTGGACTAAGAAAAGACTTTCGCCTGCACTGGAGCCTGACCTTTAAACAGGGGAAGAGCGTGGCCCGGAACCACTGGTTCAGTGACCAGGGAGACTCCCTTCCCCCAAAGACCCCTGAGACTCAGCCAGACTGTGAGTCACACCACCCCTCCCTCCCTGCAAGGCTCTCCTGACAGTGTGGAAATGTTTGCTGTTGTTTTAGCAAAGATTATTAAACTGGGATGGTTTTAATAAGGAACATGATTAATTTATGTGAGTACACATGTACCACACACACACACACACACACACACACACACACCAGCTTCCTTCAAACCAGCTGACCTCTCTCTCTCTCAGGAATACTTCTGAGTCACCAAAAAGCAGGGCTCCCTCACTGCACCCCTCCTGGGGACACCTCCCACATGGTTGTTTCTGTGCACGTCACCCCTTTGCCTGCCACAGAGCTGAGGCCGGCCATCTGAAGCCTGCTGCCTGCTTTTGTAAGTCAAGTATTACTGAAATGGAGCCCTGCCTGTTCATTCACAAGTTGTCTGCGGCTATTTTCACACTGCAGCAGCAGAGTTGAGTTGTCGCAACAGAGACCATGTGGCCTGCAGACCAGAATATCACCTGGCCCTTTACAAGTCTGCCATCCTCTGCCACAGACCAGGGTGTGCACGATACTTCCTGGAACTGTGCGACGAGCAGCCCTCGGAGGAACTGTCAGCAGGGGCAACCCAGGGCAGAAGCAGGGCTCAGATGGGACAAACGCAGTTCAGGACACCCCTCCCCCAGCTCATCTCCCCTCACGCTCCGGACCCTACCCCAGGGCAGCCAAGGGGCAGTGATCTTGGCAGAGAACGTCAGACTCTGCAGTGTGGAGTCAAGCCAGCTTGGGAATCATAAAACAAACCTTCTGGGATTACATTTCCTCATCTGCCAAATGGTACTGATAATAGAATCCCTGTAATAGAAATGCTGTGAGGATTGAATCAGGTGCCTGCCCCCTGCAGCGGTGGCGGTATCAGGAAGAGTAGTATTAGCACATACCACTTCGCTCTAGGGAGAGCAGCATCCACTGCCTACCCCGACGAGAACGTGGGACTGAGAGGTAAGCCCCTGGGAGGACTTCACATACAACCCAGCTCCTGGGAACCACCGTGGACTTGGAAGCCTCCTTTGGCTGCAGGGGGCCTGCTGTGAGGTATTAATTCTCTGGAATGATATCAATAAGAGTCACTTTCTCAGGAATGTCAGGTTCCCTGATTGCACAGTACACATGCATGTGTAAAACTAACCAAGAAGACTTAGAATACCTTCAAGTGTCTTATGCAATGGTTATGAGTGGATGGGCCAGAATTATACTATGTTTTCCTATTCACTAACATTTTCAAGATCCTCAGGTTAGGCTCTGTTTGGTTTAATTGAGTGTATTTTGTAAACTGATCCTGTAGCCAGGATCCCCGAGACGCCCTGTCACAAGTGGGCCAACGCCCTGACCCTGCAGGTGGGTGACCCCACGGGAGGAGAGGGGCTGTTCTAAAGAAGAGTCCGGCAGGTGAGCGGGGTGAAACAAGAAACACGGGCTCTGGAGAATTCCAGATCACAGGAGTTCCTAAATATCTTTCCCTTCCGTGATAAGGTCTGCACAGTTAGCTACTTTTCTGTAAATCTTCCCCTTTCTTCAATGTTGTTTTAGTTTTGCTCAATTAGCTGCTAATACACTTTTAATACCTGTTAATCTCCCTTCTTAAAAAGAGGTTACTGGCCAAATAAATCTGCAAATCAGTGCAATCCCAGCTGAGGGCTGGGAAGAACACTGATACCACATTTTTTAAGGTCTGGGAAACTCCTAGTTATAGAAGTTATCGTTGATTTAATAACCGCTCTTGGGGGAAGATGAGGCAAAACACTACATCTAAAGTATACAGTTACGGGAAGACATGACATGATTTCAGACACATTAAAATGGCAGGGGAGGGGGGTCTTAGACTAGAGGAGAAAATAAGAAAAAATTACAGCAGTGACACTAGTTACCATTTATTGAGCAACTACTATGTTCCGAGGACTATGCTAGATGCTACTCCTGGGTTTTCTCATTGGATGGCTACCCCCTTATAGAGTAGATATTGTTGTCCCATTTTACAGGTGAAGAGACTGAATCTCAGAGCGCATCACTCCCTAGGACGGATGAGCCCCAAAGTAACCAAATGCAGAGCAGCAGAGGCCCAAACTCTTCGCCTTTCACCACACTGAGAATTGGCCCCGGGCTCCACCCAAGACCTCAGCCAGAAACCTTGACACTCAAGTGAGACAGCCCCACCCCTTCTTCCAAAGGAAGAGGCCAACAGCCACACACTAGTAATGCCTGGGCCATCCAAGCACTCCAGAGTCTCCCTCTTCAATAAAATATTTAAGAAGATGCAGCCAGGTGATGATTATTAAATCTAGGATTAGAAGAAGTGAGTGTCAGCAAGACACAGTAAGACTGTGGGGAGGGAAGGTGGCGGTAGCTCTCCCCGCTCCAGATGAAGATGGCAGACAGCAACCCACCCAGTCCTGTCCCCAGAGTGGTGCCCTCTGCAGATGCCACGCCATCCACACCTACCCCTCCTCTGCAAGCTCCCTGCTGGTCACTTGGCTTTCTCTAAGGCCACCTCCCCCACAGAGTCCTCAGGAGCTGGGCAGGTAGAGCTAGCAATTAGCTTCAGTTGGTCTCCTAATTGCAGGTATCAAGCAGGAAGCCAATCAATCTGGCCACAGGCAGCAGAGAAAAGATCGATTCCAGCCCTGCCGAGGTCCCCAGCTTTTCATCTGCACAGCCCAAAGGCAGTGTCGTGAGACCTGTGGTAGCAGGGGAAGGCCAGTGCGTGCAGCAGGCTTATAGTTCCTCCGCCCTCCCCCTGAGTAATTGATACAAAACTTCCTGGGCCTCCCCTCCCCCCCTTACAGCCCCGGGGAAAGGAGGTGTGACAGGGAGTGGCGCCATCCCACTGGCCTTTAAACGACCCTATTTTCGTGTACATTATCATCCCGATTTGCCAGGAAGGGAGAGATCACCTGCCCAAGATACGCAGGAAGTGGCAAAGCTTAGATTCAAATCCAGTTCTGCCCAACTCCTAGCCTCTTAAAGTTCAGTTTAACCATCACTTATTGAGCACTTACAGCATGTCGAGTATGCACCACGCCCCGGGGCAAGGAGCTGCAGGAACAGGAAAACGAATCAAAGATAGTATCCGCCACTGAGAAACATCAGTCTGCTACTCCACTAATTCCTACACCTGCTCGTATATTTAGAATCACTGGGAGAGGATATTTTAAAATAAGGATTCCTGGCCCCCATTTACTTACTTAAATAATGAGATTGTATGAGTGAAATTCACTTTGAATGGGAGCGGGAGGGTCAGTAACTAGCAAATTAAATTTTTCTAACTCAGCAGCAGGCTCCCTGGTGCTGACAGTACAGCCAGATGGGGGCGGGGCGAGGAGACCTGGCACTACGCAGCGCTACCTCCAGCAAAGCGATGTTCACTTTGATGAGGGACAGCAGAGGAGCAGCGAGAATGTAGCTGGTGAGTTCACTCACAGTAAGATTTTAGAGGCTTAATAATTCGCCACTCTGCCAAGATACTACCATTTTAAAATAGAAGCTCATGGAGAAAGCACTGTCACCCTCAAAGGAACTAATCCCTAATGGTAAAATATAGGCACTAGGGGAGCTATTGTGAGGCAGGAGAGTCTCTGAACTTCCAACAGCACAGTAGCTGTGCCCGAGAAGGGAGCCAGGGCCTCACTGAGTTCTGTGAGGCCTTGTCCAGAGCTGGGGGTGGAGCCAGATGCTTCATCACTGACACGAGATGCTGTTCGTGCTTCAGCTCTATCGGGTTTCAGGGAGGGTAAGGCTTCGTGATTTATAGGCCAACCACCCGGTGGCAGCTGGGCTGCCTCAACCCAAATGCTTACTCATCTTCAAGTCTACCGGCCAAGCACAGAGCCCTCCATGGGAGAAGGGCACCACACTGGGAACAGCGAGGGTCCCTGGGGAGTCTAGAAGGTTCCCAGTGGTCAGTGAGATGGAGCATCTATCCTGCACCCAGCTCAGGACGAGGCCCTAGCAGTTGGGGAAAAAAAGAAAGAAAAAACACCCCTACTCTCAGGACCCTGTGACCTAGCTGGGAAGGGAAGACAAACCCATATGTCAAATGGGAAGGCAAGACAGGGAACAATGAGCAAGCCAAGTGACTCTTGGAAATCACACCCTGCCAGGGTGAATGAATGATTAGGAACAGCCTGGATGACAGCTCACACCTACACGGGCACCATGTACCGGCACTGTTCTAGGTACTCTATGTGCCTTAGTTCATTTAATCCTCAAAGCAACCTTAGAAGGATGTACCTTGAAAAAAAGCTGAGGCTCCGAGATGGTAAGTAACTTGCCTAAGTCACACAGCTAGCAAGTACTGGAGCTGAGATGAAACCCAAGCAGTGTGACTACAGAGCAACAGTGTGCTAAGTGCTTAAAAATGGGCTTGCCAGGAGGTGAGGCCCTGCTGTATTTGCCAATTTCCACGGTGTAAATATCCTTGCCACGGCCAGTTTCAGGCTACCGATGTGGCGTCACTGAATGCAGAGCTAGGAGGAGATGGCAATAGCATGCCACCAAGGGTATTTCTGCCACACACACAACAGACACAAACATACATTCAAGAGTGTACGTGATAGTCAGGTGGCAGGAAGTAAGTGGGAAGTGGTGAGTTCTGAGTACTGATCACTTTTGTTTTTCATATAATTTATTCGTAAGTGTTAAAATTTAATTCTTAACTATGACTTTAATAATCAGCTCCCCAAATTCCTAAAAATTTGGAAACTGGCTCTGACAAGCTGGCATGCTCGCGCTCACGCAGCAGCTGGCCCGAGTTATGACATGACACAGGGACACGGGAGCAAGGGGGGGAGGGGGGCGCACGGCTGGGCTGGGGGGTTTTCAAGGAAGAAGGCTGAGCCAGGCATGCGTGGAAGACGGGATTTTCACCAGGGAATCTTTGTTAACGGACAAAGCTGTCCAAACATAGAACAGACTTCCCGGATAGATCCCGAGTCCCCGACCACCAGAGAAATCCAAGACCAGACAACTGGCCGACAACTACGGAGAGGCTGAAAGCTCCAGGTAGGTTGTTAGAGTACAACGGTACTTTCCAAACGGCACTTCGAAACTTCACATTCAGGTATTGAGTCTCAGGATCAATTCAGTGAGTTGTAGGGTCAGCATTTTTAAAAGAGAAAATGTAGGCATATTAAGGGTGAATATTGCATTGTAAAACTTTCATTATATATTCATTTACTTAATTATATATGCATATATATGAATAATGTATATATGTGCATATTGGGACATGGTGTAAAATATGTTTTATTATTAGTATAGTATTATATAATATTATATAACATATTATATACTATTATGTCATTAATAGTATCTATTATACACTATTATATAGTATATTTTTACTATTAGTTCATAGTTAAAGAAGTTTGAGAAGTACTGTAGAACAAATGATGGCCTTGAGACTATGATTCCATATGTCACTATCTATCATTGGACAGGTACATCCTATCCCCGCAAAAGGTCAAGAACAGGGATGGGGACTGATCACCACACACATCTCCAGCCTCTGGCCCTATTACCTGGCCCATTGGATGTCCCTAAAGACCCATTCAGTGAAGGAGACAGTGATGGAAATCATCCAAAGAAATGTTTTCCCTCCAAGGGTGGGAACTCGGTCACGGGCAATTCCCACAGGAAGAATAAGCCTCAGGGATGCTCTTCCACAGCAGCCGTCCCCAGCAGCGCCCTTCAGAGGGCAGAGAGTGCTCTGCAGAGCGCACCCGACCAGGGGAGCTCCACCAGGATGCACGGGTGGAGGCGGGCAGGAAAGAGGGACTCACAGCTGGAGACCAACAAGAGCCTTGTGCAGAACAGTTCCTGGAGCTTCTCAGAAGGAAGGAAGTGGGAAGCTTGTCCCAGGAAGGAGGGTAAACTCACACCCAGTGCTGAGGGGAGAGAGGCAGGAGAGGGTGACCCTCAGGAGGGAAGTGACATAGAAAGCTGAGAGCAGGAAGGAGAAAGGAGCAGGCAAGATGACAGGTGTTGTTTAGTTATGAAAAGCCCCATGGTCACAGATGACACAGAGCCCAGGATTTAGATACTTGTAACTTTACATTATGACTGTTTCCCCCTCTAAATTTGAAAGTCTATGAGCACCAAGACTCATTGACTAGTCTGTCCCTGGCACCTCCTCAGAGAACAATACGTATTGATTCCCTCAACAGACAGCTAAGCTTATGAAGGTGGGATCTATTATAACAGGGAGACCCATCGCCTGCCAGGGTGTCTAACCTTTTGGCATCTCTGTGTGACACTGGAAGAAAAAGAGTTGTCTTGAGCCACACATTAAATACATTGTGACACGTAATCACAAAAAGATCTCACAATGATTTAAGTAAATTTGTGATTTTGTGTTGGGCTGCATTCGGTCATCCTGAGCTGCATGTGGCCCACGGGTCACAGGCCGGACACCCCTGGGCCCTATCCTAAACTGAACTGCCTCCCATTCTGAGAGTGACTAACAGATTACAGCCCGATCATGCTGGTGCTGGGGCAAGGACTGGAATCCACCCATTCACCATTCAAGAAATATTTTTGAGACCCAATTATGTCCCAGTTGCTTTTCCAGGTGACCAAATATTGTTAGCCAAGCCGAAGTCTGGCAGGGTGGCCATGCTCCTATAGTCACAGAACTGAATTGAACAGGCAAGACAGCCCAAACACAAGGAGAAGGCTCATCTCCCCACTGACTTAAAGGAGTGGTGGTAGAACTTGGAAGGCAAGAGGGAGTGTGTTTCACATTTCCCAACCACAGTTCTCCCACCTGGACCTAGGAGAGTGTTAAATAAAGCAGAAAACTCTTGCTGATCAGGCCAGAGCAGAGTTGAGGATACCTTGCAAAAAGGTGATACAAGGCACAAAGAGAGACACCTGCCCTGAGAGAACTTGCGGAAGAGGCTTAGGAGGCTTGGGAGGCAGCGGCTGCAGGAGGGACAGTAGAGGCAGCCAGCAGAGCACAGCGTTCCAGCCAGGACTCAGGAGGCTGAGGCACGTAAGGGGAAGACAGACTTAGACGTTAAAGAAGCCAGCTCTCAGCCTTTCACTTTGTCCTTCCCGAACTGGGAAATTTCTGAACTTCCCTGAGACTCAATCCCCTGCCTGTAAAAGGGAGATACCATGGTCCACTGTCCACAATCATTTTCAAAGTCATGAATGTATGTGTTGAACACATAACAGGCGTGCAATGAATTGTCACTGATGTAGACACTGAAACTGAGGGGCCATCATATTCCTCCCTCCCAGCCACACCCACACCAAAGCATCCTTCAGGGCAAGTGGTTGGCACCTGCTACCTTGAACAACCAGGCTTGGGGACACACATGCTGGTGTGCCTTTTTCTGAACCCTCCCCTCCCCTCCCCATCTCTCACTCTTCTCTTCCTCCACTCCCTCAGGGAACTCACCTCAAGGCGCTGGTCATTTTCCCTTTCTTGTTCCTTCTCCTTTACTCTCTCCTCTCCTGAGACCCTCCCTTCTCCTTTCCTGGGTAAGTGGATCCCTTTTTATTTCCTTCCCCCGATACCTAAGATTATTTCCCATCTATATGGCTCATACTCAAAGCACAAGTGAAACCAATAAAGAATGGGGCACTATCTAGTTCCATCAAGGGTTGTTTTGAGTTTTTTCATTTTGTTTTGTTTTGTTTTGGCTTTTTAAATGTTCAGTCTACTTATGTTTAAAGAAAAAATTATGGAGGCAAGGATGACTCAGAAAGCTTGGAGATCAGAAATAAGTAGAATTAAGAGAAAAAAAAATACTTATCCCATTAAGAATTACCCAGAAGAAATAAATGAGTTCAGCAGCATTGCAGGATACGAGGTCGATATACAAAAATCAATTGTATTCTACACACTTGCAAGGAACAACTGAAAATGAAATTAAGGAAACAATTCCATTTACAATGGCATCAAAAAGAATAAACTACGTGGGACTATACTTAACAAAAGATGTACAAAGCTTGTACTCTGAAAGCTATAAAACATCCTTGAATCAATTAAAGACCTAAAAAATGGAAAGTGATCCCAAGTTCATGACGAAAATATCATTAAGATAGTAATGCACCCCAAACAGACCCCCAGAATTAATATGGCCCCTATCAAAATCCCAGCTGCCTTTTTTACAGAAACTCACAAGCTGATCCTAAAATTTATATGAAAATTCAAGGGACGCAGAGTAGCCAAAATAATCCTGAAAATAAACAAAGTTGGTGGACTTACACATCCCAATTTTTAAAGTTACTTTAAAGTTCTAGTAATCAAGATGGTGTGGCACTAGCATAAGGATAATGGGGTAAAACTGAGGGTCCAGAAGTAAACCTTTTTACGTCTTACATGATGGGTGTGCAATTGATGTTAGCTCTTCAGAGGTCCCCGAACCCCTCCCCTTCCCACCATGCACCTTGGGAATTTGTCTCCATACGTGTGGCTCTTCCATGGCACTTGGCCATGACATTTCCTGATTGAATTGACAGCGGAGTTTCACTTTCATCTTCAAGGGAATTTTTTTCTTATGGAAGAGGAATGAAGCAAGGAAATCGAATAGAGAAAAACACACCAAGAAACAGAGATCCTGAGCCAAGGCTCTGAGGTCCCCACACTAGCTTCCTTCACACAAAAGGAGTAAGGTGCAAGCCAGCCTATGGGCCTGAGTCACCCAACACTGGTTCTAGAAATCTGTTCCGAAAAGTCTGAACCTTCTGGAACCCAGGAATACAGCCTCCAAGTTTATGCTTCTACATCAGTTAGGCTCATTTCAGCTGCAAGGAGTAGAAATATGACAACAGTGGCTTAAACTTTGGGGACAGTTACTACTGACAAGAAGTAGAGGTAGGTGGTCATGGGGTAAGCACCCCAGCTCAGCCATGTGTTTGGTACCTAGTTCCATAAATCCTTTGCCACCCTAATTATATTACATTTCCCTCATAGTCACAATATGGCTGCCACATTCCATCCATCTTATCATCACACAACATATCCAAACAATATTACAATCCAAGAAAGAACAGCAAAAAGTTTTTTTTCACACTTCTTACTTATCAGAAAGAAAACATCTTTCCTACAAACAGTCTTATTTGTGAAGCTCATTGGACAAAACTTGGTCACCATAGGCTAACAAGGAAGAAAAATTGGAGTTAGTCTACCCTAATTCTTTGTAAGCACCTTCCTAGATTCACTTGGCCTGTCTAGCTCAAGGAGACAGCTCTAACCACCAATTCCTTCAACTCATCTCCCGCCAGGACCAGGCCAGCTCAGCCTCCCTGAAGGTCATGGCTGGGCTTTGATGTGGCCCCACCACACCCACCTGCAGCTCCAGCTCTCAGGTTTGGCCTGATGGGACCTGGGACACTATGGCTCCTGCCACCATCTTGTATTTGTATCCTGTGCGCTGATACCAAAGGTTTCTCTTACTATGGTCAATGAGCAAAAAATACTCAAAACCACCTGGCTCTCCCCACTTCCCTTAAAACCAGGAGCTGTGGAGACATGTCCTGAAAAAGGTCGCACACCCCCCCCCATGGGTAATCAATGGTGAGGGGCACGGAGAATCAGACAGTGCTGGGTCTCTCCCCACACACGGAAGTTCATATAATTACACACTTCCTTCACAGAGCATTAAGTTCACTGAGAAAAATCGATCCATCCTCTTGTTTCTTGCCCATTTTTAAACCTTTTTGACCTGTCTCAGCAGGGGCACTGGCCCGGCCAGCCTCCCTGGACAAGTGTGGAGGGTACCCAGGCCAGCTGGCGGCCAAGGTCAGGCTCTGCTCACAAATCATGCTCTGGCCATGCTTCGGGCAAATCTCCACCTGGTACTCAGAGAGCTGAAACCTTTAGATTAATCCTGGATCTGTCAGTTTCCATCACGCTCATGCGGGAAAGAGCCCGGGGAGATGGATGCCTCGGACTGCGTTCTGACCCAGCTCACACTGCCCTTCGGGCGGCGGCCTCCGTTTGCCACCCCCTCTCAGCCTGGTTCCCTCACGCCCCCTTTCTTTCTTGACTCTCTCCAATGTCCTTCCTCACGTCCCGTGTCTCTCTCTAGCAATCCCCCTCCTTTGGTATTCCCTGGTGGGTTGAGCATGAACTCTGAGGCCAGAAAGCTGGGGGGTCAAGCCCTGGGCCACCACTTACCTGCTGGGTTACCTGGGCAAGTCGCTCGGGCTCCTGGTGACTTGGTTTCCCTGTCTGCATAATAATAATAATGGCTCTCCCAGGGGTGCTGTGAGGATTAAATAAAATATTAACAGTTAATATGTCCCAAGCAGTTACAGAGTGCCAGTCACTGTTCTAGATTTACAGATTACCTCGACAGACAGGTAAAAGGTGCACAAAAAATGCTAACTATGGTTATGACATTATTCAGAGGTCCTCTACCCTGCTCCCCTTGCCCATGAGCCCTTGGGAATTCATTCATTCCTTCATTCATTCAGCCATCACCTGCTGTCAGCCTACCCCTGGGGCAGTCCTAGGCTGGAATAAGGGAGTCTCCGTGCCATACAGGAGCTTGCAGACTAGCCAAGGCTCCCCCTTCTTTTGTTGGGCTGACACCTGTTAAAGCTGAACTGGAATAAAAGTGCATCGATAGAGCTCTGTCATTACTCAGCGTGACAATATTTTGATAACTGCATCTCCAAACAAGAATCAGCATGGGCTGCTCTCCACAGAGCTGGCAATAAATTCCGTCGGGGGCACCCAAACCTGTGGGTGACACAGCATGAGCTCGCCTCACCTCATTCGCAGGGCCTGTCTCCTGTGTCCCAGTAGAGGGGGAGTTAAAACACACGGAGAGAGGTGGTCCTGGGCAGGGCATTCAACACTGCGCTGCCGGGCACAGGGATCAGAGTGAGAGCTCTTTGCCACTCCCCTGTGGCTTCGTAGAGTCGCTCTCGGCCTCTGTTTGCTAATCTCTAGAATGGGTGCAGCGATTTCCCCTACCTGCTTCCCGGAACGCTGTGAATAGTACAAGAAGTGTTAGGTAAGGCAGGGCTGTGAAATGCCCAAAGTGCAGCATCCCCGGAAGGGGTCAGCATTACCCGTGTTTTCAATACAGGGCAGGTGAGGAGAGGGCAGAGGTTGCAAACCGTAGGCCCCATCCAGCCTGCAGCTGTGCTGTGCGTGGCCCATGCTCTGTGCAGCGTGTGTGTTGTTGTTGTTATTGTTTTCAATGTGGATTTGTTGCCAGCATTTAAAAACCAGGACATTTCACATAAAAACCCAGATATCCGGCTTGTCCTGGAAAGATCCAGTAACAATTAGCCACAGCTGAAGCGCATCTGCCCCTTCAGCCAGGACCAGGAGGGAGCACCATCCACCGAAAATGGCACCCCCACCCTAAACACACACACACACACACACGCACACGCACACGCACACACACACACACACACACACACCTTTGGCAGCCTGGCCTGATGGGGGAACCTACACCTTGAAGACAGTCCGACCTGGGTAACTGCAGCTCTGCCACTTCCTCACCCTGTGACCCTGAAAATTACTTCACTCCACTGAGCCTCAGTTTCCTAGTCAAATAAGCATTCGCTTATTCAACAAATATTTACTGAACGCCTATTCTAGGCCAGGCATTCAGCAAACAGGAGAGACAACGCAGACACTAAATACACAAGTAAAAAAAAATTAACAAGGTAATTTTCCGATCATGATGAAGTGCCACAAAACAAATGAAACATGTCGAGGCTCTGGTGTGGCTGTGGGGGAGGCTGGCACTGGGGTGCAGGGGCCCCCTTGGCTGAGGTGGTCAGGAAAGGCCCCGCTGAACTGCAGGGAAATTACTGTACTCACTGCCCAAGGCTGTTGGGGGGTTTCAATGTGAGGTGCTTAAAATACCAAGTGAAAGACGCTGCTTGGTGGGGCCCTATCCCTCGCTGGGTCTGGTTAGGAGGCTTAAGAAGGAAAAAGGGAGAGTGGGGGAGGGGCAGCTCCCTGGAGCAGGTGGGACCCAGGCCTCCCCACCCCCACCCACCAGCCCCGGCTGCTGAAAGCGGGCTGCTTTCAAAGCCCCTGCAATTATCCCATCTATAAATACAGCTTGTGTGTGAGCGGAGAGGGGTAGAGACACACGTGGGGGAAGTTAACCATTGAGTGGCCTCCCCCGAGGCGCCTCCCCTGACATTTTCCCCTCCCTCCTCCTTCCCACTCCCAGCCCTGGGCCCCTCGACCCCCACCCCTGCACCCCTTCCCATCCGCAGCTGAATCAATGTTTGACTTGCACAAACAGCCGCTCTACTGCACGGGGTGGGGGGAGGGACTCAGAGGATGCCAATCTTTCCCTCCTTGTGGGGTTACTCTACCAGCCGGTAGCTCCCCGGGAGCACCGACACTGCTTGGGACTGACACCTAGGCAGGGCCACTCTGGGCGGGGCCCTGGGGGGGCGTGGCTGTCTGCTCTCTCTTCCTCGCTGGAAAACGAAGCAACGCGCTGCAAGCCCAGGATTGAGTTACACTGGAAAAATCGTCTTTGTTTAAACAAAAGCTATGATTAGACGTCCTAAGTGTTCGATGCGACAGGAGCACTTTCTAGATGCCCCCTTCTCCCTGGTTGCCAGCTCACTGGCCTTCTTGGGGCTCCCAGAACACCGTGGCTTCCTCCCCCCTTGGGGCACTCCTGTTCCCACTGTGAGGATAGCAGTCCCCTGTCAGTGAACACCCGCCTCCCTTTCAGATCCTGCTTCCCTTCCCCACCTGCTTCCCTTTCAGAAGGGGGCACCGCGGACCCCTTGGTACAGCTTGATATGCTTGTGCTTTTTGTTTATCTGCCCCCTCCCCCTGCACACTGTCCTGTGAGTTACTGACACTCACTGTTGTATCCCTAAACCAAGCCCAGTGCCTGAAATCCAGTTGGTACTCAAATATTGATGAATGAGTGAATGAATGAGTGAATGAATGTCCAGTCAAGTGTTAACACCATGAGATAGATGTGCAGAAGACCATAAAACTTTTCTGAGATGTGAATGTGAGGGGGGTCAAAGGCAGCGCCTGCCTGGTTCACGCCATCCCCGGCACTTTAACCAGTGTCTGGCACAGGTTATGGGTTCAATGAACGTCTGGGGATCAGGACGCGTGAGTGAAAGTTCCTGCCACCAAGGAGTGCGTATCTAGCTATTACCAGCCCAGTGAGGGGCTTTTTCAGCAACACTGTAGCACAATCAGATGTTTTTCCAGCAAAGCTACCATGATAAACATTACAAAGCAAGCTGTAAAGCTGCTGTTTCAAACCCACTCAATTCATTTTAACCATTGATAAGGAGGGGATCAACAGCAGTTGAGTTATGATCCGCATGTGAAATGTGGGACCCAAAGAGTAAGTGGTGTGATAACGGCTGGTGCCACCTTCATACCTCCCTCAGAAGTCCCCGTCCCATGGTCAGGGCCCCATTCTTTCCTAGCCAGGGCCTTGATCTTGCTTAAACTCAACCTAAGCACTAGCTTTGGTTGAGAGTTGCACTTTTTTTTCAACTCAGCCCTTCTAATGACCGAGCCCCAGGCCCAGGCCTCAGCTTTCCCTGCTCTACTGCTGCTGGAGAGGAAAACATCCTCACATGCTACCCAGGAAGTCCTCTGGCCTTCATCCTTAGCTATATAGTTGGGATTAAGCACTCTTAACCCTTCAATAGCTTTTGTCAACACATTCTTGAGCTTAGCAACAGCTACTCGATTCTACCGTCCTCATGGCTAGGACCTACTCACCCTGTGCTTTTCAAAGGTTGATACATTGCACTGCTCGTCCATTCTTTTCCACTGGTACACTTCCTACATCACCGTGGATTAAAGCTTGCACCACTGCACCTGCCCCAATAACTTGGTCCTCGCTGCCAGCCAGGCAATGGTGGTCCAGCTCCAATATCTCATCCTAGCATTTGCTTTCCCAGACCGTCTGGCACCTCTGCTCACAGGTTAGGCTTATTACGGAGAACTCTAGGAATAAACACCTGTGGAAAGGAAGGCATGGGAGCAGCAGGTGAGCCTCCACTGACCTTGGAGGAGTTGTGCGACTGAGATGACACTTCCGTGTTATCTGGCCTTGGAGAGAGGGGGCCAGAGTTTTGTATCCTGACTTCCGCCAGTCATTGGATGGACTGGAAGTGGGTGTGGCCTTAGAGTGGGCAGCTCTTTGCAACTGATGCCCTCCCATGACGGCTGACCTGGGAGGGCTCTGGGCCCCAGCACTCCCGGCACATAGCAACTCAGCCCTTCATTCCTGGGGGAGGCTGTCAGTGGTGCATCCAGCACCCACCATCCTCCCAAATACACTGTCTGCACTCAAGTCCGTGCTTCAGGATTTACTCTCAGGGAAACTGAGGCAAAGACAACTACGACCACTTGGAATGGTTGGTTCGCTCATGAAGGAGAAGAGATTCCCACTGTACTAAGCTGTTTTTTAGGAAAGTAAGAAAATAAGAGCTTCTCTGTGAGGAAAAAAAAAGTCCTTCCTTGTCTCTGAAAATATCCAATGAAACTTTAGTGATTTTCTTTTCTGTTTTCTAGGAAAGTCCTTTTTTTCACCCAGCTTGAGCCTATTATGGACTCTCTGGGCCCCCAAACACTGAACATCATGTCTCTGAGCAAATCTCTGGGTGGTCAGCAGCTAGACTGCAACATTCTTGTGGAAAGCATTGTACTAAGTGTGCGAAGGGAGTGAGGCTGGCCTGGGTGATGGGGCCCTGAGAGAGGTCAGCGCCTGGGGCCAGGCCACATTGAGGAGGGCAAGTTCAACTCTGAAGTGCTCAATACTTGCCTCCTCCTGTCTCTTTTCTAAACACATCTCTCCAGGATGCACGCTATCTCAAGGCAACACAAGAGCATAGGGAGAAATCTTAGGGCTTTGAGCAGCTTGGAAACCAGGAAAGAATTGGCTACATTGCAAGCCAACAGCAGGCCTAGGAGGAAATCAGGGTGATATGATATGATAAATGATCCAGGGGCAGGAAGAGGCACATGTCCTGGGCTGGCCTCATTTACAGCACAGTCTGGCCAAAGCCTGCTCCGCTGTCTGACTAGCTGCACCAGCCCCACACAGCATCCCCAGCCAAAGCCTCCAGCAGCTGCAGGTCAGCATCCATGTCTGCCCGGCCTCTCCCCTTCTCCCCAGCATAAACTCTAATCTGCCCTCCTCCTCTATGGAAATCACTCTCTTTTTATATTAATGAACAGATCACTTTGAACCATGAATGAGGTATAGTATAAAAACCATTGCCTTTGGCGTGAGATGCACCAAAGATCTAATCTCCTCATTACCGCTTATCCCTCTGGGCCCTTGGGCAACTTCTTCTGTGTGCCGTGCTTTTCTCACTTGTAAATTGTAACTACTACTTCCTAATTTATAAGGTGGCTATAAGGATTAGATGAGATACCACGGTTGAAACTTGCCCAAGGTGCTTAATCAAATCTACTTCCTACCCCTCCCACAGTCAGATGACTTCATGGCCCTAACCTGTACTAGGATCTGCTAAGAGTTACTGGGACACAACTCAGGACATTGATCAAAGAATTTAAGGTCTGTGAGCTCCACAAAGACAGAGACTGTGGCTCTTCTATTTGCCAACGTGTACCCAACCTGACCCATGGAAGTATGAAGTATTTACTGATTGATTAGCGGAGGATTGTGCAAACCTGAATCTTAAAAGCTTACAGTTGTATCATCAAAGAAGCCCATTAAAGTCTAGGGATGGCAAATCATTTCCTTGCTTGCCCACCCTAAGTGACATAGTTAATATGTTGAGAAGGATTCCAAGGCCACATATTAATTAGCAATATCTGCCCAAAGTATGAAAAGAGGTCAAGCATCACTAGCCCCTGTACTTCCACTCTTTGGTTCAAACTAACACATCATTTTACAGGTGAGATCAAAGCTCACACAGCCACTTCCTGGCAGACTTGGACACAAATGAACTTTCAACTCAGTCTGTGAGCAGCAGAAAAACCAAGACCCTTAAAAGCCTGATTTGCAGGACGATGACAGAAAGTTGGGGACAAAAGGCCAGGGACTCGGAACAGCCTTTCCTCCCAGCCACTGTCCCAGGCCAAACATTTCCTCTCAACCCCCATTAGCAGAGGTGCAAGCAGTAATCCAGGAGACATGCTGATGGAGACAAAAAGTTCAGTTAGTCCTGGAGACCCAGCTCCTCATTATTCCCTCCTCACTGCGCTGTTTCCCTTTAGGCCACTTGAGTCCCGCGTCTCTCTGCCAGCCCGCCCTCTGCCTCAGCCTCCCTGGTTCCTCAGCCACAACCCTCATTCACAATGGATTTGTTTCAGCTCTCAAAAAGCACTGCTTGAGAGAAGCAAAGAAGAGTAGTTAGCAAATTCAGCATTCTGGTAGCCTCTCTAGGTCCCATGCTTTCATTAGCTGTCTGCTGTTGACCAAAAACAAAACAAACAAACAAACAAACAAAAAAAAAACAAGAATGGGCTCGCTCACAGCACCTGGGTTCTGTAAGAGACTTGTGAGGCAAGTAGAAAAAAATATTTTTTAATTTAAAACTGAAGACTCCTCCCAAGAAAGTGGAGCATAACTTCCCACTTCATGAGGGTGGGCAGTACATAGTGACTTCCTCCTAAATAGTACAATGCTAAAACAGATGAACATAATAATAATAATACCTTTACATTGGAGAAACCTCACAAATGCTGCCCTAGCCAGGTAGTCAAGATCAGCGCCATCAGTGAGAAGTTATACTGATAAGGTGTGATGAGAAGGGCCCTTCGTCTCTGTGGTCTTCCTCCCCCAAACCCACAACCCAGTCTAACCATGGGAAACACATCAGACAAAGTCCAACTTCGAGACAGTCTACCAAATGCCCAAGCAGCACTCTGCACAACCTCGAAGGCCATCCAAAACAAGGCAAGTCCGAGGAAGTGTCATAGCCAAGAAGAACCTAAATGTAATGTGCTATCCTGGATGGGAATTTGGAACTGAAAAAGAACAGGTGAAAATTAAGGAAATCTGAATAAAGTATGAACTTCAGTTAATACTAATGTATCCATGTTGGTTCATCGACCATAGTGAAGGTACCATACTAATGTAAAATGTTAATACTAGGGGAAACTGCATATAGGACATAAGGAGATTCTCTGTATTCTCTTCATAATTTTTCCATACATCTAAAACTGTTATAAAACATTTATTTTTTTTAAATGAAAACAAAATCTTAAAAGTCATCTCTAAAACAGCTCAGGCAGGTGGCTCTGGTAATACTTCTGGGGACAGGATGTGTCCACCTTCTCCCTCCCTCCAAAATGACTTTTTCTCCTTGATCAGCCAACTGGCCCCTTCTCTTCCCACTGTACTGGTCCAAGTTCTGCCCTACAAAATCTACAAAAAAATTCTGCAGTCTAGACTCTCCAACACAGCCCTCAACTGTTTGAGTTGTGCTTTATCAAACCAAAAGAGATTTGCAAACATCTTCCAGTCCCAAACCTTCATTTTCAAGACAAGGAAACTCAGACCCATGGGGAAGGAAATTCATCCAGTCACACAGATGCTGAAACCCAAGTTTAAAGCCATTTCCTTTACAGAATGCTGCTCTTAAGAAGGTTAGCATGTGTCCCTGGTTTTCTCTCTAGCACGCACATCGCCATTTCTTACACCATACATTGTAATTTGGGGCACCCAGATTCTGCAGTGCCCTCCCAGGAAGAGCCTCATCAGCTTGTGAACGACTCTCTTACCCTCTCCAGAAGCACTCAGGGTTAGGGATGTTAAAGAAAACAATGCTTCCTCCCTCCCAACAGCCCATGTCTCAAATCAAATAGAATGCTCCGGATGAGAATTAACCAACGTCATCCTGTGTCACAGGGCTCCAAATAGGTAAGCACACCTTCCTTAAGCAAGCTTCAGATATACACTGGGTAATTGTTACACACGTGAAGCATGGATCCTCATGCAGCCTTTAGCCAAATGAAATGTCAAGGTCAAAGTTACCATTACTCTATGGCTTTACTACACTTCCTTCCTACGTCTTTCAAAAAGCTTTTACTGACTGAGGAGGGTTAAGTGGAGGAGCCAGGTGAAAACCAGCATTCACTGAGACTAATACACACACACACACACACACACACACACACACACAAAGTACCCTTGACTCATTCAGTTAGCATTTACTGAGGGCCATGATGTGCTGGGAATTGGGGAAAGAACTGATAACCCAAAGATCATAAGATACCATCCACGCCTTCAGTGATTTTGGTCCAATAGGAAAGGCATTCTTGTCAACAGCAAATTACAGAACCATGTGACAAACAATGAAAATGTGACATTAGGAGGCAATACCCAATACTTTGTGAGGAATATTATTTGCCTATAACTATATTGTCCAGATGAGGAAGCTGAGGCTTCAAAAAGTTAAGTACTTATCTGAAGAAACAAGTTATGCAGGGTGGAGGTAGAGATGTGGATTCAGGCAGACAGCTCCAAAGTCCATACTCCTCCACTGTAATGATCGTTCACAGACCAAGTCATTGATACATGTTCTACAAACTGTGTCCCATGGTCAATTAAGTATAAAAATATAGAATACCACTTCTTCCTCTTGGAAATTCAAAATGCCCATATGACTGATAAAGGCTCTAAGAAGTCTGGCAATAAAGTATTTGCTTAACCCAGTAGTACCCTAGACATAGGTGGTCACTGAACTATCTTTTTCTGAACTCTTTTTCTCCAGAGAATATGTATTAAAATGTTGAGAATTAATGTTACAGGGACTATACTTTAGAAAACTCACCTCTGTGTTCTGTTGTCACCCATATAGTAAACAAATGCAGCTATCCTGCTCCTGGGTTGGGGTTGGGGGGGCAAAGTCTAACTTGGACTTGAAAGGTTAGAAATGTGACAAAGCCAAAACTGTCCCTCTGAAGAAATAACATAAATCGTGAGGCTTAACAGGGGACTTTGAGCCTAGATGACATGAAAGTAAAGGTGTATCTCAGGCCAAGGTCATTGCATTCATCTCCAAATTCTATTCCATGTCCAAACAGCCTTCCAGAGTTCCCCAGGTAGCCCCCCAGGTAGGTCTTGACTTGCAGGAGGCCAGAAGAAGTTCTGGAGGCATTAAGCCAAAGAAAAGCCAATAGGAGAGGAGAAAGATACCTGGCAATGCAAGTCAGGAAAGAGAAGCATGATAGAAAGATGGTTGGGAATAGGGAGAACCTTGGAGAGAAGGAGAGAAATAAACAATACCCCACAGTAGCCACTTTGCCTTTCAAACACGGCTCGTGACCACGAAATACCACTGATAGCACCATATTTAGCTCCCTTTTCTCATCAATCCCCCTCCATCAGTTCCTAAGCTATAGCATGTTGACATTTGATTGTTTGGTGGGGCAACAGACTGCCCTGTGCGTTGTAAGATGTTTAGCAGCACCCTTGCCCTCTACCATATGCTAGAATTATATGCCAGTATCACCTCTCCCCCAGATATAAGAACCAAAAATGTCTCCAGACATTACCAGATGTCCCCTAGGGAGCAAAAGTGACCCCAGTTTTAAACCATGGCCCTAAAAAGTTGTTACTATCCATCACCATCCCATGCTCCAAATAGTGATTAGCCTGTAAAACAAAGACATAACCTCTCTTGAATATCATTACCTAAGCCTTAAACTGCTTTCCAGCAAGACCCCACTATTTAGTGCTGGGTCATGTGATGTCTACTCCTTCCTGAGGACTCGTCTCAAATCTCACCACCTGCCACTTTGAGGCAGCAGTGAGCCTCCCCCTCCTGCTCTAACCTGCCACTCAGGGTTCAGTGCCTTACAGCACTGGTTCATGACTGACTTCAATTAAGCATCTATGTATATCTGATTCTGTACTGTCCCGTAATCCCTTTAGAGTGATCAAACATTGATAGAGCGAGCAAGATGGTTCAGACACCGTGCCGGTGCAGTGGGCGGTAGAGACATAAGGATGTGATCTTTACCTTTATTACCTTTGTGGGGAAGTTACAGCCCTACACAGCTGCTTGTCTTGCCTCCTCTGTGGGACCCCTGAGAGTACAGGCAAACATCCAGTCCTTCTTTTGTGCCCACCACCGTGCTGAGCCCACAGTAAGTGCCCAAGAGATTGCACTGAACTGGAATCAGAGAGAAAGCTGAGCTTCTCTGAGAACATATCTCCATTGGGCAGCTTCTTTTATGATGCGAGGGTGAAGGTAAAGAGTAGTTGTCATTATCTGGAAAAATAAAAAGATGGCAACCATTTGTAAGTTACCCTGCCTTTCCTTTTTTTTTTTTTTAAACTTTTGTTCTGTGAAATCCAAAAATCCATGACCACTGCTCAAGTAGAGAAAGTACAGGAAAGGAAAGAGGGAGGGGGCCAAGAAACACAGTTAAACAATTAGGAAGTAATGAAGACTTTGCAAAAATATCTATCGACAACAAAGGGGCTAGGGAATACTTGGAAAATGTGAACACATACAAAATTGGCAAATTGTAAGAGTCTGCATTACTGAGTCCTTGCGGAACTTTTCCTATTATCATTTGTGAAAAGTAATGGAGAATAGAGGGCCAAAAAGGAACAGGGGAGACAGATAGAGGTATTCAACCTTGTTAATCGGAAAAAAACAAGAGCCCCAAATGGCCATGGTTCGAGAAGGCTAGTAGCATTAACATTTAGGAGAAACAGTGGAATAGACTTTAAAATGTTTAAATGAAAAAGGTAGAGGTCACGAGGACCACAAGCTACAGAGCAGAGACACAGCTGCCATCCTGAGTCAGGAGGCAGAACCCACAGGTGTCAAAGCTCAGAGAAGCCTGATAAATAGTAGCAAGGGTCATCCAGTCAGCATTTTCACATTAAGAGTTCCTCTGGCCTTTTCCCTTTCTCTTCTTTGACCTGGAGTAGTATCATACATAGCGTTTATACGCAAGCCTTGACAAGAACCGAGCTGGTAGAAAGTTTCCCGAGGATTCTGTCCTTACTGTTCACCCAGGAAAAGAGAATGACCAGAGAAAGGGCAGCAAATGGAACTCTGGCCAGTCTGTTGCAAAAGGGCACCTCTGTCTAGAGGCCATATGCTTCTTTTTTTTTTCTTTTTCACACCCTTCTGAATGCACATCAGGACACACTCCACCCAGCCATGCTGTTCAACCACGCTGCAACCCAGCCCACCACTGTTCTCCAACAACAACAACAAAAAAAAACAACAGCTTTTCCTGCTCACCCTGGCCAGCCACCAGAAACTCGGGAATTGGGGCTCACTGCCAGTCAAAGCCCTCCCCAGTGTAGAACTGGGCCCAAGAGCCAACAGCCCACGTCAGGAAAAGGAGTGCTAGCAATTTCTATCTGGGTGAGTCGAGAGTTCAGGGAGAGATCAAGACCATCCCCACAGCAGGTACTAGTCAACCTTAGGCAGTGTTAAACGAGGTAGAGACCTGAAAAGAGACAGCATTTCCTCAGCCAAGTTTAAACTTTGCCAAAGAGACACAAGGTCCATGGCACAGTTACTTTTAGGCCATAGCTCTGGTCCATGCAACCCTGAAAATATTGGAGCTTCATGAAGAGTTGCATCCATGTGACCCAGGAAGACATGTGTGTTTACATGTGTGTACATGTGTACTAGTCTCAATTTAAAATGTGTTTCTTTACTATCAGTCACTGTCAAAAAATTTTTTGAAAGTCGCTGCTGTCAAGTAAAGGTCAGCAGAGTCTAACAAAGTTCTAGTTCAACTAATCATCCATTCATTTATTCAATCATTCAGAAATAAGCATTGAGCACCTACCATACATCAGGCCCCTGAGAATACAATGCTAATAGTCACAATAGTGACTATTTCCACAGTTCTTATTATATACTTGGCACACTTCTAATTTCCTTACATATGCTAAAGAACTTGGCCATCAAAACAAGCCTATGAGACAGGTTCCATTATTACCAACATTCCATTCAGATGAGTAACTTGCTCCAGATCACATAGTTAGCAAGGAGCAGAACTGGCATTAGAGCCACACAGTGTAGCTGCAGAGTCCCTGCTCCCATCCATGAAGCAACAGTGCCCAGGGACGTGCCCCTCTACTCTGGAGACACCTTGGTTACAGCAATGGATTGTCTTAATCCAAGGCCGCTACAGATTGGACCCATGCTACTAATTCTCTGGTCTAAATTCATCAGGCTGGCTAGTCCAATGGCGGCCTATCCTTTGGCTTCCCTAGAAACCTGCCACGAGAAAGAATGGGCTGCCCAGAGTGTCCACCCACCTCGGCATTTCTCACCATTCAAATCAATGGACTAGCATCTCTTGATGTGAGTCATGTACCTCAGTGGCAATGAACTTCATGGGCTGACAGCCTAAGGGTCAGTCCTGGGTTACAGGGACTTCAAAGAGGATCTGCCCCTGAAGAGCTATGTGCCCTTGGCTAAGTTACCTTTCTGTACTCAGTTTCCTCAAACATAAAATCGGGAGGACAACAGTATCTGCCTCATGAGACTATTGTAAGGATTTAAAGAAGAACTATATATAAAGTGTTCAACCAATGCTCAGTATATAGTAAGTGCTATGAAATGTTAGCTGGTTGTTATTATTGATTGAGCACTTACTAATATCAAGTTTATCATCTAGTGGGAGAGATACTGTGTAGATCATGCAAGATTGTGCTTGTAGAATGCTGTGTAGGGGTAGAGGAGTTCAGGGAAGAGGAACTTTATTCAGCCAGGAAACTTTGTAAAGAAAGACATTATCTTGAGATGAGTCCTGAATATTGAACCAATGGGTGAAGAGTGGAAGACAGAATGTTCCACCCAAACAGGGGGAACAATTTGGCAAAGACACAGGGGAAATTCATGTGCAAAGTGTGCAGGAATAAATAAATATGTGTCAACACAGTTTCCCTTACACAGGCATGCCCATGGGCAATGTCACTCAAAAAATCTCCAGCAAAAATTTCTGCAGCACAAGTTTTTCCAAAGTTGTTTCAGGTATTGAAATATACATGCAATGTGCAATTTATATAGACTCACTGTCAGGCAGGTAAAAACTTCAGTTCTAAAAGGAACTTAAAGGAAAAAATATATACAGTCCCTCAGTGCATTAAAAATGGGGCTGTCTCCCACCACGCTGGACACACTTAAGAGAAGTGGTTCTCAAAGTGTGGTTCCCAGGCCTGGGAAATGCAGATTTCCGGCCTCACCCAGACCTATTGACTCAAAAATTCTGGATGTGGGGCCCACACGTCTGTGTTTGAGAACCATGCTTTAGAGAAACTTCCCAAGAAGAAAACAAGGATGCAAACAACAGCAGTGTGGGCAAAAACTCAGGTAAGGATCTGTGTTTGCTGTGCACAAAGCCAGCCAGCCACCATCTGACACAGCAGCTAAAGAGCTTGGGCTCTGTAAGCCCACAGCCCTGGGTTTGAATCCCCGTGTTGGTACTTGAAGCCTGCCACTTCCCTTAACCTACGCACCCTCATTTGCAAAATAGGGATAATGTTTCCTCCCTCTTAAGGTTGGTCCCTATAAGGCCCTCAGCCCAGAGCAGTTCCTTGAGAGCCAATATGCCTCAAGGAAAACTCAAGCAAATCCATCCTTTCCAAGAGTATTAACATCTCTTGAGTTCTAACAGCCTTTAGAACAACAGCCTTCAAATTGGGGTACACATGCTCTGGGGGTGTTCAAGCAAACTTGGTTTGAGGGCAAATCCTCAGTTTCCGATCGCACTCTCCCAAAGTTGGTCTGCCTGCAGGCGGGGCACAGGCAAGTTCTCTCCCCGCCTCCAATCTTCTTTATTTCCTCCTCCCACTAAACCCAAAGGAAGAAACGGTTTTTGCTCCTCCCAAATCTTGATATGATGTGCCCTGGAGGGCACACTCCTGGGGCTCAAGCAGGGGAGTCAATAGAAATGTGGAGGTTGTGTACATCTCTAACGAGTGGGTAAAAACCCACCTGCAAATGAACAATTCCAGTGACTGGTTACCAGTTCTTTCCCAAGTCAGATGGTTTCCAATAATTCAAGGGCCTAGGCCTAACTGAGCTGTCAGCTGATAGAGCATTAAAAATATTTTTTTAAGCCCTGGCTGGCATAGCTCAGTGGATTGAGCATGGGCTGCGAACCAAAGTGTCGCAGAGTCGATTCCCAGTCAGGGTACATGCCTGGGTTGCAGGCCATGACCCCCAGCAACCGCACATTGATGTTTCTCTCTCTCTCTCTTTCTCCCTCCCTTCCCTCTCTAAAAATAAATAAAATCTTAAAATATATATATATTTTTATGATAGATCACTGTGTGATTTTTTAATATATGACTTGGAAGTAGCTCAAATAATTCAAGTGTAACAATATTCCTTACATTTCCATTTACTTATGTGAACAGTGTTTTCAGCACTTATGTCTTTTTTAAGTTGAGGTATAATTGAGATATGACATTATATTAGTTTAATTTCAATGTAATAATTCAACCTTTCTATATATGGTGAAATGATCACCGCAATAAGTCTAGTTAACATCCGTCAGCACTTATGTCTTAATAAACCAAAAAACAGGCTTGCAGTTGATGCCAAACTTAGACTCATTCTAGTAATAAGCGATACTCACCCAGATACATGAAGTAATTTTTTAAAATCCCATCCATCTCATAGCAGATACATTTTTAATGACTTTCACTTCTGTGTTTAATAATTATATATCAAAATGTAAGACATACTTATATTTTTTAACTGTATAATAATTTTAATAATAATTCAATCCAGAAGAAATGTTTCATACTTAAACTCTTTTAGTCACATTACTGCTTTAAAATGCTATTTTTGTTTATACATATGTTTTTGCTGCAGAAAAATATGATACAGAAATCAATAAAAAACTTTCAAGCATAAAAATGTAATGCATTGGGATAAAATTCTGTGGAGAATGTAAAATAAAAACAAGGAGAAAAGGAATGATGTAAAAAATTTTGATTATTGAAGAAAAGCTTATTTTTTATAGCTTTAAACAGAAGGTTATAGTATCAAATCACTACCATATTGAGATTTCACTGGAAATTTTTTAAAAGGCAATGTAATGGTTTATCTTTTGATGTCAATATGCCAAAAATTACATTCTTTCCAACTTTCTAAAGTAATAAGGAAAACTGCAGATATCCAGTTAAAAATGTGCAAGGGGGTACACTGCGACTCAAAATTCTTTCAAGGGATATGCAGGGTAAAAATTGTGAAGACCTCTGCCCTGTAAAACCCCCTCCGTACTCTCCTGTGTCATTGCGAAGTGGCCATGTTACGCAGAAGTGACCTTCTCAATGCTGTGTTGGCTGCTACGAAGCATTCCAGAGAAGTAACGGGCCTTATCTCTGTTTTCAAAGACTCACCATCTCATTGAACCAAGCAGAAAAATAAAAACATGTAAAATAATTGAGGTATGTGGTAGACAATGGTCTTTCCCACATTGTGTTTATGTTCTCTGGTGTCCTTGCTAAGTGAATCCAGGTTGTATTGAAGACAGCAATATGCCAGGTAAATACCGTATTTTTTGGACCATAAGACGCACTACCCCACCCCTGCCCCGTAAATTTGGGAGGAATAATGGTTGTTAATGCCGCTGTTAAGTTCTGTTTACTTTTACATTGGTGAAATATTATGTTATTTATGTTATTAAATATGTTACCACATCTTTTGCTTCAAAATTTTTTTTCCTATTTTCCTCCTCTAAAACCTAGGTGCGTCTTATGGTCTGAAAAATACGGTACCCATTCTCATTGGAGGTGGCATGTGACAAAATTCTAGTTGTGACACAGTGAAGACCTGGGAACTTCTGAGCAAGCTTTTGCTTTCTTAATAAAACCATATAGATGGCTCTGTCTGTCCTTTCCTTTCTTCTTCCTAACTGGAATGCCGATTCAATGCCTAGAGCTACAGCATTTATGCCAAAACTGTGAAGCAACAAGCATGAGGACAAAAGCCAGCGTACTAAGGATGGGGACGTGGACATATGGAAAGATCCTGGGCCCCTGATGGCTTTGTTGAGAAGTGACTTAATGCTAACAAGAGCCTACCTCCAGATCGCTCACTGTATTAAATATATGCACACACACACACACTCATACACACTCTATAAGAGAAAGAGTAGAAATAATTTCTTATTACTCTAGTGCTATAAATCACTGCTAGTAGGACATTCCAGTTACTTTTACGACATCACAAGCTACTTTGAAACTCGGTGACATAACATAGTCATTTAATTAAGCTCCCAGAGTCTGCAGGTCAGGAACTCAGACAGGGTTCTGCTGGAGCGGGCTGTCTCTACTCCACGATGCCCAAGGCCTTCACTCAGGAGACCCAGACAGCCGGAAGTGACAAACACCGAGGACCTAGAACAGTGGGGCCCGAAGCATCCACTTCCAGGCTGGTTTCTTCACTCATGTCTCGTACCCGAACTGGGATGACCAAAGACTGGACTCAGATCTGACTGTTGACCAGAGTTCCTCTGCAGACAACCCCTCAATGCAGTGCAGGCTTTTTGCAGCGCCATGGCTGCCTTAGAGGAGCAAGCATTCTGAAAGGCCTGAGCAGAGGTCGAGTGGCTCTTTATGACCTTGCCTCGGGCTGGAGTCATACAGTGTCATTTCTGCATTACACAGCTGGTTGAAGCAGTCACCAGATTCAAGGAGAGGTGACACAGACCCCAACTCTCAGTGGGAGGAGTATAAAGAACTTGCAGCCGTGTTTTTTAAACCACCACATGGGTTGAGGTTTTCTCCTTGCAACTTAACACATTCCTAACAACGGATGACAGTAAGACAACATAGAGTAGACATGAAGTTGAACAGTACAATTATGTTGTTGAACTCAAAGGAGGAAAAAATAGTAAAAGAGGGGTAGTCAAGAAAGACTTCTTCTTAAAGAAAATACTCTTTGAGGCCTAGAATTGCACAGCCCAGAATAAAATGCCTACAGGACTGCAGAACTACTGGTGTCCACCCCAATTCTAGACATGAGTTCAAATTTTAGCCTTCCATTCATAAGCAGCATGGGTTTGGAAAGTGTTAGCTGAGTCTCAGTTTGTAAATCAGTAAAATGGAGAGCATGTGCCAGGGTTGCGGGGAGGCCTAAATAGAATAGCTCAAGAAGGGCCTAGTGTGGTATACAGCACCCATTAAAAGTGCTCAACAATGTGCTCATTGGTTCATTCATTCAAAGAACTTATGCACATGGGAAAATTGAATGAGCATCAGCCATAAAATTGACAGAGAGTCAGTATTCCTCAAACATAAGTTAGAGCCCTGAACCTTCCTTGTGGGCTCTGCAAGCTTTACTGACATGCCTGTAGTGCAAAGCTTAGAGGACTTAGACCAATTTTCCTGGAGGAAAGTTAGAACAGACTTTAAAAGATCTTCTGACGTACAGGCTAATTTTAAGTCTTTTGCCTGCAAAGCCCATCCCCACTTTGCTGCTACTTTGGAAAAATCTATAGCATTTCTTAGGAGAGGTCTACCATCCCAATCTGGGATATGTTTTCTAAATATCAGATCTGAATTGATTTATTTTATCCCTAAATGCATTGGGCCACAATCTTCCTGAATGGATTAAGTCAGACCTTCTACTTTTAGCAGCTGGCTCAGTCAGACCAGTTCCTTACTATAAATACCTGGGTGCGCTTGTGTTAAAGTAGAACTCTTTTGTCATCTGATTGTCCCAGTCTACATGGAAGAGGGATGGGGGAAGAGAATGAAAAATTGGGTTGCGGAGAGAAGCAGAGACTGTATTGCTCTCATCTGCTCACCAGCTATTTTCAAAGACTCCTAGATCCGGAGCTGACTGGGTGCAGGAGAAAGCCAGGAGGTTCTAGCCCTTTCTCTGCATATTAACCTTGAGAAGTTGGCAGCTGTTTGGGACTCAGTGGAGCCACTTGGACTCTTTCCTGTTATTTCAGCCACTGAAAGTTCCATTTTCAGAATCCCATGCCTCAGCCTCTCTGCTCATAACATATGCATACTGATCCTAGCCTCCAAGGCAAGCAAAGAGAGGTTTCCCCTGCTCTTAAAGCTCTTGAGTAAAATTAAATTTTCATAACATCTCATACCCATTTTCTTGAATTCCCAAGGAAGGGGACACTGGGCTTTCAAAAAATACTGATCAAACTCCTACTGAGCTCAAAGCACAAAGAAATAGTCAGACCAGAGTCTGATTAAGGGGTGGGTCTCCCACACAGCTGCCTGATGCACCGATACATCAGGAAAAGGGCACCCAACCATCACTAGGGAGCTAGTGTATCTTTGGAAACTTAAGGAGACAGAGGAAAAATGTATTTTCCAAACTTCTCTGCAAAAGTAGAGTGTGTGGTTTAAGGAATACTGTAAGATGATGCTGGAGGTGTGGCTAAGACCCAAAAGGGCCACACCTTCAACAGTGAATATTTATCATTTTCGGGTAATAATTCACACATTCCCCCTACTCTGAGGTTTCTAGCAGCCAGTCTTTCCTCTCCATCCTCCCACTCATGGTCCCAGTTTTCAGCTCCTCCTCCAAATAAAAACTGAACAAACATTTGATTTGAACAAATATATTGATTCAAGGTAGCAGGAAATTGTCAACAATTTATCAAGATTCCCACATGTCTCAGTCTGGGCACTTTTCCCAGGGATCATAGAAGGTTACAAAAACCTACCTGTGCACATTTCAGGCCCAAGGGCCTGTAACAGAGTCCTGAGCTAGAGATCCTCACAAATCCCAAAGCCTCCACCGCTATTGCTTAGGGGGTGAGGGAAGTGGAGGAGGGCCACTGAGAGCTACTTTGCGTATGTAGAGAATTTGGCCAGTGTTTTAGTAATGTTAAAAGCTATGCCTACTCAGAGCCAGGGAGATGGGCATGACTCTAACCCACGATGTGATATAGGCGGAGGGGGCTTCCTGAGCTTGTGAGAGCAGCTTGGAGTAGAAGCAGCTCCAACTTCAAGGAGCCACATTTGCCCAGACTAACAATGGCAGCCAAGAAAGGCAGAAGAAACCAGACTACTAGCAAGTATAACCTAGTGTGGGAGGAGTCGGAAATGGGATTACAGAGGAAGATCAGTGCTGGGATTTAAACCTAAGCATGGCAGCCATACTGGAGGCTTAACCATGTGGTTTGGCAGCAGAAAGGGAGCTCTCGCTTAGCCATGCTAGAGCTCTGGATCATGTGGGAAGGAGAGTAGAAGAGCCATGAAAGGCTCTCTCTCTCTGTCTCTCTCACTGTCTTGACTATGTGGCTGGGGAAGGAGAAGCCTCTTGGCCATGGAGCAGCAGTGCAGGGTCTTGGCCATGTGGTTTGAAATAATGCAGAAGGACTCCCACTGGCCCGCCATGCGGAAGTGCCATGCAGTTTTGGATTAAGAACAGGAGCCTAGCCGAGCTACAGACTTCTATTTTCTTTTCCTGAGATACACTACCCATGACTGGCCTGGTTTGGCAAGAGGAGGCGGGACTGTGTGTGTCTGCTTGTGGGTGTTTTAAAGGGACTTTGGGACTTAACGGTGACATTCTGCCATTATTCTGAACCTGTATAACTTTTGAATAAATATAAATAGTTCTTTTTTCTTTTTGCCAAACTCTGGCATGGAGAGCCACAGTTGTTATCAGCAGCGGGCAAAGAGAACCCTGAGTAATAGAATCTATGGGGGGTTTCTGTTACAGGGCTGCTGTGATCCCATGCAGCAGCTGATGGGGAGCAGCATCTCTTGGCCAGGCTCACATGCGTGGAATGCAAATGTGCCTGAAACAATAGGAGAGAGACAAGTATTCATCAAGTATTTTCAAAAGCAATTTATATGTGATGACTGAGTGGGGCTTATCTCACAAATGCAATGACATTCAAATATCTATCAATGTAATTCACCATATTAACACAACAAAAAAAAGAAAAATACAATGATCTCAATGGACTCAGGGTTTCAGGGGTTTAGGAAAGAGCGACACAGACAAGGTAGTAGCCACTTCTGTCTTCACCACTCTCCCAAACTCCCCAGCCCTGCCACCGCCACCCACCGCAGAATAATAAGCTGGAATCTACCACACCTATCGAATAGCCATGGAATATTATATACAAAACAGGGAAAAATTGGAGAAAGTACCTATGGAGTTATATCAGGGAAGATACGAAACTACAGGTCATGTGGTAGCCACGAAGAAAATCAGATGGGAAAATAAAGAGGGAATGTTTCCTAGTGCAGTAATTCTGGAAATTTCTGTTAGAAGAACTCTGTCATTCAAACACAGTCAGTCTTCAAGAGGCACTATGAGGATTCCAGGTTATATCCCATCTTTGAATACTTGGGATCTCAAGAAATAACTTGGATGCTATCCCTTCTGACCAGTTCATGGGTTCACCACTTGTGATTTGAACCAAACCGTGCAAGGGATTGTATTCTGTCACTCTAGAAGACACCTTACAGAGACTTACACCTCAAAACCTATTGATAACAAAAGAACAATTAAACTGGCTGGCTTTGGCCTTGCCAGAGCTTTTGGAGTACCTATTAGAGGATATATACGCGAAGCAGTAGCACTCTGGTATGGAGAGATCTCTAGCAGTGCTGTTGGGACCAGTCAGCTCACTACTCCACTCCCACTGACCTTTGGAGGACAGACGCCATACTTGCAGAGTTAGCCATACGCAACCAATTTTCCCACTGGTATTCAGAAGTTCACCAACTCATCACGATCTTCAGAGTTTTGAGCACCCTCAGTAATAAAGTGTGGCCAGAAGCAGAATCTTTACAGGACTATATGAATATATTTCCAAAAGACTATACTGTCCGGGATCGTTTCTATAGTTTGTTACTAGCAAGTTTCTCTGAATGTGTAGAGCACCTGAACCACAGGAGGAGGCACGGTGTTCTCTCCTGAATGTGAAGACGGCTTTGGGTGTTGTTTGTACAACTGCCAATAGCCACTGATGATTGTTCTCTTCGTTTGGAAGAGTAAGAGGGAGGGAATGCTGAATGAGTGGCAAAAAGGAAAAAAAAAAGGATACATTTCCTAGTGGAAACCAGTGGGAAACCTACTATCCCAAGGCAAAAACTTGATTGAAAATACCTTAGATTTGCTCTCAAAAATGTCAGTTTATGATCCAGCCAAACAAGTTTCTGGCAAAATGGTATTGAACCGTTCATCTTTTGAACAGATTAAGAAGCTGTAGCTTTCTGACAAAAAAATGTCTACATGTTGTATCAAGAACAACAGAAAGTGATATTTTTACTGTTAACTCTATTTTTGCCCTGGGTACTTTTCTTTTCTTTGTTGTAAACTTAAGCTTTGCTTTATCTTCTGATTTCAAAAGTGTAACTTAAACATGTAAATATAGTTTTATATGAATTTAAATATAGTAACTCTATGTATATGTGTAGGGCTCACTATAACAACTATCCATTAACATAACTAAACTATAAGCCTAGTATTAACAACAGGAATTGGGAAAATTTCTTAAGAACAAAAGAAAATTTCCTCAACCCAATACATAACATCTGTGGGAAAACTACACCCAATATTGTTCTTACAGTGAAAGGCTGAGGGCTTTCCCCTCAAGATCAAGAACGAGGCCAGAATGCCTGCTCTCACCATTTTCAACATACTGAGATTCAATGTTTCAGTATTATTCAACATAATACTCAAAGTCCTAGCTAGTTTAATAAGGCAGTAGAATAAATAAAAGGCATCAAGATTTGAAAAGAAGTAAAACTGTCTTTGTCGCAGATGTCATGATTGACTGTGCAGAAAATCCTAGGATGTCTGCAAAGGCACTGGTTTGAGCAGGGACACAGGTCACAAGGTCTATATTTGAAAAATAGGAAAATAGAATTTCTATATGCTATTTGGATATTGAAGAATTGGAAATTGAAATAAAATAAATACTGTTAATTTAAAAAAATAATATTGTATTAGTTCTCAAGTGCTGCACAAAAAATTACCAACTTAAAACAACAGAAGTTCATGATCTCACACAATTTCTGAGAGTCAGGAATCTGGCAGCAGCTGCACTGAGTGGTCCTTCAGCTCAGGGTCACTCAGGATGTTGCAGTCAAGATGTCAACAAAGGCTGCTGTCATCCGAAGGCTTGACTGGGGCTGGAGGATCCATTTTCAAGACCACTCATTCCTGGCTTGCTGGTGGAGGCCTCAGTTCCTCATTTATGGAGATCACTGTACTTCGCCATACTGGATTTGCAACCGATTGGCTCCCATGTCTTTCAAGGCAAGCAATGCAAGGAGAGCAAAGAGGAAGCCGTGATGCCTTCTATTACCTAGTCTTAAAAGTAACATTCTACTTCTGACATATTCTATTGCCCGTGCAGAGCAGCTCTGGTACAAAATGGGTATGGGAATTGGGACAGAGGCCATGCTGTTACATGAAGGCATTAACATTAGAAGGGAAGGATTACTGGGAGCCAGTGTAGAGGCTGGCTACCACAAGTACCATTTATAATAACATCAGAAACAAGTAAAACACTTATGGATAAAGTTAACAAAACATGTTAAATCTCTACACTGAAAATGATAAAATAGTCACTAAAAAAATTCAAGAAGATCTAAATAAATGAGGATACGTACAAAGCTTATAGATTGAAAGACAGTTTTGTTAAGATATAGGTATTCAATATAACCTCAATCATAATGCCACCAGGTTGTTTCTTAATAGAAATTGATAAACTGGCAATAAAATTTATAGATAAATGTTAAGGACTTAAAATAGCAAAAAAAAAAAAAAACTTTGAAAAAGGAGAACAAAGTTGGTCAATTTAGACTACCTCCTGCACTACATCCTAAAATAGTATAAGAACAGGGGTGTCCAACCTTTTGGCATCTCTGGGCCACACTGGAAAAAGAAGAGTTGTCTTGGGCCACACATTAAATACATTGTGACATGTAATCACAAAAAAGTTTCATAATGTTTTAAGTAAATTTACAATTTTGTGTTGGACTGCATTAATAGCCATCCCAGGCCACATGTGGCCCACAGGTCAAGGGTTGGACACCCCTGATAAACTATTTTAAGATTTTCCATAAATCTACCAATAATAAAACAGTGTGCAATTAACATAAGATAGACACAGAGGTCAATGGAACAGAATAAAGAGTGCAGAAATAGACCTACTCATATATGGTCAATTAATTTTTGACAAAAAACGCCAAAGGAATCCAATGTGAAAGGATTTTCAACAAATGTTATGAGAACAATTGAATATCCTAGGAATAAAATAAACTTTGAATATTGCCTTACACTATACATAAAAAATAACTTAAAATTGTTCATTAGCTTAATCTGTAAATGCTGAACTAAAAACTTCTAAGTGAAAACACAGGAGAAAATGTTATGACCATGGTACAGGCAAAGAGCTCTTAGTACGCATAAAGCATATATTCTAGGAAGAAAAATTTGACAAATTGGACTATATCAAAATTAAGCCTTCCTAGTCTTTGAAAGGTGGCATTAGAAAGGAAAGAAAGGGCAAGCCATAAAAAATATGTATCGCATACATATAGCATGCAAAAGGCTTATACCTGGAATATATAAAGAACTCTCATAGCTCAATTATAGGATATTAACTTAATTAAGCATAGGAAAAATTTCGAACAGGCACTTCACAAAAGAGGAAATATAAATGGCAAGTGTGCAAATGAAAATGTGCTCGACATCATTATCATCGGAGAAATGTGAATCAAAACCGTGAGGAACTACTGCCACCCACTAGAAGAGCTAAACTTAAAAAGAAAAACAATACCAAGTGTTGGCAAGATTGTGGAACAACCGGAATTCTCGTACTTTGCTAGTAGAAATGAAAATAATATAGCTCTTTGGAAAAATCTGGCAATTTCTTATAATGTGAAATATTCCATTACTACATGACTGAGCAATCCCCTAGGTATTTATATGAGAAAAATGAAAACATATGCCTGCACAAAGACTTATTGTAAGTGTTCATGACTTTTTCATAACTTTCATTCACAATAACTCAAAACCAGACACAATCCATAAGTCCACTGAAAAGTGAATAAGAAGCAAAATGTATTACATTCCTACAAAAGAAATTCAGCAGTAAAAAGGAGCAAGCTATTGATAGAAATATATGCAATGGATCATTCACAGAAACATTATGCGGAGCAAAATAAGCCAGACACAAGAAAGTATATAGTGTTTGGTTCCTTTTATAGGAACTCTGGGAAAGACAAATGTAAGTGAAGATGATGTAAAGCAGAGCAGTGCTCACCGGGACCAAGAGGAGGGAATTGACTACAACTGGCCGACAGGGAACTGGGTGGAAACGTTACATTTCTGGACTGTAAGTGTGCTTATTTCAGTGTGTGTTTGTTGAAACTCATTACACTGCACACCTAAAATGAGTGCACTTTATTATATATGTTATGCCTCAGTAAAATTAATTAAAATATTGTTAAAGAAATACATTCATGAGGTCAAAAAACAGCAACTAGCACAAAAAGTTAAATATGGAAAAACCAGTCCTCTGCCATACCAAATGGCCAGACCTGCAAAAATCCCAGCTCTCTACCCCAAGGTAACCTCTGTTCCCAGGGATTTTATGTTTATTGGAAAATTGTCCATGTGCATACATCTGCATACTGGTATTCACGTATGGATCTGTATGTAAGTATACACTCACACACACACACACACACACACACACACACACACACATACTCTGTTTAAAGGCAAGTAGACATTTTTTATATTATACAGATACTTTTGGTGCCTAGCATCCCATCTTATCACACCACCCGGGATTTCTGCTGCAACTCCCCTGGACAGTCCCTTTCCAGCACACTGACAAAGCCCCACCCTGAACTCTAGGGCTTTCTCCAAAATCAAATGCAGCCAGAAGTAAGAGGCAGTTAAGTCTCTGGGACACCCTTAACCAATGCGGGGTGGAGTTCATTAATAAATGCCCAGCCTTCCATTTTACCAACAGAGGGACAATTCTGGGAGACAGACAGTGTGTGTTTTTCAAAAGTCTGGACTTGCTTGGGCTTCCCTTAGATATAGCAATAACTCACAAACATACCCTTCATTTGAATTTTCTGTCTCGCTCTGTTCACTCGCCATTCATTTTTCCTGGGGTCACTTTCCACATAAACCACCTTCACCCAGATCTTTTTCTAAGGTTCTGATTTCAAACCAAGACAGGCACATACCTTATATTTTCACTTAATAGATCTTGTAGGTCGCACTGTACCAACCCATAAGATCCGCCATGTTATGTTTCATGGGTCTGTGTACTCCACTGCATGAACACACCACAGTTTTCATAACCACCCCCCATCAGTAGGTATTTAGGTGGTTTGTAGTCTCTTGCTATTGCATACAATGTTTTAAAAACATTTCTATGCACACATCTTTGCCAGATAAATTCCTAGAAATGGAATGAATAAGGCAAAGGGTGATTGTGGTGGTCTTTAAGTAGAAAGCATTCCTGATATGATTCAACTGTAAAATCTTATCTTTACAGTTACAAATCTAATGTGTAATGATGCACAACTTTCCCTATCAGAGTTGATGCAAGACTGTATTCAGCTGTATCCCCTGTACCCTGAGGATCCTTCTGCTGAATTCTCTAAGCCCCTTTGTCTATGATCAACCTGCCATCTTGTTGTGAACTCAAACACAATCGGGAGGAGCACTTGAAACAGAGAGTGTGTGAACATGAGCTAAAACACAGAGAAATGGAAACAGAGGGAGAATAGATATATAACCACCCTTGGATTACCAGGAAATTTAGAAAACAGTTCTCATATTCACAGAAGAAGTGAAGAACTCTGGTCTAGGAGGCAGGAGGCCTAGGTCCTGGGTTCTAGTCCTGTCTCAGCCAAACCAAAATCTGTCCTTACATAAGGTGTTGGTCTCCGTCTGCCTCAACATCCTCATTTCTAAAATAAAGGGATAGCCCATATTGTCCTTTTTGAAGCACTCCTCACTCTAATATTCCACATATCTATGACCCAGACAGTCTACCAAAAGGGCTACCTTATACTTAGATCAGATAATGATCAGCTCCCATGGAATAATCCCAAGGTGTCAACCCAGTCACCAGCTATTAAAAACAAAACACACACACAGAAAAACAAACAAAATCCCTCTCTCAGCCACAGGTGGATGTTAGAAACAACTGTGTGGGCAGTCCCCCACTTTAAACCACAACCAAAGTGCAAATATGTGGAGAACCAATGCAAATATCTCTGAGAACAGGGAACCCTTTTTCCTTTAACACTCGGCAGGATCAGGGTTCTCCAGAGCATGTTTTGGGAACAGAGCTATAACCCTGTGTGCAGCTGGAGCTGAGGCTTAGAGTCAGAAAGATCTGAACTCAAATCCTAGTTCCTTCTATGCCATAGCCATAGAGCCTTGACTAGTTCTTCTGTACGAATAAGGCAAGTAAAGCCCCTCTGTGGGGCTGCTGTGAGAACTAGAAGAAAGAGAAATAGTGAACTTGTATCTCATGCTGAGTGTTAGCTTCTGAAGTTGTGGTAAGGCACAGAGGTGGTAGGCATGCCTTTGGGAGCCACATTAACCTAGATCACACACACACACACACACATTTGTGAGAGCTATCTCCTTGCTATAGACTGGATGCTTGCATCTCCCTCAAAATTCATGTTAAATCCTAACCCCCAGTGTGATGCTGTTGAGAGGCTGAAACTTTGGGATGTGAGGACAAGTAAGAAGACAGCCAGCTATGAACCAGGAAGCAGTTTCTCAACAGACACCAAATCTGCTGGTGCCTTGATCTTGGACTTTGCAGCCTCCAGAACTGTGAGAAATTAATTTTTATTTATAAACCACCCAGTCTAAGGTATTTTTGCTACAGCAGCCCCAACAAACTAATACTAAGCCTATATATTAATCTTTCACCATGTATTTAACTGTTCTGTTGCTATGAACATTTAGGGTATTTCTAATGCTTTACTTTTAGAAATAATGTGTCAATAAATATCTCCATATGCTCATCTCTGACAGCATTACTTAATCAGTCCCAGCTAGATGTTAAACAACCAGGACATTCTGGGAGAAGCAGAGAGTAGATAATGATTACACAAGACACAGTGTACCCCAAGTTCATCCAAAAAGTATTTGCTGAGCTTCTAGATGCCAGGTGGTATCCAAGCACATATCTCCTTATGGTGCTTCCTCAAATGGGTTCAGGTGTGCATCCTTTCATACAGTGAATGTGGTTTTGTCATGTAAATTGAATTTTTATGAAATGGGAGAGAAGAGACAAGAGCTGCGGTTAAAATATTGGGTTGGCCAAAATTTTGTTTGTTTGTTTTTCCATAAGATAGCTCTAGTAGCATTTACTTGTCTTTAACTTCATTTGAAGCAATTTTGTTAGATTGTATTGTGAAGGCTATAAAGATTTTTTAAAGCTATAGACCAAACAATGAAACTTGAGTTCAAGCTCTTCTAATTATTTGCTGCTTGAGTATTATGAATTCCAGTTCTATTATTTGTTAAGTTAGATGATTAAAGATTGCAAAACCCAACATCAAAATTGGTGAATTTTTGTATAGCCATTTTAATATTGAAGATGGAAGAAAATATGCAACATTTTCAGCATATTATACTTTACTATTTCAAGAAGGGTAAAAATACCACTGACACGCAAAAAAAAAAAAAGACTTGTGCAGTGTATGGAGAGGGCGCTGTGACTGATCAAACATATCAAAAGTGGTTTGCGAAGTTTTGTGCTAGAGATTTCTCCCTAGACACTGCTCCATGGTTGGGTAGACCAGTTGAAGCTGATAGTGATCAAATAGAGTCATTAATTGAAAACAATCAATGTTATACCATGCAGGACATAGCCAACATACTCAAAATATCTAATCAATAAAGTCATTGGTAAAAATTTAAAAATGTCTTTTATTTTACAGAAAAAAAAACTAAATGGATTTTTTGGCCAACCCAATACTACTATATCTCAGCCTACCATAGAGCAGGAGGCAAGAAGAACCTTTTCAGAGAAGTGTAAGGAGAAGACAGAACCATCTGGATTCCACCAGACCCCAAATTGAATATGAAGCAGCATGTTTCCTTCCATCATCAAAACATGACTCCAGCCACCTGGGTGCAGTTTCAACATAATGTATTCAACTCCTCAGCTATTTGCTGAACATCAATTAGAGCCAATAATAACTTGGCTGTCATTCACTGAGGCAGAATAGAGCAGGGGTTAGGAGTGCAGACTCCGCTTTTAAAAGAAGGAGATCCATCTATAGGGAGCAATCTGTAGGACAATAAGTGACAAAAGTAAGGTGCAAAACTGTGTAGCAAAGGGTACCATATGTATAAAGCAGAGGGGACATGTATACTTGTTTATGCATAGGGTACCTCTGGAAGGATTCAATAAAATCTGGAGAAAGTAGCAGTGGGTAGGAATGAGGCTAAAGAAACAAGCAAGGAAAAATCATTTGCATATCATGCCCTAGAGTTTGGACTCTGTGTCCTGATCACTATAGGGTGCTATTCAAAGACAAATCATGGCAGAGATATGATTAGATTTTTGTGTGAAGAATAGGTTAGAAGACAAGAAAAGGAGGGGAGACCAATCAGGAGGATGTGGGATTAATCCATACTTGAAAGTAACAGGGACTGAATTAAGAAATTAGGAGTAGGGATAGAGAGGAATGAAAAGATGAATTTTAGAAATTTTAAGGAGAAAGAACTGGCTGAATCTGATGCTGCAGTCTGTCTGTCTTCCCCAAAGGATAGGAAGTAGGAAAGGGTACAGTGAGGTAAGGTCCATAAAAGAGACAAGGGTTATAGGCTCTTTTGGCAGGTGAGATCCATAGTGAGTTGACAGAAGTGATTTTAATTTCAATTGTACATATTGCAAAAGGTGGATGACATTCTACCAACTGGCATTTGGGAAAGTGCACAAAGGAGGAAAGGTACCACCAGACATGTGAAGGCACAGAAATGGAAAAATGTAGGTCACATTCAGGGTGCAGCACACAGTCCAATTCAGTTAGAAGATGAAGTGATGAGGGGCAGCTATGAAAGGTAAGGTTGCAAAGGCACATTGGAAGTCCTCAAGTGCCAGGAGGTGTATATCTGGGAATGCTTGAGGACACAGATATGACAGTTTAATGGGATCAGAGGCATGTTTTCTCCCTAAGGCCTCTAGAAGTGTTGGATCCCAGGGATACTGGAGCAGGCTCTCAGGATGTTATAAAGCAGGAAAAGAGCTAAGTGTCCAGGCAAGAGATGAGAGAAGTATGGCAAGTTTGTTCCTAGCCCTAACTCTGCTGGGCAGGAAACCATGTCTTCTGAGCCTGGATCCCTCCTCCTGACTCCTGCAGAGCCAGGACAGGAGAAAAGATGGATCCTCACAGAGGCACCTGCTTCTGGAGGAGCTTCCCCAGCCAGGGCCCCATAAAGCACCCCAGCCCTGGGGAAGGGGGAGCTGCTTGAGTTTCTTGATGGGTGCCTGGCTTCCCTCAGCATCTCCTGCTGGGCCTAAACAGCACCTTGCTGCAGCCGACAGGGGCTGCATCCCTGCTGCTTGAGTTAATTACAGTAATTATACCTGCTCCCTCTTCGGCTCTGGCTCCCTTTGTTCCCAGTTTTCTGCCCGCTCATTTGCAAATCTAATCACTCTGTGGATTGATTTTTTGAAAAAGAGAGATGGCACAGAGAAACAAAGATATGGAGCAAAAAATGTGGGAGAGAAAAAGTGGGGGTGGGAGTGGGCTGGGAAGTGGGGTGGGAAGGCGGACAAGAGCTTCAGCGAAAGGAAAGAGCTGTGAGAGCAGGCTGGGCTCCTCTCTTCTGCTAGGGGAGTCCCAGAGTCACCAGCTGAGGTCTGGAAGGTAACACGGTGGAAACCACGGTCCCCACAGCCCCTGGGCCTTTCCTCAGAGTCCCACACTTCTCCCCAGGCCTGGCTGATTTGGCACAAATAACAGGAAGCTGAAAGGGTGTCAAATTCAAACAATACCAACAGATATTCATGCTTCTGAACGATTGCTCTCCCTAGGTGTTCTGGGGATTTTGGCTCACCCAGAACACCTACCAACACTTCAGTGCTAGAGGTAGGGGTGGGAGCTCAAGTAGGGAGCAAGAAGGAAGCAGAAACTGCTCTGAGGAAGAAAATCTGAGAGAAGGGTGGTGAGTCTTTCCTTTCTCGCCCCAGTCCTATCCTGGAGACCCTTAGGAAAGACCCTGGCCCAGGGGTTTTCCAAATGTGCTGAGGAGCACTGTGGTGCCACGGAGAATCCGCAGGGAGCAGGAAAGGACAGGTGGGCATGTATATGCTCAAAACTCCTTTCACTGACCTGTGTTCAGTTCACATGAGCTAGGTTCTACCTGAACTGTGTTTGGAAAGAGTACAAATTAAAAAGGAGAAGAATCCTCTACTCTAAAGGATTAGAAAACAACTGATTTAGTCCAAACTCATCAGTCAGATAGGGGAAACTGAGGCTCAGATGGATCAAGTACCCGGTCCTATGTCACATGGCAGTCAGATTACAGACCTCATCACTCCCAGTCAAAGGAGATTTCCCCTATGCCATGGTGCTTGTCAGGATGCCGGGGGATGCCAGGGACTTGCCCAAGCTCCTGGCTCTTCTAGGGCCCTCTGGAACAAGGGGAATGTGGCTGATGGTGTCGTTCTGCCAGAAGCCCTCAGTGAATATAGGAATCCTCACTCCTCAGTCCTCTCAATGAACCACATCTATCCCATCAAGAAATAGAGAGTATTTCCTCTCCTCTTGAGGCTGAAAGGGCCTCTGTAATTGACACAAATAACAAAAAATGGTGGAAGTGATTGTGTGTAGCTTCCCATGATAATTTAGAACTAAGCAATGCAGTTTCTACCTGCTATCGTTTTGGGGAAGTTTACCATTGGAACTCAACCTCTATGCTGTGCAGAAACCCAGGCTACACAGAGAAACCGCATGTAGATGTTCTAGCAATAGTCCCAGTGAAGGTCCTAGGCAATAGCCAGCATCAACTGTCAGACAGAAGAGTGAAGGAACCTTCAGATAATGCCAGCCCCCAGAGGTTGAGTCAGCCCCAGACTCTGAGCCTTCCAGCTGAGGCCCCAACATTGTGGAACAGAAACAACCCATCCCTACCATGCCCCATCCAAATTCCTGACCAAGAGTCCTTGAGCACAACAAACAGTTATTTCATGCCACTCAGTTTTGGGGTAGTTTGGTACATAGCAAGAGGTGGTCGAAACAGGTGGTATCCAGAAACTGAAGCAGATATGCCCCATATGAAGTTAGATTTGGTAAAGCAAGCAACCAACAGCCAGGCATCCCAAGAACAGAGTTGATGGCATGCACCCAAGTCCTCAGCTGGTATTTGGATTCACTTTTTAGTACTTCTAACTAAGAGAATGTCAGAGTGCAGGTCATTTTGGAGGTGGAAGTGGGAATCTGAGTGGGTGTGAACTCCCCACACTGGAGTCAGCCAGTGTCTACTAAGTACCTATCACGAGTCAGGCACAGAACAGAGTCCCCGCCCTAGAGGAGTGGGGATAATTGGGGAGGCAGACACATCTATGCTGAGAAGTAATTATAATGCAATGAGTTAAGTTGCTATTAAAAATAAAAGTACTTTGGGAGTTCTTTGCAAACAGGAGTGTCAGCCTCAAACATCTTCTGTCCTGGGATGGTTCCTATCCACTCAGAGGTATCAATGTCACTCACCCTGTGGTTCTCGGCTCTTGGCATCAAATCCCTTAGTCCAGCCCTTGGAATAAAAGGCCTGTGGAGCGTCCTTGCTCAGAATAAGCCAAAGCCTTAATAAGTGTGTTACTTATTTTATATAACCCTGCAGAAGAGAATGTTAGTTGTTCCCCAGATCCCACTCTCCCATTTTCCAGAATAATGGGAGCCTCACTTTTTTGCTGGGTTTCCTGACCACCTGGAATTAGGGTTACATTTCTCAGCCTCCCCCTCTTTGGAGTTATCTGTGGCTATGTGACTGGTAGGGTGTATTGTAGGTGACGTAGGAAATTTCTGGGTTGTATCCAAAAGTGCCCTTCTTAGTACTACTTTTGCCTCCTTCCTATCTGGAATGAAGACATGCTCTTCATCTATTTTTGGATGAGAAGATGAGAGAAACGCCTTAGAAATGGCAGAACTTGGGTCCATTGTGCTTTGGAGCCCCACACTAACTCGGGTCTGTCTAATAACAGACTGTTACATGAGAGAGAAAATGAACCCTTGTCTTATGTAAGGCGCTATTATTTGAGGGGCCTCTGTTACTAAGTCAAATCCTAGCCCCACAAAAGTCCATTAATTTACACTATCGCTTTTTATTCATTTCCCCACACACGCACTGTGGCCAACCCCCAGCAAATGCTCAAGAACTAGCAGAGGAAACTGTTGGATGAGAACATCACTGCTTCCTGCTGCCTGGGGGGCCAGCTCGCAAGGACCTAAGACCAAGCTTCCCCACAGGTTCAAATGCCCCAAGGGTACCTGGTGGTGCCGTCCTGGGGTATGCAAAACAGCACTTTCCTGAGACCACTTGGCTCAAAGGTTTGGTGAAAAGGGTTTGAATTTTCTCTCTCTCGAAAGATTTGGTCATATGAACAAGACACGAGCCGCAAAGTTCCACTGTCTTGTGTCAGTCAACCTTGGACTTTTTATGAACTCGAGCAAGCAGGGAATGTTTATGTACAGTGATGACTGAAAACGTTGTTCTTCTCGTGATATCATGGGAGTCTCAGTGGTAGCCAAGTGACCCGGGATCAGACTTCAGGGAGAGGAGTATAGGCCAGCCTTCCCTAAGCACACTCTGCTGGTGGATGTCATTGTACGTGGGGGAAAGAAAGGGAAATATCATGGACAAATGAGTTTGGTAAAAAATGAATTAAAAAAAACAAACAAGTTTCTCTGTTGTGCAATTGGTCAGGATTTTAACATGGGGGTGCGTATTATAAATCTCCAACAGGTTACCCACAGTACATCTCTGCATGGACAGTGTTTTGGTGAAATGTTTCCAGGGAACTCCCATGCTGAGTTACGTAAACGTGACTGCTTTCATTGTCGGTCGCATCTGCCAGGGTGAAGGAGCAGAAATGTTTTTAACCTCTTACTAGGTTAGCAAAAAAGTCTGTATGGGTTTTTCCATAAAATAAAAGGCACATTTTTCATGTTCACCAATAACTTTATTGATTTGGATATTTGAGTATATCAGCTATCTCCCACCTGGTAGAACATTGATTGTCCTCAGTTAATGTCTTGATTTGCTTGCTATCAACTTCAACTGGTCTACCTGACCTTGGAGCAGTGCCCAGTGAGAGATCTACAGCATGAAACTTCACAAACCACTTTTGACACATTTGATCAGTCACAGCACCTTCTCCATATACTGCACAAATCTTTTTTTGCATTTCAATTTCGTTTTTGCCTTTCTTGAAACAATAAAGCATAAGATACCAAAAAATATTGCATTTTTTCTTCTACCTTCAATATTAAGTGGCTACACAAAAATTCACCAATTTTGATGTTTTTTCAATGCAAGCTGATATGACAGCTGTCACAATACAACCTAACAACTGTTTGAAATGGAGTAAAAGACAACTAAGTGCTACTAGAACCATCTTAGGGGGGAAAAAAACAAATGAACCCTCTGGACAACCCAAAAAATTCTGGAGGGAGTAACACACCAAACCCACCACCCGACATTGTTCTCTTTCCTCCCTCCCTGTTCCCAATTGGTGATGGTTAAGTTTAGGTGCCAATGTGGCTACACAATCACCCAGTTATCCAATCAAATGCTAATCTAGGTGTTGTGTTGAAAGTATTTTGTAGGTGATCAATATCTACAGTCAGATGGCTTTAAGTAAACCTTATCCTTGATCAAGTGGGTGCACCTCATCCAATCAGTTGAAAGACCTTAAGAACAAAACTAAAGTTTCCCCATGGACAAAGAAACTCTCCAAAGTTTGGGCACCCAAAGAAGGGAAATGTTAGCCAAGATCAATATAATGAAATGCAAAAATCAAATAAGCAAATCTAAACATTACTTAAAGTCCTCTAAGGGGTCAGTTTCAGAGTTGTCTAGAAAGGTACAGTTCATGTACTGAGGAAAAATGTGGTAAACCTTGCTCTCTTTTTATTTGTCCCAATATGTTTTTGCATATGCAGCCAAGCTAAAAAGAGTGGTCTTATTAAAATTATTCATACAGGCAGATGTTAATATACTAAAAATCATAAAAGAATAATTGGTCAGAAAACTAGAGATAACCAAAGTCTCTTTCTTCTATTTTAATAGTCATATAGCATTTTTCTGATTTTATAAAAATATTGCAGACTTGTGGGTGCAATCACCTGAAGAGAGCAAGAACACAGACTCTCCCTTTTCACATACTCACTGAAATAAAGTGAAAATGTGAAATGCCAGCAAAAGTCAGGAGCAGCAACCAAAGAAGGACAGGGGTAGAGCTGTATGTCATAGAATTCCAAAATGGCAGTCCAGAAAAGAAACAATACTCTAGTGTGGTTGAATCCAAAGGTTCCTGAGAATTCTCACAAACACCCTACAATCTGGGGAGGCATGGCGGAGGAGAAGAAGACAGACCTAGGAAAGCTGTGGGAAAGCTCCAATGAGTAGAAGCCCCTTCATCACACTGGGGCCTCAGCAGAGGTGGAAAGGGCTACTGGGGCTTATTATCTTCCCAGGGAGAGAAATAATGGGAAAAAGGAAGATTATAAACAAATCCAGCAGTTGGGGAGAAAAAATACAACCCAAGAAATAGAAGTAGTTTTCTTGTGACAGTCCTATTCTATAGAAAAACTTAATACAAATATAAAATCACCCTGACCAGTATAGCTCAGTTAGTAGGGTATCATCCCACAGAGTGAAATTTTGTCAGTTCGATTCCCAGTCTGGCACATGCCGAGGCTGTGGGCCCAGGACCTGGTCAGGGTGTGTGTGAGAGGCAACTGAGCGAAGTTTCACTCATGCATAGATGTTTCTCTCCTTCTCTTTCTCCTCCCTTCCCCTCTCTCTAAGAATAAATAAAATTATACACACACACACACACACACACACACACACGTATATAATCAATGAACAGGAGATGATAGAACAATGAAATAAAATTACAAGAAATTTCACAGAGCTGAGGAAACAAATTGTGAACCAAAATAACTTCTTACAAATCGAATAAATAAATTGGAAACAGATGAGTGAAATGAAATAGACCCAGCTGAAAAACAAAATTAATAGGAGTGGGGGCCAGCCTGATGTCGTCACAGGGAATGAGGAGAACGTAAAATAAAGAGATTGAAGCAATGGGATAAAAGATAGAAGCAGAGGACAAAGATGTAAGGATAATTGGTGCCCCTCAGGGTTGAAAAAATAAAAATCAATAAAAATTCTGAAGCATAATACAGGAAAATCTCACTGAAATGAAGAAAGAATTAGAAAATCAAAATGGTGCCCCATGTATACTGAGAATAATTATTCTACAATAAAAGACATTAAGATATTGCCTAGATAAGTTATTGAACATCAAAGAAAAAGAATAATCAAAACACATGAATCACGACGGACACCATGAAGGCACATCCTAGTGAAAGTACCAGACCTCAGAAAGAAACAAAGAACAAATGGCAGACTGGCATCAGACCTCAAACAGCAACACGCGATGCCTGCCCAGGAGTCTAAGAAGATGCCCATGAAGGTCTGAGGGAAATCAAGTTTGACATAATTGCAAATTAAGGCAGATTGTTTTTCAAATGTAAGGTCATAATCAGATGTTCTCACGGATGATAGAACACAGGGAGTAGAGCGCCCCAGCACCTCTCTTAGAAAAAGAACCTCTCAACACAACAGGAGAGAAGGCCAGAACAACAAGCGCACTGGGGGCTTTTGACCTCTGGCCCAGGAGCCCATGCGGAGATTCCCTTCTCTGGGGGAAAAGTGAGGCCAGTCGACTCTGAGCCTTGCTTCCAGGCAGCGGGTGTCAGGTGCACCTTCACAGAAGCAAAACCAAGCTACCTGCAAAGTCCTTTCTGCTGCGTCTTTGTTCCGAATCTTGCTCGCCTAGACACCTGTGTATCACCCTCTGATATGAAACAAGGCAAAATGCAGTTGTCATTGGATTTCACTCTGGACCCCCAGTTTCTGCTCTAAAGAAATTAACTAAAATCAGGGAGTAGCCTTCATTCTGTGGAAACAACCTCACTGCACATCCTGCTGCAGGCTCCCAGCTGCAAAACCAAGCCCAGCTCTGGAGTCCAGCACCTTCAGATGAGAGGTGTTCCCACTTCCGGAAGCAAGGCTGGAAGCAGGGTGGCTACTCATGTCTGGACATTGTCTGGGTGCAGCGCTTGATCAGGAATAAAGGGCACATGAAGTCCTCCCCATCTCAATTGCTGAAACTGCCACCTCACTGCAAGGAAAAGGAGTTATGGCCTGCCAGGGAGGCTTCCCCACCTGGAACAGCCCCCAACACCGTGAGTGCAGGGATAGACCCCCAGAGTGTGCCCCTAGAATGAGAGGTGCATGTCAGTTAAACTCTCCTCTGAGGCAGCCTCCTGTTTCCTGCCAGGAGCTAACTCGAGAAGCAGTACAGCAGAGTGGTTAGGAGCAGAACGTTGCATAAGGTGGCCTGAGCATTAACCTCCTCTGTGCTTCAATCTCAATGTCTGTAAAATGAGGCTAATAGTAGTACCTACTTCATAAGGGAGTTTTGAGGATTCCACGTTAGTTCATGGAGTGCACTTAGAAAAGCACCTGGCACATAGTAAACTACATAAAACATTAGCTGTGAATGTTCATTCTGGGAGAGAGTAGTGTAGAAATATATGCTCTCTGTCTCTCTCAGAAACACACACACACACACACACACACACACACAATGCCACCCCAGGCAAGGAGGCTTCCCTGCCCAGGAGCTAAAAGCAAGCAAACCTCCTCTTACAAAATTCTCTAAGAAAGTGGGATCGGGGTCCAGAGGACTGAGGTTTCCTTCGTGGGATGCCGAGAGCACCTGTGCCCCAGCCCTAGGATTCAGCGTGGACCGGGACATCCTCTTTCTTAAGGTCTGGTTGACATTAGGTAACATCCATTTCATCTAGAGCCTTGTCACTTACAAAAGGGCCTCCTCCCTGCCTTCCATTCGGTTCTCATCACAGTGCTGTGGATGAAGTGCAATGATTCCCATTTCCAGATGGGGAGACTGAGGCTCAGAGCAGTCAAGTGACTTTCCCAACTTCACGGAGCTGGAAGTAGATGAGCTGGGACGCAACTCCATCCTTCTGCCTCCAAACCAATGCCCCCGCCCTGCGTGTACATCGTATTGCCTCTCAGTGTAACTCTGCGTGTCTCTCTCTGCCTTTCTTCTCTGTGTTTATCGGATGACTGTTCAGCTGTCTCTTTCCTCACGTTTTCTCCGCCCATATTCATTTCTCCTATCCCTTTCTTTTTTCTTCCCAGCTTAGGCCTTAGATTCCCCACAATCCATGTAAAGCAAAAGAGAGAGCTTAGGACAAATAGCGCAGGTGACCGGCAGGACTGGGACTGAGCTCTGTGTGCACAAACGCAGGACAGCTTGGTGACGGGAACGAGAGCAGAAGGGCAGCTCATAACTGGGAGAAAGAGACAGAACCATCGCAAGCAACAGCCCCTCGACCGTCTTGTCTTCTTTTCCATTCCCACTCTGCCCTCATCCCAGGGCTCTGCTCCCATCACTCTCCTCGTACCCACTGCTCAAGCTGAGGGGAGAGAAACCTAGAGAAACAGGGGTGGCAGTGGCTCCCGCAGCTGTAGAATTGAAGTCCAGGCTGTTTCGTTCAAGAGAACTCAGTGTCTGTGTAGAAGAGGAAAAAATGCATCTCAGAGCCTCTGGAATGGCAGCCCACGCCATGGAAGCTCATCTTTTCCCTCCCCACAGTAATGACCCACCACTGCCAGCTGGGCAGAGGAAGGGTGCCACCTCCTGGTTAGACACGAGTGTAGGACCAGTGCAGCCAGTTGACAGTCCAAGTCACACCTTCTAAAGAGCCATATTCCCAGTCTTCAGTGCCTTACACTGCAGCCATGGATGGCTGCTTCAGGCTTTGGAAACGAGCAGACTCCACCGAGCCACGGCAAACCAACGCTGCCTCCACTCGACAGTTAGGGTCCGCAGGACCACCGCCCTCATCAGTCCAGCCCTATTGAGCTGGACAGCTGCCTAAACATTTAGTTGAATGTGCTGTTTATTTTTCATAACTGGGGAAGGGAAGGGGAAAGTGTTGATGCTACTGTGAAGGTAAAAAGTCTCATAAACATAAGACAATGGAGGCAAAGGCGCATCACGAGCCTTGACTGGCCACCAGCGTCCTCTAGCTCTGCCAGGCCTGTGTTCAACCAAGAAGAAAAAAACAGTAATGACAGACACTCGGAGGTGCTAGAAATAGAGCAACAAAGGTTATGTCTAAAAGGCAAGATGTAATTAGGGATTATATAATTTGATCAGATACCCTTGATAGCATGTGAGTCTATTGTTCGGCTTTCAGACATTTTGCTTCTAAATGTTTTCAAAAGCATAACAAAAGCAAAGGTGGCGGCACCCTCCCGGCATGTGACACAGACCGTGCTGTAAATGTTTAGGCCCCGTTTCTCCGGCGTTGGTGCCTGCTGACACCATCAGTGCAGCAGGCCCAGAAAGGAGCGAGAGGCCGCCTGCTGGGAGGAAACAACGTGGGGGCCAACCCAGCTTTCCTAGGTGAAAGATCTACGGCTCAAGGAAATTCAGAATCAATCCCCGGTCTCGATTTGCTACCTGTAAAATGGGATATCAACACCCGTCCAACTTACCTCCCAGAGTTGGTGTAAGGCACATGAGATCAAGAAAACCAATGTTTATTGACTGTACATGCTACATGTCTCATCTGGACCACAGCAAGGGTGGAAACTGAGATCTTGGGATGAGCTGAAAGATGACTGGCGTAGGCCAAGGCTGCTGAGAGCTGTTCAGATGCAGATGTGTTTTGAAAGAAGATCTGCAGAATGCGATTGGAGCTCGAGGGATAGGTAAGAAACAAGGAAACTTGGGGGTCTGTCTGAACAGCTAGACGTGCCATTGCCAGGATAGGGAAGAAGCACATTCGTGTGGACAAGAGCACAGTTTTGGACATGGGTGTTTGGGATCCCCGTGAAGATGTCCAGCAGGCAGTTGGATATTAAGAGGGTGACGTTCAGGATAGATGCTGAAGGCCAGAGACACCACGTGGGGAGTTAGAAGCATATAAGGGAATTTAAAACCATGGGAATGGGTGAGATTACCTAAATCATGATACATCTAGAGAAAGACACAAAGCAGCTGACCGATTGACTGTATTCTCCTTCTTTCCCTCAACACTCAGTAGACAGCCACCACTTACTTTATCCCTCTCAAATAGGGACCCTCTGGTCCATCCTCTTAGGCAAACTCTTTATCTGTCACTTAGACCATGGTAATTGCTTTCAGCTGGTCTCATCACCTCCAAAATCACTACATCAGCTCATGCTCCATACAGTCACCAGGTTGATCCTGGTGCAACAAATCTGCCTTGGCCACTCCTGTTTAAAAACCTCAACACCAACTCTATAGTGAACGGGTTAGCCTGACATCACCTGAACCCCGTGACCAAAGTTAACCTCACTAACAGTGAACAACTAAGTATTCACTGTTCAGTAAGAATCATATGGCACCACCTATGAAGTCTTCCTGCCAAAAGAAAGAGAACTTGAATCTGATCAAGCCTCTACTTCTAACTACTATCTTTTTTATATTAAAAAATAATTAGCTTTTCTTAAGTTGGGTGGTGGGTGGAGAACTAATATTGATTAAAAGAGACTCAAGAGACGCATCATCCATATGCTGTATGTGGACTGTGCTTGGATTCTGATATTAACCAACCAATTGTAAGAAGACACTTCTGAGACAGTGGAAACTGAACATGGATCAGATTTTAAATGATATTAAGTATTTTTTATTTTGTTGAGTGTGAAAATGATATTGTGCTTATATCTTTAAAAAAGAAATTATCTGGTATATTTTTTTGGTTCTACTTTTTTAAAAGAAATTATACTGAGATAGTATATGGGCACTGGATTTGCTTCAAGACATTCCAGCAATTAAAAAAGAAAGTTAAAGGAACCAATGAAACAAAAATGGAAGTGTTGGTGGTTATTAAAGTTGGGTTATGGGTATATAAAGCTTCCTTATACTAGACTCTCTACTTTAACGAGTGTTAGAGACTTTTCCACTATAAAAAGTAGAGAGAAAAAAAGAAAAGTCATAACACGTGTGGCAAGTCCAGTATCAAGTTGGCCCTATTTTCATCTTGTCCTTCTCTCTCTCACTCATGACACATTATGTTCCAGGTGCACAAAAACCCTCAGTTGCCTAATGAAATACACTCATGGTTTATTAACATACATTTATCAGGATGTTAACTAATATCCAGTGTAGTTTCCTTAAAGTCACGGATAGTCGAAATGTCCAAGACCACCATCAGTGTATTGCTGAGAAGCAGCATTTATTTCATGTCGTTATTGCACACATTCTATTAGAATGCTGCATACCACACTTCCTGACCTCCTATCCAATTCGTTTTTATACCTCCATGCCCTTCCTTGTGCTGTTTCCTCCTTCTGCGAGCCTTCCTCCACCTCACCACCTGGCAAACTCCTCTAATGTTCTTTCAAATGCCAGTTCATTATGAACCCTTCCCTGACCCTCCCTGTATCTTCTCACCCTTGGCCCCGACCTCCCAGTCCAATCAGTCAGTTGCTCCTTCCTTGGCTACCCTAGCTCCTTGCATAAACCTCATTACCACTCTATGTTGGCTACCTCCTGACATAGTGTAGAAGTCTTTGGTGTGTTTTCTCCACAAGTGTATCACCCAACTCTAGTATAGAGTAAGTGCTCAGTAAATTCTTGGAGGAAAAAGGGAGGGAGGGAAAAACATAAAAGCAGAACCTCCCTGCCTCCTTTCTCATTGTAGAGGGAGTTCCAAGATAATACCTGCATCCTTAGAGGTCCCAGAGGCATTTTACCTCTCACTGCTCACATCAAGCACCCCAAGGAGCTGACTGCCCACCAAGCTCATGCCCCACCAGCATGGACCATATCTAAGAATGTAAACTACCAGCAGGGACTTCCCATCCCTCTGCCTCCTCCAATCCCAACATCAACAGTTACACTACGGACAGCCTTGAACCTCCAAGTTCCTAAAGACTGCTTGCCTCCTTGTCCCATATCATGTACACTGCAAATAGATGTTTCTGGTCCTTTCCTGAAAGCTTCCACTTGGGAAGTCTCCAGCAGGATGCTTTGATATCTTTCAGGAACCAAGTCCCTGATAGAAGCAGGAAATGTGATTATGGCCACTCTCTCCAGCCAATTACTGGCTCAGGCACTCTAAACAGCTCTTAGCAAAAATTACCCCTCCATCATGACGAAGGCAGAAACAGCAGCCACAAATGAATGCCAACTCCTACAGCAAGTGGCCTGCAGAGTTAACCCTTGGAAGTCCACAGACCCCAACCCAGACTTTTAATGGCTAGAAATCCACAGGGTCCTGAAAGGGACCCATGCCCTCACCCCAGAGGATGCTCCTACAGCCTTCATAGGAGAGCCATGTGCCCTTCAGGTAGGTGACTGATTCTGGGGTCCTGTCTGAAGCCACTCCTCCTCAGGCCATTTCTATGACCACGAGTTGAGGTTCAGTTTCCACTAAAAATGCAATTAGAACCCAAGGACATGCTGCAATCCACTCTGCAGGCCCCACTACCTTCCCCAGAATCTAAGTGTGGCCCCTGTGCTCAGTTAGATTTGTGTCTCCTCCTCTGTATTCTGGTTTAGGGAACAAACAAAATTAGTCTTAGACACACAGATAGCAGGGCACGGATGAGGGGATGTGTTCAAACTAGGGGATGATCGCTTGAGTTGTAAGGGAAAGGGATAAATCCCCCCAAAATGTCAAACATGTTGAAATACCAACGGACCTCAGAAGTCATCCTGCCCCTCCAACACACAGCCCTGAGGCACGTGAAGCCCACCTACGAGGCAGTGGAGTGGTTAAGAGCAAGCCTCTGGAACTGGGCAAACCCAGGTCCAAAAGCTGACTGCACTCCTGAATAGCTATAGATCTGGGAGAAGATTCCTCCAAGCCTGATTACTCACCCATCAAGTGTCTTTAACCTCCCTCTCCAAGTTGTCAGGAGAGGTAAATGAGATGACGTACAAATCACCCAGGGCCTGGCACAGAGCGCCCCTCAAGGCTCTCACCTCCAGTGAGTGGTGTTTGCGATCAGTCCGGGGGGACAATAGAAGCTGAGATTTACCGAGCACTTACATCTGTGACAGCGCTGATCTGCTGCCAGGCGCTCTTCCAGTGCTTCACATGTATTGAGTCGACTCGTGTGATCCTCATAACAATCTTAACAAGTAGAGACTATCATGATTTCCTTTTTATAGATGACAAAACCAAGACACCGTGATGTTAAATATTTTCCTGAAGATCACCCAGCTGATAAGTGAGAGAATCCAGCAAAATTCAAGATCAGGCCATCTGGCTCGAGTCCAGCTCTTCACCCCCACACCCCACTCCCTCCAATGGAGCACTCCAGTGGCTTGTGCCTTCCGGGTCATGTTGGCAGACACCCCGTGTTCCTATCCCAGAGACACTTCTGCTGGGAACGAACTCACCAGCCAATGAATGGGCCTCCCCATGTCGTCTCACTGCAAAGAAGTCAGGACTACCTGGCATTCATTTTTGTTTTATATTATGTTTCTTTTGGTGTTTCCATGGGTATCCGGGGCTCACCATGAGGTTTGGAGCCTCCCATAAGCTGTTCCCTTCCTGGCCTCCTCCTTCTGGGCAGTTCTTTCTTGCCTTCAGAGTTTAGCTCAAAGCACTCAGTCCCTTCCAGAAGCCTGACCCAGTTAACACCCTGGCTCTGTGCTTCCACGGCACCCTGAATGAACGTCTCACAGAAACATTCACTGCCCTGCACTGCCATGGTTGGCTCACATCTTTGTTATCCCTCTGACATGCATGTTCTGAGCGGGTTAGAATCTCATGTCACTCAGCGATCCAACCACCACGGTCTTCTCCCCTCGGCAGCACACAGTAGGTGCTCAGTAAATGTTGTGTGATCAAATGAGGGCCTTTACCCTCTGCTATCCCTAGTGAAGAGACTGAAAACACTGTGTTGACCATAATCTTGCTATGTAGTCTAGATTAAAAACAGATCATGACCAAGATCACAATCAAATCTTTCTATGTTCCTCTCTCCCACAGCCTCCTTTAGAAGAGGGAAAGGTTAAAGGAAAAGGAGGAGAAGATGGAAGAGGCATGTTACGACGTGTCAAATCTGAGTACAACTACCTCATTAAGAGAAATCAGACATAAAAAAGAGTGAGGTCCTGTCACATGCTACAGTGTGGATGAACTTGGGAAATGTGCTAAGTGAAAGGAACCAAGTACAAAAGGGCACATATCATATGATTCCTTTTATACAGAAGATCCAGAATAGGCAAATCCAGAGAGATGGACAGCAGATTAACAGTTGCCAGAGATTGGGGGGTGGTAAATGTGGGGAATGGGGAGCAATTACTTAAATGGCATAGAATGTTTTGGGGGAGAAGTTCTGAAACCAGAGAAAAATGGTGATTGCACAACATTCTAAATACACTAAATGCCACTGAATTGTACACTTTAAAATGGTTGATTTTATGTTATGTGGATTTCACTGCAGTTTAAAAAGAGAAAGGACCCCCAGAACCACGCTGGGGAGCCTGTCTGTGTCCCTGTGTGGGAGCTGTCAAGTGCGGGGAGCCCACCCTGTGCCTTGTCACATCCTCTAGCTCCCAAAACAGTGTCTGCGGCAGGACCCAACACGACACAACACTGAGGCAGGAGAGACAGGGCAAGGCCTGCCTCTTGCTGGCCTACAATCTAACTATGCCCAAGAGATGGGTTTAGGAACCCCCTGCCCCCCAGAAGGGCAGTTTCAAGGGGTCCCTTACAGAGCATGATCGCCGCAGCTGAGTGGAAACATTAGGCCAGAGAAGAGCAGGGCCAGGGACAAAGTGCTCTAAGTGCCCGAGCTTAATACAGAATGTCTCAATAGTCTTAAAATCAATGCAGCTGTCACTTAGCTTGTGAAGAATCATGCTCCTGGGACAAGGCCTGTTCCTGTGAGTCTGGCACACCAGCAGGGAAAAGGGATTCCACCCAAGATGTTTCAAAAGGAAGCACTTCTCTGAACCTGACCCTGCCTTCCCTTCTTCACTCGAACCTGAGAGCCCCCTGCCTAGTGAGGACATGCCAACTTCTCCAAGCCAGGAGCTTGTACTGCAACTTAAAGGCCATGGTCTCCATTTCTCTTTCTGGGAAACTTCCAGAAAATCAAGAGAGCTCTTGTTACCTGGGAGTCCAATATGAGCCAATGTCTTCTTATGTTAGGTGCTGTTTGAGCGAGGGAGTTGGGCAAAGCAAGAAGAGTGACTATAGGCCACAGGGGCAGGACATCTAGAGTGACACCTATTAGGAGTCCACAGATGACAAAATCCAGCAAACTCCTCCTTCCTCCTCCACCCCCAGTCCACATGACCACAGCAGACTCCCAGCCGTCCCCTTTGCTCAACCGTTCTATGTTCCTCGTACAATTTCTTGTCTTAGTGGCCTAACAAAACAAGTCTTTCTTTAGTCTGGGGGAACATAAAGGACTTAGGTCAAGGAATGAAGGGAGACTATGTAAGGCAGTTCGGAGGGCTCCATGTAGCCTCTGCCCACTTAAAAAAAACAGATCAAGGCGTGAGCTTATATGGAGAAAGCAGTGGCCTGGACTGAGGCACATTTACGAATGGAGAATGTGGGCCCAGACTTGGCCACTTTCAGAGTACCCCTACGCTGCCGTTTGTCAGCTCTGAGACCTTGGCCACGTTACTTAACCTCTCTAAGCCTCCATTTTCTCATTATAAAGTGGGAAAATAAAGTGTTCAGCTTGTTGGAGAACATCTTCGTAACAAGTCTTCCTGAATACTTCACTACCAGCACTGCAGAATGGGTCTCACTTTCACTGAAAGGACACTGCACTGCACACAAGATAGTAAGTTGTGTTAAAGAATTAAATTTAATAATATTGTAATGTTTCTGAAATGGGAATCCACAAATATATTTCTCAGTCTTAGGAATCCTCTAGCCCTGACCAATGTGGCTTAAGGGGTTGAGAGTCATCCTGGAAACTGAGAGGTTGCGGGTTCGATTCCCAGTCAAGGCACCTGCCTAGGTTGGCTGATTCAGTCTCCAGTTGGGCCATGTGGAAGAGGCAGCCAATCACTGTTTCTCTCTCACATCAATGTTTCTCTCCCTCTCTTTCTCCCTCCCTTTCCCTCTTTCTAGAATAAAATTAAAAAATTATTTTTATTTTTATTGTACTTTTTCCATTACCATTTATCTCCCTTATACCCTCCTCCGTGCCCCCACAATCACCGCACTGTTGTTCAAGTCCGTGAGTCCTTTTTCCTTTTTGCTGGATCCCTCCACTCCCTAAGCCCCCATAGCTGTCAACCTGCTCTCTGTGAGTCTGTCTCTATTTTGCTTGTTAGTTCAGAATCCTTTAAAACTACAGTTTTAATGTGAGAGTTTTCAACTGGATACCAGGCTTAAAATTCTAATATTAACATATTTCAGATCACTGGCTCATAACGAAGTCCTCCTGAAAGATTTCAGTACCAAAGTTTTTGATGCCATTTGCACAAGTGTCGTCACCAATAACTGCAATTTTAATGACCTTAGGCTGGCAAGGGGGTAGCAGGGCTGACATACATATATGCTACTTTGAATTAAAGATAGACCAAATGATACCACATCACGCTATGCAAATGGAAGCTTCAGGGTAGTGCAGTGGTTACATAGAGAAATCAGTGGGAGAGCTGAGCATGGCTCAGCACGAGGGAGCAGTGAGGTGACAAAAACCTGCACCACTGTCACTCACGACAATTCACAGTATGCACAGCTACTTAGTTTCAGGAAACATCATCATCCGTCACATGAAATAAATGATGCTGGTTTGAATTATTCTGTGTTGCACTTTTGTTTGCATTTACTTGATAAATTTCATTTTATTTAGGAGTTGTTTAAACACTGTAACACAGGAAGCTAAGACCTAGTTGTGTGTCAGTACATGTGTAAGAAACAAAATGAGAAAAGAGAAATAACTTAAATCAACTCTAAGGGTCATGAAAGAATACTTTCCCTTTAAACAGAAGCCACATATTCATCAGATTGTTAAAACACAAGGTAAGTCACATAAAATGTTTAGTATGGTATGCAGAAATGGAGATTATTATTAAATCTAAGAGAATACTGGAGTTCCTGTTCCAGGTAAGATGAAACAAGAGCACTTCACCCTGTTTCTCCCACTGAATGCAGCTAGAAATCTTGAACAGAATGCATGGAGCAGCTATTTGAGTACTCTCAAAAGGAAATAGTGTGTTTACCATTTTTCCATCTAGTACCTCCCAGTCTAAACTCAATGCAGCCCAAACCCAGAAAAGGCACAGGGGCACACAGAGTGTGTTCCAGGAGAAGCCTATAGCTCTTCTTGGGGATCAAGAAAGGTGACACCAGCCTGGTACTGGCATAAAAACCGGCACATGGACCAATGGAGCAGAACAGAGAGCCCAGAAATAAGCCCAAGTCCCTATGGTCAATTAATATTTGACAAAGGGGGCAGCAACATGAAATGGGGTAACAATAGCCTCTTCAACAAATGGTGTTGGGAGAACTGGACAGCTACATGCAAAAAAATGAAACTCAAGTACCAACTTATACCATACACAAAAATAAATTCAAGGTGGATAAAAGATTTAAATATAAGCCATGACACTATTAAAGTCCTAGAGGAGAGCATAGGCAGGAAAATCTCAGATATTTCACGCAGCAACATTTTTACTGATACGTCCCCCAGAGCAAGGGACATAAAGGAAAGAATAAACAAATGGGATCTCATCAAAATAAAAAGCTTCTGCATGGCTAAAGAAAACAGCATTAAAATAAAAAGAACCAGCTGTATGGGAAAACATTTGCCAATGCTACCTCAGACAAGGGTTTAATCTCCAAAATATATAAAGAATTTGCACGACTCCACTCTAAGAAGACAAGCAACCCAATTTAAAAAATGGGCAAAGGATTTGAACAGACACTTCTCCAAGGATGACATACAGAGGATCCAGAGACACATGAAAAAATGCTCAATATCGCTAGCTATCAGAGAGATGCAAATTAAAACCACAATGAGATACCACTTCACACCAGTCAGAATGGCATCATAAACAAAGTAACAAACAACAAGTGTTGGAGAGGTTGTGGAGAAAAGGGATCCCTAGTGCACTGTTGGTGGGACTGCAGACTGGTACAACTACTATGGAAAACAGTATAGAATTTCCTCAGAAAACTAAAAATGGATCTGCCTTTTGACCCAGCAATTCCACTGCTAGGATTATATCCTAAGAACCCTGAAACACCAATCTAAAAGAACCTATGAACCCCAATGTTCATAGCAGCACAATTTACAATAGCCAAGTGTTGGAAGCAACCTAGGTGCCCATCAGTAAATGAGTGGATCAAAAAACTATGGTACATTTACACAATGGAATTCTATGCAGCAGAAAGAAAGAAGGAGCTCCTACCCTTTGTGACAGCATGGATGCAACTGGAAAGCATTGTGCTAAGTGAAATAAGCCAGGCAATGAAAGACAAATACCATATGATCTCACTTTTAACAGGAATCTAATCAACAAAACAAAGAAACAAACAAAATATAACCAAAGACACTGAAATAGAGAACAGGCTAACAGTGTTCAGAGGGGAAAGGGAAGGGAATTTCAGGGGAATTTCAGGGGAAAAGGGGAAGGGTTTACAGGAACAAGTATAAAGGACACATGGACAAAAACTAGGGGTGGGTGGAAATGGGAGGGAGGTGGGAAGGGCTGGGTGGGTGGGCTGGGATGGGAGTAAAAGATAGAAAATTATACTTGAACAATAATTAAAATAAAATTATTTTAAAAGAAGAAGAAGAAGAAAGAAAGGTGACACCAGCCCTGATTGGTGTAGCTCAGTGGATTGGGCATCATCCTGCAAACCAAAAAGTCACTGGCTCAATTCCCAGGCAGGGAACATGCCTGGGTTGTGGGCCAGGTCCCCATTAGGGAACATGTGAGAGGCAAACACACACTGATGTTTCTCTCCCTCTCTTTCCCCCTCCCTTCCCCCTCTCTAAAAATAAATAAAATCTTTAAATAAATAAATATGCTAAAAAAAACTACTTTAAAGTAGGTATTATAAAAATTCCCTAACAAATAATCACTAACACTCTGGAAATTAAGCTAAAAATAGAAAGTCTGAGCAAAGAAATAAAAGATGTTAAGAAGAACCAAATGAAAAGTTTAGAAATGAAAAATACAGTAGGACTTGATAGAAGAATATTGATGACAAAAGAGTAAGTCTTCTTATTCCCCTGATAGGTGAGCGTTCTGGGAACCCATCTGTGTCATGTACCAGATGGTGGTGTTGTGAGAGGCTGCGTTTAGCTTCAGTGAATTTTTTTTTTGAAGACTCTTTCAAGGCCTTTGCCCATTCCATGATGGGTGATTTACCAGTGCACCTGCCCACGCCGCACTGAGTGTTCAGCAGTTTCTGACCAAAACCAGCATGACCCCTGTGCCCCATCCTCCTATTCATCAGATCTCACACCAAGCAACTTTTTTGTTTCCCCAGATGAAAAAAGTCCTCAAAGGGGAATGTTTTGCCAATGTGGAAGAGTTGAAACAAAACAAAACAAAACAAAACACAGCAGAAGCACTAAAAGGCATCAAAATCAACAAGTTCAAAAACTGTTCTGAGCAGTGGCAAAAATGTCTTGACAGGTGTATTGCATCAAATGGAGAATACTTTGAAGGTGACTAAAGTTTAAACATGTGAGAATAAGTACATATTTTTTAAATAAATTCCAGTTTGGGGGGTCCCCCTCATAGATGAAATGGACTACTTCTTTAAAAACCACAAAACTACCCAAACTCACCCAAGATGAAATTGATAAACCAAACAGTACTATAATTGTTAAAGAAATAGAATTTATAGTTATCCCCCCTCAAAAAAAAAAAAGGAATCCACAGGACTAGATTGATTTCACTGGCAAATTCTATCAAACATTTAAGGAAGAAATATTATAATTCTAAATATTTTTTTCTTGAAAAAAGAAGAGGAGGGTACATTTCGTCTCAATTTATGAAGTAAGCATTCCCCTAATACTAAAACCAAAGACAGCACTCCCTCAAAAAAAAAAAAAAGAAAGAAAAAACTAGAGACCAATAGCCCTCAGGAACGTTGATATAAAACCTTCAAAATACATGGTCATGTGCCACATAATGACGTTTCCATCACAGCCCACGAGACGGATGGTGCCTGACCTGGCAGAAGGCACAGGCCGGCTGGACAAAAAACCACCCAGCTAAGACCTGAACTGCCTTCTGCCCAAAACAGAACAAGAAAAGTAGAGTGTCCCGCTCCTTCCTTTCTTTTCCCAGCCTCTCTCTGTCATCATTGTTCCCAAGGAGCAAATCTCACAAACCTACCGTCAAGACTTTGCAGAGACTGGAGAAACAAAATTTCAAGCCTCTGTCCAGAAGCCCCTCTGACAATCTCATTTAACTCTCCCGTCAAACCCATGCAGTATGTACTTGTATTGTTTAGGAGTCCTTTGGCTGCAAGAGAGAGAATAACCAATCCACAGCAGCATTAACAAACAGGGGGTCTTTTTCCTTGGTTGAGACAAGGGCAGTTAACGGCTTTTTCTATAACTGTCCCATGAAGACAGGATAGGTATCTGCATAGTCTCTCGGTCTAAAATGGCCAGCACTGACCAACAAATTCCTGTCCACCTTGGGAGGCAGGGGACTGTACACTCAGGGAGGTTTCTCCCATCCACTGACTTTATACCAAGAAGAAAGCAAGTGTCGGAGCAGAGAAATAGTCCTTGTCCACCTTCTTTTGTCAGGGAGGGAAAATCTTTTCCAGAACCATCCCAGATATGTTCCCTTTCCATCTCATTGGCCAGAACTGATCACATGTTCACTCTGGCATCAGGAACTGGGCCCACCCAACTCCCCAGGGATCATGGGAAGCAATACCTAAGCAAAATTAATATTCTGTTGTCAAGGAAGAAAGGGAAGCAATCAACACGGTCTGCCATGGGATTGCTATTATCTCCTCCTTTTTACAGATGAGAAAGCTGTAGTTTAGAAAAGGTACATGACTTGCCCAAGGTCACCCAACTGGTGAAACCAGCTTGGTCAATATCAACATCGTAGTGGCAAGCCGAAAAACCCAGCGCTTGCTGAAACCAGATTTCAAAACCAGAACTTGATGGCTGCCTAGCCTGCTCTCTGAACCCCTGGGTCAGTATGTCTTGTGGGTGTGGCTGATGCCGTCATCAATTTCTCCCCTCCCCAGAGTGGTGAGCCAGGAAGGCTAGCAGGGATCACACTGCTTAGGACAACCCAAGTCTCAGAAGGGAGAACAGAGCAGGAGTCCCACTGTGGATCAGCATCTGGGACGTCCTGCGCCTGCACACCCACTGGCAGGAGAGCGTGTCTGTGACAGTCCCTCTTCCTGCAGTTCTGCCATCCTTGGCCTCTCCCCACCGCCTCCGTGTTCCTCCTTGAACAGGCCTTTTAGAGGCCATCAAGCGTGACAGAGCTGAGTAAGGAAGCTGGGCTGGAAAATTGCCCCTCTGCCATGCTCCCCAACCCTGCAACTCCGGGCCCCTTCCTTGGCCCTGTGCTCATCTGCTCCCAGCTGGTGTCCCCAGGGGTCCTGACCCCCCAAATCACTCAAACATCACTGTGTGTGACTCCACTGCACACATATCCTCCCTAAAGTGAGGGCTTCAGACTATTTCAATGAGAAAATAAATGAGCAGAAAATAAATATTCCCTTCTTTCCTGCTAGTGGGCCTTGAAATTAGCAGGAACCAGATGTCACTTCAATTTCATTGTCAGGGGCCAGCCCTAACGGTGGCTTCAGTGTTCCCGGAGACTAGGACTCATTAGCCGGGTGGGAGGTAGGCAAAGCTGAGGACCAGGGCAGAAAGGGAAGTAGACACTGTTCAGGAGCAGGTCCCATGCGAAATCCTGTCATGTTTATTTCTGGGCCATTTCCCAAGAGGAGAGAGTTAAATCTCTAAAAAGTTCACCGTGTTATGGTATCGGGTTTGGGCATAAATGGATCTTCAACACTTCGGTCATGTTCTCAACACCCTGCCACTTCCATGCCCAGTTCAGGCGGCCTAGTGGGAAAGAACGTCTTGTTGTGCCTGAGTGATGGTCTCTCTGCTCCAAAAGAGTTTCTGCAACATTATTGAGTGGGACAAGGAAGGATTAGCAAGTCCTCGGATTACTTGAGCAATGAAGATATACTGCCCGTGGGCCTTTTCATTTGGAACTCAGTCTTGGTCAATATCAGCATCATAACGGCAAGCCGATAAATCCAGTATCGGCGGCAGTGAAGAGGTGTCGATGCCTGCTGCCGGCAACTTGGTTTATGGCGAATCAAGACCTCGAACGAGGCTTTAAATTTGCTGATGCTTTTTTCTGCGGGGTTTGTCGCAGCTCACCCAGCCAGATCGATTTGATACGTCGTGCTGGGGAAGAGGAAAGGTCTGTGGCTCTCAGAGTATTAGCAAGTTCATTTCACGCTGATGCTGCTGCAGAGGCCAGAGGAAGGTTTACCGAAGCAGCATTCATCAAGCCAGCCAGTCGCCCACGACATCCCTCAGGCTGGGAGCAGAAGACAGAGGAGGGAGGGGCTGGCGGCTGGCAATTCATAGGAAGAATCATGGCTTTGGGGGCTGGGGGGACAGGTCAGGGAAGAGGATCTGGAGGCTCTGGTGGCTCCCACTGCCAGGAGAGGAGCCAGATGTGGGAAGTGGCCTCATTCACTTCAGCCTTCAGGAGGTAGGGGCACAAAGGACATTTTCCTTCCCACAGAGTCTGTGGCAGATGGACTGCAAAAATGGCTCCACTTCGCCATCCTTCCCATACCAAGTGCAATGTGACTTGCTTGGTAGGTCCTCCCTTCAAGGGGTTCAGTCTCATGGTCTATCCTACTGTTTGTTCTTTGAATCTAAGCTGCCTTTTGACTTCCTTTGACTGATAGAATGCAGCAGCAGGAGCGAAGGCACACCAGTCCCACACCTCAGCATCAAGGGGTGTGCCCATCATTCTCACTCTCTCTCTCTCTCTCTCTCCCTCCCTCCCTCTTTCCGCCCATCCATATAAAGACAAGGTCACCTCGTCTTCTGGAAGATGAGAGAGAACATGGAGAAGAGCTGAGTGTCCCCAGCTGAGGTCATCTGAGACTAATCAGCCTCTGGCCAGCCTACCAACTGGCCACAGTGTGTAAGCAAGCAGAGCTGAGCCCAGCCCAGATCCGCAGAGCTGGCCAGCTGATCTATAGACCTGTGAGCAATGATAAGTAGCTGCTGTTTTAAGTCAGTGAGGTTTAGGGGGTGTTTTTTTTTAATGTAGTATTATGTCAACAAATAACTGATACAGAGCTCACTCATTCATTCTAATACAGAAAGTAATGCCCAGGAAAACCACCCAGGCCCTGAACTATAGGGCTCCAGATTCTCTGAGAACCAGGATTCTACCAGCTGGTGCCAAATACCTGAAATTTGTACACTATACACATGCAACAGAAGAAAAAAAACCACCAGGCCAGTCCATCCCTTCCCCAAATAGACAGCCAGCATTTGCCCAATTTAACCTATTCTTAGGGCCAAGGTCAACCAGATTTCTAAGACAACCTGCCCAGCTCCAGAATGCTGGACAACACTGTTTTTCTTCTGAAATGGATGGACAGATGACCCTCGGGCCTCCACCTGCCCGCTCCGCCTCTCTGAGTCACTGAATCATTTAGAGTCAGTGGCAGGGTCAGCTATTTCAGACTAAAAAAAGGTGGGGTGCCAGGGGTCTACATCTAGTTTTCTACTGCTGTTCTAACAAATTACCACAAATGTAGTGTCTTAACACAGGGGTCCTCAACCCCCAGGCCAAGGACTGGTCCTCTGTTAGGAACTGGGTTGCACAGCCAGAGGTGAGTGGCAAGCAGGCAGGCGGGCAGGCCAGTGAGTGAAGCTGCTCCCCATGGCTCGCATTACTGCCTGAGCTCTGCCTCCTGTCAGATCTGCAGCAGCATTAGATTCTCACAGGAGCAAAACCCTACTGTGAACTGAGCATGCCAGGGATCTAGGTTGCATGCTCCTTATGAGAACCTAATGCCTGACAATCTCACGTGAAGCTGAGGCAGTGATGCTAGCACTGGGGAAAGGCTGCAAATACAGCTTATCATTAGCAGAGAGGTTTGACTGCATAGAGACCATAATTAATCAATTGCTTGGAGGCTCATATCAAAACCCTATCAGTGAGTGGCAAGTGACAAGTAAGCTACATCTGGTGGCAGGCTATAAAGCCATCCCCCTACCACCAGTCCGTGGAAAAACTGTCTTCCATGAAACCAGTCCTTGATGCCAAAAATGTTGGGGATCACTAACTTAACACAGATTTATTATCTGACTGTCCTAGAGGTGAGAGGTCTGACATGGGTCTCGCCGAGCTGAAATCGAGGTGCTGGAGGCTGCCTGCATTCCTTAGCCCGTGGCCCCTTCCTCTGTCTTTGAAGCCAGCAACAATGGATTGAGTCCTTCTCAGGTCATAGCTGTCTGGCCTACTCTCCTGCCTCCCTATTTTACTTTTAAGGACTCAGGAGAGTAAAGTGGGCCCAATCAGACAATCCAAGATAACCTCTCATCTCAAAGTCCTTAACCTTAATCGTATCTTCAAACTCCCATTTGCATTGTAAAGTACTGTAGTCACAGTTTCTGGAGACCAGGACATGGACCTTTGGAGGCCGTCATTCTACCTACCACAGTGTCATTGTGATTTTGTATAATTGAGGATTAAAAGACAGGAAGCTCTTCTTTTTCTCTGGTGTCTCCATAGAATTGATGGGCCTACACCTGGAATCTATAAGAAGGGCTCGTGTCCGAGAAAAAGGGAGGGATAGAAATGACCCAGGTCAGCAGCCTCCCACAACCCATCCACAAAGTTGTAAGGCACCCCTCCCCCTGTGACACAGTGGTCTCACTAATAGGAAAGCAGGATCTGGCTCCCAATTCAAGGACGGGATTGGACGGCCTTAGTCCACAAGGAAGACTGCTCCTCGTGATGTCATACGCTACATAGAACTTCCAGAAGCTGGTGACATGCCTCGTGGCAGCTCCAGGGAGGTCACTCAGGAGCCACGGCAGGCTCTGCAGCCCACGAGGTTCTTTCCCCACTGCTGAACTTTTGTGCTACGAGCTAAGAAGCTACAGAGATGGATCTCAAGAGGTTTTGTCCACACAGAGGTTACAGATAGGATTACACAAAATAGGCACATAAATGACTAAACTTTTACAAAGGGGAAACATCACCAGAAACAAACAGGTAAAATGTGACGGCAGCTCAGAGCAGGAAAAGCGGGGAAGTGTGCAGAGTGGACAGGAGAGGTGAGGAAAAGAGAAGAAACTGTCCAGGCTTCTGAGAAAAATTTAAGGGAGCGTATTATAAATTTCATAGTTTAAGCTGGGCCAGGTAAGCTCTTTCTGTAAAGGGGCAGACAGTAAACGTGCTCGGTTTTGTGGGTCATACAGTCTGTCTTGCAACCATTCAGCTCTTCTGTGGTGGTGCAAAAGCAGCCATAGACAACGAGAAAGTGTGCGAGCGTGGCTGTGTTCCAGGGGAAGTTTACTTATAAGAAGGTGGAGAGTCAGGTCGGGCCCACAGGTGGCAGCTGGCTGTTCCCCGCTGTAAGCCCTGTTGTGGGCGCCCTGTGGCAGTGAGCACAGCCATGAAAGGGTTTATGCAAGATGTAACGCTCTGGTTCGGCTTTGGTGAATGGACAGAACAAATCAAGAAAGGGGTAAAAACACCAATTTTTATGAACTATTAAACAGACCAGGACCTTAAGAGTTTCAAACAGAGGATTTCAGATGGAGGAAGTACTTGAAATACAGCTAGTTTTATTTACTTTGTTTGTTTGTTTGTCTATTTATTTTTATCCTCATCCAAGCACTTTTTTTATTATTATTACTTTTAGAGAGATGAGAAGGGAAAAAGAGAAACATCAATGAATCCACAATCTAGGTATGTGCCCTGACCAGGAATCAAACCATCAACCTTTTGGTTATGGGATGATGCTCCAACCAACTGAGCCACACCAGCCAGAGCAAAATACACCTGGTTTTAGTAGGGTTATTTTGGGGAGAGGCTTGATAAACAAGTAAACAAGTTTAGATGTAAGACAATGGGAATCAGGAACACATTAATAGTTTTTGAGTTGGAAAACTATGGCATGAAAATGTTTTTCAAATCACTAAGTTTGAAGATTAGCCTCTGGGGCCAGGCAAGCATGCGAAGCAGAGGTCTTGGGGACTGTCCTCACAGGATAAAAAACTCGTCCCCAGCCAGCAGGTGCTCATGCTGCTGTCTGCGTCCATACACAGCTGGAGCTGGTATGCACTTCACACAGGGATGGGCCCAGAAGATCGTAGGTGCCAATTAGGGTGTGGCCTTGGCTTCCCCAGAGCACTGGGCATTCTTGTCTTCCTGTCCTCTGCAAAGGGGACACTCCCCCATCTCTTCCTCTGCTCGGTCCTCCTCCTCCTCCTCCTCCCCAAAGCTCTCCTGCTGCTGTGAACCACATGTTGTAACAAATTAGTTACCAAAGGCTCCAACAAGCTGCTGTCGTTATCCCCAGCAGGAGAAAAGCAGCCACGACCTGGAGCTGGGACCTTGTTAGAGTTTGTAATGAGCTGATGGGAAAATATTTCTACCTGATTAGAATCCCTAATGAGCCGCCGACTACGGTGAGCAGGGGAAGGCCAACTTCAGCTCTTTCCTCAAGCCCTCCCACACCCCCTGCTCCCAAGCAGAGCCCTAGGCAGCAGTTAAAACCATAAAGAACAAACAGGAAGCAGCCCCCCAAACTCCCTGCCCATCCCGGTCCTTTCTCTCCCAAAGAGGATGCCTCCATCTTACTGGCTTTTCCATGCACACGGACTGCGGCCCCAAGCTAACATCCTAATGATGCCACCTGGACCTATCCGCCACTGCTCGCAGGTGCCCCGTGGGTCCTCGCTCAGACAGAGACAGAAAGGCAGGAGAACACCGCCACTGTGTCTGACCCGCCACCGGAAACAGGAGGCCACAGGCCACGTTCCCACAACGACCACTGGAGCACCATCTCCGAATGTGCTCGGGTTCCAGCTGGAGAATGTTTCGATGTCCCCATTTTCTTCCAGTTGGCCGGTTTTAGAAAGCCTCTGGGCTCATTCCAGAGTGAACTGATTCACCATAATGATCATTTTTAGAAGGAAAATGAAAACTCCCAACATATTTGGGGTGGGGGGTGGTAGTTCACGGTTCAATAAAAAATCAACATTCAGGTTCAGTTTGGGATTTGGGTTGGGGTAAGTCCCTGGGTCAGCAGGACTTGAAACTTTGAAAGCTTGAGGTTTTCCTGTCACCCTGGGTTGGGATTCGGGGGCAGAAGACACTGTAGTGGACAGGGAAGGTATTTCGGGGCTGTGCCCGTGGGTTCTGTCTGTGGGACACAGCCCGGCTGTTCCCCAGCCAGGCAGGGGCAGCTCCCACTTCATTCCTGTGGGTCCCCACCACCACTGGGGAGCCCCCTCACTGTGCCCTCCACAGAAGAAGGCTTCCACTCTAAACTAAATCACAAAACATTAGACAATTTAGCTCCCACTGGGCAAATCACACCAGAGCAGTGGCTCTCAGCTTTGGCTGTACATTGTTATCATCTGGGTATCTTTTAAGAACACCAGTGCTAGGGTCCACCCCAGAGTTTCAGATTTATTGGTCTGGAGTATGGCCTAGGTATTGGAACTTTTAAGTGTACAGCTACAGCCGAGAACCACTAGTCTAGAGTAATGTTTCTCAGACTTCCATGTGTTCATGGATAGCCCGGGATCTTTCTAACTTGCAGGTTCTGGTTCCACAGGTCTGAGATGGGCCTGAGATTCTGCATTTCTAACAAGTTCCCAGGGGATGCCCAGGCTGCTGGTCCTTGGACCACACTGAGCAGAAAGGATCTGATACATCATCCTGAGGTGCCTCTGCCTGTATTAGACACTATATTTGCCATGACTCTGCCAACTGCAATCAATAGAAATCCAACCAAATTGGAATAATCGAAAGGAAAAACTGACTGGTACAAATAAATGGGAGATCCAAGGGTGGGGCCGGCTGTAGGCATGGCCACATCTAGGAGCTCCAGTTATGTCCAGGACCTTCTGCTTCTCTTTTGCTTTTCCATGAGTTTGCTCCATTTTCAGGCAGGTTCTTTCCATGTGGCAACCAAGGTGGCCCAGGCAGTTCCAGGCTTACCTCATTCACACAGCCAGCAAAGCCAGAGAGAGGAGCCTTCGGCTCTCTCCCCCACCATCCATACTGGTCCCTGAGAATGGCTTATGATCCCCAGCTTGGGTCATGCACCCACTGCTGGGCAGAGATGGGCACAGCTCCCTGGTTAACAGCCTTACCTGAAATACTTACTAGGGCATGGGGGTTTCCCAAAGGAAAGGATGCAGAGCAAAACACTAAGGAGCACCCCCTCTGTGCCAGAAGCTCTTCAGACTCCCTCTCCACCTCCCTTCTCTTGCCATGAGCTCTCACCACCATTACTCTTTGCTCCTCACAAATGGACTAAGGTTCCCCTCACTACACACAATCTCTCCATAAGAGGCTTGCCACAATCAGTTGCTTATATCCTGCATGGGCAGAAACCAAGAAAGAGATCCTTCAAACTCCAGCTACCTCCATTCCTGCTGACCTCCAGGGTCAGGAGAGGAAGAGGACCAAAGGACAGACAGTGCTGTAGAGCCAGAAAAAGCATTCAGAGATCACGCTGAATCTCTCCCTTTCACAGATAAGAACGCTGGGGCTCCGAGTGGCTGAGTGACTCGCGGAGCCAGACCCTACACTCAGGCTTTCTGACCCCAACCCAGCATTTTGTCATGATGTTTCTGTTGCCTCATAGAGCTTGGAGCCAGTCCAACATAGGCCTCAGGCCTCCCTAGGGCATGAAAACTCCTTGTGCATAAGAAGTGCTCAGACAGAGGTATCTCTGTGCTCTCCAGGCCACAGTCATGGACAGTACGTCCAGCTCGCTGCTACTGTCTCTGAATTCTCATGAGCCCGTGTGTGAGGTGCACATACCCACAGGCATCTGCCTGTGGAGGGGGAGGGGTGGACTCAGGCCCCCAATGGCTTTGGGTTCTGAGCAGGGCAAGGAGGAAACACCAGCAGAATCCCACTCAAAAGAGCCTCCCCCAGACTCCTGAAAGGGACTTTCAAGCTGACAGTTTATCATTCTTTAATATTATGTATACTAATAATAGCTAACATGTAATATGTAACACACGACAGGCCCATTCCAAGTATTTTACATGAATTAACTCATTTAATCCTCACAAAACCCCTATGAGATAGAAATGCTTGTTACTCCCATTCTACAGCTGAGTTAGTACCTCGTGTATGTGATGAAGTAATTTTCAAGGCATTGTTCTCTCAGTGGTCCCTTATCTGCCCCTAGCCACCTGGGAGACAGGAAAGGAGTTAACGCCTCGATTTTACAGACAGAGTCGTTTACTGCCACAGAAGACACAAGATTCACCTCAGGCTGTGACACCTGCCCAAGTGCCTGCAACCAGGCCAACCTACCGCCCCTGGAGATTGCTGCTGCTCCTTGTCACAAGGGGGTGCCCATGCCCTGGGCCCCCATATCCTTAGAGACCTTCCCACATTAACTGGCAACATTTCGAGGGGGGGTTAAGAGTGATCAGAAGGGCATCATGGAAGAGGCAGAACTGGCCTGGGCTTGAAGAATAGGAATGATTTCTGTAAGGGAAGGGCATAAGGAAAAAAATTCATTCAACATTTATTAAGCACTTACTAGGTACCTGAGCATGAGGCCAAAGCCTGGTGACAAAGGACAGATTCACACTGGGCAGTAATCACAATAACAATAGATGCAGTTTACTGAGAGCTAGGGTTAGTGAAAGCACATGCTCACAAAACCTCTTGAGCCTTGAGAGCGAAGCATTCCCATTTCAGTTCTACACACTGGCAAGGAGGCTGCAAAGTGGATCAGCTGTCCGAGGCCACACAGAGGCCGTGGTGTGCTAGAGCCAATTGTGTGCATCTCTCCCCAGCTCCACCGTCAGTAACAGCACCCTGGTGGCTTGACACTGGCCCTGGCAGGAGTACTTACACCGTGGAAACGGGCAAACACCTTGGAAAGCCAGCTGTTTGATGTTTCCCAGCACACGACACACAGCTGAGAAGGAAGGGAAGAGGCTGGGCCTTCAACCCACATCTCTCTCTCTCCTGAGCTTGTGTTTCAGCCCTTGTCCTGCCCCGGTATAGCTCAGTGTAACCAGACCCAGGCAAGCTCAGATAGGAACGGCCCTCAACGATAAACTGGCTGTCCTCGGGCCAAGTGTGCCATCAGTCCTTGGCCTGTCTGCCTGCACTTCTTCATGTGTGAAATGGAATCATAATAACATCTATCTCATGGGGTGGCTGAATGAGTTAATACACATGAAGCTCTTAGAATAAAACTTGGCACATGGTAAGCACTATGTAACCATTAGGTTTCATTTATTAGTTACAGCTGCAGTGTTTAAAAGGTTATTTAAAGAAAAATATGAATTAGTTGCCATTATTTTTAGATCATATTTTTGTGTGAAAATCCAGATATCTAGATTATTTTTGAAAATTTGTATGGTCTGACCTCACTTCACCATGTGGCAACAACCAGCTAGAACCAAATCACACCTGCTCCCTACCCGCTCCTTGGATTGTGCCCTCTGGGGGGACTGCTGTCATTTTACATACTGGCCCCCCACACCACCCCCCAGCACACGCACCCAGTATCGGTAGGCATCCGAGTCTCAGCCTCCTGCTCTATGCTTCTTAAAATGCACAGACTGAATGTACTAGGACGATGACGTGCCAACCACATGCTAACCCAGCGGGCTTTACACCTGCCATTACACCCATCTGAAGGTGAGGAAGCCGATCCCAGGGCAGCTAGCTGTGCCCAACTCAGTGTTGGAAGGGGTGGGTGTTTTGTGCTGATCTCAGCCTTTCAACTAGGGTGGACGAGCCCTTGTGGTGCTTATTACAATTTTAAGACAGCCTTCAACAATAACCATCAGGAAACTGGAAAAAAAAAAAGGTTTGTGACTTACACAACCTAGGAATTACCCATCACACCTAGGGCCACACAGGAAGGTCCCCAGAGGGAGAGAGGAGGAGGGAGGGCTAGAGGGAGGGAGAGGGAGGGGGGAGAGGGAGAATGAGAGCGAGCTCACAGGTTCCACCTAGGGTGGGGGCCTAAGTTTTCCAGAGCTCACTCTTTATTGGTGAATTTAAAACAGAAGAGGGGAATTTAAAGTGGATGGAGAGGGGTGGGATGTTAGAAAACAAACAAGTAGATAAAAGAATCAGTTAGAACAAAGGAGCCACAGTGGGGAGACAACATCTGTTCAGCCCAGTGGCTGGCGCCGTGTTTGTTCTACATAGCTCTCTTTGCAGTGGGCGCCTATTTCAAATGGATGCCTAAGCAATCGGAGTTCAAGTCTGACACTTGCATTACAAAAAAAAAAAGTCAACACAGGGACTCAGAGCCCAGGTCCTCTGGTTCCTGACACCCACCACCCACCTCTGAACAGGAGCCGGGACTCACAACATCGAGAGTGGGGCGGGGTGGGTGCCCGAATGTCCCCAGTGTCCCGTGCCCTGAGGGCTCTGCCCACCCTTTCCGCTCCCTGCACAAAGCACCAGGGGGGATGTGGCTCTCAAGCAGTGTTGTCAGATAAAATCCAGAATGCCACTTGAACTTGAATTTCAGCTAAATGACAGACTTTTTAGGATAAGTATGTCCCACGTATTATTCAAACTCATTAAATTTCAGAAAAGGAATTATTTTAGTATATGTTTCCAAAAATGCATGAAACATACTTATCCTTTAAAAAAATATTTACCTGAAATTCAAACTTAACGGGGTATCCTGTACTTTTATTTGGTACATGCAGCCACCCAAAGCAGTCCCAGGGGCCTCTGCCAGCTCAGCCCTGCGGGAGCCACAGAAGGAAAAAGGGGAGGAGCCCCTTAGCCCAGGGCTGTTCAGGAGCTCAGGGTAGAGGCAGCAGCAAAACAGCCGAACCCCATTCACCCCACACCCCACACCCCCACACCCCCAGTGAGAGCCATCTTTGCCTTCCTTACAATGCCGTCAGGCGTCAGAACTGTTTTTATTCCATGTGGCAGAGGAGCGCTGGGCTTCCAAAGCTCTTCATCTGCCAACTCCCTCCTCCCCGCGTCACCACTTCATGTCTGCGTTCACCAGGAGGCCGTTGGGAAATGTCAGAAACAGAGGGACTCGTCACCAGTTAATTCAGTGTTGAATGTATTTTGTTTTCACACCAAATCTGCCTAAATCCCCTGAGGCCAAGGCCGGAGCCCAGCAAAGAGCTCCACTCTCCAGACCTCGGTGCCCTCAGGCCAGGGCACCCCCAGCAGCGCACCCCCTGGACTGTGCCTTCAATTGCCAGGAACAGTGAGGCTGGCAAGGACCTGCCCCCCAAGGACCACAGCGCCCCGCCTGGCCTCTGGCCCTTCGCCCTGCCAGTCTGCCATTAGCATGCCCTCGCCCAGGCCGAGACTGTGGTGCCCTCACCCAGGCGAGGCTGTGCTGCCCTCCTGGGGTAATGATCCGTGACTCCAACCACAAGGGCCTGGCATGGGGCAAGGCAGCAGGCAGAGCCTAGGCCGACTGGAGGTGCCTCCCCTACACCTGTTCCCCAAAAGGGGGAGTCTACAGGCATGAGCCCAGGTGAGGCTGGCCAGAAGACTGCCTGAACGAGTGAGGGCAGACATATAAACACAGTGTTGGCTCTGACTGGGGCCCAGGCCCGGCTCCGCCCACCCACCACCGGTCTCTGGGTTAATGATCAGGCCTGAGGCTGTGCCAGCTGTTCTGGGTGGAAGGGGACAGCACCAGCATGAAGATGTGCCAACCTCCAGCTCCATCCCCCAACCCCCAGCTTGCCTGCCAACCAGAAAGCAGAGGGCCCCAAGGCTGTGCCCAGGATGGGGGCTGCCCCTACCCTGGCAGAGAGGTAGGCAATTGCAGCCAAGAGATGGGTCAGATGGCAACTCCTGGGGAGTCCAGGACAAGGAGAAGCAGCCCACCACCAAATTGTCACGGTCAAGTTGCTTTTTTCTTCCAAGCTTCCCTCACTTCCATCCCACCTCCATCCCCCGCCTAGCCACCATCTTCAGCTACCCTGTTCTCCTGCTTTGCCCTTCTGCCTGATGTGTGTTCCTCCCCCTCATCTCCTCACCCCATTCACTGCTACTCTCCCAGCACCTACAGCAGTGTCTGGCATGCAAAAGGCTTTGGGACAGCACTCGGCTCGGCTGCTCGGAGCTGCCTGCCCGTCACAGGCCCTTCCCAGGTCAGCCACAGCTTTGGGCTGATGGAGTCCAGCATCTGGGCCCCGCCCAGGACAACTCGAAAGAGCAGAACTAGCTCAGCTCTGGCTGGCCAATCAGTGGTTCTCCATTTGCCCTCTCCCGCATCTCTCCCCTCCCTTCGGCAGGTGTTGGTGCGAGGACACTCCTTCAACAGCCTGCTCCGAGAACTGAGCTTCAGAGTCTGCTTCCCAGGACGCCAGGCCCCCAACGGTGCATACCTGTGGACTGAAAGGGGAGACCCGGAGAGAGGAAGAGAGGAAGAGCTTTGACTCTTTATTGTCAATCACCTTCCACACTCAAAAAATACCTCCAGTCTGCCTACTTCTTTCCACATCCAATGCCACCACTGTAACCAAAACCACAATCCTCTCTCGTTCAGAGCCCTGCATCACCTCGGCAGCAGACCCCCTTGATGCCCACCCCAGACCCTCTAGCCTCCTCTGAGTGCACCTGCCGCTGTGGTGGAGGGTTGTTGAGAAGATGGCCCCTTCCCACCCCAACTGGTTCCTCTGCCTAAGAGCTTTCTCAGCCTGGGCCAGGGCAGCGCACAAGTGTTAGGGATTTGATGCTCCCAGGACACTCCTCAACCAGTGAGGGCAGGAGTCATGGATAAATACCCATCCCCACCCACTGGGAGGACAATGCTCAGGCATGTTCCACAGGATTACTCAGAGGTCCCCAGAGGATTCACACAGCCCCCATTCATTAACCCACACTTTCCTTATTGGCTTTCCCCTCTTTTCTTCTCAGTTCCCCCATCCCCTCACTTGTGCTTCCCAAATAAAAACTACCTGCACCTAGATCCCAGTCTCAGCCTCTGCTTTGGGGAGAAACCAAACTGGACGAGCCTCCTAACCAACACCCTGACCTCTATCTACGCTTGCTGCTGTGAGCTTCTGAAAACAGCAGGGCACCGGCTTCTTCCAGACTCTTTCAGGCCACAGGGACTTCACCTGGGTGACTCAATTTATTGTTCCATTCAACAGCTCTTCATTGAGTGCCTACCCTTTGAGGGGCACGGCAACCAATGAGAGTCGGAAATCCGTGCCTTCATGGAGGTGACATTCCCTGCCCCTGCCCACCGCCATTCTCACACTCCCTCCCCACCGCACACATAAACACGTGCTTCTTTGTCTCCTTCCTCCTTACCACTGAAGTCTCAGCTCAGATGTCTGGTCCTCAGAGAGATCTTACCTGCCCCACCCTCTTTCCCCCTTAACTTACCTGCCCCCAGTAACTGCCCTCACCGAGCTGGTTCCTTTTTCATTGCAACTGTCATTACATTTGCCTCCTCTACCACCATGCTCACTCCACAAGCACAAGACGATGCCCATTTCCCTCTTACTGTATCCTCTGCCCTCAGCACCATGCCTGGTACCTAGTGAATGAATGAAGGAAGGAAGGAAGGAATATATGAACGACCTAATAACACCACTGCCATGAGTGGACGCTAAGAGGAGAAACGAGAAACCCAACCTCAAGAATGGACAGAGATAGGCAGATAAGGAGCAAAATTTCACAACCGGTGACCATGGTGACCACTGTGGAGCTCTAAACCATCCAGCAGCAGCGAGAATGTCCCGGAGCCTGGAGCAAGTGGCAAGGGGGAGAAACAGTGCAATGCAAAAAGAGCAAGTCGCCCAACACTAACCATCTCGTTCTCCCTCACGATCTTCCAGCCACAGAGTGTCGGCAGTGGAAGGTGTCTCAGGGCGTGTCCAGTGTTTTTGCAGCAGCATCTTTGGCAGAAGTATTTTTGCTGCGAATATCTTCATCCCATTACTAAGTGGCCATAAGGCAATTCTGCCATAAAAAAAAAAGATAAAATAACTGGTTGATATTTGGAGGGGAGTTGTTTGTTTGACTTCATTCCTCCATTAATGAAGTTATCACAGTTATTCCCATTTTTGTATCATATATAAATCTTAGGCCTCATAATGGTCTATACCATGACAAACAGTCAAGGTGATGATGGTCTTTTCTTTTTTACATTCAATATTATTTTGTGTTAGTGTCAGGTGTACAGCATAGTAGTTAGACACTCATATACTTCACAAAGTGATCCCCCGATATTTCCACTACCCACCTGGCACCATGCATAGTTATTACAATATTATTGGCTACATTCCCTGTGCTGTACTTTACATCCCCCCGACTCTCCTGTAGTAACTGCCAATCTGCACTGTGGTGGTGGTCTTAGAGTAGTTAGCGTTTCCTTCAGATGACAATGACTTGCTCTGAGAGTTGTTTTCTTATTTGGTTTTGTTTTTTTTTAAAGATGTTATTTATTTTTTTTACAAAGGGAGGGAGAGAGAGAGAAACATCAATGTGCAGTTGCTGGGGATCCGTGGCCTGCAACCCAGGCATGTGCCCTGGCTGGGAATCGAACCTGCAACACTTTGGTTCGCAGCCCACGCTCAATCCCTGAGCTACGCCAGCCAGGGCTTGTTTTCCTATTTTGAAATGCACTACATTGGGAGCAGAAAGAGAGGCCGAGGGCCCTCTTTGAGGATGCAGGTTTGAGCCCCACAGAACGAAGACAAGTGCTTAAGTACAACCCACAATACAAAATCAGCTACTTGCACAGTATTACCATGAACCTACACACATTGTAAGTGTATTTAAATATTTTGTACTTCATAATAAAGTCTTTTTAATTTTGTTAAGTCATTTTTAATGTGCCTCTTTAACTTTTCAAATTTTATTTTTTATGGCAAAATTACCCTACATCCAATTAGTTATGTAGCAAAAATGTTGGCAGCAAAAATGCTTCCGGCAAAGCTGTCTACAGCAAAGATGCTTGTGGGGAAAGTATCTAAAACCATGTCAGGGACCATTTATTCTCTCATTTCACAGGTGAGAAAACCGAGACCCAGAGCGGCACCTTGGCCTACAAAGATCCTGGGATTTGTGACCATCCTCCAAACACCGCGCCTCTTGCTCATGGCTAAAATCTGAGCCCCAGGCTGGCCCGTTCTGGGAGGCAGGCACGGCTTCCCAGGCACAGCTCGCTGTACGAGGTGAGGGGGCTGCCAAGCTGTGCACCAGGGACCAGACATTTGCTGGCTGATTATATCCCTCTCCTTGAAGCCTGGCACTCCCATGTTCCCCTCTGTCACCAAAGGACTGCTCTCTGGAGACCACCCAGACTCCCGCTTTCTAGAACTCGGGCTTTGGATTTCAACAACCCCTCTCAGGGTTGAACTTTTGCCTTTTTCCTGCATGTTGAGGGCTCATAAAAGCTCGGTGCCCACAGGATGCTCTGTGCATCCTATGTGTCACTCAGACAATAAAGGCAAGCCTCCCGGATTGAAACTGCACAGTACTAGGCTCCGCCCACTCACTTGGGTTTTTGTTCTGATGATAAACTCATCCCAGGCTGAATGACAGACTGTCAATGATGACTGGGAAATGTCCCAACCATAGTCTTTTTATACCTGGTCTTCAGTATATCAGAAGAATGAGCAAACATACAGAAAAAATAATAACACACTTATGGAAGGTTTATTATATTCTAAGACCTATTAAACACTATGTTGGTTTTAATACAATTCTTTGAGGTAGAAACTTTTATGATCAACCCCATTTACTTATGAAGAAACTGAGGTTCAGCAACGTCCAGCAACCTGCCCAAGCTCATGCAGCTGGTGATAGAACCGGAAGTCAAGCCCGGGTGCATCCAACCCCAAGCTCTTAACTTCCTGCCACCACGAAACCACTCACTCTTTCCCAGAGGTCACCTGGGTTCCAGACACCAGAGAGGAGGCCAAGTTGGGCCAGGCCCCAATGTCTTCAGAAGATGGCGCCCCAGAGCCAATCAGTGATCAAAGGACAGTAAGGCCTGAAGATGAGGAGAGATGGTAACTGTTGCCACCCAGGACACAGAACCTCAGACCTGCCTCTGAGCCTTTTCGTGGGGCCCAAAGCACTGTCAGGCTTTGGAGCACTCAGCCCCCCTTCTCTGCCCACCCCCTTTCTAGCAGCCCTGCCCCACATCTCCCCCCGCCCCGCAACTCTCTCTACACGTACATACACAGACACACTCAAGCAACTCCATATCACACCTGACACCACTCCATCATCACACAGACAAGTGGAGAGGGAGTGACATGTTATTCTTTAAGAGCAATTACTGCTTTAAGTGGCTGTAGAAGGAGGCAATGCTAAAACAAAGGAATACTTGAATCTCTATCTTAGTGTGTCTCAATCAGTTGAAAGGTAATTTGTTCCTATTAACAGTAAGAATATTAAAATTTGTGAATGAGCTACGTTTTGGAAAACAAGAGTAAATTCAATATCTTCCCTAAAATAACATCACAGTCACCTGAATTGAATATGTGCTCTTGAGTGGAAGAGAAAATGGCATGACAGCTAGTTCAATAACTGCGTAACTCGCAACACATTTTGAATACGGCACAATCCAAGTTAATAATTAGAACCGGTGTATTCTTAGTATTTGGGGCATTTACGAATTACTATCTCACTTCGCTTTCTCCCACCCAATTTTTTTAGACTTTATCAAAACCTGAGCATCCCGGGGAATACATTCCCTGGCACAGGAATGTCATCCATCATGAAGGCAACAGCTGGGGAGAAATGCTCTAAGGAAACTGCAGGTACGGGAGGGCACTTTGCCAAGACACACAGGAAGCCCTGACAGCTCGCGAGGTGCTTCCTGACTTCATTCCACGAGGTCTCCAAAACCTGCCCCCTCCACGAACCCTTCCTCCACCAGTGGGAGAGAATGCTCCAACCCTACGCCAGGGCCAGGGAGGCCACCTGTCTTCGTCTGCTCAGCTGACACACAAAATGCCATACACTGAGGGGTTTAAACAAGAGAAATCAATTTCTCCCAGTTCTAGAGTTTAGAAAATCCAAGATCAAGGTGCCAGCAGGCTGGGCTCCTGGTGAGAGCTCTCTTTCTGCCCTGCAGCCAGCCACCTTCCTGCTATGTCCCCATACGGCTGTTCCTTGGTATGTGCACGCTTCCTCTTCTTATAAAGACACCAACCCTGTCATGATGGCCCCACCCTCATGAAACAATCTAACCATAATTACCTCCCCAAAGCCCCATCTCTAAGCACCATCACATTGGGGATTATGGTTTCAACATACAAATTTAGCGGGGAGGGGAGACAGGAACATTCATTTCATAACAGGCCATAACTAATGGGGATGATCAATATAAGAAATTGGTCCTCAGGTGACTGACATAAAAGCTGAATCATTCATCCATTCATTCATTCATTCATTCATCAAACTGATATTTATTAGCACATGCTGTATACCAATGCTCTGCTTTGGGGTTCCAGTGTTGATTCAAGTAAACCTAGTTCCTGCCTTCATAAAGATTATCGTTTCCAAGGCTGACAACCAGAATCTGTGGAGGAGAGAGCACCAGAAGTCAGTGTAGGTCTCCACAGAGTTTATTCATTCACCCAACAAACATTTAGAGTTGGACTGTGTGCAGGGACACAGGTAGAAATCAGAGATGGTCCTTGCCCTCAAGGAACTCACAGTTCAGGAGGCAGAGGCAGATGGCAAATGCAACGTGTTAAGTTCTACAGAGTCAAGTCATGATGTGCGTACCTGTAACATTGGTGCATGTCATTACACAGCAAAGAGAGAGAGAGAAAACAATTAGATAAATATCACGGTGGCTCACCCACCATTCCTCCTGATAAGCAGTGCCCCAGTGTTGGCTTGAGATGGGAAAGCGAACCTAGTGCACTTCCAGTTTGTTCCACTCCCCACGACCTCATGTGGCGTGATCGTGGTCTGTCTCACTGACACTCATTTATTACCAAAAACACACTTTTTCCTTTCCTCAAGGCCCCTACACGCAAGTCAACTACTTCATCTGGTCATCAGCCAAAGAAGTGGGTTCAGTTTCATCACAGGCTGGGCTGAACTTCTCACGGGCTACCATGCACTTTGGGGGTGGGTTGACCAGACGGCGCATCATCCCAGCCAGGACGCCACTGAGAGTGAGGTGCGGCGAGAGTGGTACACCAGAACAGGAGGCGTGAACTGAGACCGGGCAAGCGAGGCATATGCCATCTCTACTTATGGGTGACTTCGGGGATGCTTATTTATTTATCTGAAATAACACAAAAATCACAAAATCTGAGGAAAATAATATAATTATTCAATTGCCCAACATATCTTTATAATAGGCTTTTTCCCCCTATTTTGGGGGAATATGTGATCTTTGATCACTTTTTCATAGGACCAGATTTATGTATCTTCTGAAGAATAAAAAGATAATTAAAATTTTTCCTTCAGCATGGCTCATTAAAATTTATTTTTATTGTTGATAGTTGATATGCATAAAACACTTAAGACCTACTATTTGCAGTACTACTACAGGTTTTGCCCTATAAATACAGGAATTCTAATCAACTCCATGATTCATAATGCCCATAAAAAAGTATTTGGTGTGTTTATAAATGTAGAAGCTAGGTTATTAAGCATTTTTCTGTTGGAGAAAGCTTCCATTATACCAGGCATCAGTGAGTACCAAATCTTCCACCTCTTACAATTTTATTCATCTGGTTAGTGGAAGAATATTATACAGACCAGCTTCTGCCTCTGTACATTTTAATCTTTTTTTCCTCCTATTCTACCAAATATTTCTCATGTTGGGCACAGGACACGATCACATTGTGATATGACCTCTGGCCCTGCACCTTGGTGTCATAAAGCCAGGGAGTCAACACAGTAAGTGGTAGACAGTATTTATGGAAGCAAGCCATTCCTGCAACAGGACAACTAGCAAATGACTGCAAACCACGGAAGCATATCCCACTAAATACCAACTAAACACATCTCCAGTCCAACTTCCTCTCAGCTGGATCCCCAAAATTCCCATGGCCCTTCCAATACCATCCAATGCAGGGAAAGCGTGACACAGGGAAAATCAGAGCAGAAAGGGCAGTTTTCATGATCTGCATTTGAAATATCTTACTTTTGCAGAGATGGTTACAAAAGCACATGACCGTGTGAACACATAGGAACGGAGGGGCTCTGAGGCTTAATTCCATTACCTGAGTGGCTTAACACCCCGGCCAGCAGCATCCTGGATGCAGTCTGGCCAAGCACACACGCAGGGTTGGGAAGGAGGAGGGGAGGAAGCAGCCCTTCTTCCATTCCAGTGGCTGTGGCTGGGGTATGAGATTTTGCAGTGGGCCTTAGGCTCAATGGTCTGCAGTCCACACCCCCACTCTGGGGCTAAGGGCTGTGTAGGGCAGCTATGTGGGTCAGCAGCAGCCTTCCCCTGGTTTTTTGTTTGTTTGCTTCAATTTAAGTTCAATTCTAATTTCAAACTCATAGGGAAGAAGGAAGTACAATGAATACCCAAGTACCATCCACCAAATTTCAACCATCACTAATAATTACGCCATGTTTTGCCTCATTACTAAACCCTTTCATAGTAAATTTAAAACCTCATGACACTTCACTCATAAATATTTCCACATGTATCTCCAACAGAGTAAGGATATTTCTCCCATTAACAACAAACAGCCCCAATACCATAGTGAACAATGATAGCAGCAATTCCCCCAATATCACCTAAATCTTCCTTCCTATTTACATTTCTACAATTGTCCTACAAATGTATTTTAGAGCCATTTCTTTGAAATCAGGATCCAACAAGTGACAGGCAGTTAATTTGTTTACAATGCCTCCTAAGTCTGGTCTTATCTAGGACAGTCCATCCTTGTGGCATGACTGTTTGAAAAGACCAGGCCAGCTGTCATATAGGCTGTCCCACATTTTAAATATGTCTATTTCCTTATGCTGTCATTTAACTATCCCTCGTATTTCCTGCAAAATCAGGTAGACCTAAAGGCTTGTTTTTTTAAGCCAGATTTATTGAGGTATAATTTACGTATGTATAGTAAACACCATCCTTTTTACTTCACAGTTTTATGCTTTCCAACAAATGCAAACAGTCACATAATCTAAAAGCTTGGTCTCATTCAGATGAACATGATTGGTCAAAATGCTTTAAAGCGGAGCTCTGAACTCCCTATTGAACTTCACATCACATCTACATGAACGTGATATCCAGTTGTCCCACTACTGATGATTCTAATTTTGAACATTCTGTTTCTGTAGCTTTCTGATCTCTGAACGTGTATTAGTTCTCCATTGCTGTGCAACAAATTACCACGCACTGTGTGGCTTAAAGCAACACCTACTTATTAGCTCACAGTTCTGTCGGCCAGAAGTCAGGCATGACCTTGCTAGGTTCTCTGCTCAGGATATCACAAAGATAAAATCAAGGTGTTAGTGGGCTATGTTCCCATCTGGAACCTCGTGAAAGTTATTCTGATTTTAATTCAGTTCAGACTGATCTTGACTGTTAAGGGAAAATTAGACTGATGCTACTCAGTGGGGACCCGAGAGGCTTATGTCTGCAACCCAGAGGATGCCTACTAGTACCGCCTTAAAAGGTGGTGGAAAACCACAGTAACTTAATACAGGCAGGACCACCAAGAAATCACATCCTTCAGCAAGGAAGGCGTGGGTCATTCCACGAGACAGAGAACCCTGAGCAGCTGGATGCTGGCTGTTCAAAGGGAACCAGGAACAAGGGACAGATGGCGGAAGAAGGAAACGGGCCACCTAAAGGGACAACATTTCAGTGAGCCAGTTCTCTCCATAATTCCTCTTTTCCAAGACCCTGGTTCCTAGTAACCATCAAAAAAGTCTGTCTAGCGGACACCAGTTATTTGTTGATTTTTCTCTAACACCTTGTCCCTGTTGTTACAGGAGAAGTGCTATCTGTAGCATGTGCTAATCTCCCTTGTTAACAGAGGCAGTGCCTTGATTGGAGACGGGAATTTCTGAGATGAAAGGAACGTGAGTTATGGGAGCCAGCTCCCTCTCCACACAATGAGGAAGGGGTGGTCAGAGTGGGCAGTAACTTGTCCAAGATTCCTGGAAGGTGGTGGCAAGGCCAAGATGAGAGCCCATGCCTCCTGGCCCTCCATCTGGACCTCATTCAGGTAAGTGCTCCGGCCCCCTCGGAAGGCCACCGTGCCGCACCCTAAGTATGCTCTTCCTGTATCTCTTGGTGAGCATGGAGACGGGATCTTCTATTACTTTGATGCAGTCTTAATCAGCTCTTATCAAAGCAGTTACAGTGCAGTAGTGATAACACCAAAACTAAAGCCCAGCTTCTCACCCCAGCTTTTAAAAATTAAATTATGTAGGTAGATTATAGTTTTCTATGGACTTCATTCAGGGTGGTAAGGGGCAATACAAAATATTTGCCCTGAGCAAACTCTTAAACCCTCTCTACGCATTTACTTGTGTGTAAATGAGGAGCAGTAACGATACTGACCTCATACGATTGTAAATTAATACAGATGCAGTACGTGATGTATTTTACACGTTGGCTATTACTGTCTTACTGCTAACCCCCACCTGCTCTACAGCAGTTTCATCTCCAGGGTAGGCCCTCAATTCTCAACACAGCTTATGACTTCGTGCTTCTCATTTACAGCTTTGCCTCCTCCCAGGGGCTGTGGCCAGAACGACGAGGCGATCCGAGTGGCAAGGCCTGACCGGTGTTCCCACTCCTGTGCTTGGGGGAGATGGGTGGGGTAATCTCCATTGCAACCACGTGAAATAAGTTTCTGAGTGGAAACAGACTGCCTATTTCTTCTGTATACTCAGAAGAAACAAATGAAAGACAGCTGTATGTTTCTAGGGGGAGGAAAACAGGAAACTTGTATTTCTTTACAGAAGCAAAAAATATATATTTCTGTTGGTTCAACACGCAAATGCTGTATGTATTAATATAAATCCCTCAGCAGTTGGACTCAGAAGTGGTACCTGCCTGGCCCAGCTAAGTGAGCTAGTCTTTGTACCCATGCAGAGCAGGCCCAGGGCTGCAGTTGTTCTTGGCAAAGCAGGACATAGGGAAGACCTTTGGGCGGGCTCACTGAGAGGCTGGGATGGGTCGGAAGCCGAGAGGCATGGGTGGTCCGAAGGAGGGGGGGAAAGCAGCGAAGCCATGTCTAACTGACCTCTCATTCTCCTGTGCCTCAGAGCCCGTTTCTGCAGGGGCCAAAGAGAGGCCCTTGTCGGAGCTGCTCAGGTGTCTCTTCCGGACTTGCATGGAGCAGAAATGTCCATGCGCCAGGGAGGAGGCGGGGCAACACGGAGCCACTCGTGGTCAAAGCAGCACCAAGGAGTGACCACAGGGAGGGAGGGGGCCGGGCCAGTCGCCTGCACGGCTACTGCACCTGAGACTCCGAGAAGCTGCCTTCCCTGATGGTCTCTTGTATTTTGTCAGTCTTGGAAAAAGTGGGTGGGGGGGTGGGAGATGCTGTTTACTTAACATCTGTAACCAGGGCCTTGAGTAACCAAGCATTTAATATCAGAGAGCAGGAGGGAGAGAATGGGAGAGAGCAGGAAACAGAGAGAGAGACAGAGAGAAAGAGCATGTGGGCATAATATTTGCTATCCTGATCATTACTTTAAATCATTTATCATGCATTTGTTTATCTGTGCATATTTTTCTAAATTCCATTTAGGATGCAAGAGTTAAGAGAGCAGCCGGAGTCGGAATGCACAGGTTCATATTCCAGCTCTCCTTGTAAAACGCTGTGGTTGTGATAATTAGACAAAATAATGGATGTGGAAGCACTGAAAAGCAGCTGGCACGCAGAAACTACCGTTGTCATTGACTTGATGGTGCTGTAGCCAGGAATTGCCCTCAACAAGGTCCCCACCTTCTCTGAATTTAGATCAACTCTAATACAGAAACATCCGTGGCAGTTTCTGTTTGTAAATATACAGACACACACACACTGGGCTAAAACAGGTACACGGACGTGGAAGATACATTCTGTGATAGGCTGAACTCCTCGATGTCCCCCCAAGATTTCCACCCCCACTCCCCACCCCCGCCAAATGCCCCCACACACAACCCTACGCATCTTCCATAATTCCCTCCCTCCTAAATGGGGGTGAGACTAACAGGGTGAGTTGTCACCTTGTGATTTGGTTGGTTCCTAGGCAAAGATGGAAGGATTATGCTGCGTCGTTGATTTGGAATGAACCAAAATGGAGATTATCCGAGCTGGGACCCGATGAATCAGGTAAGGCCTTAAAAGAGGGACTAGGTCCTTCTTGAGGATAGAGAGATACTTGCCTGCTGGCCTTGAAGAAGCAAAACAGACACGTAGTGAACTGCCTGTGGAGAGGGGCACCTTTGAAAGCTGAGGGCCTCAATCCTACAACTGCCAGGAGGCCAGTTCCACCAACAGCCTGCAGGAGCTCGGAAGAGGATCCTCAGAACACAGCCAGGCTGGCACTGTGCTCAGTCTGGACCGCAGCCTGGACCCTGAGCTGAGGACCCGACTGAGGTGCAGGGCTCCTGACCCACCAAAAGTGTGAGAGAAATGTGTGCCATTTTAAGTCGCTAAGTTTATGGTAATTTGTTACACCGAAATAGAAAACTAATGTACAGTCTGTCTGCTTAAAGACAGCTAATTGTTAAAAATAGTGTGTGCCTGAGTGTGTGTGTGCACACATGAGAGAGAGAAGAGGGATTTAAAATGTGCCCCCATTATTTTTGGAGTATAATTGAAAATCTGGACTATCATTCGCTCGACAAGTATTTACTGAGCACCTACTTACCAACTTCCGATTTCAAAAAGCTTATTATTTGGATTTTCCTTCAAGGAATGGAATAAACTCAAAACTTAAGCAAATAATTTGGGAGAAAACATTAGGAATAAAAGCAAGATTCTCTCTTCCCCCTACACTCTCCACCACTTCTCCCAAACCCACCACAACTAAAAAAAAATTTTCCCAGGCTGGTGGGAGGGGGGAGAGTCAGAGGAAAGTTGTGAAAGCTGAGACATCCCTGGTTCCAGAGAAGGGGTCCTACACCTTCCTCTTTGCACCCATTTCAAGTCTCAGAGTCCAGAGGGGTTTGACGTCAGAGGACACCTGTGACCATTTTCTAGGTAGAGCCGCCTCTGGACTGGAGGTAGGGTCCCAGAAAGAAAAAAACAAATGGTCTCCAGGTTTATGGCCTCATAGCCCCCCATTTCCCAGCATGGTTCTACAATAGCGCTCCCGTGATCGCTGCGCACGGAAGTCAAGGCGGAGCTGCCCGCCCTGACAGGGTGGAAGCAGAGGGGAAAGAGGGTCGGCACCCAGGCAAACTCAGTGAATGTCTGCAGGAAGGGAAGTAGTGGCTCCAACTGACCGAGGACCAGATCTGCCCAGTGCAAGCCTGCATGGTTGGACAGCATCAAAGGCAAGATGGCCCCTTGGATGCCTTGGCTCCACAGAAACCCTCAGGACTCAGGAGACAGAGGGAAGGACTCTGATGAGACCTCTTCCTCTTGGCTGGCGGGGCTCAGGTCTGAGACAGGTGGCACGGGGCCTTCTGGCCACAGTCACTGCTCGGGGAGAGTCAGAACAGGGAGGACCCAGCATAAGCTGAGGTGCTCATCCCTGGAAAAGCGTTCTGCCTGTGCTGCAGAGTACGAGCAGGAAGGCACAGGTTGGAGGAGAAGGGGTCCCACCTCCGAGATTCTCAGCCTGATGAGCTGCCATCAGACCGGCTGCAATGACAATAGACGTAATTACAGCTCTTCCTCTTTCCTCTTTGAGAAACAGCCCAATTGCCAGCACCTCTTTCCTGGTTGATTGCCCAGCAGCTCCTCCATTCAGCACTGCTGGAAGCTGAGTCTCTGCGGAGGACAAGGAGAAAAGCAGAGGCAAGTGGGGAAGGAGCCAGAAGTGGAGAAACTCTAGGAGTAGGGTCCTTTCCATGTTGGCCACTGATTTCCAGAGCGCTCTCTGAGTCAAGCTGCCAAGTGCACCATCCTTCCCACACCCCTGGAAAGTGGACATACAATCGCCCTGAAGCCAGGACACTGCTCATCCTTAGTGTCCCTAGAACAGAGCAGGGACAGGTTGCTCCACACCGGCTGCTGATCGCATTGTAATCCCATGCTTTGGTTTGCATGCCTGCCTTCCCTACCCCAGGGAACACCTTTGTTTACGTACGTGTGTGTGTGTGTGTGTGTGTGTGTGTGTGTGTGTGCATGTGTCTTTATTTTTTTAGGGCCCTCATCCACAGTAGACAGGAAGTATTATGTGAATAACTCACTTAACAAATGCCTAACCAACCTCAAGGACGTGTCACCTTCATTACCGCACCTGAACTCACCTGGTGAGCTACTGCATACAATCGCCACCAGGAGAAGTGAGGAAACACACCCTGTCCCGTGAAGGAACACAGGAGGACAAGGAGGAAGTAACCCCAGTGCAATTGCAGAGTAACTGTCCTGCTCTAGGAGAACCACGACTGGACAATCTCCTAAAGCTAGCTGTTCAATAATTTGGCTTCAGCTCTCCCTCTAGGAATGACGGCACCTGAAAGAAAGGCAACCTAGTGGCCCTAGCACCTTGCTGTTCACAAAGCGCTCTGGAGACCAGCAGCATCAGTGACAACTGGGGCCTTGCTGGAAATGCAGAATCCCAGGCCCCCCCCCCAGACGGGCACAATCAGACTCTTAATTTCACAGGAACGTATATTCAGGTTTGGGCCAACAGGCCTTCAATTATAGAGAGAAAGGAAAGAGCCTTGTGAGTGAAGAGCAGGAAGACCAGTGAGGTGATTAAGAGCACCTTAAATGGCAGGTGTTCATTGTATATATTAATTTTTAAACTATCATTCAACAGTCAAATAGGAGAAAAATCAGAAAGACGTAGAGTACAACAAGGGACATCTGGTGCCAAAACCAGCCTGCCCAATCCCAGCATGTGGCCATGCGAGATTTTTAGCATGTGATCGATCGTTTGTAGATGAACTAGAGGCCAGCAAGGTTGACCCACCTGCCACTTCCCCCACCACACCCTTGACGACCACAAACACTAAGCCCCCATCCTCCTTCCTTGGGAAAAATTGGCCATTTCCTACTTTATTCCCAGCACAAAGTAAAAGCTCAATAATCGTGTGCCAAATAACAAGTGTTGTGCTAGCAGGCTTAGATCAATTAGTGATTGTAATTGAAGCTGAATGTAATTAATTATATAATTTGGGGCTGTTCAAGTTTAATTCTACGAAAATTACCTCATGGAAGCGGGGCAGGAGGAAGGATGACAGCGAGAAGGAGCAGAGCCATGAGCGAAGCACCATATGCGGGAGGTGCACCTTGGGTGGCATCCCTCACCAACAATGCAAGACTCACGTGGCTGTCTAACTAGCCAGGGGGTTCTGATCCTGAGTCCCATCTAGACACGAAGCCCAAAACCTCAGACCTCAGACAGTACCAGGGTCGTGCAGCAGTGGGCACTCTCCACTGTGGCTCTGCCCGATGTGGGGACATTGCTTTGCCTCGACCCGTTTCTACTGCTGTTCATCCTGCCACATGCATCTCTTTTCCAGTCTCATAGTCTCAGATGTGTCAGAGCCCAAAAAGGACCTGTGGAGAATCTTTAGACCTCACACACCCTTTTACAACAAATATTTGGTCTTGCCCCTACCATCCTGAAATGAAATCCATAGAAACTATAATCTACCGATATAATTTAATTTTTAAAAGTCACACTGACACAGGTGTCAGTGTGAAAATGACCATTCAAATGGCCTTAAATGGCAGGTGTTCATTGTATATATTCAAAATTAGGCCATTCAAAATTAGGCTCTTTTTTGCCATTGGTTATATGCTTTTCCAAAGTGGTGAACAATAATTCCTAAGAAATAAATCATCCCTCCATTCTCAAGGTAATTGCATTCCTGGAATATTCAATGGGTTTTAAAAAAACATGCAAAAAAACGCCTTGCCTTTACATGTAGAACAAAATTAAGTTGTTGACTCAGTTCATTGTAAACAGGATTTTCACCACATGGATATCCTGTGGGGCATTTGGAAATCGCACAGGTCACAAGAATATTATTGTTGAATGAAGCTGTGCTGCCCATAGAAGATATGTAGCAACCCTGGTGCCACCCACTCGGTGTCAGTGACAACCCCCCAGTCATCCTGATAATCAAAAATGTCCCCACACATTTCCAGGAAGTGCTGGGGATAAGAGCACCCCACTGAGAACCACTGATTTAACCCAATCTCCTTACTTTGCAGGTGAGAAATCAGAGGGTAGGGAGGAAGAGATTTGCTCTAAGTGACCCACAGGTCTCCGGACCCCCGTGCAGGATCCCTCCTAGCTTCACATGGCAGCTGCCCACACTGAGCACTGTGGAATCCAATACACAGACTCAGGATGGTGCCCCACGCCACAGAAGCTCCAACTCCTGCAACAGAAAATGTGGCCATGCAGTGCCCATGCAGTCCTCTACGCTGGGGAATGACACCGTAATGCCTTTGAGTCTATCTGCCCAAGTGAGCCCAAGGTGTCTCTTCCTGAAAGTTAGGACTGTTCCGTCACAGTAAAGAAGTTAGCTTACTTGTCCTCCTATGTGCATTAATGAGAAGCCTGAAATGATGCCAGGTAAAGAAAGGATCCTGTTTTGACAGCAAAATTAGCAATTGGGCATTACATGCCAACACTGCTCCTTCCGCAGCAGCTGATTGGTATGCTGTGTTAAGGATCCTGGACCCGTATCCCAGCTCACCCCAAAAGGATGCAGTGATGGGTTTGTGATGTTTGCATTGGCCACAGTAGGGGGTGGCAGCCCCTGCCAGACATTTGCCATATCTGTTTCGGAACCCCAGACAAATCCTATCTGCTTTCCTAGGTCAAATCTCATTAGCTTTACCAATAATAGTCTATTTCCTTCCATTGGTTTCCCTGTTTAAAATTTGAGGCAAATGTCTCCTTCTGAATGGTTAACAGTTCAAGCATGAGATAAATTGTTTTGCCACAAGTGACAGTACTAGGACCTCATCTTAGAATCTCACTCACTCAGTACACCATATATATGTATAGACCATTAGAGCATATGTAAAGCATATGTATATACCATTAGAAGGCAATATATACTTTCATATTGCACATAACTATCCTTTTTCACAGTTCGTAGTTCATAAAATAATATGCATCACACAAAACTCAAATTAATGCCTACCATTTTCCATCTGAAATCTATGTGCTCTTCGTTAAAGGATCAAGAAGACTCAATGCATAATAATTAATTATAATTAGGGCTTTGAATATTTCTTGCCAGGGCACCTATATTTTGAGAAAAGTATCTTTAGAAAAAAATGGCAAAATATTGGTTATCTTTAAAATTAATGAAAGTAGGATACCTAGAAAAATATATCTATAGGAATACAAAATAATCATTTTAAAAAGCTGCTTGTTTAATAAATACTTTTAGAAATAAAAATTTAAGTTGAATGCACTTGCATGAATTGGTTTCAAAAAGCTTTAAAACATGAAAAAGAAAGGCAAGAAATAATAGGAAGATCAAAAAGACCTGAACACATTCAAGAATGCTCAACTTGAGATAAACTGGTCTTTGGGAGAACTGGGACAAGATGGGAGGTAAGGAAAATGGTGAGGTTACATGATGTAAGCCAGGACGGTGTTGGCAGAGAGGCAGAGGAGGGTTGGTGAATACAAGACACACAAAGAGGAAGAGTCTACGGGGACTGCTGTGAAGGTCAAGTGGGGGTAAAGGCTGCCTCCCAGCTTTTGGACCTGGGTGACAGCTGGCGGCACAATCCACTGAGACAGTGAGTGCAGGCGCCTCGGTCAAAATGAAATTTGGGGACACACGGGCCTAGAAAAGCAGCATAGAAATGGTCTCATCAAATCTTGATTCCAGGTGGAGCTGCCAACCTGTGTCACTGGTCCCAAGAGCTCAAATCCCTCTCTGTCCTCCCAGACCAGAGACTCCCAGTCCACCACTGCCTCCACTGGCAGCAACCCCTCTCCTTACCCAAGCCAGTTCCCTTCATCAGAGGGACCACAGTTCCTCACAGGCAGGCGTCTTGTCCAATTCATCTTGTCTCTCCTCTCCTCCCCCCAATAAATGGGCACTGAAGGAATGCATGTATTCAGGCATGTGTACGTGACCACACAGTGACCAACAAAAGGCCTGCTATGGCCTTCACTGTCCTGGCGTCAAAGAGCGTACGAGAGATGAAGTGTTCCTGGCCCTCCAAAGACTGCACTGGGCAGGCAGACAGTTGAGGGGGTGGTGGCAGTGGAGAGAAGAATCAGGAGAACTGGGAGGAGGAGGAGGAGGCAGACGGACAAGCTCGCGGTGGTCTTACAAAGCTCCCTACAGAAGGCAGGACTTGAGTGCTGTCACCGACGGAGGAAGCAGAGGGCGTGGAAATGAGGAAAGGCAGAGAGAGGCAGAGTGAACAAGCGCAGGCCATGGAGAGGGGTGAGGCCATCTGCATGCACTTTTGGCATCTGTAACACATCAAGGTCAGCCTATTTAGAGACCTCACGACCCAGACAAGGAAAGAGGTGATGACCCCCACGTGAGCTCTAGCTCACTCAAACGGACACGTGAAATTAGGGAGAGAGATGCTTCCACACACACAGTCCAGGTCCACAACTCGTTCCTGGTTAAAATGCATTCCATGAACTTGCCAGCAACTCAGGACAATAGGGAACACCTCTGTGAGACTGCTTATCTTACATGCCCCCAGGGATGTCTCCATCAAAATAACACTGTGATTAGAGAAACAGCACCTGCCAGCCCTCTGAGGGCGACCTGTGAGGACGGCAAGTAGAAGCATCAATGAGAGAATTAAGCCTATTTCAGTCAAATAGCCAGTTTCTAAGAACCCCATGAGGCATGACTATTGTAAAAAGCATTCCACAAAACTGGCATCCAGCCAGAATGACATGGGCCTTTGTGATGGTTTTGACCAGAAAATGGCATATAAAGTAGCCAACCAGTGGCCTTTACTCTTATTGTCTCAGCAACGGCAATGACGATAAGAATGTATTATAATTTAACCTTACTTGTCCTCGTACAGCTCTCTGGAGAGTGTCCAGTCTGTAATCACCTCCTTATTTCTACCTCTGTAGACATCTCTATCATTCTCCTCCAGACTTCCTGTAGGTTCTCCACATCCTCCAAACATGGGCCTGGGGCCCTTAAACATAATAGCTGCTATGGTAGTGACTCTTTGGGTTAAAAATTAGATACTCAATTTTAAGCAACTCACACACACACAAAAAGGGGAAGGCAGATTTATTGACTCCTGTAATTAAAAGATCAAGGATGGATCAGGCCTGCAGGAGTGGCTGGATCCAGGGGTTTGAAGGGTGAGACAGGCAAAATAACCACTGGAGCTTAGCAATAAGTGGCAAGGTAGTCATTCTCCACAGCCCTAGCTGAAAGGCACAGGAAGGTCCTTAGGGTCATGAGCCCATTCTAGAACCAACCTCTGTGGCCAGAGAGGTGGCTGTCTGCCTACCCCTAGAGCCTGTGGGAGATGCTGGATCAGCACACTTGCAGAAATGGGTGTCCCTGAAGGAAAAAGGAGTTCCATTAAAGCTGCAAAGAATGTTGAGTAGATAGACTGTCCTCTCGTATGCTGTGCTGTCTGTTAGTTTTTCAGTGTTGCTTTGCCTGCCACTCTCACTGTCATTGTGCATTCATGGTCACCACAGCCCTGTGAGAAAGGCGAATTAAGGACAGGCACCCCATTTCACAGCAGGGGAAGAAGAAGCTCAGAAACCAAAGCACCATGCCCAGTGACAGCAGAACGAGAACAATGTACCTGACCTCCCGCTGCCTGGCCCAGGGTGGGCACCCCAGACCGCTGACCAGAGAACCCTGTCCAGCACTGGGAAGGAAAAAGATCAGCGCTTATGCTGGACACATCCTGCTGTCTCATGATGATGGCAATGAACTATTACAAGTCCAATCTCACTTCAGATCAGCTCATTAAAATGTCCTGAATGCTCCAATTTCCTCACAGTAGTGCACTTCTCCCTGCATACTTGGGAGGGAGAGGAAGAAGTAAAAAAAGCAGAACCTCCTCTATGCTCCTACTTAACCATAGAGCAAAATCTCTGCCGATGTTAACTCCCCTCACAAGGATTTCCCAAGCAGGGCGTATATCCCAGCATCTAGAGCTGCCTAAGGGGCTTAGAGTCTGAGACCCCAATGTGCAGGTGAGCTCCAGGACATAAAGACTTACCCTCTGCAGAGAGGTGACTGTCCAGGGGCTGCCGCTGCCCAGCTGCATGTACTGCAGGAGGCACAGAAGCACCTCACTGCAGGACCCCACCAGCTCCAGGCCAAGAAGGCTACAGGAAGACAGGGAGCTCCCACCTCTCACAGGCCCTGTGGAAGCAGTCCACTCCAGCAAAGGGAAATGCAGAGTCAGGGGCTGAGAGCCCAAACTCTGGCTATAGACCACCTTGGCTCAAACCTGTCTCCATCATTCACTGCCTGGGTGCCTCCAGCAGGTAACCTGAGCCCTCTGTGCTTCAGGTTACTCAATTGTACAAGGGCAGTCATAGCGTTCCCTAGTCCTCATAGGGTTGTCACATGAACTAGGAGAAATTGAATCCATGCAAAGAGACTAGTACACAGTCACTACTCAGCATTAGCTATTATTATTATTGCTATTATTTTATCATCTATTGATAGCTAGTTCCTTTTTTTAAAGATTTTATTTATTTATTTTTAGAGAGGGAAGGGAGGGAGATAGAGAGAGACAAACATCAATGTGCGGTTGCTGGGGGTCATGGCCTGCAACCCAGGCATGTACCCTGACTAGGAATCGAACCTGCGACACTTTGGTTCGCAGCCCGCGCTCAATCCACTGAGCTATGCCAGCCAGGGCTATAGCTAGTTCTTCTACTAGAACAAAGCCTAGCCTAGTATTCCCAAGCCTACCACAGGGTTGGGAATGACCCCTCTCAAATATGTCCACTTCCTAATTGCTAGAACATAGAAATGTTACCTTACATGGTCAAAGGCCTTGCAGGAGTGGTTAAGTTAAGGCTCTTTAGATGGAGAGATTTTCCTAGATTACCCAGGCGAGCCCAGAGTAATCACAAGGTGCTTATAAGAGGCAGGTAGGAGGGTCAGAATGAGAAAAGATGTGGCAAAGGAGGCAGAGGCTGGAGTGATGCCGCCATGAGCCAAGGAATGTAGGCGGCCTCTAGAAACCGGAACAGGTAAGGAAGTGGATTCTCCTCTAGAGCTTCCAGGGAGAATGCAGCCTGGCTGAAACTTGATTTTTGGATTTCTGATTTTTGAACTGTAAAACAAGAAATGTGTGCTGTTTCACACTACTCAGTGGTTAGGATCATTGCGACTGACATGGGGCTCCTGACTACCACCTCCAAGCCATGGGTGCAGGGAGCATCTGATTAAAGAACACTCAGAGGAAAGCTTCCCCATGCTCTAAAAGCATCTGTTCCCATTCATCCCCTTAAAAAATCTTTATCGTGTCCACTCTGGAAAACAGCCCATGGCCACACTCACCACTCAGCAGGGGGCTCATTCCCAGGCTCCTCCCATCTTTCTGGTGGGCTATTTCCAGCCTGTTGGATTTTCATGGGTGACAGAGTCTGATTCCATTTCCAATGGTGATTGTTGACAGCTTTCAAGCCCCACCCCCACCCCTCTTCCTTTTGCCCCATCCCTGGGCAAGCTGATAAGAAAGTCCAGATGCTCCCTCCCTTGGCTCTGGGGAAGTTCAAACTGTGCAAACCCTAGCCCACCCACAGGAGCCTTCATCCTGATTCCAACCCTCAACCAAAGAAAAAACCAGAGCCACCCCAACCCCACGTCTCATTCATTTTTCACTCCAGACCAAACCTGAGCCCTTCTCCTTGGGGAATCCTTTTGCTAGTTACTATATGGGTAATAAACTTCATTTTACACCCATAAATTCCTGAGAGGGGGCCTGCTCAGCATCCAAGAATGCTAGATGCCCAAATAAAACATCACGTTGTGCTTACTGCCTTAAAACCACAAAGGGGCTGCTATACTTTTACACATCTAAAACCACATACCAGCCTCCCCTGCTGGAAGGAAAAAGGGGCCACACTGACAAATTTGTAAAGAAAAAATTTCCAGAAGTGTTCCATAAGACTCCCCTTCACTTCTCGTATGCCATATGCCATAGCTGCAAGGGAGTCTGGGAAAGACATTACTTTTTCAGCCACTCAAGTAGAGGGCAGGCAAGAGTTAAGGGGTTTGGGGATAGTGTCTGCCCTAGGGACTAATGAAAGAAATCGAACATTTATTGAGCATTTACCATGGTTTCTCTTCTCCAAGTACATTTATAAGTACATTACATATATTATCTAACTTAATCCTCCCAAGGACACTATGAAGTAGGTATCATTATCCCCACTTTTCAAATTGAGGAATTGAGGCCCAGAGAGGTTGCGTTACTTGCTCATGATTAGGATTTGAACTAAAGCAAACTCTAGAGCCCAGACCCTTAAGTACTACCCTATACTGCCTGCCTCAGCATTTGCAGATGCTCCAATGTGTGTATGCTTACATTTGGCACAAAAAGGGGCAAGCCTCCAAAAAACCAGGGCAGGAGACCCCCACCATCACCAACTATACACAGTCCTAGCAGTTCCAAGAATGCAGGAAACAGCAAGAATCTCTGTCCCTAATGCACCAGCCTGGGGAGCCCACCCACTGTTAGCCTGAATAACGGAAATCCATGCTGCTGGCGCTCCATCCTCCAGCCCTTCTTTCTCCATTATACCCATCTACAGAAAGACCAGAAACCACTTTCACCATTCACGGTTGGGATCATGGCTTGAAATGGTCAACTGCCAGTCCCAGTGAGACACTGACTTGTCCCCTCTGAACACTGGGAGGCAGCTGCCAGCTCAGGTTGGTGCAAAGGGTGCTCACCATTCAGCAATGTCCAATAAGAAAGCTCCCTACAAACCCCGACTGGAACTCCAAATACACCTAGAAAATGAAACCCTAGTGCCAGTCCTGTCTTTTGGGGATGGAGCTCGATACTCATGCTCCTGATATTACATCCATTGGTCATTACATTTATGTGTGTGCTAGGAGAGTTAATCTGTGGTCAATGTAAACATTAAAACTACACTACACTGCCTTTTTTTTTTAACCTTGTATTGGCATATCTGCATTTTGTAGTTTCCTGGGAGCCTTTTAATTTGAAAATAGCCAGGCCTCCTTAATCGCAAAGAGGGTATGCCTAAGCCCACACATGGAAGAGTTCACAAACTGCATTCCTTCCTTCACCAGAAGACACATGGCAGGTGTGTGGACATAAAGCAGGGATTCCAACCCTGCTGGAGAGCTTTAAAGAACAAGTAAGTCATGTCAGTGTTTCCCCAAATATGACATGAAACGAGGGGCGCTTCACCCCTGTGGTGTTCCTCCCCAAACACATAGCCCCAGTCTGACCAGAAAAAACATCGGACAAACCAAAACTCAGAGATGTTCTACAAAATACCTCACTCGTACTCTTCCAAAGGTCATGGTCTTTCAAGGTCATGGGAAACAAGGGTAGTCTGAGGAACTGTCACAGAGCAGAGCAGACTAAGCAGACATGACAACTCAATGTAATACAGTATCCTTGATGGGACCGATTCATATTTTTTTTTAAATTCCTGGCCCTTATTCAAACCAGTTACAACTGTAGCTCTCCTTTACATTCCAAGACCCACAGTGGATTCCTGAAACAGCAAATAGTATTAATTCCTACATATACAATGTGTTTTCCTCTACATACATACCTATGATAAAACTAATTTACAAATCAAGCATGGTAAGAGATTAACAACAATAATAAAATAGAACAATTATAACAATATGCTGCAACAAAGGTTATGTGAATGTGGCCTGCCCTCCTCTACCTCCTTCTCTCTCTCCCTCTCTCTGCTAACCATCTGACAACCAAAAATGCTACCACGTGACTAAGGGCAGGTAGCAGATGGAGCATGGGCCTGCTGGAGAAGGGATGATGCCCATCCCAGCAGCACAGAGCAGGACAACACAAGATTTCAGAATGGCACACATTTTAAAACTTGTAAATTGTTAATTTTTGGAATTTTCTGTTTAATATCTTCAGACCAAGACTGCTCACGTGTAACCGAAACTGTGGAAAGCGGAACCACCGATGAGGGAGAAGTACGATAAATCAGAATCTCGGTCATGAGCAGCTCTCCCGGTGATCCCGGCGTGCCGGCAGGGTTAAGAACCAGAGACCAGGGTTTCCGACCATGTGTGCATCAGCATCCCCTGGAGGGTTTACTGAAACGTTGCTGGGCCCACCTGAGTTTCTGTTCAGGACTTCCAGGGCAGCGTCTGAGAATCTGCATCTCTAACACCCTTCCAGGTTATGCTGATGCTGCCAGTCCTGGGACCACTGATCTGGATCCTTGCAACTCCAAGTGTGGTCCTCTGACTGCCAGCATCAGCAGCCCCCTGGAGCTCGTTTGAAATGCAGACATTCAGCCCCACCCAGACCTGCTAAGTCAGAATCTGTGTTTTAATGGGAGTCCAGCTTATTCCTTTCCACGTGAGTCTGAGAGGCACTGCTCTAGAATGAAAGCGCAGGGAGAGATGAGGAAATGGGAGCTGAAACGGCAGCAGTCAGGGGCTTGATACCCATCACTGCACCGCTTCACCAACCTGGCCTTCCTCTCACACCTGGGAAAGGAAAACATAGGAAGAAAACATCACAGGAGCTCCGCCACTATTAAGCCAGAGGCAGAACTCAGCAGAAAGAGTGTTTTGTGCCCTGGGTGGGGCTGCCCGGAGCAGAGCGCGGTGACCTGGCTGCGGGGGAAGTGGGTGACCTGGCTGCGGGGGAAGTGAGCTGCTGGCGGGTGCTGAGGCAGGCTCCAAGGAAACCAGGCCAGGAGGCGCTCGGCGCAGGGAAATGGACATCGCAGCCCAGTCTAAGGTTTAATTTTTACTCTGCTGAGGGCTGACCTCATCCTTCCTTCAGAAAAGGAGAGAAAGCCAAGCTAGTCCGTGAAGCTTCACAATGGGAAGGACGGGGTGGGGGAGGGCGGAAGGAAAGGAGGTGAGAGCAGAGTCTTTTTGAACGAATGGGCTCTTACCAAAATGTTTGCAGACAGAAGGCTTAGGGGAGTGAGCCTTCCACAGTTCCCCTGTGGCCAGCTGCCTGTAGCAGCGGCACCTGGTCACCTCTGGCACTCCAGGCCTCTTGTTAAATACAGGTGCCCCGATCCAGCCAAGCAAACATCGCGGCTCCAATAGGCCAGGCTGCAAGGAACACACCCTTGCTGCAGCTTTACTCCTTCTGTGAAGAACTGCCCACTGACCAGTTTCCTACTTAGCCCCCAGCTCCTCGTGGCTGCACCCTTAAGACCACTTAAGACCCAAGTGTCACTCTGTGTGGCTCTATGTAACGCCTCCCATTTGCTAGCACTGAGGGTCATTCCACACCTCTCAGCCGGTCCTGCCCCTGAGGATCTGCTTCAGGGCCTGTTGGAGCCGCTTTCACTTTCTGAGATAGCATTAGACACTTGCATTCTCAAAGCCCTGCAGCTGTGGCAGGAGGACCCTAGGGAGCCTGTCATGCTGAAAGTGCCACCTGTGATGCCCCGGCTCTGAGGAAATGAACCTGGCAACCAAACAAGGCAGCATTCCTCATGGAGGATGAGTGGCATGGGTAGCTTCTTTAACACACAGATGTCGACATCCCTGCAAACAAAGTATTCCAAGATCCTAAATATCTGCATGTTTATTGAGCACTTACTACAAGCCAGGACATTTGCACTTACTGTTGGCTGGGAACATATCTGAGGGTGCTCCACCCAGTGGACGCAGAGTTAGAACGCCTCTCTCCTCCACCTGAGGAGCGGAAGGGATGGGAAAGAGCCATGCTGCCCCAACGAAAGAAGCCAACCTAAGGTGACTAAGTATCCAAGTGTTAAAAGAGAAAACACTCTTCAAAGTAAGTCTGTGGTGCCCTCCTGACACCCTGTCATTGCTGGGAGAAACAAGTCACAGAACTTGACCACAAAGCTCCAAACCCAAATGAATTCACGGCAAGTCCCACAGGACAGGGGAGGAAGCGGGACAAAGGTCCCATGCAGAGGCCCACACGAGCCCTCTGTGAACTGCAGAGCAGACAGCCGGAGAGACGACCTCCTGCAGCTCTGGGCTCCACAGACGGCTCCACCCAGGCCGAGCAGAAGGCAGGGGTCAGTAGTCGGACAGTAAAGACGCATTTCAGGCCAAGGGCACAGGATGAAAAGACACCAGAGTGATTGCTATCGGATGAAGAATATATCGGGTCTTTGTCCCTGGCTCCTGGGAGAAAACCTCTGACTCCCTGGAATTTCCCAGTGACAGGAGTGTCTTTGATATTCACATTGTGCCCCTTGGATTGCATCTGAGTTCCTCTAGGTGACTCAGGATGGGGGCTACACCAGCCCCATCTACCTGGGAACAGATGGGGCCTGGAGTTCAAGTGGTCATGTGGTCAGTGACTCATCAGTCATGCCTGTGTAATGAAGCCCTGACAAAAACTGCACATTGAAGCTCCATGAGCACACTGCTGCACCAAGAGGGGGTGTGTCCCGATTCTACAGGTAAGGACTCGGGAGCCCTGCACTCAGGGGCCGCCCAGACCTCGCCTGATGCCATTTGGCTGGTGCTGATTGGTATCCTTTACAATAAAACTGTATTCACAAATACAGTGACTTTCTGAGTTCTGAGTCATTCTAGAAAATGACTAAATCTGAAGGGTGGGGGGAGCCTCCAAATTTGTAGTCAATTGGTCAGAACCTCGGGTGGCCTGGGGACCCCCAAACCTGCAGCTGTGTTTGAAGTGAGAGCAGTCTCATGGGGAACCGTGACCTTAAGCCTGTGGGGTCTGCACCAACGCTGAGTGGTCGGTGTCAGATTTGCACTGCAGAGTGTAGTAGTCCAGGTCCATGCTGCCTTGGGCCCTGGGGAACCTGCTGGACTCAGTCTGCATTTTCCAAGACTTTCTGTCTCCATTACCCATCCACTCCTCCATCCCCACTGAAAATCCAATTGCCTCCAAAATCACGGTGTTTGAGACCCAATGCAGGCACATATGACAGCCTAAAGAACAATCAGTACAACCCATGTCACAGCACTATGGGATAAAAACTGAGGCAGCTGTGTGGCTTCAGGCAAATTACTAAACCTCTCTGAGCCTTGGCTCCCATCTCTGAAGAGGAGGCTAATGACCACTCACAGAGCTGATGGGACAAACCAATGATAGAATTTACTTACGAAGAGCCCAGCATGTTCTTGCACATGCGGGAGGCACTCAACAGTCATCAGCCTACTCCTCTCCTACTTTCAAACCGCCCTGCACCCAAACTCCCCCAGCCCCTCTCCACTCCCTGGTATCTGTTCTGGGTGCTGGGGCCCACTGGCAGCGTGCTGCTGTTCCACATCTCAGGCTGGCAGGAAACCAGCCATTAAACCAGAAGTGAAAAGCAAGTAACCATTACCTTGAAGAAAAGGACATTTATATTTACTCCAGTAACTACAAAAGACACCATAAAATATAACACACAGTATGCATCCTCATGATTAATAACAGATCTTGCAAATTATTCTCTCAGGTGCCTAGGTACATTCAAATGGTCACTAAGAACAATTAATTCTTTCGGGAAATAAAGGGATTGCAAATCGTCTCTGGTCCGTGGAAAATCTACTCATTGTATTAGGATTAATGGGAACAGAAATTAGGCTCAAACTCGGGGGTTTTCCACCCCATGAACGGGGTAGAATGGGATCAGAGAGACTCAAATGTAATCACTGTCTGAGAGCAGCTGTGCTCAGGGAGAGCCAGGACCTCCTGAATCTGGGGGCTGACAGCTCTGGGGAGTGACCGGCAAAGAGAGGGGACCTGTTCTCCAGCAAGCTCAGAGACCACACTCTCCTCCAACAAACTCAGACTTCCTACTAGTTAACAAAGGAAGGGTTAACAGAAGTTGGGAGTCTTCAACCCAGCAGCCCCTGGAGACCGTACAGGCCTGGGAGTTACAGCCGGAGCCTGGGATGTCCCAGAAACAGGTGCAGACGAGCGTGCTGGAAGGGGGCAGGCTGGCAGCAGGCAATAAGGTGCAGCAGAGTCTGGACAGGTGACAGGGAGTTTCCGAGTGGAACCCTAGCCACGGTAAATGAGGCTCAGTCTCCAGTCTGAGGCTAAGGGCTAAGTCGGGAAGCAATTAGTAGGACAAGGCAGGTGCCAGGTCACTGGGAATTAGGTGAGAACCCAGGAGAACCAAAGTCAGAGGTTTCTGCTGAGCCTCTGAGTTCTGGCCGTGGGCTTCTGAACAACAGCAAGCAAGGTCTAAGTCTTGGAAGATGAGAGAAACCTACCAGAAGCTGGAAGTGGCCTCACAGGGGCAGGCCAGAGAAACACAGAGGCAAAAAGCCAAGCAGGACACAACGGCACGTGGTGTCCAGGGCCATTCCTATCCGACGGCCAACGGCCAAAGTAGATTCTCGCCCAGCCTAGAATAAAAATCCCACCGACTGAGAGCTGCCCTGCAACCCTGAGAGGGTCTCACCGAACACAGCACATAAGACACCACAGGGGTCCCCATGACAGCAGTGAACTCACAGCTGCAGCAGAGACTCGCTCGCTAAGGGGCGACACCTCTGGGGCATGGCGGGGCAAGGAGAGGGAACCTGTTCTCCAGCAAGCTCAGAGACCACGCTCCCCTCCAACAAAATCAAACTGCCTGCAAGTTAAATGTGGCCCCAGTGGGACTCATGGTCCATCCTGACACAGGAGGGGCTCATGGGAGTGAGAGGACATCTAACCCAACGGCACCTGCAGGGAGCGGGACAGCAGACTGCGGGCCATCGCGCTCAGTAAGGACTGAAAACTATGGCATGGTTCAGCGGGTGGGCTCCGAGACAGGGGCTGCAGCACGGGGCAGGAATTCCAGAGGCAGAGCAGGATGGTACCCTGGGCAGTGACCACGGGCTCCAGGCCACCACGTGGCAGAAACAGGGCAACTGGTAGAGATGTGCCGAAAGAATGAGTGAAAAGACCCCTGGCCACTACAGAGCCCACCGAAAAACGGAAGAGGGCAGGAGGTCCACTCAGTGTGGAGCAGGCAACAGCCTGCAAAGCAGGGCCAAGACCCAGCTGGTCAGCCTTAGCGCCTTCACCCGCAGAATGAGTTCATGCAGGTCGATCTGCCATAAGCTGAAGGCCTCGCGGAAGGAGATCTGGGTCCTTCTGAAGAATGAACAGGTAGTCTTCTTGTTGTGCCTGCAGGAGGGACGAGAAGAGAGGAGAGAACCAGAGATAAAGAGGCAAGAAACGTTCAGGATCATTCGGAAAAACAGAAGAGTGTGGCTTTGCCAGCTCTCAGGCCCCCGCCCCAATGCACGAATCCCAGTTACGCGATCACACCACTGCCCATCAGGGACCAGAGGGACTCAGCCACCCGAGTTTTCCAGGTAAGTGGGGTAAGGAAGCACAGCCAGCCGTGTCACGGGGGATCAAAGGCCCAGTGGACTCACTGGGTACAATGTTTCAAAGCTTCTATTGTCCCGAGAGTATAGTGAGCATTTATCAAGCCAGAACCTCCCAAACTCAAATATAAAAGCTTCCCCACACTTTCTGAAGGCAAGAGTCACCTGGAGACCTGGTCAGGTGGTCCCAGGAGGCTGAGGCCCTTACGGAGGCAGCCCAGCTCAGTCTCTCCGCACCGACAAAAGGACACAGTGAAAACTGGTGTTTGTGATGTAACCTATTCCCAGCTTCCTTTCCTGGACCCTCCAAGGAAGATAAATCGTGTTCAGCCCTTTCTGTGTGCAGTCTAATTTTCTCTGACCTGATTTGATATTTGACAGTGGGTACATGATACCGGTGGTCAACTCTCCCTTCACCAAGTAGTTGGCGAGAATGGCCCCTTCCCTGCGCACGACGGATGGGCTGGGAGATGAACCCGGTGGAGGCCTCCCCTCTCGGGGGGCAGCCTTTGGCCACAGCACGAGCCTGCCCACACCTATGCCACCCTCAGGGAAAAGGGCCTAGCACTCTTGCTCCTCTGTGCCTGCCTCCCTGAGGAAGTGCCCCCCTACTATCCATCCACACCACAGGGGTGATGAGGCATCTCATCACCTGATGATCCTGAGATCTGAGATCCTGGGAGAACCCAGAGTCAGCTGCCACCCTTTCCTGTGTCACAACCACACCTATAGGGGAAAGAACTCCTGGGGAGACAGGTCCCGGGACCAGGCAGAGGTGGAATGTGCATCAGGCCATCCTGATCCGAAGCCCAGGGCACACTTGGGTGGGACTGAGACTTTCAGAAAACATTTCAAACTTTACTGAGGGTAAGAATCACTTGAAAAGCTTGACCGGGAGGGTGAGGACCTAGAATCCACCATTTTCAAGTGCGGGTGGCCCTCTGGACCACCCGGAACACTGCCCCGAGGCAGCAGCCAGTGTGCTGGAGCAGTTCTCGGCCCCTAAATTCCTGCAGGGAGATCTGAAGACCAGGACACAGGGGCAGGGCCCTGGGGACCAGCGGGAGAAAGTGGAGGGGAGCGGGACTCCTCAGGCAGGCCAAGGAGCTGGAGGGGCAGAGGAGCCGGAGCCCACACTCACGTGGCCAGCGCTCTGATGCAGCAACGTGACATGTTGAGGAAGGAGCTGGCGCTGGCGCGGGTGCCCAGGGCGGCCTCGATGCCGCGCAGCAGGTCGTTGGTCTTGAAGATGAGCAGCATCTGGCGTGGCACGTGGTTGAGGAGCTGGCTGATCTGGGGGAGGTAGTTGGCCGCATTGTTGCGGATCTCTGAGTCCTAAAACAGCCGCAGGGAGACAGAAATAGTGGGTGTGGGAAATGGAGCTCAGGATGGCAGGTATCCAAGCCTGTGACCCGAGGGGCTGCGAGAACGCTCCAGGAGGGAGCTGCTGGCGCAGCTGCCTTGGTGCTACTGGAAACCCTCCTGAAAGGGAAGCTTAGCGCAAGGAGACTTCACATTTGATGTTTGATGAATGCCCATCCTCCAGGCCTCCACACCAGTACCAACTGCAGCAGGAAACCTACCTTCCCACCAACCATGTGATGAGGCTGGGGCCTCTCAGCCCAGGTGCCCACCCCTGAGTTACTCTTCAAGGCTTCTTTCCTGGCCACCACTTTCAGGCCAGCCTCGGAAGGAGCCCTGGAAGCTGGCACCGGCTGAGTCGCGTCCCCCATCCCTTCAGCCAAGCCCAGGCTCCTGCAGGTCATAGATCTGAGCTCCTGACCCCAACCGAGCTCCGAAGTCCTGCCCATGCCCTGCCTCGGTCAGCACCACACCCAGAGCCCCCACCACCCACACAGCCCTGCCCTGTCGTTGAGCCCCCCTCGGAGCCCATCTCAGCCTATCCGTGCCCAAGGCCCTGGTGCCCAGAGCAGCAATCAGGGCTAGCCAGCCCTTGCCCCATGCTGGGCTCTGGCTTCCCACCCTTCCCCGTCCCTGAGGTCTCCACGGCTCTGGGCAAATTAACTGCTCCCCACTAGAGTCCTGAGTACAGCACTGAGGCTCTGGTCCCTCCTTGGTCTCCAGAGAAACAATGAGAATGACAGTGACAGTGACAACAGCCAACACATACTGCACATTCACCAAGTAGACCAGGTGCTTTGAAAATGCTTGCATGTGTTAACTCATCGAATCCTCACAACAACCCTAACCAGGCAAGGGTGTTACCTGCTTTGAGAGGGGAAACTGAGGCCCTGGGAGCTAAAGTGACTTGCCTGACATCCACAGCTGGGAAGTGGTGAGTCAGGTGAGTGGTGGGCTCAGGAAGTCCCACTCCCAAGCCCACAGCCTCACCACCAGGCCATCCTGCCCCTCCTCTCCCAGCGGGCTCTGTGAGCCTGGACAAGTCCTTCCATCTTCTCTGAGCCAGTGTCCTCACCTACAAACTGGCACTGCCAGTACCCTCTGTGTCCACCTCCCAGCAACACCGAGAGGGCCATCGGAGAGAGATAAGGCATGGGGAGGCGCTCGGTGCCAACGGGAGTCACAAGGGGCGCCCCGGTGCTGCCAAAGGCTGCGCCGCCTGGCCGCGTTCTGCAGCAGAAGCAGAGCTCGCTGCCCTTTCGGGGGCACTTGTGCAGTGCTGATAACTGCACTGCTGGGGAGCCTGAGACGCCCCTGGGGCAGGAGCCGTCAGACTGGAAGAGCTCAGCACGAAGCCAGACGCCCAGAGGCCGCCTGCCTGCCCACCACCTCCCGCCACAGCTGCAGGTGGCCCTGCCAGAGGGCTAAGCCCTCATCAAAGCCCCGCTCACCACGGGGACCCCCCTTTTAGCAAGGCAGGGACTGGCCTGGAGACAGCCCCTCTCAAGCCAAAGCAAAAGCACCCGAGCCCACCCAGACTGCCTCAGGGGGACATCACAGCCTGCCATCTTGGACACACCCGGGTGAGTCAGGACGGTGGGTGTCGGCAGGAGACCCCACTGGGTGTCCATCTGACAGCCTTCCCCCCATTCTCCTTCGTAAAAAGAGCCCCCTCTTTGTTCTTTTGGCCCCTTGGGGCTGTGCTCTTCAGGGAGGCAGAGCCCCTCCCTAGCCCCAGGTCACCGACGGATCTCAGTCAATACCGGCTCTGAGCTCAATGCCCCTGCCAAGTGATTGGTTTAGGCATGAACATGTGACATGATTCTGGCCAATAAGGCACGAGGAGAAGTCTTTTGGGGGAACTTCTGAGAAGGGGTTTTTTTGCTCTTGACAAATAATATATGAGAAGAGCCCTCATTGCCACTTCCGATCACCACATAACAAAGATGTAAAGCTTGGACCCACAGAGCCATCTTGGGGTCATGAGAGGAGACCAAGAGAATCACGGGGGAGTCGGCCCAGAGCCCTGAGACTGTCGACCTGCTCTGCTCAGTCGGCAACCTGCACCCACCCACCTCCAGGCTTCTTGCACAGAGAGCGCAGGTTCCTAATTGTTGAAGCCACTTTTCATTGGGAAAAGTCCTCCTTGATACAATGTTGCAGGGTCCCTGAATTCTAAGTTAGACTAGGACTCAGGAAAGTGGGCCCTTCCATCTCAGAGACCCGGCTGGCCAAGAGTGTTAAGTATTCTCCACCTGGGTTTTTTTTTTTGTCCAAAGCGAGCAAATGCCGTCTATGTCTCCGGAACCTACACAAACCCCTCTCCGCTAGACCTGGCCACAGAACAGCAGAGACCTCATAAAAGATGGACCAGACGGAATGCCCGCGGTTCAGGCTCTCACCAACGAGTCAGAGAGTTCACGTAAGCACAGGAGACAGAGTATAAGGTGCTTGCACACACATGACACACGTATTAAGGGATCACTTTTGGCAAAGGTATGAGAAGAGGCTTCCGGGGCTGGTGCTCTGGACTGGATTGTACCCCCACAAAATCCCTAAGTGGAAGTTCTAACTGCAGCGTGATGACTTAGAGACAGGGCCTGGAAGGAGATCGTTAAAGTTAAGTGCATTCGTAAGGGGGTGGGACACCTGATTCAATAGGACTGGCGTCCCTAAGAGAAGAGGAGGAGATGCCAGGAGTGTGCACACCCAGGAGGAAGGCCGTGCGAGGACACAAGGAGGAGGCGGCCGTCTGCCAGCAGGGGAGAGAGCTCCCTCCAGAAGCCAGCCCTGGTGATGCCTTGATATGCACTCGAGCTCCAGAACCAAGAGAGAACACAGTTCTGTCGTTAAGACGCCCAGCTGGAGGCGTTCTGTGATGGCAACCCAAGCAGATGACTACAGTAGCGTTTATGCCGGGTCTTTATCAATGAATAAGAATGCAAAAATAAAATTCAAACTTAGTTAATAAAATCAGATATCATTTATTGAGTACCCACTTGGGCCAGGTGACCTTGTCCACTCCTGTGGCTGTAAATACCACCTGTCTGCTGAGGACTCCCAGATTTCTCTCTCAAGCTTGGACCCCTTCTTTGAGCTCCAGGCGTGAGGGCCCATGACACCTCTATCTGAATGCTCGAGAGAACTGCTGACACCCCCAACCCTAAATGTGGCCTTCTCAAAGTCCTCCCTATGTCAGGGAGCGGCACCACCCTCCCCTGTCCTGTGATTCACCCCAAAGAACTGTGACACAACTTTTCATCCTCTCGACATCCAAGCCGACGGGAAAGCCTCTCAGACTTAAGTCCACTTGCTTCTCTCCGCCTCTACTGCCATGAGCGTAGTCTGAGCTCCCAGCACCTCTCCACGTGGAGCTCTGCCCCAGCCTCCTAGCTAATCACCCCATCGCTCACCTTGCCCCGCTCCGGAGAGATACTTAAAGTAGCAAGTCTGAGCATGTCCTTCTCCTGCTTAAAGCCTCTCGAAGGCTTTGCTTTGCACTTAGAAGTAATCTAAACTTCTTTCCATGGCTTATACGCCCAGAGTGATGCTCCCTCCGCGTGGTGCTCAATTCCTCCCATTCCACCAGCCGCCTCGCCACACTCTGGACCCCAGCAAGCTCTCTCTCCCCCAGGCCTTGGCACACTGTGCGTGCTCCGTCTGGGATGCTTCCTCCCAGCTCTTCCTGCGGCTGGTGCCTTTCTTGTCCTCCGGGCCTCAGTTTAAATGTCAACTCGTCGGAGATCTCTCCTCTGAGCATTCAATTTATGGCACCCCCAACACAAGCTTATTTCCTCCTGATACATACAACCTGCAATGATTCCATTTACCTGTTTGTTCTCTGGTTTACTGTCTGTCTCCCTCAACCACAGTGCAAATTACAAAGAAGGACTGTTTGTCCGCTCACGGCTGGGTCCTCAGCACCTACTCCAGGGTCCAGCAAAAACAAATGTTTGCTCAGTGAATGGGCTTCAGGAGCTGTGGAGAGGCACTTCCCGTGCACCATCAGTAAAGCGGAAATTTCCATCCCATTCAACAAAGGAGGGAGGCTGTCTGTCTGCTTCCCAGAGGACAAGCTCCAAAGCCACGTAGGCCTGGGGCAGCTGGTGATCATCTTTTGCCCCCAAGCTTGCTGGAGAATGATGGAAACTTGGAGGAAAGCAGACAAGAGATGGAAACAGGTGCCCTCTTAAGTGACATCATTGGACACTCTGCATCCAGCCATTCCTAAAGCCACCTGCCACAAGACAGGTTACAGGGCACTCCCTGAGGCTCAAAGAGGTGACGAGAACTAGCCACGGCCATGCCACCAGGAAGAGCGGGTGTTGGAACCAGAACCCAGGGCTTTCCAACTGCACAAGCAGGACCCTGTCCCTTGTGGTTCGCCCGAGCCCATCCCCACAAGGACACCGGCACGTCTGCCTCCGCCTGGCCAACTGGCAGGCTGGGAAGGCAGAAGTCCATTCCATGGTGGACTGAGAGGCCAGGGAGGGAGGGAGTGCTGAGCCAGGAAGAATGAGCGGCCGCAGGAGCCCCTGTGGTGGGGCAGGGGTGAAAATGAGTGCAGGCAGGAGATGTCACTTGGATGGGTCTTAGCCCAGACTCGGTAGAACTACTGTCTAGTTCCGATGAAGAAATGAACTACCGAAAAAGACCAGAAAGCCGTTTCACTAAAAACTCCGTAGAGCAACGGGACAAGAGACAGCGCATGAGAACTGAAGCACTATCCCCAGTGGGGTGCCCCAGAGGAACCACACAACGGAGACAGTCCCCAGGAAGAGACAGCAGACATGATCCCAGGTGTATGTACGAGACAGTCTCTGGGGACTCCCAGGGGACCTGGGAGGGAGCCTTGTGGAAGCCCGAAATCTTGTGTGAGCAGGTTGCACTGAAAGCCTCAGAAGTTTGATCACATGGTTAGTGTGACCTGTTTGTACTCCAGGTTGATAAGAAGGGCAGGAATGGGATATCACTCCCTGTCCCTCCTTCTATCCAGGGACACTGTCTCTCCTCCCCTCCCTCTTTCTCATCCGGTGTAGCTCCCCTTCTGCCCACAACTCCCACCAGACAGAACCTCAGACCCTGGATAGGAAGGAGCCCAAAGGCCATCATCCCTGGTCCTGCCCCTTCCGTTCAGGAGAGGGCAGGGCCAGGAGGGGCCACCTACCTCAGTGGCAGTGACTGGAGCTTGGCTGATGCCCCTGTTGACCGAGTTCCACGAGCGGGCAGTCAGCATGCAGGCAAACAAGGGGTAGAGTTCGCCAGCTCCCAGGCGCTGGCTGTACTTCTTCACCCTCTTCATGTCCGTCCAGATCAGCGACTGCCAGAGGTGGCAGTAATCCAGGCGGAACTCTTCCGTGAGCACCTGTGGGGGTGGGGGGCAGCTGTCACCACATCTGAGCCTCCTCTCCCTATTCTCCCTACCGAAGACCCAGTCCCTGGCTGGAGTGACCACTGTGAAGGGGATGAAGACCATGGCTCCTGCACAACGTCTGCTTCCCTCTCAAAGTTCAGCCATCCTTGAAGGTCCAAGTTCAAAGCTACTATACGGCCAGCCTTGGTCCTAAGTGGCAGAAATTACCAAGTGCCCACCAAAATCGCACTCCCCATATCCCCCCTAGTTAGACGTGGTCTTCAGCTGGAGCTCTGATGGAGGGAATGTGTCAGAAGCTCCACGTCCAGACCTGGCCCACGCATGCTCCTCCGAGCCCTGACCCCTTTGTCTGCAGGTGGCAAGGCCACCCCCAGGAAGGCCTGGGAGGTGGAGTCTCAGCCAGACCAGCCTTTGGCCTCCTGCCCCCACCCAGGACTGGCACGGGAGCGAGTGTTAGACATCTGCTGTGTCTGGGTCATCATTTGTTCGGGAGCTCCGTGTGACAGCAGCCGGCCTACCTTAAACTAATGTGCCCAGCATCACTGAGCCTTGGAAAGGGGGCCAAGATTTTGGGATGTGGAATTAGGGCCCTGAGAGAAGGAGCAAGATACCATAGGGAAAACCTCCCCCAAGACCATCTGCCTCCTGGAATCAAACCAGACACTGGGTCCCAGGACTGGCAGTGAACTTCCCAACTTCCGGGTGGAAGTTGCGGCTCATCTGAACCAGCTCTGCATCCCAATGCCAGAGGACAGAGCCCCTCTCAGTTCCAAGCCCCCTTTCCTGCTACCCACCACCTCGTCACTGGGGCTGGATTACCCCTCCTTATCAAGTCCCAGCTCATCAAAGGACAGCTCGCGTCCCAGGGTCTGGGCTGGCCTGGGCTCCCCGGGAAAACAAGGCTGTTTTACAGCTGACAAAGCACTTTCCCACGTCCAGGTACATTCCCACGTGCTCCTGACAGCAGCCCACGAAGGAGGCATTACCAGCCTCTCCTTACCCTGCAGGGAGCTGAGTCTCAGAGAGTGTATGACTGTGATTTACACAAAACGACAGCTCTGGAGCCAGGACAGGGCCTCTCCAGACCCCTTGGCCATCTGCCTCCCATTTCTGTAGCCCACAGGGGAGACCAGTGGACTCCGAGCCAGGCAGGACTAGGCCCTGGGGCCGGCTGTGTGGGAAAGGCCTCTCCTACCTGGTAGAGCCCATGGTCCAACAGGATAATCTCCGCCTTTCCCGTGTCTGGCTGCTTCCGCACCAGCACGTTGCCCGGGTGGGGGTCACAGTGCACGAAGCCATTGACAAAGATCATCTCACTGTACATCTTGCCCAGGTGGCGCGAGATCTGGAAGAGAAGGGAGGTGACTGGGGGCTGATCCGCATGAACACCTGTCTCGGAGACGTCTACTCTGGTCCCTCAATCTGGCCGCTGTCAAGAGGAAGGCCAAGGGGACCAAGGGGGCCTGAGCAGCCATGGTGGAAGTGAAGGCTTGAGACTGTGGAGTTCCTGAGTTTAAACCATAAGCTGCGTTCTCATCCAGTGCTCCTTAACTTCAGCTGCACATCAGAACCACCTAGAACCCAGAAATGTCGTGGGTGGTACCCAGGCATCAGTATTGTAAGTTCCCATGGTGATTTTAATACATGCCAAAGCAGAAGAACCGCTGCTTCTGGTTTTTTTGGTGGCTGCAACACCCACCTCCCACACCCGCCCCTCCGCTCTGCCCCGATTTTTCTCTTCCCCGTTTCTCTTATCAGTCCCCTTTCATTTTTCCCCCCCCAAAGTTGAATGTGGGCTGGAAATCTGGGTTGGAGGAGTCAGTCCACTTGCTCTTCTTCCAAAGAGTAAGGCTAGGGAGCTGAGGACCAGGAACAGGTGACCCCCCCCCCCCCCACCCTGTGGCTCCAGGCCAGTCCCAGGAGGACCCAGAGTCACAGACCCGTCTCCTCTCTCCCGGCAGGCCCCTTTCCCTGCACCGCTCCTATCAGAGCCCAATGCTGATCTGATTTATGATGTCTGCACAGAAGAAATGACACTGGAGAGGCCGTTTAAATCATCCTGTCACTGCTGCTCTCCCTGCCGAGGCGGTCTTCTTATCTCTACTCCCTTTTTATTAAAGCTAAAAGCCTCTTCCCAGCTAGGGAGCAACTGCTGAACAGAGCCAGACCTGCGCCCACAGATGGTCTGCCAACGGGTTTCCATGGGACAAAGAGATGCTCAACCCAGGAAGCGAACGCCCCAGGACACACTCACTGCCCTGGGCATTTCTCTCAGCCTCAGCTGGACCCCGTGGTCACTCACAAACACACCCCAGCCAGCGGAGGGGAGCTGGGCTCATTGGGCGGGGAACACAAGGTTAGTGTCTAAAGATAAAGACTCAAGCACTTTCCTTGGCCCACAAACTCTGGCACCACCAAGTCCAGCCTCCCTGCCTGGTCTCATCTTGCACAAGGACACTCCAGCCACATCTGTCTTCTTTCTCTTCTCCAATGACCCCCATGCCTTCCTGCCTCAGGGCCTTCGCGTGTGATACTGCCTCTGCCAGGATCGTTCTTCCCATCTCCCCTTCACCTGGTTCACGCCTCTCTTTCCTCCCATGCCAGCTGAGCATCACCTCCCTGGGGAAACCTTCCCTGACCTTCCAGACTCCATGAGTCCTCCTACCATACACTCTCATAGAATGTTGTACTTTATCCTCACGGCACACGCACACTATTTAGGTTGATATGATTACTGACCATCTAGCCCACTGTCATAAGCTTCCAAGGTGGCAGGGACTGGCTCTATTTTGTTAAACAGCTTTACTGAGGTGTAATTTACATACCATAGGCTGGCTCCATTATGCATTCACTGGCCGGCAACAGGCCAAACATGTGAATGTAGGACTTGGCTTTCAACGTAAATGAGACCTTTGTCGCTATGTTTTTTCTTTGGGTTTTTTTTGTTTTGTTTTGTTTTGTTTTGTTTTTTGAGATGCCATGGTTCCTGCCTCTGATGCTCATCCTATCCCATCAATTTCCCCAGAATCCCAACGGGTTTTAATTGGGCCCCAAATCAATCAAGAATAACCCTACTTTCATAACAACAGATATCATCCTTATTAAAAGCCTTATCAGTAGGTAAAATTATAACCCCACTTTACAGATGAGAGACTGAAACACACTGAGGTTTTACAGATGAGAGACTGAAACACACTGAGGTTTAACTTCCCCAGAGCCACCTGGCTAGAAAGGGACAAAGCCAGGATTCAAACCAGGTGTGACCCCATGGCCTCCGAGTAACCATCATTCTGAACTGGTTCCCACTGACTTCTGCACTCAGCTGAACTCTGTGCCTTTAGGCAAGTGTGACTCTCAGCCTCAGTAAAATGGAAATAATAGCAGTGCCACTCACAGGGGCTACCGTAGGGGCAAGAGAGAACATCATGGTGCTGGGGACCTAGTGACCTCCGATCGGTGCCCCTATTGTTCCCGATCCCTTGGAACACTCCTGGGAGGGCAGCAGACCAGGTTTTATTGCACCTTTTTAAGAGCTGAAGAAACCAGGGGCCAAGGGATTGTCTGAAGCCCTGCCACCACGCCAGCTCCCTGGCTCCTGACATTCCCCTCAGGTGAAACCAACGCCCGGTGCTCGGCATCTGTTGGCATTTGGAGCAGGACTCCGAACCGAGTCACGTTCTCAGACTCGGGCTGGCCTGTCAGGGCTTCCAGGGCCACCATTTCCTGTGACCTGGGAAAGGGGCTCCAGCCAGAGCCAGTCCTGGGACAGCCGGCGAGTCCCTACTTCTGTGTCTCTGGGAACCCCTTTCGTTAGGCGCTTTGGAGCTCCGTGGAGCCACGCTCCAAAAGGCTGTGTTTGCCACACCAATTGCGTTTATTAAGCAATCATTCATTTTTATTTGTCAAGGATGTATATAAGGTCCATCAGGACTCCTGATCAGCCCAAGATAAGCAGTGCAGCCAGACTGCGCTGACGGAATTCCAGCCAAAAGCAGAGAAATGACATTTCATTTAGTCTGGGCAGACCTGTCATGGGGAGATGTACGATCTCCCTTAAGCTTCCTGAAATATTGCTGATCGCTCTGGGCCCCCTATTACCACAATGAAGGATGGCCCCAGGGGGTCTGGGGACTCGGGATGGGGGAGTTCTTGCCCATGAGAGCAAGCTGCTGCCACTGGAGGAGGAGCAGGTGCCGGCCCCTGCAGCCCATACACACACAAGCAAAGCGCCCAGAGAGGCCCTCCCCATTGCGACACTCCATCCGTCTGCCCCGACCTGCGTTTCTTTCCACCTAGGGGCTGCTCTTGATGTTCGTTTTAGCCAGACTTCACCAGGATAGCAGGTGTGCTAGGCAAAGACAGGAGGGAGAGCTAGCCTATGCACCCAGCTTCCCTCTGGGGCCATCTTGGTATTGCCAGTTAGGGCCTGGGTGAGATGGGGGACAAGTCACCTCCCTTGTCAGTCCAGGTCTGAGTTCCCTCGGCTGTGAAGTGGGACTGACCCTGTCTGCTCCTCTGCCTCACAGGGAAACCCCAAGATGCAAAATCAAAATGTGGTCACATATGGGAAGGCACCTTTATGTACCACACCACAAATGTGTGTGTTTGTAACAGGGTAGCTAATTATCTCAAACTTGGAAAAAAAAATATACCTGTTATCACCTTCAAAGTGTAAGTTTCAAAAAGTTAAAAGCATGACACTCATACAAATATAGAATGAACGTGTGTTAAAACCAGAGACATGGAAATAAAGGACAAATTGACAGTGACCAGAGGGGCGGGGGTGGGGGAAACAGGGGCAAGAAGGGGAAGGGACCCAGGGACAAAGACAGTGGGGGTGGGAAGGATTGAATGTGGGGGGGCGGGGTAGGGCAGGGGAGAATAATGGGGGGAAAATGGGGACAGCTGTGACTGAACAACAATTTTTTAAAAGCTTTAAAAATGTATTTGGCTCATCAGCAAAGGACCAAGCATGAAGGTAGAGTGGCTCAAAGAGAACGTTGAGGGACTGGGTGTTTGTGGGCATTTAAACAGGAACAAAAGCCCAAGATTCCTGAATCAGATACAAAACTGGTTATTGTCCTTCAAGGCAATAAGGAAATCATAACCTTGGAGGGTTATCACAACCGTATGGGGCAGAAATTATTTGCATCTCTACTGGATAAGATCTACAGGTTGACATATGACTTCATTCTGGGCCCTTAATTAATTTTTCTTTCTTTTTTTTAAACAACTGAGTTCTCTCTTTTTTAAAAAAATTTTATTTATTTTTAGAGGGAGATAGAGAGAGAGAGAGAAACATCAATGTGCGGTTGCTAGGGGTCATGGCCTGCAACCCAGGCATGTACCCTGACTGGGAATTGAACCTGCCACACTTTGGTTCGCAGCCCGCGCTCCCTTAATTAATTTTTCAACAGCAAAGTCTAACAAAAGTGCATTCCCCTAAATATTAAAAAAATCCTTTGGGGAGCTGGTTGAACAATGCTCAAACATGACTTTAAAAACATACTGCATACTCCTGGCCTTATTTCTAAATTTGGCGTAATTTTTCTTTACATTTGTCAGAATTGTACTAAACAGTCTCTGAGAGCCAATTTGCCCAGAAAAAGGCAGCCAGTTCCCTCCAACTCACAAAGACACCGAGGGTCCCAAGAGACATCTAAGGCTGTCACTGGGCACACAACCTTCTGTCCTACCCCTTCCGAGATACTTTAGCTATGCCTCATTAGGAAGAGCAAACAATTGACCTTTTGGCTTTTGGCTTTTGGCTTCCGGCTTGGAGGAGGCTTAGGTGCAATTTTCTTTGGTTGTCCCAAATCCAGGCTCATCCGACACAAGCCGCCTCCACCATTCTGCCAAAGCTTGACCCCAACAAGATCAAACTTGTACACGTGAGGTGAACCAGTAGGGAAGCTGGTGCCATGCCTGGCCCTGGTCCCCAAGATTGGCTCCCTGGGCCTCTCTCCAAACATGGTTGGCAATGACATCACCAAAGCAACCGGTGATTGGAAGGGTCCCAGGATTACAGTGAAATGGATCATTCAGAACAGACAGCCAAGACTGAGGTGTACCTTTTGCCCCTGCCCTGATCATCAAAGCCCTCAAAGAACTGTGAAGAGACAGAAAGAAGAAAAGTAAAAAACCATCACGCACAGTGGAAATATCACATTTGAGGAGGTTATCGACATTGTCCGACAGATGCGACACTAGAAAACTCTCTGGAACCCTAGAGAGATCCTGGGGACTGCCTAGTCTGCGGGCTGCAGTGTCGATGGCCACCACCCCAATGACATCATAGGTGGCATCAGCAGTGGTGCAGTGGAATGCCCATCTAGTTAAGAACTACAACGGAAAATATTTCAATTAAAGATCATTTGAAGCCCTGGCTGGCGTAGCTCAGTGGATTGAGCTCGGGCTGCTAACCAAAGTCGCAGGTTCGATTCCCAGTCAGGGCACATGCCTGGGTTGCAGGCCACGGCCCCCAGGAACCGCACATTGATGTTTCTCTCTCTCTCTTTCTCCCTCCCTTCCCTCTCTAAAAATAAGTAAATAAAATCTTTAAAAAAAAATCATTTGACAACCAAAAAAACAAACAAAAAAGAACAATTGAAATTAATGCCGTGATGAACATGGAGGTGCAGGTATCTCTCCAAGATACTGTTTTCATTTCCTTTGGCTATACCAGGTCTGTCCAGAAAAAGTCCAGCCATTATCAATCTAATAAGGACAGTTTGCGTGTTATCAGTGTAACCTGGCAGCCAAGAAGAGTGGACTGGAATGTGCATGTGTGAACAATGACCACTTCACTGTTCTAGTCAGTGTGGGTGGTACAGTGAGCATGTGTGCTGTGTGGCCATTACATTCAAAATGACTGAGCGAGTACAGCAACGAATCTCCATCAAATTTTGCATGAAGCTCGAACATTCCTCCGTGGAAACTATTCAGGTGATTCAGAAGGCCGCAAATATGGGCACCTGGTGACTGGCAGTTTCCACACAACAACATGCCTGCTTGTGCATCACGTCTCATGCAGATTTTTGGCAAAATGTCAAATCACCCAGGTGACTCAGCCCCCCTACAGCCCAGATTTGACCCCCGGCAACTTCTGGATTTTCCCAAAAGGAAAATCACCTTTGAAAAGGGAAAGATTTCAGACCATCGATGAGATTCAGGAAAATATGACAGGGCAGCTGATGGCGATTGGGGGAATTTTGTGAGGTCCCAAAGTGCCTACTTTGAAGGGGACTGAGGTGTCATTGTCCTATGTACGGTGTTTCTTGTATCTTCTTCAGTAAATGTCTCTATTTTTCATAGTATGTGGCTGGATAGTTTCTGGACAGAGTTCATATATACCCAGAACTACAACTGTTGGATCATATGGTATCAGCAGTTCTATTTTCAGTTGTTTGAGAAACCTTCACACCATCTTCCATAGCGGCTGTACCAACTTCCATCCCCACCAAACAGCGCACAAGGGTTCCCTTTCTCTGCATCCTCTCCAGCGCTTGTTATCTCATTTCAATAACAGCCATTCTAACAGGTATGTGGAGATCTCTCATTGTGGTTTTGATGTTCATGTCCGTGATTAGTGATGTCAAGTACTTCTTCATGTACCTGTTTGACCATCAATATATCTTCTCTGGAAAATGTCTCCTCAGTCCCCTAAGGCTTCCCCTTGCCCTGTGAACAGTGGCATCTGCATAAAGGCAGGAAGTGACATCAACTTAGAAAGGTGACAGCTAACATTCCATGCCAGGCGCAGTCCAGGCACTGTGCAGGGACTCCCAGCCACCCTCTGCAGTAGACAGAAAAAGGACACAAGATTCCAAAAGGGGGAGAAACTTGGGCCCCTGGCCAGCAATTCGGAATACCAGGATCCGAACCCAGGTGGCCTCACTCCAGGGAACAAGCTCTCGATCACCAGGACGTCCTGCCTTTCCACACACAGGGAAGTTCCACCAAAAACCTCCGAAGGCCCCACAGCATCCAAGAAGTCATTACATTTGGAGAAGAATCGCAGGGAAATCCAGGGCTGTTTGTCTAACCAAAAACACACTGCTAACGAAAGCCACAGTACAGCAATTTTTAGAAGAAAACTCAGTGACGAGCATGTTAATTGTTCCATGTAAAAAGGATTGTACTACTCACATAAGTGATTTTGATAATTATGCAGTGCCTTTATTCTCTAACAGTAAGGAGGGAAGCCAGGAATCTATAAAAGTGGTGAGTAAAGAATTAATTTAGTAAACAATATGTAAATCAAGGAGTTATTTTTAGATTTTTCTGAAAACTTGAATTGGCTGAAAGTACTTCAATTATTCTGTAATTGCATAGATTAATTTATTCCCACCCCCAAGGGAAAATCTATTTATGTTTTGGGGGCAGGGGGATGTCATGGAAGCAAGGCCAAGATCTCTGAAAGAAACAGGAGGTTGGTGTTGCAGGATATTAATAATCACATAAGTGGCTCAGTATTAAGCATAAGGAGGTTGATAATTCAAACTTTCTTCCCACCCCCAAGTTTCTGCCCAGGCTTCATCAGACAAACCAACAGCCTGAAAGATCAGACCAGACCACAGCCCAGAGCATTTTCCTCTCCCCACCCCCCTTCCCCCTAGGAACTGCCCCTGATTCTCCCTATCACCTCAATACTTGCTGCTGCCCAGCCCACGGCCACATGTATGCATGGAGCAGTCGATCTTGGACTGGCAAACACTGAGTGAAACCCCTGATCATGAGGGCACTGGGAGCCTCTTCGACCACATGTGATGTTGGAAGGAGACAGGTGCTGAGCTCATTACAGGAAGCTGGGAGACGTACTCTAGTTTTGCGGCATGTGGGTGCTGGTGATAGCCTCTCTAGATGAGGCTTAAACAGGGACGTCACCTAAGAGCCTCAAAGGGTCCTCGTTGCCAGAGGGACTGGGAGTGGGTCCCCAGGGCCATGACTACGGGAAGATGCGGTGAAGGGAGGCACAACTGTAGACATCTGACATTCCCTGCCCCGGGCAGCAGCTCACTCCAAAGAACTCTTTCCACATCTCCCACCTCCCCTGGGCCTGTACAAAAAATGGGGAAAGGGTTTCTTTCCTACACGTTTCCCCTCCTTCTGGCATGTATTTTCTGTGGGCGAGGGTCGGAATTCCAGTGTGGTAACGTGTTGAGCAGGTACTGCGGGCATTGCACCCACTGCTTCGTGTGTCTGTCATCAAACAGTCCTGCAGGTTGCTCTGGTACCCTACTTGACAACAAGAAGCTGGAGCTTCCAAAGGCTGACTAGCTCCGCCGAAGAGGCACGGCTGATAAGTGGCAGAGGCAGCACCAAGCCCAGGGAAGCTGAGTCCAGAGTGACACTGGTCCCCATTCCTGGCAGCCCTGCTACTAGGGAATGAATCTCCAGGAACTCATCTTGTGCCCTTGACTCCCCCCCCACCTCGCCACCCCCTCAATAACCCTGAGCCTCTCAAGATGCAGTCCCAGAAGTTACGGAGGGACAATGATGGAAGGTGTTTTCTTCGCAGTGACTTCAGTAACTAGGGTCTGCATGCCTCTGCAGCTTCTTTTCCCTGGTCTCGGGAGCACCGCCCACCACAGAGCCTGAGAAGTCCAGTCAGTGGGAGATGTGCTGAGCAAAAGAGAAACGTCTTATTCAGTCCTTGGTGGCACAGGCGGGGCAAGGGAAAGTCTAAGGAGGTGGTGGAGGGAAGTCACCACATGCTCGATCGATGGGCATCACTCACAGACAACAGAGGGAGGTGGACAGGAGGGGAGCAGAGAAAATTCTCAAAGATCCTTTGGAGGGAGACATGCCTCTGTGAATAATAACCTCACGGATTATAAATGACTTTTTTTTTACAGAACTTCACAGCTTGCAGACGATCCTGTGCTGTAAGTATTGTGATCCCTCCAACTCCATAAATGAGGGACTCAGACCCAGAGAGGATGCAACTGAGGACAACTGGCACCTCTGAAAACAGCAGTTGGGGGCCCCAAACAGAAGGATTAGTAGAAAGACTTTCAGAGTAAGAACTAAGCCCCTAGTTCCCCTCCTAACCCTGACACAAGTAAAAGGACGACAGCCTCTGGAGGCCATGCCACGAGCCAGGAGGGCCATCGAGAACAGAGGGCCGAGTCAAAGTCCACATAACCACCACCGGGTGCCCCCGGCCCCCCTCTCAGCTGGCTCCCAGGCCTCTGGAACAGACAGACTGGAGTCTTTGCGAGCCCCCCATCCCCATTCTTCGCAGACTGCAGATGGCCGCCCACCAGGCCTCCAGTCCCCGTCCTGCCAACCCCAAACTCAAGCCTCTGTCACCTTTCTCGGGGCTAATTTCACACAAATTCAATTGGGCCTCAGCCCAGGCTGGGTCTTAAATACACACTCACTGAAATCCAATTAACCTTCGATAAAGGTCCCGCAATCAATAGTCGCCCTGTGGTTTGAGGAGGCTCCATCCGGCCTGGTAACGTGTACTCCTGCACGACCTTTACTTTTAATGAAATCAATGACAGTCACTGTCGCCAGCTCTTAAAGTGACTGGCAAATATGATCATCAGGTCAGGCCCTCCATAATATCTGCTTCTGAGCTCAGAAATACAGGCAAACAGGGTTCCTGTGGGCAGCTGGCTCCCCATGGCCCCATGCTCCCTGGCAGGTGAGGACACCTGGGCAGGGCTGCCTTGTGTCCAGAGGTACAAAACATCATAGGCGCCCAGGCCCTCTGGCCTTGTGGCAGGTGATTCCTGAACTTCACTGAGTATTAGAACCCTCCTGGAGAATTGGTTAAAATGCAGATTCTTCAACCCTTCCCAACCCAGATTCTGCTTAGTCAATTTGGGGTGGGGCCAAAAAGTCTGCCTTGTTGATTCTGAAATAGGTGGCTCAAGTTCCTCCTCCCAGCAAGCTGAGAATCATTGTTCTCTCAAATATCCGGCTAGCCCAAAACCTTCAATAAAAAAATTGAGGCCCAGAGAGGGAGAGTGATTTGTCCAAGATTACACAGTGAGCCCCTGGCAGAGCTGAAGTATGAAACCAGGTCTCTTGTTTCCTAACCTGGCGCTCCCCTACCCTACCTCCCCTACCCCCCGCCCCAGGATTTGGCCCTTGTCACTTTTATCTGTCCCTTATACTTCCCTCCCCAAGGAACACACACAGCCAGGCTGTCCTCAGGAGGAAGAGTCCCTAAGGATGTCCCTGAGTCCCACAGTCCCAGGGAGACTTTAGAACCTCAGAGAAACTCAGCAACGTGGCTTCTTTCACACTCTGTGTGTGCATGCTCATACACACACATGCACACCATCGGCCTTCCGTGAGGCCTGTGGCTTTGGTGTTGGTTGGTAAGAGGCATAATAGATTGATTTCTGCAAAGTAGGGCCCAATGCTGGTGTGCTCCCAGCACCACCAATGCTCCGCCACAGCGCAGTGGGGAACACAGTCCACAGCCCCCTGGCCAGCCTGGGTTTTCTGCGGGAGTAGTTCATGGCATCACCTCAGAATACAAAAGAGCTTCCTTGGTCATACAGATGCTAGAAGCCAGGGCAGGCAGTTAAGGAATTAAGCAACTGATTCCTTAGAAACTCCTAAGGAATTAAGACAGCACAGTATTATGGTAAGGGTACACCCACAGACCAACGGAAGAGAACAGAGCTTCCAAAAGAGCCACAGCTGACTGATGACAAAGATGCCAGTCCTAAGAGACTATTCAGTATGACTCCAGTTACCTGAAGTTCAGTAATGAGCAAAAGTGACCTGTGGTGACAGAAGTCAAGGTGAGGGCATCGACTGGGAGGGGGCATGAGGGAGCCTGCCAGGGGGTGGAAACGATTTGCACGGTTCCTGGCTGGTGACTGCATGGGGCACCCCTGTGAAAACTCAGAGGCAGACGGTTCGGATCTGGGCCCTTGCATGAGTTCGGTCTGAGTCTCTGACGCTTCACTTGCACATGGAAACAATAAGACCTCCCTCCTAAGGCCCCCCAGTGCAGAAACAGCCTGGCACAGGGAGTCATCGGTCAGCCAACACCCGTGTAAAAGGAGGTAAAGGAGGAAAGGACAGAGCCCGGGGGTGATACTAACAATGAAAACAACATCAACTAGTTACCGATTCTGAGAACTAACCATATTCCAGGCGTTATGCTAAGCCCTGCTGGTGCACTAACTCAGTCCACACATCTCTCTCAAGTGGGACAATGTTTGCATGAGACAGTTGAAACGACCCTTGACGTAAGCTGCGGGGAGAAGGACTGCAGTCAGATACTGCCTGGGCCACTAGGTAAGGTTTCTCAGCCAGTCCTCCAGCTCCGGCCTTGCAGGGTTACCAATGTGGCCATCGATCAGGTGGCCCAGATTCCAGTGCAGCCCAAGGCCAGCCGCTGGGAGGGAGATGGAGAAGGTAGAGAAGAACACACACAGCCAGACTTGGGTTCAAATCCTGGCTCTGCTTCTGCTAGGTGTGTGATGTTGGGCAAGTGGTTTAAGCTCTCTGAGCTTTAGCTTTCTCATCTGTGAATGGGGTTAATAACACATCCTCAGTGGGACACTGGTAAGGAGCGGAGACTAGACGTGTCGCACGCTTGGAACATGTTAGTTGTATGTAATAATTACTGTTATTGTTACTGTTTTCCCAAATCGCTCTGATATCAGCATGCCCAACTACGTATGTTCACAGAAAACCAACACTCTACACCAGCCCTGCCTCACAGAAGCCAGCCCAGGGCGCGAGGCCAGTTTATTTACCCACAGACTAATTCGCAGCATGTCAACAGAGGTTCCACTCTGCACAGAGCACGGATCTTGTCTGCCCTGTGGAGACAGGAGCGGGTGAGACCCTGCCTCAGCACCCACCGATTTTGACCACCTCCGGCCCAGCTGTCCCCTCTTACCAAGCACCTCGCCCAGCCACAAACAAGCAGCTATACCAGAGCACATCTTTGTTTGTATTGTACTCATCTCTGAAATCAAAGCTGCCTCTGGTTAAATTCCATTACAGCCTGAGCTCACTGGATCCAAAGAGTTTAATGGATTTGGGGGCACTGCCCAAATGAAAATCCCACAGCAGCTGGCATACCAGTAACCTGGGGTGGGTTGGGGTGGGGCAGAGGGGGTGAGGCCTCTGGTATCTTTCCTGACCAGCAGGCAGACAGCCCCTGCTTCCCTTTGAGGCTGTTCAAAACAAGCCAAAGGTCACCTCCCCCACCCCTTTTCCAACTGGACCCCAGGATTTTGTACTCAAGGGTCCTGGTGGGAAAAAGACCCCTAGCTAGCTGTAGGTCATACCCCCACACCAAGCAATAGGGGAGAGGATGGGCAAGCAGATTTCCTCCTCCCTCCCCTGCAGGCAGTTCTGCCCACCCTCCCCAGGCCCACCCTAGAGGCTGACAGTGAGGGGACCGGGTCAGAAGCCCCGAGTTGTGCTACTGGCCACGTGACCCTGGAAAAGACATTTGCTCTCTCTCCCTCTGAACTTTTCTCCCTGTCTGTAAAGCAGAGGGTGGAGCTAGAACAGTAGTTTTCTATCCTTTGCCCCCAAGCAGAACTCTTGCAGGGAAGCCCAGTGGTTGTGCACCTAACTCCAATGCAGGCTGCGAGCTCCTCAGGAAGGGAACTGTGCCGGTTCCCCTCTAACCTCCACACCTGGGACACAGCAGGGGCTATAAAAACGATGAATGTTGTTGAAAAGGACGAATCCCCCCCAACTGCGGGACCCTATGGGGACCAAGAAGAAAATGGGGTCCAGGTTCCCCACAGGGCAGCTCTCCCTGAGACCCACGGGGTGAGACACAGGAGCCCCTTTTTCCTTGTTTCTATGGAAGTGGAAACAGTTGGCTGCTGCCGTTCCCTTTTTGCCTGATACCTTCAGATCTGGGGAGTGGCAGGGAGCAGGGAGGGGGAAGAGGGAGGGTGCTGTGTCCAGACCCCAAGAGGCAGAAGGATTAAGTTCCATGGATTTCACACCATCATTCTCTGCAGCCGCTCAGCCCCATGGAGCTCGGACAGTGCAAGAAGCTGGATGGCGATCACTTGTCCAGGCAGGAGCTGTAAGGAGGGGCTTGTACGTGCCTGCACCCCTCTGTGCGCTGGCAACCCCAGCTTTAGGAGACAGGATAGAGGGTTGTACCAAATGGCCTGGAAGGATGCTTCGTATTCAGATTTTATAATTCTTCACACAACAGGCCCCCTTTCAGGGCACTGAGACCTCACCTGGCACAGCTGTCCTCGCGGGGCAGCCCTACCCAACCTGCGTCCCTGGCACACGGCCATGACATGTCAGCCTCACCTCGTTCACGTCAATCTTGTTCCTCTCCATGTAGTCTCGGTCATTGACCTGCCCACCGTCCACAAACTCCATCAGGAGGACCCGCTTCGTGGACAGCTCCCAGCAGATTTGGGGGACCTGGAATAGGAAAGGGCAGGTCAGGAAAGTCTGGAGGGCCGGGAACTGGGGGTAAGGACCACCGAGAGGCACTCCTCCCAGGAACAGGAGAGAAGGCCTGGAGGGGCTTCAGCGGTGACAGGTGGGAAGAGGGAGCCAGGACAGGAGGGGAGGGCTGCTTCGCCTCCCCAAGCCAAGCCCCTGGCCCCTCCTTTAGTGACCCCTCCCGCTTGGGGACCAGAGAATGGCTTCCCTGCCCCACTTGGTGCCTTCCAGATACTATTAAAAGCCAAACCTAAAACTGGGGCTTCAGGAGAAGTGTGTGGAACCTCTCACACCTGAGCGAGAATTGGTGTTAAAAGCTATTTCGCTCTCTCACCAGGCCCATTTCAGTCACCTAATGTGAACCCCAACCCTCTGCCTCAGTTTCTACACCTAGGCCATTGGTGCAATGTACCTGTGTGTGAATGTATACATGTATGAACAAATGGATGTTTACTGGATGATAACTTTTTGAGTCAGGAAGTCATGAGTTTTCCTGTGTCCATTTCCTACACACAAGACCCTGTGGCAAACAACGCTGGACCCTAACCCACACCCACTCCCAATCCTCCCCTCTTTCTCAGCAACGGGAAAAACTAAATACTTCCCCCGCTGGCCTTGCAGTAGGTATGGCCCGTGACACGGTTCTGGCTTACGAGATCCTAGGTAGAGGTCTACTAGGGGGGCTGGGAAGGTTTTTATTTTCTAGATTTTAAAAAATGAGGTGTTTATAGATGATGCAACTCTTCTTACTCTGCAGCAGCTATCTTGTGACATGAGGAAAAGCTCAAGAAAGTCAGAGATGCCAGCCCTGATCTTGTTAAAGCACTAAGACAGTATCAGCAGGCAACTTCTGCGAGCCTTCCTGCCACGTGAGGAAAATAAATCCTTTCTTGTTTAAGACTCTCTAAATCAGTCTGACAGTCACCTGTAGACAAATGCGTTCCTACCTGATATGCTCTCCAACCCCCTCTGACTCTGAAAACATCCAACTGCCAAAAAGGGAAGAGATCTCCCCAAGGACAGGCAAGAGACTGGACTGCACCAGGGCTGCCGGGCTGCCATGGGAGTGAGTGCCGCCCATCAGTCCCACCACAGCCAGGAAGGAGGAGTCACCAGATATCAGCATGCCACCTGTCCCCAACAACATGATGGGTATATTTCTACTTACAAACAAACAAGGGAAGTGAAGTGTTGGGAGGAATTAGGACTTCCCTCATCTCGACCCCCAAAACTCACCTTGCAGCAAGAGAGCAGCCCTGAAGTCCAAACACCTGTTTGCTGCTCCCAGTTCTGCTAATATCTGTTGTGACTTAGTCCAGCCCATGGGCTCTTCTGTGCTTAGTTCTCCTCATCAGAGAGGAGACTGTTCCTGCCCCCACTCAATACAGAGGCTGAGCGTAACTAGGGCTTACACGCAAGGTGTAATGCTCTGGGCTCCCTGGAACAAAGGTTCCACACAATCAAGGTGTCATTTATGTTTGCTACTTTCCTACAGTTTTTACCATTTGAGAATCTGGGCCAACAGAGAAATCTGTGATTCTTTGTTACTTTGAACTTAAAATTCACTCTTGCTTGGATTTTTTTTAAGCCTCACCTGAGGATAGATATATTTATTGGTTTTAGAAAGAGAGAAATGGAGGGAGGAGGAGGAAGAGAGAGAGAAACACTGATGTAAGAGAGAAACATGGATAGGCTGCCTCCCGTACCTGCCCCAACCAGGGTCAAACCTGCTACCTAGGTATGTACCCTGACAAGAGATCAAAGCCGCAACATTTTGGTGCACAGGACAATGCTCCAATCAACTAAGTCACCCGGCTAGGGCTACGTGGCATTTCTTAAAAGGTATCTTTAAAAATATAAGTATGGGCTTCCAGCCAAGATGGAGGCGTAGGTAGATATGCTTCACTTCCTCACGCTACCAAAAAAGAAGAATAACAACCAATTTAAAAATGAAAAACAACTAGAATTGCCAGAAAATCTAACTACATGGAAGTCCTACAACCAAGGAGTTAAAGAAACATTCATCCAGACTGGTAGGAGGGGCAGAGACAAGAAGCTGGGGTGGCAAGGACACATGACAAGGCAGCCACAGACTGGGCAGTCCCACATTCACATGCAGATAAACCAGGAGGAACAACTGGGGAGCGAGACAGACTGCACACCCAGGGTTCCAGTGTGAGGAAACTAAAGACTCACAATCTCTGGCCATAAAAACCTGCAGAGGTTGCAGCAGTGGGATAAACTCCCAGCCTAACAGGAAAGTTTGTTGGAGAGACCCACAGGATCCTAGAACACACACAAACCCACCTACCTGGGAACCAGCACCTGCAAGGGCACAATCCGCTTGTGGGAAGTGGTGGAACTGGATGCAAGCGGGGCGAGAGCCAAGCAAGCAGCATGGCTGCCTCTCTGACCCCTCCCCCACATAAGCGCCACAACACTGCAAAGTGGCTTGCCCCAGCCCCGAAAATACCTAAGGCTCTGCCCCTTACAACATAACAGGTATGCCAAGATAAGGAAATATGGCCAAAATGAATGAACAGATCAAAATTCCAGGAAAAGAACTAAGCAAAAAGGAGATAGCCAACTTATCAGATGCAGAGTTCAAAACACTGGTAATCAGGATGCTCACTGAAATGGCTGAATATGATCACAAAATAGAGGAAAAAGTGAAGACTATGCAAAGTGAAATAAAGAAAAATAAACAGGGAACCAACAGTAAAGGGAAGGAAACCAAGATTCAAATCAAAAACTTGGAACAGAAGGAAGAAATAAACATTCGACCAGAACAAAATGAAGAAATGAGAATTCAAAAAAAAATGAGGAGAGGCTTAGGAACCTCCAGAACAACTTTAAACCTTCCAACATCCGAATCATAGGGGTGCCAGAAGGAGAAGAGGAAAGGCAAGAAATTGAAAACTTATTTGAAAAAAATAATAAAGGAGAACTTCCCCATTCTGGTGAAGGAACTAGACATGCAAGTCCAGGACACTCAGAGTCCCAAAGAAGGTAGATCCAAGGAGAAACATGCCAAGGCACATCATAATTAAATTAAATTACCCAAAATTAAAGATAAGGAGAAAATCTTAAAAGCAGCAAGAGAAAAGGAGACAGTTACCTACAAAGGAGTTCCCATAAGACTGTCAGCTGATTTCTCAAAAGAAAACTTACAAACAAGAAGGGGCTGGAAAGCAGTATTCCAAGTCAGGAAAGGCAAGGACCTACATCCATGATTGCTCTACCCAGCAAAGCTTTCATTTAGAATGGAAGGGCAGATCAAGTGCTTCCCAGATAAGGTCAAGTTAAAGGAGTTCATCATCACCAAGCCCTTATTATATGAAATGTTAAATGGACTTATCTAAGAAAAAGATAAAAAACTATGAACAGTAAAATGACAACAAACTTACAACTATCAGCAACTGAACCTGAAAAACAAAAACAAACTAAGCAAACAACTAGAGAGGAACAGAATCACAGAAATGGAGATTGCATGGAGGGAAGCAGGGGAGAATGAAGGTAAAAGGTCCAGGGAATAAAAAGCATCAATGGCAGTTACAAAATAGATAGAGGGAGGTTAAGAATAGTGTAGGAAATGGAGAAGCCAAAGAACTTACGTGTACAACCCATGGACATGAACTAAGGGGAAAGGGGAGTGCGGGAAGGAGGGGGTACAGGGCAGAGGGGGAGAAAAGGGAGAAAAAAATAGGACAACTATAACAGCATAATCATAAAATATACTTTAAAAATAAAAAACCTGCTTCAAAAAAATTAAAATAAAAATATAAGTACAAGTTTGCTGCTATTGTTTGTGGCTTCCAAATGAAAGGGACATATTTTGGGGTTAAGTTCGTCCCTCAGGGTGTTTGGAACTGAAGCTCAGCAGTGGGCACTCGGACTCCGGAGAGAGGCAGTCAGACAGGGAGGCAGGCAGGGCCCACCTGGGGCAATGTGCAAACAGCCAGGAAAGAGCCACCGATGGAAAGAGAAACCCAGAGGCTTTCTGGGTTTGCCAACCAGGATCAGGGGTGTGCTGGGTTTCCCCTCCATCACCTCCGTCCACCTCCCCCCAAATGCAACCAAGCCAGTCTGACAGCAGAAGGCGCCCCTTGCTTCAGTTGCTTAGGTCTGAAATGACAGAAATATCAAACCTGGGAGACAGAGGCATTTGTCAGGGGAGCTCAAAAAGGACATTGCCCCTCGATGGATGTAACACAGAAATGACTGCACAATGTGAAACTGCTCCCTGCTCAGTTAGGAGGAACTTGGCTTGACAGGGGGACCTGACGCTAAATCACCATGTGGGCAGGAGGGTTTGGGGTGTAAGGTGAAATTCACTTTGCCCAAACATGCATGTTTCACCACTGAGCCTTCCTTTGCTTCTATCAAGGACAGGAAAGATGAAAGAGAAAAATTTTAAAGAGGTAATAAGAACCACTGTCTTGCAGCCCCCCAACGTGACCAAACCCTGGAAGGCTCACGGCCAGGGCACCTGCTGACCCCACAGGCAGGGTCACACCCTGGCCATTAGGACCTATGTGTCCAGGGTCTCCTGTCACAAAGCAGAGGCCCCACTCCTGTGGCCTCTACTTGCGCCCACAGTGGGGCCAGTCCTGACCCCAAGAAAGAGAGTGCAGATTACGGAAAGGTCCAGCTCAAGACCCTGGGCCTTGGTCTCACAGGCTGACTTCCGCTCTGTTCCTGTGTTTCGGTCAGCACACCTGTGAAGCCAGCCCTGGCTTGTCTGGACCAGTGCCCGTCACCCAGGGCCACACACCCCCATCTCCCAAGCCCAGTAGAGCAGAGCGCAGACTCAGAGTCAGACTGCTGGGCTGGAGCCCCAGCCCTGCCACCTCCAAGCTCCGTGACAGTGGCTTAAGTTTCAGAGCCACTCTGAGCACTAGTTGCCCCACCTGAGGGATGATGATGGCAATGACAATGGAAGCAACATGCCCAGCTCCTTAGTGGCATGTGTGGATGGATACCTGGTGCTCAATACAGAAGCACTCACGTAGCAGCTGCTGGACAAACATCAGCTGCCATGTGACAGCCATGTAGCATTTCACATGAGGTTCTGACACACAACCAGAGCTCACAGTTAATGTCACAGACAGCTCAGCATCATTTAGATCTGACCCACAAGTTACCACCTGGGCAGAATAGCCCAGTGGTTTAACACGCAAGCTCTGGAGCAGGCTGCCTCCATTCAGAGCCTACCTCTGCCCCTGGCCAAGAAGCTGTGTGGCCTTGGGCAAATGGCTTCATCTCTTGAGGCCCAGGGTTCCCACTGGTGACATGGGGATAATAATGACGACTCCCTTGTGGGGCTGTTATAAGGATTAACACATAAACATGTGTAATGCACTTTAACATTATCTAACACAACATAAGCATGCAAAAAAATCTTAACTGATATTATTATACATTAGCGGTTGTTAATCTCTGAGAGACTTAGGAAACTGGCACTTCTCCAAAAGCATGCACTTCATCTAACAGGGTTTGTCCACAACATCTGGAGAGTCCCAGGCTCCGAACCTCACATTAGGAAACTGAAGAGTGGAGGGGGTGAACACACAATGGGGTACACGGATGAAGTATTATAGAACTGTACACCTGAAATCTGTATAAAGTTATTAACCAATGTCACCCCCAAATTCAATAAAAGTTAAAAAAAGAAAAGAAACAGTGGAGTGGCCCTACTCAGGAGATGATGCCTCCACCCACCCCCACCTCCATAGGGAGACACACTCCCATCTCTTCCAGCCCCAGATTCTGGGATTACAAGGCTTCTCCCTCCTACCTTGTGCTGCCTGCCTCCCAGGCCAGTCACAGACCTCACTGCGTGCCCTGCCCCTTCTCCCAGCACACACACTCTGATGCCAAATGCACAAACGCCCTGGGCTTGACCACTCAGCCCGTTCGGCCTGGCCGCCTCCTCACCCTCTCCCAGTCTCCCCAGCACCGCATTTGCATTCAGCGCTGGTCTGAGGCTCAGAGACCGTAGCACAGGCTGAGGCTGTTAAAGCCCACTGGAAGATGCCTCACACACCGAGAGGTAAACTCTTTGCTGAGGCTTAATTACGCACAGATGTTGTGATGGGGTGCCAGTGTGCGAGAGCAATCTATCTCCAGTTTTAAGAGCCGAACTGAATTTGCAGCACAGAATCTGCTTCCCACTTGTTATTTGTTTAGGCAAAATTAAGTACTCAGGAGCCTTAACTCTACCCTTGTCTTAGGAATGGTGTGCGGGTTTTAAGAAGCGGTAGGTCAAATTGTTACATTACTTTTGTACCCATTTGGCATCCGCATTTCAAAATTTTGTGTTATTATTATTATTACACGTCTTGGTCTGGCAGATGCTAGTTGGCCCCAGCCAGGGGACAATTTTGCTGTTTCCATGGGAACGGTGGAGGAGATGGTTCTGTTTGTCTGGCTCATAGTTCTAGCTCTGAAGAGCACCCCTGCCGCGCAAGAGGTAACAGAATGTCCTCAGACGGGTACCCGAGTCGAAGTCAGAAAATATGGGCTGCAGCCCGAGCATCGCCACCCTGACTGCACGTACAGAACGGGACGGCGGTTGTTGCAAGGATTTAATGTCAGCGTACCTGCACAGCGCTCACTGCAGCAAAAGGAACATCTGGTCAATATTGCCTATTCCCTGATATAACCAACACTTCTCGTAAGCCCACTCTGAGCTCTGTATCCTGGGTGGCTTTAAGTACGTCCCCTTGGGCATCCACAGACACACAGATAAGCAAGTCTCTGCCACAGCATGACCAGCCTGTATTGTAGCATATGTGTGTGTCTGTCCCCAGGCAGGAGCCAACCACCTCTTACTCATCTACACGCGCCCCAGCTCCTAGCACAGCACAGGCTCAGGAAATGCTCGATAAATGTGGGATAAAAAAACAAAAGACACAGGATATGCAAGTGGAAGCTTATTTTAGACTCTACAGCATCAGACAATTAGTTGATATTATTACCTGTCTGAGAGCCAGGCTCTGAGCTGGTGATGGGAACTTCAAGGCTGGGGCAGTGTTACCAGACCCAGTCCGCACATCTGGGTGTACAGACCCTCCAGGCCCGTCTATCATGGCAGCTGAGCAGAAGCCAGGCAAGCAGACTCGGGCCATCGAGACAGACCTGACTCCCAGCTCACTCGAAGAGCTCACCGCTGCCAGTGGCTCCACCTCCCTCCAGAAGCAACGTGTCAAAGCACTGCACTGATCACCCCAGTTGTGGCTTTTCTTCTCATCAGCCAAACTTTATGGTTCTTAGAATTGATTCTTAGGTGGCCAGTGTAGACACACCCTCGGTCTCCCCACCTCTGTTAATCAATCGGGATAGCAGAAGTATAAACACTACCTCCATTTCCCACGATGTCTTCTAAGCCACATGAACACCTCAGTCCAGAGCAAGAGACCTTCCCACTCAATGTCCCGAAATACCCTCCCCAAGAGGGGTGGGTGCTCCTTGACAGCCCTGGAAAAGCTCTTAAGCACTTCACGACTCCCCTCCCACATTCTCCAGACATCCTGAGTTAAGAGAGACGGGCTGATCCCTTCTGAGAGTTGACAGCCAACCTCTCTATATAAACTACCACAGGGCCCCAACCCCTGCACCATGAAGAGGTGCCGCCGGGTAAATGGACACAAAGCCCACAAAGGATAAACTGCGTTAGAACAGCAGTGTTGGCGTATGTCTCATTCCAACCCCTATGAGCCCTGTGGGGCTCATCTGGACAGCCCTCGGAGACCAGCGCCAGTGCCAACTCCTCAGCAGAGCCTTCCTGCCCTCGTTGGCCATGAGCGTCCCTTCTTCTGAACCGTTGGAGCTCTCACCAGCAGGACCTATCACCAAGCTGCAACCGTGTATGGTCTATTTCCCACAACGAGCGTCTTCTATCACATAGGCAGTTCTACTGTAATACTCGAAAACACAGATTTGTTCCAGTGCTAGTGACAAGTTACGGAACAAGTCGATCATAGTGCAAATTTTGCATTTACTAATGTGTGCTACCACCCACAAGAAATGCCACACGAACACAGAAAGCTACGCCCAGCTGAGCCACACCACCCAGGAAAACACAACACACACATATCTCAGACACCTCCCCGTGTGATGTGGGCCACCCCCACCCACACCTGGTATCACAACTTGCTGTCCCATTGCAGGTGGCCCTCCTTCCACCACCTCACGGTAACTCGCAAGTGGCTCCTCTTCTGAGGCCCGCTTCGCAAGCCGATGTCAAGGTGAAGTGCCACGTGTCCTGGCGTCTCATGTATTTCATAGCTATTTAATGTGTGCAAAACTATGCTACCACTTCTATCAGATTCCTATCTCGTTTCATTTTCTGTGTCACTGGTGATGTTCTGAGAGTTTTAAGCAGAACCTGTTTTCCCCGTGAACCCAGTGGTTTCTGTTGAGTGACTTTGCATACTGTGGATATTTCTAAGGACACACACGTTTGTTTTGGCAGAACTGACTGTACAGTAAATGAGCTACTATAATATACATAAAGTGTAGGAACAGTGCCATAATACAGTAGCATTCGCTATCATCATCATCATCACCACCATTACCACCATCATCATCACCATCACCCTGTGTTTCATGGAGGCAGAGACTACAGCTTACAGGACTTTGGGTAGCACTCAGTGTCTTGAAATTGTAAATCACTCAATAAACATCTGTCTGATTGCCTGGCAGGGCAACAATTACATTTGGTATTTCTCTGTAGTGGTGCCTTCCAGGGCTTCAATGTGCACCACCCAGGAAGACGTCCCCACTCACGTCCTGCAAGGAGGGGGGGTGCCCGGGGCTGGGATCAGCCCTCCCCTGCACTCTCCCACAAGCCACCATGCCCCCATTGCCCTGCCCCCTCCTACCTTTAGAAAGTCAAACTGCTTGAGCATTTGGGCCACCTTCTCTGCATTCCTCCCTTCGTTGAGGAAATCCAGCTCCAAAGGCAGGTTCTTCTTGGCTTCATCCACCAGCCACATGAACTCGAACTCTGGAAACAGCTGCTTGACAGCCAGAAGGAGCATCTGAAATCCACCAAGCACCCATCTGTCATCTCACAGCACCCCACCAAAGCACCCTGCCCGCCTGCCTGGGTCTAAAGGTTGACGACTCCCCAGACCTCCCCTGGAGTAAGGGTGGGTGGGAAAACTGCTCCCCTGGGGCCCACCAACGAAGTCCAAATCCAAGACAATAAACAGCCACCAGCCACCAGCAGTAACAACAACTACCACTTGCCGAGTGCTCCCCACACGGCCGGCGCTGGCTCGGCACTTTACTGAGTTACTCCACTTCATCTCCACCGCTCTGGGAGGTACACTCTACCATCTCCCCATTTCACAGATGAGGAAGCGGAGGCTCTGCGAGGTTTTCAGATTTTTCTGAACTGGCCCATCGAGGAAGCAGAAATAGAATTCACTTGGGCCTGCCCAGCCCCCAGACCCTCGCTCTTAAGCACGTGGCTGAACTGCCTTTGCTGCCCCCTGACCCAGGCTTCGTGGTGCTGCTCCCAGGGGCCTGGAGAGTGCTGCCACAACGGAACTGCGGTTATGTTGGTTTCTGAGGCCGAGTGGTTGGTACCTCAGCATTTATGTTACTTTCTGTACTTTTTTGTACATCTAAACTATTTTGTGCTAAAAATTAAATTGGAATGAGAAAACAAGGTTAGGTGATACAGGAGAAGTAAGAGATAAGGGATTGGACCACGTGGATGAAAAGCTCGGAATGTTGGCAATTTGGCGCCCCCGGGGATTCTTGAGTGAGGGCTGGATAAAAAGGGGGGTTCGGGAAGACTTATCTGGCATTTCAGTTGTCAGTTTAATGATGTGAAATTAAATGTCACTGGCAGAGAACCAGAGTCCAGTGACATCTGCAGAGCATGCTCCAGCCCCTCTGCAGGCAGGGACTCGGCTCTGAGGCTACCTCCCCACCGGAGCTGCGGATCCCAGACGGCCTCACAAGGTCACCGACAATGGCTCTCTAGTGGGTGAGTGAGGCTGGCACCAGGGCCATGGGAAAGGTTCCGGCATTCCAGGAGGGAAGCACAGTAGGCAACTCTCCTGCTCTCCGATAAGCCCTCCCGGGGAGACCACTGACCAATCCTCCCAGTCGCTCTTGGTACAGATTATCGTCCAATTCTCTGAGAATACCCATCTTCACCCTGGCCAGAGCAGGAGGACAGGAGCAAGAACTAAGGAGCCAGGGGCCCACCTGTGCCTTCCCCAACTGTTATGGACCAAGGGCTTGTGTCCCCCTTCCCAGAATTTGTATCTGGAAGCCCTAACCCCAGTGTGACCCCAGTGTTGGGACGTGGGGCCTGTGGGGAGCTAATTAGGTGTAGGTAAGACCATGAAGGTGGGCCCCTGTGATGGGATTAGTGTTCTTACAAGTGGAGAGAGACCAGGGCTCACTCTCTCCCTGCCACGCAAGGACACCGAGAGAAGGCAGCTGTCTACCAGCTGGGGAGAAAGTCCACCCCAGGAACTGAATCGGCTGACACCTTCATCTTGGACTTCCAGCCTCCAGAGCCACGAGAAAAAAATGTCGCAGTTTAAGTCACTTCATCAGTGGCATTTCATTGCGGGAGGCCTAGCAGACCAAGACCCTACCCAGTCTATCCAGGAGGATGTACTGGGCCCCACCTAGCTTTTCGCCCTGGTCTGTAATATTATGCCCAGCACTGTGGTAAGTACAAGTGGTACAAAAGAAATAAAGCCAAAGCAGAGCCATTAACTACAAAAGCACGTACGGTTTTGTTTTTAAAAACAAGTCCTAGGCTATGTACCAGACGCCACTCTAAAATAATCATCACACGGGGTTATTACATTCAATTTCTCTCAAAACTCTTTTCCATTTCATTTGGCTGCAGTCTAATTTCTTTTAAGTCTTGTCTAGTCTTTCACAAGCTACACCTGTGACCTTACGATAATCGATTTGGTTTATGTTTTGTTTCCGTCTGTGTCACAGGCAACTAGAAGGCGGAGGTGGTGGCAGCCAGGCCCAGACTGCAGGTGTCAGACCCAGACTCCCAGGCACAGCGTCCTACAGCCGTCGCGTCTTGTCGCAATGCCCTCAGAGGGCCCTGAGCTGCCACCAAAGGGGAGGCTGAGCCGGTGCACAGGAAACAGGACCCCCCTGCCCGGGCCAGGGCCAGGGGCACACACGTCATCGTAGGTACCTGCATTCCCCTCTGGGCTCTGAGTTGAGGTAAGAATTCTCTTCAGACTTCAGCTCCAGCCTAAATGCCAGCGGTTCTTGCCCAGTAGGGACAAAGGAAGGGGCCACAATGAGGCTGAGTCATTTGTTCAATCAATACTTATGGATTACCTCCTGGGGTCATGACCCTGGGCCAGCTGTGGGTATACACAGGAAGTCACATGCAACCTCGTGGGGCCTATACCTGGGGAACAGGCTTCTGGCTAAACAATAAATCCTCCTCACTCACTGTATGGCCACTGTTGATTGTGAAGTTTTTAATTATCATTAGTATCCAAACAGCACTGATCGGCACTTGAAAGATTTTTCTAGTACTCATCAATTATATAGTTAATACTAGTACTATTGGTTATTATTAATGCCTAATGTCCTTAATCATAAAAGCAGTCAAAGATTTTATTGACCGATATTAACTGCTACTAACTAATCAGTGAAATAATTCATACCCCCCCCCCCAAACAACGGTGCGGCACTCACAAAGCTCGTTCCCTAAAGCATTCTGTGGGTGGAAGGTGAGTCACTCCCTCGGTTACTTTACTACGAAGGTCAGTTTAAGTGGAGGTCCACAGTTCTTGGCTCTCGAGGAGGGCACCATCCCTGTTACAGGAAGTTGCCAATTTGAAAATTCAGTGCCAGCTCTGAAGCCCAGAAAATGGGCATGCTCACATAATTTTGCATATAACACAGAGGGTTTACCAACTCCCTGGACTTCAAGGCAGTTGCGGGGAGGGGTCCGATTAGGCATTGTCTGGTCCAAGTCTAAAACGGTTTGGACGGCTGCCATTTTAGACTTTTCTTGGCTGAGGAAAGTAAAATAAAATTTGGTTTCACCTTCTGTTTTCATTCATTTCCCTTCTTAAGAGCCTGCCCTAGTAGATTCACTTAAGGTTGTTGTTTTTTGTTGTTGTTTTTTTTGACAACAGATGCAATCAACTAAAATAAAACAGGTGTTGTTATCAATTTGACTTTTTGATTTTTCTTCTGAAATGTATCTTCTCCATAAAATTCTTCCAATAGCCAATATTCTCAGCATTGTCTAGCACATAGTCAATACTCAGCAGATGTTTGCTGAATGTTCATGGGAATAAGTGAGTGAATGAACAAATGAATGAACAAATGACATTTCATAGGGTTTGTCCTCTCCCCAGAGACAATTATACGTTCACAGGGGTGTTATTCCAATGGATTCAGTTTTTCTGTTTCTGAGCTTTTAGTGGGAAAGAGATTATCACTGAATTTTGGGGAACTATAGTTTTGGAATGCCTGAAAATTTCCTACTTGATTTGGAACCTTATGAATCGATCAAGGTACACTCAACAATTAATACTTCCTTCAAGGTAGAATAATGAAATTATTTTCCTAAAGGGTCATTGGCTTATAGAAGGAAAAATCAACTGTGGGCCATACAGAAATATAATGGAAAACTTAAGAGACACATAAAAACATGATTGCAGCCCTAGCTGGCGTAGCTCAGTGGATTGAGCTCGGGCTGCGAACCAAAGCATCGCAGGTTCGATTCCCAGTCGGGGCACATGCCTGGGTTGCAGGCCACGGCCCCCAGCAACCACACATTGATGTTTCTCTCTCTCTCTTTCTCCCTCACATCCCTCTCTAAAAATAAATAAATAAAATCTTAAAAAAAAAAAACATGATTGCTATTTATAATAGCAAAAAATTAAAATGATCATTATTTAGTACCTACTACATGCCAGGTACTGTGCTACAAGATGCTTTATATATATGCTCTCATCTCATGCTCTTCTTGCCCATTTTACAAGGAAGGAAACTGGTTTCAGGAGGTAAAGGCACTTCTCAAGGTCACACAGCTTGTCATTTCAAATGCAGGACTTGGACCCAGGTTTGTTTTGGGGTTTTTTTCTTCTTCTTCTTCCTTTATGTAGCCCGTCTCGTGCAATACAATACAGGACGCTACAGTAGGAAGCTTGAGATAAGGCAGAAGGAGAGCTTTGTAAACTGTAAAAACGCAACTGAAAGGCGAGTTCCCATTATCGAGTTATTACAATATTATAAAAGAAATAATGTTCTATGGAAAACAGCACACTAAATAGAATACCTGCACAGATCCACAATGTAAAAATGGATGTTCGACAAGGATCGAAAATCAATTCAGAACAATGTAAATAACTTGCCATTCACAGGTTTATCTTTCTCTGATAAGTTATTGAAGTGCACACTGTTCAGGAAACAGAATTATAGGGTGAAGAGAAGCTTCCGTGGGGTTGCCTACATTGCTGGGTTTTTAAAAATATATATCTTAAAAACTAAAATCAACAGTTGGGTTCTATACCAAACACAAACATTACCTAGCTGCCTGCTGTTCAGTCAACACACTCGGGAAAGAAACCAGATGATGGACAGCATGCACAGAAATGTTCAAATAGGTCAAAAACAGGACTGTCACAGGTCTTCATTTTTAGAGGCCCTGGGATGGGCTGGGTGACATCAAATGGTGGACCAGCATCTGGTGCTCAGGACAGAGTCCCATCCCAACACTGCAGCACACCTCGGCGACAGGTGGTACAGGGAGGACAGGGTACCCGGACATGAGCTAGATTCTTTACGGGGTGTTGAGTGAGGGAGTGTTCAGCATCAAACTCAGAAGCTGGAGAGGTAACAGGGAGTGAGTGGCACAGGGTGGTGTCACCACCGGGGACCTGGGGGTTATGATCTTAACACCAGCTCCCCAGCCATCCGAGTCCTACCCTGCTCTCAAACGGTGAGGATGGCAGTGGGGTCCCGTCAGCTGAGCTCCCTGCTGCCGTGAGCTGGCAGGAAACGCTGCAAAGCCAGCCCGCCAGCAGACGGATGGACTCTGCCTTGTCAGTTCACCCCTTCCTGCTGAATCATTGTTCCAATCTCTGGGCCCAATTAGTCTGGCTCTGGACAGCCACTCAAATCAATAAAAGTCCTTGGCCATGCATCTACAAGTAGAGGTGCCCCAGCTATTAAAGGGACAATATCAGGTGATAATGACAAAGCTGAAAAAACACCCTTGGCCGTGCCTTTCTCTGTTGTGCAAAGTCACCAACACCATCAGGTTCATCAAACACCACTTCCTGAGATTTGGCCTTCGTCTCTCCGCCACCATGCAACAGTCTACCCCTGAGACTGTCCCCTGCTCTCCCCAAGGGGAGGGCGAGGTTCACAACAGACACAGAACACTAGGGTGGCACATGCTGTTAAGTGCCAACACAAAAGCCATTTCCCCCACCTTCCTGGCTAACAGAACCTCAAATATGTTACGTTTTTCACGTCCTTCAAGGAAGGCAGGCCTTAGCCTGAGGAGGTGAATCATGATTGGCCAACGGGCCAATCAGAGCAGTCTCATCTCTCTGGCGGAGACTGATTTAGGCTTGGGCATGTGTCCTACTTCTGGCCAGTGAAAAATGAAGGGAATGCTACTGAGGGGCTCCTTTTTGATAAGGGGCATGGGGGAAAAACAGGACCTCTTTGGCATCTAGATGTCATCCACTCGTGATAGCAGAAATGGCTGCAGCTGTCGTGGGACCACAAGGGGCACAGCCTCAGAGGAAGGACACGTCAGGATGGCAGAGCAGGAGACAAAAGGAACTGAGGTTGTTAAAAAGCGGGTTGAAGTGCTGGATTAATCAACACTGGAGAAGTCGCCACTACTGCCAGAAGTCTTGAAATGTGAGATAACATAGGTTACTATTATTTGCCCCACTTTTAGCTGCATTCCCTGATACCTGTGGCCAACAACACCCTAACTGATACAACGGTAGTCGCCACCTCCTCACTCTCAAAAGCCTCACTCCTGTAACACCTTACAGCAGATATGTGTTTGGATTTACAAGCTCACTTCTTCAAACTGCACATATCCAGAGGTTAAGCCTATGAGCCACTCTCTCCTTAGTCTGAATTTCTTCGATCAGAGAGCCTTCCTCTCGGGACCACGCTGTGATCAATCCCAGGGCTGGAGAGGAGAGATGAAGTCGTGGGCAGTGGGAGATAAGGATGAGGGCACACAACACCTGGGAGCTACGGGCGAGGAAGCACCTAAAGGCAGAATACTGGCCTCACCAGCCCCCGTCTGCAAGTTTCCAGTGGCTGAGGTGGCCCAAATACTCCTTAGAAACTGTTCTCCTGCCAAGCATCCCTGAGCACCATTCTGGCGTTGTCACTCCTAAAAACCAAGGCACCATTTTAGGTCTGGACTCAGGAAAAAAAAAATACTCATTTCAAATATAAAATAAAGTGAGTCTTCCAGTCAGGCTCTTCTTAGCTTTCCAGCAGAGCACGGTGACCCAGGTAGAATCTTTCCCTCCAGAGACACAGCTTAGAGAGAAGGCAGGGCCATCTGGTGCCGCTGCTAATGCCGATGGTCCACGGAGGTGCTGACTTCAGGCCTTGCTTCCAGCTTCTCTCCTGAAGGCTGTGAGTGCAGGTCCCTGAGCCGCCTCATGCTCCTAGCCCCAGCTCTGCCTCTGCCACCGTGAAGGAGCCACTTTGTATTCTGCACACAGCCACTAGGCTGCACTTCCCAAGCAAAGCATCCGATGCTTATCTCCAGAAGATGCCAAATCTTTATTACTGCTATTATTGCCATTGACCTTACAGCCACCATTACTTAGGGAGCCAGCGAGGCTCTGAGCAGAGAAAACGGGTGTCAGCTGTCCTCCCGCCCAAGAGGGTCCTCACAGCACTGCTGGCCAGAGACAGGTTCCCACCTGATGCAGGAGTGGCTGCTGGGTCTCAGGACAGACACCCAGGGATCCTCCGAGACCCCGGGTCACTCTCAGCAAAGGCCATTCCATAAACACTGATAGGTGCTCCAGAAAATGCAGGTTTCCAGGTGGCTTCCCAGGGCCACTCAGCCACCCTGCTCCCTTTTCCAATGCACACAGCAGCTGCTCCAAACCTTCGCCCCCACTAGAGCCTCCAAAGCCACCTCATATCTCCTCTTTCTCAGCAGATGGTCTTGCCTCCTACTTCAAAGGAAAAAATAGAGGCCATCAGGCTGGTACAATACAGCTGCCCACATCCCCACCCTGTCCCCCCTGCCCCCCACACTTGTCTTCACCCGGCCTCACCACTTTCCTCCTGTCTCGAAACAAAGGCTGGCCAAGGCTGACATTTCCACCTGCGTCCCTGCAGTCCAGTCCCTTGAGTCTCCTCCTGGACCACGTCTGTCAGTTCCGTCCTCTCCAGAACCTCCAGTGCCCTCACCCTGCTGCTGCCACCCCCGTCAGCTACCTGGCCTCTCCCTGTGCTCTGCTCTCACTTCTACCCTCACGCGCCCTCACAATAAAGGGATGGACTTGAAGAGCCTTCCATGTTAGCTGTCTCCATTCCGTGGGGCTCAGCCCTACCTCACCCGCCTCACCCACTCTCTTCGCTCTTCCCAAGAAATCTAAATAAACAAATCCAAAACGCCCTTTTAAGAACTTTACTCACTTTCTCTCCCCTTTGATGACATTGAGTAGTTCTGGCATATTGTACTTTCCAAAACAGCTGCAACAGTATCTCCCATTCTAATGCTCTTCTAGAACCTTGCCACGCCCTCCCCAAGAAGTAGGGTGTTTAACCAAAGGGGCCTGTGTGACTCCTGCTCTCTCCAAAGGAGTAAGGAGGGAGTGACCTATATGACCACCGAGACGTGGCCATAAACCTGTGATGTGCTTTCCGCCTCATTCTCTTAGGACACTCGCTCTGAGAACCTGGCCACCATGCTGTGAGGAAGGCCACGCGGCCACAGAGCGGCTGACAGGGAGAAGATCCGAGGCCATGGCCCACAGCCCCAGCTGAGCTCCCAGCCAACAGCCAGCACCCACTGGCCAGCCACGTGAGGAAGCCACCCTAACGTGCATTCTCCAGGTCCAGTCAAGCTACCCAGCCGGTGCCACACAAAACAGAGACAAGTGTCTCTACCAAGCCCTGCCGATCACAGATTCATGAGCAAAACACAGGACTGTTGTTTTAAGCTGCTACGTTCTGAGTGGTTCATGACTCAGCCCTCGATAACAGTGCTCTCTGCTCAAGCCCAGGTTCACTCACTGCTCTGTCCTCCTAGGCACATTCCCCAAAGGATGACGCTCCTCCGAGTTCTCTCCTTGCCTCTTTTTTTCACTCTACATAACTTTTCTACGTGATCTCAGCTACCCCCCCAGGTTCAGCTCCCATGAGTTCCCTTGTTGATAAACCCTAAATCTGCAGGCTGACGGAACTTTCCCAATCCAAAACTCTCGACAGCACTCACTCACCCGACACTGTTGCTCAATCACCATTTCACTTTGCTCTGAAAGTGAAATCCATTCCAACCCCATTACTCTCATTTAAAAAAAAGCTACATTTCCCAGGCTCTCTTGCCATCTGGCTGCCTACTAGGTTTGGCCAATGGGCCACGTGGCTGTAACAGCGGGGGACAGGAAAAGGTGGAAACCTGCTACCTCAAACAGCACCTGTGGCCAACCTCCAGGCGACACCTGTGACATCTCCCGTCAGGCCAGCTCACCATCAGCCCCACTTCCGCCAGGGCCCCAGCTCCTGAGCTCCAGAATCCACCTGTTCTTTGCCCCTGCACCTTGAGGGTAGCTTCCAACTGTTGAGGATTGTCTCGCAACCCGCTGGGTTTCCCAGCAGTTCCCCGCCCTGTGAGCCCTGTTTTCTCTTTCAAATTCCCTCTGAAATACCCCGAGTAGTTTCTTTCTTCCCAGCTGGGCTCAGACTGACACATGTGGTTAAAGGAATCGAAACTTTTAAACCAGAAACCCACAGATTATTTTAGTCTCCTCCTTCTCATTCACACCAGCATTTGGCCCCACCCCCTGTAAAGCTGGTAATATAGTCCAAACGATGCTACCCCTGGGACCCACCCCTTTCCTCCACCCCCATTACACTGCTTTCGTTCACATCATTATTTCTCTCTCGGAGTACTGTAGCATCCCCTCAATTAGTCTCCCTAGCTACCGTCTTTCTTCCTTCAGATACACCCTCCGAGTGGCCAACAGACTTTTATTTCTAATGCATATCTCATCATAACATCCTCACCGACGACAAGAGGAAATCAGATCAGCTCAGTTCCGTAGTAAATACATATTTATTCCATGAAACTCTCCATGTCTGAGCCTGGAATACAAGGCCCTCCGTGCTCTGTCCTGACTACCTCCCCAGCACCTCCCCTGCTACCATTCCAGCTCACACCATCTGAACCAGTGAAAGTTCTCCAACCTCTTCCTCTAAGACTGGGGGCCTTTGCACAGGCTGGGCCGTCCTTCCCCTGCCCGGCTGTCTCATGGGCTCCCCAGTGAAGCCCCCTCGATGCCCTCATCAGTCCAGGCATAGTGTTCCCAGGTCGTTAGACACCCCCTGGACGGGGCTCCTGTCCCCACACTACGGCTGTCTGCATAGAGACCTGCTGCTCCACAACATGAGGAATTCCCTGGGGATGCAGATGTTGCTCCTTCACCTAATGCAGAAGAGACACTCAGTGAGTGTGTTTAGTTTAGGCAGAGTTGAAAGAATAAGCTAAGAGTTCAACACGAGGAAAGGGAGCAAAGGAAAGGCAAAGAGAAAAGGAAGGAAACGGACATGCTGGCAGCTTAAATGGACCTCGGACCTCTCATGGAGGGTGCTGGCTACCGCCCAAGCCACAGCGGGCTCAGCCCCCCTCCCTTGCTCTGGGCACAGAGCTCGAAACATCCAACGTCCAGAGACACAGTCTCCGCTAGAGCTTTTCCAAGGGCCATTTCTACGCACGCACGTTTGTTCATTCAAAGCATATCAAACAGGCACACATGAAATCTGCATAAATATTTCTTTGTGATCTGCCTGTCATTTTTATATCCCGTGGTTGACCACATGCTCTCTTTTGTTATAATTTCACAAACTACAAGGTAACTCTTCTACCCTGAGGAAATCACCTTTGGTTTGTCTCATTTCTCAACATTCTCCCCAGGTCCCCTTGGCCCCAGTGGTGCTCATTGTGTTCTGAGACCATCCAGTGCAGTTCCCAGGAACGGATCAAGAAGAACTGACCAACCCAGACATAGGGTCTCGTGGTCTCAACGTTGTCACAAGCTCCTCTCTCCCACTCTGCCACTCAAAGGGATACATCTACCCATCAGCCTTGAACCAGTTTCACTGGCGCTGCCTGGGCTGCAGGAAAATATAGAATGAAAATGCAGGTGAAAGGGGCAGGTCCTCACCTCCATCAGGAGAATGTCCTTTGAGCTCTGCGCCTGTACCTTTGGGTGCTGGACCTTCACGGCTACCGTCCGACCGTCATGCAGCACCGCCTTATGGACCTGTGCCAGGGAGGCAGCCCCCAGAGGGGTTTCATCAAAGCTCACGAACAAATCAGGGATCTGTCAAGAGTGGAGAGAGGATGGAGCCAGTAAGAGGACTCAATTCAGCGAGAGGGGCCAGGAGGATGGGCCAGGGCCAGTGCCACCCAATGCCCCCACAACAGATTTTTTGCTCTGTCAGTTGTATATCAGCCCAGCTCCTTGCCTGGGCCCTCTGCTGCCACAGAGAGTCACACCAGGCATATGGAGAGAGTCAGAAAACAGGTGTGGAGGGTATGTTCTCATACATGTGCAAAGGTGTTCTGACCACCTCCAACTTAAGGCCAAAGAAGTGCTCTCTAGAATGTTTAGAACGGCTCCTAATCCTCCCGTTTAATTACCCACCACTGTGTCCCCAAGGCTCTCCCATATGGATGTAATCAAAAGTTTACAGAACCCAGGGCAACCTAAGACAGGGGTCGGATGGAAGATTTCCAACCCCACCAACCTGGTGAGCTCAAGGGACCCTGGTGGGAGGCTGCAGACCCCACAACCACCTCTTGTTCCTGCCTGAGCAGCAGCCTCAACAGGGGTCCCTGAGCCCATCCTCAGCCCAGCCACCTGGCAGAGAGTCCGTCCCGGGCCTGCAGGTCCAAGCCTTGTCCTCGGTCCTCACCTGCAATGCCACCCACAGGCAGCCTGGGGCGGACCCCCTGTTCCTTCTGTGCCTCACTTCCTCTACGAAGTGGAACACATGCTTTTATTCTCCCATCTTCTCTTCCTTTCTGCCTTCCCTCTCAGAAATGTCATACTGATTTTCCTGAAGGAAAAAGTCTTTCTGGCTTGAGTGTTCACACCTACATGGTCCAGATATAAATATACTACCAGATGGGAAGGAGGCCCCCAAAAGGCTTTTTGCAAGACTGACCAAGGCTGAAATTCTCATCCTCTCCATTCCGTGAAGTCCCTGGATAGCCTCATGACTCTGCAGAGCCCAGACATCCTCGCACACACCTGTGCAGAGGTAAGTGTGCAGGCACACGCCTCCCCTCCTCCTCACACATCCCCCAGCTCCCAGGCCAAGGCCTCTTCAGCCTGTGCCCCCCCGCCTCCCTTTGTCCCTTTCAGCAGCAGATACCCAGCCCCTCAGGCCCTCTCCCCTCCGGGGACTTCCAAAGTCACATGACCCGCAGCCACCATCCCCTCCCCATTTGCTAGGCTGCACCGTCACTCTGCTAATCTTGTCTCATAAATCACTCCCTCCAGCCTTGTCATCATTTTTTTCAGCTTTCACTAAACTCCATCCCATTTATCAACATCCTGCAGAAGCCAAAGGTCCAGGCAACGTGGGAGGGGCCTACACTTCACTGTCATGAAAGATGGGTATGGACTGGCTTCCTTGTCCCCCTTCTTCCTCATTGGGTTTTTGTCTGTATCCCTCCCGGTGCCTACTGATCCCTTCTTCCCCAACTATTCACCCATCTTTTTCCCCCCTTTATGAGTTCAGGCCCCCTGAGAGCCATATTCTTCCCCCATCATCCACCCCGAAGCCCTGGGTCTCTCTGCACAAGACCTTTTATCCTGGACCTTGGATTAAGAGAATACAAAGGCCACCATCCACATACACGTCATCAGAATATCAGCTCCCAGTGGGCAGGGACTTTTGTCTATTTTGTTTGCTTTGAATTTCCTGCACCTAGAACAGGGCTAGAATGAGTCAATAACAAAGATGTGTTGAAGGAATGAATCCATTATTCTGTCCATTGGAGAAGAACTGGATGAACTCTTTCTTCCTTTTGAATGGCTAGACCTTCCTGCTGTGACACTCTGCTAATCCAAAGGCCTCAAATCTAAAAGCACATGTCATGTGTGGGGTTTACCCAGGTGGATTCTGCCTGTTGCCCCAGGGTGGGTGTGAGACCCAGACCTAGCCAATCAGAACCCTAAATACCCTGGGTCACACTGATTGGTTCTGAGACAGGCATAGGACCCAGTTGGTCCAATCGGACTCAATTGTTTTCCTTTTGTTTCAACTATAGGAGAAGGGGTTCTTTCTTTCTGCTAAAATTGAACTTGAAGCCTAGAGATGCCAGGGGTCACATAGAAGAAACAAAGAGGAAAGCAAAGCCAAGAGACAGAGAGTAAATCCTTATCACAATGGTTGAGCTCCCTTGGTCTAGCCATACCTGAATGCCCACCCTATAATTCCTTTTTGTTGTTGTTGTTTTTGGCTTTGTTTTTGTTTTTTGCTTAAGGCAGTTTGAATTCTTTTCTGTCACACACAATTGAAGGGGCTCTGACTGATACAGTATGTTCTCACCCCAGTTGGGATAAATTAAAGAAACACAGGCATGGTGCCCGGAATCCCCAAGAGGCTCAGTAAGTATGAGTGCCATCCTCTCTCCACTCTCTTGCTGGGATAGGGATTCAGGAATTGAGGGAGGTATTACTTAGCAATGTTCTGACCATTACATAATGAGATGAATATTAAGTTCCTTTGGAAACCCTCTGCTAGTCCCTACAGGAGTGCCACGAGGCTCTGGACTAGGACCCTCGCCTCCCAGACAGAACAGACTGTCTCCCCACTGCAAAAGACCTTGGGAGTGATCTCACCTCACTCCCTGGGAATATTGGCTCATTCTCTGAGAAGCACAACCAGTCTTCAAATCAGTGTCATTGCAGGGACATTGTAGAGTCACTGCAACCAAAGAGTGACATGGCATCGCTAGGGCTGTGTGACAAAAATAGCTGCCAAGAGCAGCCAAAGGGAGGTGAAGAAAGGAAAGGGCCGAGACAAGCATCCCAATCTCCAGGGTAGATGAAGCCTGGTCTGCCACATCCCCAGGGGATGAGATGGGGGGCATCCCGTAATTCCCTGCTCCCGCCAGGGAATGGAGGCGCCGGAGCCAACTCAGTACCCTGAACGAGGCCCAGCTCTGAACACTTGTCCAAATTCCCAACGTGACCAGAGGAAGTAAAGAGAAGCATGGGAGATGAGGGTGCACCACTCACTCCGCACAGGGAGCCTGTCAGGTGGGTACCCCACCCAACCCCACCCCGGCCTGCCTACCACCTCCCCTCGCTATCAGGGAGCAAGTCGCACTCCCATGCCCTCTTGTGCTTACACACACACACACACACACACACACGTAATTGATTGCTAGTGGATGTTCCTTGCTGGCTTATAAAAAAGGTAATTAAAGATGGGTGCTACAGCCTGTAATTAAATATGAATAAAGTATCTCTAAATGGAACCTTGATTCAAAGTGTTCAGCGGAAGTACTTCAAGCTGATAGATAGTAAGGAAAAGCAGACCCTGTCCTGAAAGCAGAATTACACCCCCCACGTGGCTGAAACAAACGGCACCCCCCCCCCGCACCCCCCTCCAATGAGCCCGGTCCCCCAGCCCTCCGGGCGGAGGAACATTAGCAGAAAAACAAACTGCGGCGCGGGCAGCAATTAGATTCCAGCGGGGCCCTGGGCTGCCTCCAGCCGCTCGCAGCAACCTGTCTCCCCGTCTGAGGCTCTCTCTCCCCCGGTCCTTTTTGTTTTCCTCTGGGTCCGGCGGCAAAATCAATTAAGCAAAACAACTGCATTTTAAAATGACTAGTTATGTGCTTTTTAATTACTGTCGGCCCATGATTCAAATATATCGATGCCCTTGTCTAAGAAAAGGAAAAATAATCAGGAAAAAAGTTTCTCTAGCTTTCTATAGTCTGTTTTTTTTTGGGGGGGGGGGGGGCGTTGTTTAGGGGTGCTTTTAAGAGCAGAAAACACTGGCCGGGGTCCATACTCTGCCCAAAACAGGTGGCAGGAAGTCGTTCCTGTACTTCCTACAGGCACACCTGACTGCCAGTGAGGGCAAACGGGTGGCACACACACTCTTGTTCCCCCTGCGGCAGCTTTAGAGGATGTTCCTAAGTGTTTAACTACTCCTACTTGTGCGAGGTGGAGCCGGCTCCCCGCCGCTGGCCTGTGAGCTGGGCTCGGTGCCCCTCCTGACAAACCGCGTGTGGAGGAAGGGTCCTGTGCGACTTCTGGCGCTGTCACCGCGACGTCTCTCAGATCACTGGCCCCAGGGGAGCAAGCGGCCGCGCCAGGAGCGCACTCGGGAGGCTCCCTGCAGGCCTCCAGGTGGCGCAGCCCCGCAGCCCCGGCGGACGGCCTCACCGCCCCCTCGGGAGAGACTCTGAGCCCGAGCCTGACCCACACAAACTAAGTGAGCAAATGTTTGTTGTTTGAAGATGCTAAGTTCTGGGGTAATTGGTTATGCAGCAATGGCTAATTCACACATCCCAAACACACCTGTACCAGACCTCCCAATCCCAGCATTCCTTTCTGCTGGGCCCAGGCGGAGCCCCAGCAACCCTCTCCACACACAGCTCCCAGCAGCCACTCTCAAGGGACCAACGTGAACGTGGGAAATGAAACCAATTTGCCATTCCTCAGCTTCAGCCAGTCAACAGACACAGTGGGGGAAGTACGTTCACAGTTGTGAGTACATGAAACACAGAGCTTATTTATGTATTAATCGTTGTATTATTTTCCATACAAACAACTGTAAGTCTACTTTTGCTCCACCCTGTACTTACTGCAGGCTAGAAGAATACCACATGGCGGAAACCGCGCTGGGTACGTGGGCCAACAAAACAGACGCAGTCCCTGGCCACGAGCAGACAGACCTCAGTCCGGCAGAAGGCAGCAGCCTCTGTAAAACACACCTGCATGTCAGCAGGCCTGCTGGAGACAGTGACTCCTGCCCCGGCTGCTGCACCCGACCCTCCAGAATCACCATGTAGACCCCGGGGGGCCCGGGGAGGGCACAGTCATCAAGTGTGTCTCCTTCTCCCCACGCCACAGCTGCCCTGCCTCGACGTGGGAGTACCCCACCCCCAGCTTCCCACTCACAGCAATTTATTATAATAAAAATAATAACAGTAAGAGCTCAAGAACACGCAGACCCTGTCTTCCACGGAGTTTGTGTTCTCTCTGAGGTTTGGAGAAATCAAACTGTCCATTCTGCAAAGCTATGAGGTGCTGCTACTGCCAAGCGGGAAAGAAAGGAAGGGGTCAGCAGCAGAACCTGAGACCATTAGGGCAGAGTGATTCGGACGCAAGCCCTCAGTCAAACACCCAAGCTCAAATTCTGGCTCCCTGGGTGCCCCAGCTCGGGCAGTATGTAACCCCTCTGTATCTCAGTTTTCTCTTCTGTAGAAGGGGAATTTCAGTAGCCACCTCATAGAGTTGTTTTATGAAACAACACACATAATGTGTCTGGAGTACAGCCTATAGGAGACCCCCCAAAACTGGCTTATGGAGCAGGTGCCCCACCTGATGCCTCCAGGAAGAGGGCAGCGCAGTCCAATGAAAAGGGCTCCGGACAGGGTCAGCAGCTGCAGGCTCTCGTTCCTTCCTGTCAGTGAGTAGGAGCCACCGACCCCCTTTACCCAGCGACAGTGACAACCTCCTACCTAACCCGCCCACTCGCACTCCTTTCTCCTCTACGCCAACCTCCACACACAGGTGAGTGTTCCAAACATAAGCCGACCACATAACTTCTCTCTGCTCAAGCCACTTCACCAGCTCCCCGGGCACCAAAATCCTTATCACGACCCACAGGCTCTGACCCCGCCTACCTCTCCTGTCCCATCCCCCCACTGACTCCAGCTCTCTCGGCCTCTTCCACCAGCGGCACACTCCCTCCCTGCCCACCGCAGAGCCTTTGCACATGCTGTCCCCTGTGTCCAGAAGGCTCTTCTCCCTCCTCTTCATTCAGGTAACTCATCCTTCAAGCCACGGCTCAATGGTCACCTCCTCAAGGAAGCCTTCCTGTGTATATTCCCAGAGTTCAAGTACTCCCCTCAAGGGCAAGTCCACAGCTGCACTTTTGCCTTGGTTTGAGTTTGTTTAATCTCCCTCCTCCCGTCAGGACCACACAGACTTCTATTTTTGCTCAGCACTGCATCCAAGGCACCTGACACATAGTAAGTGCTATTTCCTAATGATCAAATGGATGTGAGTTTCATTTTTCCCTAACTTCTTCTTGGTGAGGGGACTTTGGAACTTCCAGATACTCCAGCATAGTTAAAACACCTGTCAGAAGTGGCTACAGTTCCTTCAAGCTAGCCAAAGAAGCCCCCCTGGTGCTGGGCACTTCGAGAGCTGTGGGAGGAGGGACTCTGTGGAAATGTTGTGATAATAATGATTAATAAAAAAGCAGATAAACACCCAGTGTGGCTGGCCAGCCTGGGAAGCCATCCATTAGATCTGTCATTCATTAGAGATGGGGGAGGGGGCAGTCCAATCAGATCTCCTCAGCTTAAGCAAACCTTCTGTAAATTGTAGGCTGCAGGCGCTGACATTTGATAAATTATTCTTCATAATCCACTGTTGGCTGTCATAAATCTAACCTTTCAACGTTCCTCATCTTAATAACTTGTACAGCCTCACAGGGTGACGCTGCCTGTGTCTCTGCCTGTGACAGAGATCTCTGGGGCAGAAGCACCCAGAGATCCTAGACAGTGCGGTGTGAAGCCAGGGACCCCCACAGCCGGAGCCGCCCAGGCAAACAACTCCTGGGCGGGGGGTCTGAGTGCAGAGGTGATGCGCCGTCCTGGGAAGCGTGAGGTGCCGAGGGGCCAAGTGCTCGCAACCCATCAGAGGGCCGAGAGACAGGTGGTGGTGCCAGACTCAGACCGGGGACTCAGGCAGGCTGAGCTCTGCACCCTCCACTGCAAGTCAGCTCACGTGAAGACGCACCCCCTCTTCTCTGAACTTGAGTGTGGGCTGGCATAAGGGATGTCTGGATATCTCTGCTCTGTAGGACTGAACGTCCCACGATGGATAACTCCTTACATACACGTGTTCGTTGCCCTCAAAGTGCTCTCACGTAATTCTCAACCTTCTCTTGAGGTTAGGTAAAGGAGACATAATTGCCCCATTCTAGAGTGAGGAACATATTTGCTACAGGTCACTTGTTTACTCATCTGTCAAATGGGTACTGAGTTACAAATATGTGAGGGCACTGTGCTAGGCTACTGGGGACTCGGTGGGGAGTGAGTCCAAATCGGGTACAGCCTCTGCCCTCTGGAGTCACCACGGGAACCTGAAGTCCAGTGCGGACACAGGAATTAATCAAATAAGCACAAATAAACACAATATAGCCATCTCTGATCAATACTATGAGGGGAGAGATAGCTGGTACCATTAAGGGCCTGTGTTCGGAGGATTAAACCTGGGCAGGGAGGGCTCCTCTGAGGCAGTGTCAAAGGACTGAGACTGAAGGCCAGGGAGCCAGCTACCTAGCTGCAGAAATGACGGACGGGCCATCCAGGCAGAGGGAGAAGCTCATGTGACCCATTAATGAGAGGAATGAGAGGGCGACAGGAGAGAGACAGACAGAAGATGGCCAGCAAGCCCCAACCCAGGTCCCAGGACGGCCTGGGCTCCCCAGGTCCCCCCCACACTGGGGAGGGTTCCTACATCCACAGCTCCGCCCACAGGGAGAAAGCCCAGCCACAGGGGCTCACACGCATTTCCGGCGAGGCCCAGGGATTCGCAAACCTGATGAGCTCACCTTCACAAAACCCCAAAGGCCTTTTTCCAACAACCTTCACATGTTCCTATGCCCAAAAACATAGGAGGAGAGAAAACAGAGCCTCCTTTGCTTACGACGGCAGCATTTGCCATGACAGACTCCCTCCGCTCCCGGGAGGTGGCAAACAGCCACACAGCAGACGGGCCTTGGCTGGGTCCCCGTGCCCCAGAGCCCCAGACAGAGAGTTCCGGTACCCAAGCCCTTGCAGTCTTCCTGGAACACCTGTGCATGTCTCTCTCAGTGAGTTTTCCAGATTCACTTCACACGTGGTGACAGCAGGGCCCGGGGATTTTCAAAGGAGGTAAACCCAGACTTCCTGAGTTTCCTGGGAGGACAATGCCCACATTTGGGAGAAGCACACACACACTACTGGGTTTAGCTTGACCCCTCGAAGGGGAGCAGCGATGAAAACACCAGCTCTCATGCAGGCAGCCCTTTCTGCCAACATGCAGCCGTGTGGCGAACTATTTCGCTTCACTGACCTTCTGCAGAATGGGAGTGATAATAACAACACCCACTTGGTAGGGGCATTCCAAAGTCAAAGGAAATTATGCATCTAGAGCAGGGGGCATTGTGCTATAGCCTGTGGGCCAAATGCAGGCCGCTGCCTGCCTTCCGTATAGCCCAAGAGCTAAGGATGCTTTTTCATGTTTTTAAGTGTTTGAGGAAAATCGGAGGAATAGTATTCTGTGACATGTGAAAATCACAGGAAATCACTCCCGTGTCCATGAGGGAAGTTTTATCAGGACACAGCATGCTCATTCAGCACACGCTGTCTAGTCCGCTCTCACCCTGCTCTGCAACGGCAGGGTTTAGCCGTTGTGACAGAGTGTGTGGTCTGCAAAACCTAAAATATCGACTGTCTGGCCTTGCGGTAGGCAGAAAAACGCCACCCCCCAAAGATGTCCATGTCCTTAACCCCAAATGTGTGATTAAGTTAAGGCTCTTGAAATGGAAAGTGTCCTGACTAGCACAGGGGCCCAGCGTTTCCCAAAGGTCCTTACAAAAGGGAGGCAGGAAGGTCAGAGCTGAGGCATGACAGAGGAAGCAGAGGTCAAAGGATGAGAGACAGCTGGGGAGAGAGGGGGGAGAGAAAGACATAAAGATTACACGGCTGGCTTTGCCGGCGAAGGGTGGGGTCACCAGCTAAGGGATTCTGGCAGCCTCCAGAAGCTAGTCCAGGCAAGGACAGAGAGTCTCCCGCACAGCCTCTGAAAGGAAGGCTGAAAGGAAGAAGAACTCATGGCATGGACGACAGTGTGCTAACTGGAGTGGGGGTGCTGTGTAAGGCGGCTAAATGGTACTGGGGAAAAAAAGGTAAAAATTCAGCCAACACCTGAATTTTTGACTGTCTGGCCCACAGAATGGTAAGGTAACAAGTGTGTATTGTTTTGAGCCACCAGATTTGTGGCAATTTGTTTCAGCAGCAATAGGGACCTAACACAGGCCCTTGACGGAAAAAGCTTGCCGACCCCTGATGTAGATAGAGTTTTCATGTAACCACTCTCAGCACATGTCTATTTTTACCCATTTGCTGTATTTTCCAGGGCTGTGGTGAGACTAGAAAGCTGAGGAGCAAGAGAAGAGGGTGCACACGCAGTGTGGGGGACACGGGAGAAGGGTGAACTCCTCGATGTGGCACCAGGAGGGCACATCACGGCTTCCAGCTCTGCTGTGCCAGGTGACGACTCAGCACCCGTCCCCGTTTCTGGTCCAGGAGGAAGGGGTCTTCTTTTCCTCCCCTGGCTGCCTCTTACATATCATTCCTCCCCAGCCCCCAGGCCAGATCCTAACGGCTGCCTGTTCGAATGACGTCTTCTCCAGTGGCTCCTCTCCAGGAGCCCCGTTTCCTCTTAAACCTCCCACAGAACCACAGTCCTCACTTCTCGCAGCAAAGACGAGGAGGGCAGTGGGGCCGCCAGAGACCTCTCGCCACTGTGGTGATGACAGTGGCAGGCTCTCCTGCTCCAAAGCCACTTACAGGGACATGGAGACACACACACACACACACACACACACACACACACACACACACCCCTAGTGCTGTCATTAGATCAGGGTGCTGATGACATTTTTTCATATCTGGAAACCAGAAACCCGATGGGGTGCCAGCCTCTCGGTGCAGAACCCCAAACTATTCTGCCCCACAAAGGACTCATAAGCCTTCTCTGACCACCAACCCATCCCTCCTGCTCTGAGGAGAGAGGGGGACACTGTGCAAATCCCAGCCCCATTTAAAAAAAAACATCTTCCCCCAAACTGCCAGTGGGATGACCTGCTAACACACTCGCCCCCACCATCCCCTTCACGCTGCGGTCATTTCTGAGGCTGCCCCCACTGTCATGCCAGAACCTGGGAGTCGATCGTCGCATCTCCCTCTCCCTCGGCCCCTCTCCACTTAATTCGCCCGACTGTCTCCCAAATGCGTCCCTCCACTCTTCATCAGAGCCACCATCCCCCTAGCCTGGACAACCACAAAGCCTAATTGGTCTCCTGGTCCCACCTGTGCCCCGCAGAAGCCACTGCAGCCCGGGTGTGTCACTCTCCGCACGGCGCCCGTAAGTGGCTGCCAACCGGGGACCTCCTGCACAGGCCCGGTGCCCCTCTGCAGCCTCCTCTCCCCATGTCCCTCTGCCCTGCCGCCAGCACTCCCTTTCCGTCGCTGGACAAACCCACGCTCTTTCCCACCCAGAGCCTCTGCCTTCTTCATTCTCTCTGTCCAACCCTCCCTTCCTCCAACTATCATCCCTGGTCTCCTCCGCTTACCCACCACTTCCTCCGAAAGGCCGCCTGGGCCGCCCCGAAGTCAGCACCCTATACTTCCCCCTCATGGCCCTTACCACAAGTGCCGTAACATTTTCATTGTTCTGATTGCTTGTGCCACAGCTGCCATGCCCGGTGACGGTGTCGTGCTCACCCACACAGCCCCTGGGACCCACACAACAGAAGCTCAGTAAACATGTGCTGAGTCAGCAAATGAATGAACAAATGATCGGTGAAGTCCCAGAGGGAGAAAGGCGGCGGAGGGCACAAACACACAGGAGCCCCCACCTGTGGGACAGCCAAGCTGTGCACCCTGCAGGGCACCTGCCCCAAAGTGGGCCTGAGGCTCCTTGCTTCCAGCTCCAGGCCCAAGAGACACCAGCCCCTACAGTCCCCCTCAAAGTTCAGATAGCTCCCCAATGCCAACCAACGATGTCATCCTCAGCCCGGCCTCCACTAGTCGGCTCAGGCACTCCACCCCAAGTGGCCTCCCCAGGCCTTGCGGCTGCTTCTCCCATGCACAGCCCTCAGCCCTGCTCCAGGGTCACCTCCCCCCTCTGTGCACTCGTGCCCTCTGTGCAGCCCGCTCGGGCACTCCTGAGAGCTGTGGCCCCCACCCCAAACACTTGCCCTCGTCTTGTCTTGACCTCCTTGGAGTTATGTCTGTAGCCCATTCTGTACCTAAAACACAAGCTCCTCGGAGATGTCAGAGTTGTGTCAGGAGTTATGCGGTACCTTCTTCTGACTCTCTCCGTCCATTTGTACTGCTGTGGAAGGAGTCCCGCCCTCCGAGTAAGGGGACTAGGGTGCTAGTCCTACCTCTGCCCCTTCGGGGTCTCAGTTCCCCACGCGTAACAGGAGGGTGTTGGAGCACATCCTGACCCTGTGATCCTGTAACACTAACCTCCTGTCCTGCACTCCCTGCACTGTGCCCCAGCCCGTCCCAACCACCCTCTGTGCACACACGGGCACACATGCACACACATACACACACACTGAAACCTGGTTCTCCACCTGGCATCAGCTTGCCCCCCGAAGACAAACGCATGCTCACACACGTGAACCCACACTGGGAGTCGCCTCCAAAGTGGCGCAGGCAAGGCCACCGAGGAGCAGTCCTGACGCAGGGCCTCCCACGGCGGAAATCGCTGAGGGAGCCTGGCCTGGGACGCCGGCTTGTTCCCGAAGCTCCATGAATAAAGAAGCAGGCACAGCTGGCCTATTCATAATCAGCATAAAAAATTGATTAGCCCTTTCCAGATTAAACATTATTGTTTCAACGATGAACATAAATCAGGCAGACGTGGAGGGCTGGCCTCCCTCTGCTGCATCAGGTAGACGGCAAGCGGGGGGCAGCGGAAGGAGAGGGGCTCCTCCCTGGAGAAGGGCGCAGCTCTGAGAAGCGACGGGACAGCAGACCACCCTCACCCTCAGCCCCAGCCTGCGTGCACAGAGGGGCGGCACCTTGTCCGGAGGGGAGGTGAAGGAGAAGAGCTCAGCCACCCGCACCTCTCAGAGCTCCCCCTCCGCCACCATCTAACTGGCTCTCAGGCAGCACAGGTCCCGGACTGAAGGGGAGAGGGCAGGCTGGTGTGATGTCAGAGGGAAGAACATGGCCCTCAGAGGCAGACTGGGCCTCACAGGCCCATCACCATGGCCTTGAACCCAGGCCCTCCCCTCTGTGATTGGAGTACGGTTTCCTCTGTGGTCAAGCAATACTCAGGTTCCGTTCCCAGCTGAGGCACTCGCTGTCCTGCTGCGTGATCCTGAATGAGTTACTTAGCATCTCCGAACCTCAGCCTCTACACCTGGGAAACACGGGGAACGGGACACCTACCTCACCAAGCTGTTGTGAATCCTAAATGAGATCTTATGTGTGAAAACATCTAACACATTGCAGGGACAGAGCACACGTAATAAACAACGAGTTCCTTGACCTGCTGGGGTTCTCCACCTGCCTGGCCTGCCTCCCACTGGGAGTGCAGGGAGAGGCCCTAACCTGCAAGGCCAGGAAACCCTGTGAGGAGCACAGGGCCACTTTCAGAGAGCAGCAGAGCACGGGTTAGGAGCGTGGGTTCCTGACTCTGCCTGTACTCTCCGTGTGACCTCAGACATGTGACTCAACCTCTCCGACCTTGGGCAGCTGGAGGGTTATGGGAGACAATGCATTTCCCTGCCTCCCCACAGGATTCATCTTCGTCTGCCCAGCGTGGCAGCTGGCCTAAGACCAGAGTCACCAGCTGCCTTCTCTTCCCTGCACCACGTCTCCACCCCTGCACTGGCAGCACCTGAACTCCCCACAAAACCACCTTCCCCAGAGCCCTTGTCTTGGAGCCGTCACCTCTCACCCTGTGAACACGGGGTCAAGGTTGGTAATCACGTTCACTGTGAGACGGGGCAGGACCTGGGGCTCCTTCAAGCCATCACTTCCACCCCAGGCCTCACCAGGACACAGGAAGAAGGCATCAGAACCACTGCAGTCATGTCCAGCCTGCCCACGCCACCAGCCCAACCCTCAGCAGCCTGCAGGACACTCCCTCCACTCTCCCTGGGGAGGGGAAGGCAGGCCTTGAGTTCCGTTCAAGAAGAGGGGGACCTGCTGCCCCTCTGGCAGTCCCAGAGGGTGTGGGGTCAGCCGTCAGGGCAGCTCCTTTAAGAACAGTGGCTGTGCCACTGGGTTTGTCCTTGGGTTTGTGGCCTCCTGACTCACTGCCCAGCCTGGGACACTTACTCTGAGCTCTGGGGGATGGAGAGGGGAAAACAACGGGCCCCGCCCCAGGTCCGGCTAAAAAGCCTCCATTCCCCAGATGCGGATGATGGGAAGGGGCTCCTCGAGTGGCTCCTGCCTCGGCCCCTGCATCCATCCTGCACTGCTGGCTGACTCTGCCCGAAATGTCTCTCCTTCAGTCACAGGGGCTTGCACACAGACACACACATATGCATGCATACACACACATATACACACATGCAATTAGCTGATTTGACTTAACACCACTTCTCAGACCTGCAGCCTGTGGTGACGCCCTAAAACCTGCACCAGGCCCCCCCCAACAGCCATGCGACTGCCCTCCAGGAACCAGCCTGGCTCAGCACCAGCAACTGCCGAGCCAGAGGGGTGAGGCTTAGGCAACAGAGCTCAGGAGTGGTTCTGCTTCTTTTACCTACGTGACTTTGGCTACTACCTAACCTCTCAGGACTTCCGCTTCCTCCTTTGGAAAACTGGAATGGGTAAAATCTACCAACCCTGCAGAATTATTATGAGTTAGAAACAATACCTATAAAACATGCAGCGAGTATGTACTACACGGCAAGTAGCAAGTAAACAAAGTGTAGCATTACTATCCACTGACATGACTACGGATGGTTTTTCCACTTTACCTAGCTTGATGCCTTTTTCTACCTTGCTGCTTCCTATCCCAGTCCAACTCTAACCTTGGGGTTTAAATGAGAGGGGTCACATCTTGTTCCATCGGTCTGAGAGCAGACATCGGTACTTGTTTTCCAGGGCTACCATAACAAATTACCACACGCCGGGTGGCTGGAAACAGCACAAATTTACTGTCTCACAGTTCTGGCGGCTGGAAGTCTGAAATCCAGGTGCTGGCAGGCCTGCGTTTCCCCTGCAGGCTCCAGGGGAGAAGCCTTCCTTGCCTCTTCCCAGCTCCTCGTGGCTGCCAGCAATCTCTGCAGTTCCTTGGTCCGTGGCTGCATCGCTCTAGTCTGTTTCTATCACCAACACATATCATTTAGGGCTCGCCCTAATCCAGCATAAACTCATCTTAAATTACTTCCTGTCATCTTCTAAAACCTCAGTGCACACTCTCGGGGTCTAAGTAGGCATGAATCGGGGGAGGCATGAGGGGGACACTGTTCAACCCAGTACAGCGTCTAACTTATGTTAATTGGGTCAGAGTCCTTATCTGGAATCCTATAAGGTGAAACTGGGGTGGGAAGAGGTGAGGCTGAGAGCCACCAATGGCAGCTGTTCATGGAGGATCGATCTGTGAACGGAGCTGAGCTGCATGGAGAAGAGACAAAGAGGGATCCTGGAAGAGCCCCCCGCAAAACCAGCTCTACCCCAACACTTCCTGAACTTCGGTTACATGACACACGACATCTGCCTTTTGGCCTCAGCTCATTCAAGTTGCAGGTCTGATCCTCACAACTACGAAAGACTTAATGTACCCATCTGTTACAGGCCGAATTGCATCTCTCAGTGCTTCAGAGGGTGACCATATTTGGAAGTAGTGCCGTTGCAGATATAATTAGTGAAGAAGAGGTCATACTGGCATAAAGTGAGTCCTTGTCCAATGTGAGTGTGTCCTTACAAAACAGAGAAATTCAGACACAAAAACGCCAGGCACCCAGGGAGAGCGCCAGGTGAGCACGAAGGCAGAGATCAGGGTGACGCCTCTACAAGCCAAGGAACTCCAAAGGCTGCCTGCAAACCACCAGGAGCAGGGAGAGAGGCGTGCAGTAGGTTCTCCCTCGCAGCCCTTGGGGGAACCAACCCTCCCCACTGGATCCCGGACTTCTAGCCCCTAGAGCTGTGAGACGATGGATTTTTGTTGTTTAAGCTGCTCACTTATGGTATTTTGTTACAACAACCCAAGTTCCCTTCCATCCCAGCCCCACCGGTCTGCTCTCAGGCCCCCGCCACCACACAGCCCAGCCTTGGATGCCCTCATACTTCTACTCCTTAAATCTTATTTATCCTTCAAGGGCCAGCCCAAGACCCACATCCCCCAGGAACTCTCCTGTGAACTTCCCCTGAACTTCTCCTGCACCAGCCCCACAGCCGAGCACTTAACTGCTCTGTAATTATTCCCTCTGTGTGCCGTTCTGTCTGCCTGGCTCTGGGAGGGCAGGTGGGAGGGACGTGGCTGTAACATTCTCTGTACCCCCCACAGCACTGGCACAGAGGTAAAAACATATCAGCTGCTCAGCAAATCTGTATTTGCCAGTGAGCAGAACAAGTGATAGGCAACTGTCCCATGTCAACGAATGGGGCCACCATGAGCCAAGGCCTGTCTCCACAGGACAGCCCAGACTCAGCAGCTGCAAGTCAGACCCCAAAGAGGGGGAGTGCCCAAGCATGGTCTGTGCACAGAGGGTGAGGTGGCGAGTGCGTGAATATAGTCACCCTAACCCAGGGAAGTGGGGGTGCTGGCTGAAGGGTGCAAAGAGCACCCTAGAATCCTATCCCCATGAAGGATAAACTTAGGAAAATGCAGCTTCTTTGAAATCCACAGGACACTACAAAGTCCCACATAGGGCGAAAGCCACTAGAAGCCCTTTGGGTGTCTTTGACGACAAAACCAGCCCCATTCCTGCGTGCCGGCCATCTCATTCCAGGCCCTGAGCTTCCAGCTGCAGACACAACAGTCCAGGAGGACGAAACCGGATTGGGAGTCAGGAGGCCTGGGTTCTAGCCCTGCTTCTACCACCACCCAGTTGTGCCACACTGGGCAAGTTACTCCTCCTCCCTGAGCTCATGAACCACAGAGGCAGGTGAGATGAATTCTAAACCCTTACAACTCACAAGTTAGTGGTTCTCCTGAACAACACACTTGTGCACAGACATGCGAGCGCACACACTACTAGTTGATTTGACTTAACGTTGGCAAGTGTAAAGCACTGGCCACTGAAAAAGAGCTGGTGCTTTTCAACCCCCAGAAAGATACACGCACCAGGATATAATCTGAGGCCCTGGTCTCACAGCTCCTGGGATTTACTACCCTCAGGCACTGCACTTTAGGTGAGTTATATCTTTCCATCCTCATCACAGCCCTACTAATGTAAAGGTTCTATTATCAGGCCTGTTTAGTGTTGGGAACTGCCCTGCCTGGTTTCAGAAGCTGTAACCCCCCATGGCTAAGGCTGAGTGAAGGACCTTGGGACCATAAACCACTTAGGAGACAAAGCTTATCTTCCTTGTAGGGGCACCATTTCTGCCCCCTTTCTCTTCACCCTGCTTGGCCCCGGGCAGATGACTGGTTAGCCAATGACAAGTAAGATTCCTCAAAGGAGGGACAACCAAAGACAGGCATGGTTGTGAAGGGGCCCTCATGGAAGGACTTGGGGGGCTATAAAAAGGGAGTGATGGACCCTCGCCCCTCGGCTTTGACATAGCCTGAGTCCTCATTCTGTCTGCAAGAAGTCTCCTAATCTCTTGGCTGCCTTACTTCCCCTGCCTGACTTAAGCCTGAAACAATGCTGGAGGTGCATGTGGCCCTGTGCTGGAAAGGGCGGGTCCCCTGGGGCAATCAGGCATAAGAAAGAATGCATAAAATCCTATGAAACCCGTTTTTCTAATACCCTCAGTTTAAGTGATAAGGGTCCAAGCAGGAAGTGAGTTTGTTCCCCAAAGTCTTATGGACCTTTAACTACCTGACCCTGACTCAGAATAAGCCCTCAGAGTTCTTTGAATGTTATCTATTGTTTAATCATTTCTGCCAGACAATGACTGATGAGCTTTACATATACACCCTGTATTCCTGTGCAAATTGAACCCAATAAAAGCCTGTCAAGGCAAGGGTCGAGGCTCTCTCCTCTTGAGAGAGAAGCCGAGCCGTCCCTTTTCCTCCACAGGACTCGGTAGTCTGTGAATTTGTCTCATTTCATCCATAACACCTTGGACCCCAGGAGCCAGGATCCAAGACAGTTTAGAGATGAGGCTCAGAAAGGACAAATAATAGTTAGAATACGGCAGCATTTGGGATTGGTGTGAGGCTCTCTGACTCCACGCCTATTTTATTGACCTTTATGCCATATGCCTCAGAAATGATCCTTTTGCTCCTAGAATCAGACCCTGCTGCTGCCCTTGGCCCGGAACTCTGATAGCCCCAGACACGCCGTTCCACAGCCCTCCACAGGTCCTACGAGAACGCCCCAGGGAAAGGTGGAACCAACACCAAGGCAGAGCTGGCTCCCCGTTGACTCCAGGCCCCAGAGAGCCATACTGTGAGGTCAACGGAGGGTCTCGGTGCACAGAACAGTCCTTTACAGAGCAATTTCTGTGCGACAGGCAGTGCTCTAAAGGAACCCCGGGATGAGTGGGAGGAGACCTGCCATCCTGAGGGCATAAATCGAGCACTGAGGTGCCCAGAGAACAAGGCTGAAACGAGAGGACCACCCGTGGGTCAAGCCAAGCGCTCTGGATGCACTGCCACCTGGCTGGAAGGTCAGTGAAGGTGGCAAAGGGACAGGGGCGTTCAAAGTAGCTCATCAGTTCAACTCAGCCACGTTTGCTAACACCGACCATGTGCAGAGCCCACACGAGGACCCATGGGGGACTCAAAATGGGGGTGCGACACACCTCAGCAGCATGAAGAACTGCACAAGAGCCGCAGCAGCAGACAGAAGCACCCAGGGGAGACAAGACAGCTGGTAATCCTGACGGGGGACGCGTGAGGAGGCGAGAGAGACAATTTCACCGGAAACTGTGCCTCAGTTTCCCATTTGCTAACTAAGTTCCAGTGCCTGTTTCAGAGGGTTGTAGTGAGACATTGATCTCCCTGAAACTACTAAACAGGGTCTGACACCCAGCAAGCACTCAGAGGATGCGTGTGTTGGTGTTAGATCCGGAGCTTGAAACATGAGAAAGAGCCCGATGAGTGGAGAAGGAAAGGAGAGGCCAGGCCTGGGGGCACATGCAGGTTCAGGGAGGGAAGCCCTGCAGGGCTGAGGCCCCCCCCCCCCGCCCCCCCGCAAGGTGGAGCTGAGAGGCGTGGAGAAGGCCTGGGGCTGGAAAGCACTCGGAGCAGCTCCGTCCAGAGTTGCCCTCCAGGGTCCCTACTCCGCAGGCACGGCGGGGATGTGCTCCAGGCCGGGAGGGTTCACCTGGCAACTACAGAGCGATCGGACTGAAGGTGACTCAGAGACAGGGCAGGAGCCCCACACAGCAGGGCGAAGGGTGCAGGGCCAGGGGGACGGCAGCAGCTGCAGGGCGCAGGCCAGGGCCAGACGGGCCTGGGGAGGACTAGCCAGCGCCACCACGCCGCCCCAGCCTCTCCCCTCGGTGACTAATGGCACACCATCCGTCCTGGCTGACATTAATGCTTCCGACCATCCATCTCTCACTCGCTAAATTACCATCTATGGCCAAAATCGCTCTCTCATAATTGATAAAAATCTCCTTTTGATGTTCGGCATTATTGGGGGAAAATGTCTTTTTATTCTTCATAGTGTTTTTAATATAAATGTATTTTTTATTGAGAGCTGCTGGGAAGGCTGGATGAGGCTGAGTCAGGAGAGGGGAATGGCTCCCCCACCCCCCAGTCCTCCCCACACACAGCTTGGTGGCCACCAGCTCCTCTGGTTCCATCCCCAGAACACTCACACCGTGGCCTTCTGGGGCACTGTCTGCGGAGACAAAGGAACCAGGCGCCAGAGCAAATGAAGGTCCTGCTGAAGACCCAAGGAAGCAAACCTGCAGGTGGCTGAAGCCCTCAGCGGAGTCCTCAGCCCAGGCCCGTGGAGCCGCCAGCGGGCGGGAAAGAGTGAGCCAGCCTAGATAGGAGAAGGACAGGAGCAGCTCGGTCAGCCCCGGAAAGAAAGCAGCAAGGACTGTGAGGGCATGGGGCACGTGCCACCAGGGAGGGAGAGTTTTCTGCCAGCCAGGGGGCCCCACTGACCCTGGGGGCAGGAGGGCCTCCTCTCACCCCTCTACCCTAAGCACTTCCCCAGCCCTAGTCCAACCCAGGGCACGTTCGTCCCTGCCTACACCCCACACCCAGCTCCTCCCAGGACAAGAAAAGCTGTGTACAGCTGCCACCTGGCAGGTGAGCAAGGCTGGGTGGGTCCTGAACATAGCACAGCCACCAACAGGTGACCCTGGGCCCCCAGGGCTTTTCCTCCAGCCCGTCCTCCATGGAGTCAGCAGCAGGTGCTGCTAATGGACCTCTGGAAACCACAGATGTCAAACTTCTTGGAAGAGCTGCCAGCAGTCCCACAGAGTGAGCATCGTGGGAAGGGGGGAGAGGCAGTCCAGGCGCCTGGGGGCAGGCTCCTCCCAAGGCAGCCTGTGGGAGGGCTCTAACAGTGGGAGGGAAGGGGCTGGCCACTGGATGGATTGCTGGGGACTGATCAGAGAGGGGAAGAGAGGATTCTTCTGGCAAAATAGTACCTGGGACAGAGAACTGTACCAGGTATCAGAAAGCCTGGTTAAAGATCCAACTCTACCATTTATTGTCAGTCTCTCAGAACCTCAGTTCCTCACACAGATAGAGCATCCAACATAACACAGAAATAATGGCTAATATTTGCTGGCCATTTGCTCTGTGCCAGGCATGCTCTATGTACTCCACATTCGATAGTTCATTAATCCCTGCCACTAGCCTATGTGGCAGATGCTGTCAGTATCCCATACTTACAGATGAGGAAACTGAGAGGCAGAAGATAAAAAACATTCCCAAGGTCACAAAGTTAATAAAGCAACAGGCAGTTTGGCTTCTGCCCACCTCAAAGGCTCAACAGGAAGTTTGAATGTCGTGGACGCAGGGCCAAGGTACAAATGTATAGTCCTGACCAAGGGCCGTGTGGGGAACCATGGGGGTTAATTTTGTGTATCAACTTGGATTATTCTGCTGTTTCTATAAGAGTGTTTTGGGACAAGATTTACATTTAAATCTGTGAATTTTGAGAAAAGCAGATTGCCCTCCATAGTGTGGGTGGGCCTCATCCAATCAGTTGAAGGCCTGGATAGAACAAGACAGACCTCCCAGAGCAAGAGGGAATTCTGCCAGCAAATAGCCTTCAGACTTGAACTGCGACATAAGCTCTCCTGGGTCTCCATTCTGATGGCCCACTCTGAAGATGTCTGACTTGCCAGCCTTCATAAGTGATAAGCCAATTCCTGAAAACCAGTCAATCTTCTCTGCACTTACTTATCATATACACACACATATCCCATGGGCTCTGTTTCTCCGACTCACAGAAGAATGAAATCCAGCCCTGGCAGAGCTACAACAGCCTGGAGGAAGGGATGCCCAGCGGGGTGCCTTTTCCTGGTTCCCACAAAGGTTTCCAGCAGAGGTCCTGTACGCAGGCTCACAGAGGTGATAAGCGTCCTCCCAGAGTTTGCCATTCATTATCTATGCCCACCGCCCTGTCCCCCGGCCCCCCGAGGCTTCCACAAAAGCCCCTGCTCTAGTCTCTGCACTGCCCCCTCCCAATGTTCCCACCCCCAGGAACCCCTTGCACAGGCCCAGTGGTCTCCTGCCACACCCCCCACCTTCCACCTCTGCTCCTGCTGGTCCTGACACTGACAGTATCTTTTCTGTCACCCCATCAAGCTTGATAAATGGTTGGTGTTCTTGAGAGATCTTCCTTTTGTCATTGCTAAACTTTTGCACACACCTTGAGCAAAACATGACAAAAACGTCAGCCTCCACCTGCACCTGTAGGTGCATACGAAACAATGGGGTGTGCATCTTCCAATCTGATGCACAATGGTTCTCTTCTGCATTTTCACAGCCACTGCGGTCAAATGGTCCACCAACAACACTGAGCACCTGCCACATCCAGGACTATCCTTGGGTACTATGGTAAGTTACAAAACAAGGTCAAGTCTAGATCCCCACCCCATGGGACTCAGTGGTAAACAACTAGTTAAAAATGTTTCAGAGTACACAAGTAGAATCCTGGTATCCCACCACCAGTATAAGCAGTGTCCCTAACAAAGATATTTCTGTGTCCACTCCAATAGCTGGCCTGACTTCCTCAGGTTTTTCACAGAATTTCAGAGCTGGAAAGAACCTTATCTGATCCAACCTTATTCCAGAATAACAAAATTGAATTATTTACTAAAATATATTGCAGTGAGATTGGACACTCTGTATGTGCTGGGAGGGAGGAGGAAAGAGGGAGGTGTGTGTGTGTCTGTGACCAAAGAGATAACTGTGCCAGTGCAGGTGACAATTCTCCATCCCTTCCTAAGCCCCTCTGGGACTCCTATGCCCAAGCTCCCCACCAAACCACAAACCTCCCCGCCTCTACCTTCCCCCACCTGTAAGGATGACATCACCTCCCACATTACTACTTCTGTCCCCATTTCATCCTACTTTGCTCAGATCCTTCTCCAGGTTCTCCTCACCCTTGGGCTCATGTTATAAAAAGAACATTCAAAGACCCTTCCTAATGTGACTTCAGCCCCAACTTTGCAACTCAGCTCTACTACTCACCAACCAGAATGCCAAATTCTAGTCAACAAGACTATTCACCATGCACTCTGTGCCTTATGCTTTCCACCTTTGCTTAGCCCATTGTATTCATCGGTAACCCTCTCCTCCAACCTCCACCTCCCCCGTCTCGCCCAGCTCTGGGAGCCTGGGTCAGAGGCCACCTGCTTCAGAAAGCTCCCATCCACCCAAATGTACCTCTCTCCCCTCCTCCCATTCCTACTACCCCTCCACACTCAACCCTCTCCCTCTCTCACCCACAAGCTCCATGGACACTCACACAGCCAGCTATTACACAGCCAGTGATGAGTGCACCTCCCCACGGCACCAGACTACAGGGGCCAGGATGAGGTCTGGGCTGCACCCACAGCTTCCAGCACTGTGCCCCTTTCACTAAATACCAGTGGCTTGGATAACAAAGAGAGACAAGAAATGGAAGAACAAAGGGCAAGATGTTGAACCCAAGATGAGGGGAAGAACCACGGGCTGTTAGAGTCTGCAGGAGGCCTCAGAAGACTCCTAACCGAGATGAGGAAAGTGTAAGGATGGGTAGGTGGTCACTGTGAAGAACCCCACCAGGCCCTCCATCAGAGCCAAGTGCTCCTAGGGACCAGGGTGGCCCACAGCCTCATGGCTTAGGCCTCATCTGTCCCATGCAGAGTGCAGAGGTGTCGGCCTTTGCTTTTTCCACAGTATGGACCATGCCCAGGAGTAGAAAGAACCTGAGTCCCATCCACCTGACTGGGCTCCCCTCAGCAGGGAAGGGCCCCTCCCTGATTCTCAGGCTCAGGCGCCATCTGCTGGCCAAGGTCAGCACCACACCAGGACCCACAGCCTCAGGGGCAGCCAGAGGACCAAGCCTGAGACGGTCCTCAACGCACGGCAGATTCAGGTCACTTTTGAGAGGGCAGAAATGACCCCAGCTCCTAGAACTGGGGCTCCCAATTGCTTCCCAGAATCAGTCCTTCAGAACTTAAGCCTAACATTCATATTGAAAGGAAAAACATAAGATTCTTTCTGGTAACACTAGCTGAGAAACTTCTAAGACACAGCATGCAAACACAGAAAACTGATTTCTAAAAGGATTTCTGCCAAACAGAAGTTTTATTACATAGAAGACCAAGCACTGGACTGGGAGTCAGAAGATCTGAGGTCCTGTGCTACGACTCACACGCCCCTCACTGAGCTATGCAGGTTCCGCCCCCCCCACCCACCCACCAGCTGCACACTTCCTGCCTAAGCCCATCCCTGGGGTGGTATCCTTTCACTTGCCCTCACCTCTACACTGATGGCATTGGCTGTGGTCCAGGGGTGGGACTGACCAGAACCCACCATAAACCACGGGCCCAGAGAGCTGCCACCTCGCTCTCATCGCCCACGCCAGGACAGCCCTATCTGCCTGGGACAGGGATTGGTCTGAGAGCATGAGTGACCCTCTAAGCCCTCAGCTAAAGAGACAGGTCCCCAAGAGGCTTAGCTGTAATCAACCAGCACAGGCAGCAACAGACCAGCCTTGAGCTCCTCTCTGGCCCCCTCCCCTCTTTTCAGGCTGAGATTTCGGGCAGCCATGCAGTCGTTGAGCCCCAGGTAACCTCAGAGCTCATCCAAGGACGTGGACCTAGAAGGAAGTTGGTGCAACATTGGCTTCCTCTAACCACGCTCCTGCAACCAGGGACCGAACGGAGCTCCCCCAGAGGGTGCCTGGGTTGGAGCCCCAGTCATGGACCCCCAGATGTGTGAGGCCACTCAAAGAGCTTCCTGGGAGGAGAGCCGCTCCCTGAGCGGTGTCAAGGCAGGGACTGGAAGAGGAGGAAAGTGCGCCGTGAGTGACTTTCCCCCGCCCTCCACCCCCATCCCCACCCACCCTGCTCCCCGCACAGCCCCTTTCCCCTCCCTCCGCCCACAGATTGAGAAAGTGTCACCGGGGAACAAATGCCATCTTCCCAGGAGGGAGGAGGAGGAGGAATGGGGAGGGAAGACTTCGACTGTGTGCCTGTGGGGGCCGGGGTAAGAAACCAGAGGTTTCTGAGCTTCCCAGCTGTGAGGGACGCCCCCACAGAGCCGTGACCTTGACATTGGCCTCTCTTTCTCGGAAGGCTCAAGACGGCCTGAGGGGCAGGAGCCACCAGCCACCATGCTCAGGACTTCTTGGCCGGGGGACCTGGAGGAGAGGCCCTAGAGATGCAGATGGAAGCTTCCAACCCCAAGCACCCTTTGGCCAGCTGGGTGGGCCCACCATGACTGCTGACACCCCAAACTTCTCGTCTCACCCCCTGACTTACAGAGAGCCATGGACCTGCTCTTACTGCCCTCCTCCAGCTCTCCACAGACAAGTCGGCCTCCGAGGGTTAATCTGCTGGCTTTCCTCCCTTGCAGCCGCCCCCACTGAGCTGCCACATGCCAGCAATGATGCACTTCACACTGTTATTATAGTGATTATTTAGTTTTAATTTGGGGGTGAGTCTTGTACTATAGGAAGCAAGGAGCCAATAGTCCTGGGGAGAAGCAAAGCCATGTATGGGCCCCCACTGTGCCAGGCCTGGCCCCTCTGCCTGGGGTCCCTCCGTCCTCACCCTGTTCCTCCCCGCCTGCAGCCTGCTCCTGACTCCAGCCCTAAATCGGGTTTCACCTTCGCTCAGTCTCCCCCATTTTGAAGGAGATGTTCCTCAGCGGGAAGGGAGTCCACAGAGGTTTCTATGCTCCCCGACCCCGTGTGATCCAGGCCCCCTCAAGGCCAGAGGGACACCTTTGGCTACATGCTAGGCACCTGCTACTGGGTCTGCGTTAGGGGACAAAGAGCCAGGACCAGCTCCACGCGGATCAGAGGAATGGAACACCAGTCTTCATGAAACCTCTGGCCCTACTCTCCACCCTGCCCTGAGTAGCCTAAGGAAATTGTCACTGGTTCGTCCATCGGTTCACTGAACAAACACTTGGACCCACTCTGTATCAGACACTGTTCTGGTGCTGCAGACACAGGGCAAAAGGACCATCACAGTCTTCCTCCCCAAGGACTTTAAAACTGGCAATGAAAGCACCTCAGGGTAACTAACCAAGCCACAAGATGCACAAGCAGAGAAAGCAAAGTTGTGCACAGGGTCGCAGAAGATTCCACAGGGGAGCTGGGCTTTGGCCGGGACACCCAGCACTGGGCCTAGCGTTTGGTGGATGGATGGATGGAGGCATGAATGGTCTACAAACACAAGAAACCACATGCCAGGGAGAGAGCGGGGTGAAGACAGTCCAAGCAGACAGAAGGCCACAGGCTAGGCACTGAAGGCACAGAGCGAATCTGAGCAGCAGCTAGTATTGGCTGAGCACCTGCCCCGAGTCAGGGACGGCACTGAAGTGCTTTATATTCATGATCTCTTCTCCCCTCACAGCACCCCTCATGGTGCCCAGAGGTGGGCACCATGCCCCATTTTACAGGTGAGGGGAGTGAGGAACCAGATAAATAACGTGTGCACAGTCCACGCCCCTGGCTTCAGAGCCCAAACACTGGAGCCCCTGTGCTCCACCCAGATATGGTCATCAGACAAGCAACTTGAAGGGACGGGGTGGACCTCAAAATCCCGACTAAGGATTTTATTAGAGAGCAAATGGGAGGCATCAAAGGTTGTAAACTAATCTTGGGGAAGGTACTAGCTGGTTGAGGCTTGACTTTAGGATTATTTTGCTCAGGAAAAATTCTAGAAGACCCAGAAGATTCTCTATCAAAGAGGAGAATGTCAAATAGAATAATAGGTGAGCGGGGAGAGAAACTGTTTTTAGTACAGTGCAGATCTTTAAAGTACCCTCAAATTATAGCCCAAAATGCGTAGGCTTGAGCCTGACCCACAGCTCAGCAACATGCAGACAGATGCTCAAGCCCCTCCCTGTCCCCAGAAGCAAGATGACCAGAACAGTCCCCGAGGGTCCGTGCCACTGTGCCCAGTTTAGGGTCTACACATCCTGCAGGCCACTAGCGTGAGTCCAAAGGCATATAACCAGGGCTGTGGACAGACGGGCCCTTCTCCCCTTTCTCTGTTGCTCTGTGTCAGAATAAGGATCAGAAAAGTGACATTTGAGGAGGAAGGTTTTAGCCCTTGGGAGGAAGCACTTTTATAATTAGAGATGACAAACAAAAGAAGAGGCCACCTCGGGCAGCTGATGAGAGAATAAGCTTCCTGTCACTGGAGGTAATCAAGCAGAGGCTGGTGACTGCCTGCCAGAGATCGTCTGGAAAAGCCGGTGCACAGATCTGGACAGTTTATTGATAGGATCATAGAGCAGTGTGCTGGAATCACTAACTAATGCACCCTTGGACATGTTACCTTAGCACCTAAGCCTCCACCCCTCGTCGGCACAATGGGGTTAATAACAGCACCGACCGCACGTGTTTGCATGAGGATTAAGTGAGGTAACACAGGGAGCATGGCACAGCTGGCGGCACCCGGGAAACCCTCCACGGACCATAGATATTATTAGGTTGAACCATATGCATCATACTAGGTTGCAGGTCAAAAAGAGTAGAATATCTACTCTCCCATATGATTCAACTAATCTTTCTTACTGAAGGACACGGAGGTTCCTTCTAACCTCTCGGATCTGACCACTGGAAGCTGCGTGAGGTGTGGCTCCACAGTAGTGGCGGGTCCCCAGCCCCTGTCAGAGACAACTCTGCCGGGACCTTCTCAGAAGTACGCTGTCCCGGGGCCCACGCTCCTGGCAGAGGCCGGTACCTCTTTGCCCAGGTCCTCGCGGATGACCTGGCGGACCTCTTGCATGCTGCTCTGCGGGGCCTGGCTGTGCAGCACCTTCAGCGTGCTGGTGTACTCCTGGGGCAGCAGGTACTCCAGCGCCGCCAGGTGCTGGCCCACCTTGATGAAGGTGCCTCGGTTGGCGCAGCAGAGTTCACAGAGACGCCTGGCAGAACGGAGGTGCACCTGCAGGGAGACAGGCGAGACCAGAGAGGTGTGAGTGCACGCTGCCCAGTGGACACTGTTCCCCCGCCCCCGCTGCTTGACGACCCTGATTTACGCCCCCACCCCACCCCTAGTACACACACACACACACACACTCCTTCACTCACCGTCTCACGTGCCAGGGGCTCCTGATTTTCTTTCCATCAAATTTACCTGGTCTGGGTCCCAGTCCCTCAGAAATGAGTATTTGTTCAAGGCTTTTAACCAAATCTAATCGACTTATGATTCATTCAAGGGTACATCAAGTTAATGCATTTGCCACCCAGCCCTCAGACACACTAACAATACTATCTGTTTGGAGGCCTACAGTTTATAAAACATGGTCACACACGTCCTTTCTTTTCATTCCTACAGGAGCTCGGGGAGGCAGGTGTTGGTATCTTTGAAGATAAGGAACTCAGATGGTTTGCTTATAAAGAAATAGCTGATAAATATCAAAAACAAAATACTCAGCAAATACTCAGAAATAGCTGATAAATATCAGAAACAAAATACTCAGGGAGGGGGTCTACAAAATACTCCAACCCTAGGGCTCTTTTAACTTAGTGAACTTTTGCAGTGGCCTCATATTAACTGGAGCAAAAAGTTTCTGGCACAGGGAGCGGGCAGTTAGCAGGTTGTCGGGGACAAGGCAGCCTTAACTTGTGACCTGATGCCCACCTGTCCTTCCAGAGCTGGAGGTGGCCCCCATCTGCCCCCAGGCTCTGCATCCCTGGGCATCACCCCAGCTCAGCTGAGGGTCCTGGAACTCTGCAGGCCCTGCCTTCCTGGAGCTACAGCTCCCGAGGGAAGACGGGGCCATGAGCACACAGAGAAGACAGAGGGTCCAGGGAGCTGTGGGGACCTGGTACCTCTTCCACCCACGACGTCAACCAAGACAGGGTGAACGTCTGTGATGGACTCAGCCTCTCCCGAGTGCTATGAAAAATGCTGACATGATTAAGTACTTACTGGAGGCAATAAACCACGTGAAGAGTTAAATAACAGTTGGTAACACACGTGAAAGAAATGTTCAAAACTCCTATATAATTAGTTGCCGAGTGAACCACACAGAAAACTGTTACTCTAGAAACTAAGAAGAAAATACTACAGCCCCTAACAGCCTTGTCCCAGCAGCCAGGAAGCCTGTCAGCCCCCTCCCGGCACAGCAGGGCAAGTGTCCCCAAGTCCAGGCACGGACAGGTGTCCCTAGGCCCCTGGGGGCCCATCCACTGCTGGCTCTGCTGGACACCTCCGCCTCCCGCCACAGTGTGCTCTCAGGGAGCCCTGCGTTCACATAGCCGCGTCCTCCCGGGCAGGGTCCTCCGGCCCTGATGCAGATGTCCGATCCACACCAGCCACAGGCAGCCTCTTTCCCCAGAAGGGAGGCTATAGGGAGAGGAGAAGTAATTCTAAGAATTAAGACAGTGCACCCTAGGCGAATCAAAGGGTTGTGGGGGATGGGCGAGATTCTCTTTCTTAAGAGCTTGGAACTGGCTCTGGCCAAGTGGCTCAGCTGGTTGGAGCGTCATTCATACACCAAAAAAGGCTGTGGGTTCGATCCCCGGTCAGGTCCCACACAGGGGACAACCAGTTGATGTTTCTCTCTCACATCGATGTTTTTCTTTCTCTGTCTCCCTTCCTCTCTCTCTCTCTCACCTGAGAACATCCATTAGCATGTTCAATCTCAGCTCTAGATTCTTTTTTTTTTAACCCTCACCCAGTCTGGGGTCACCAGGGGTTAAAGAATCTAGAACCGAGGACTGAGCTGGCCAGTGTCAGGTGACAGAATGTCAGTAGCGCCATGCCAGCCAAGGCCACGCTCAAGCCCTCGTCCTAAGGAAGTAAGAAGGTTAATACACTCAGACAGAGAACCAAGCATATCCTCACAACACAAGGATGGAGGCTGTAATGAACAAATGACTTTTTGCAGCTCAAATAATTGTCCCCCGATTCCAACCCAGCCGAGGAGAGGATCACAATCATCAGCAGAAGATGAGGTGGCCCCAAAGGCATCCACAGTCCATTAGTCCTAATGTACAGTGTGACCAGAGCCCAGGTCCGGCCAGACACCCCAGTGAGGCTGCCCTGACCACTCAGCAGCCCTTCGTCTCCCCGCCGAGGAGGCACGCTCAGCCCCCACTCCACACTGTTGCAGGGTCAATGCCAAATGGAAGCCGAGGACTGGGAAACAGCCCTGCCCTCCCAGTAAAGATATACCCCCGTCAATTCCCTCAGGACCGGCATCAGGCTGAGTCCTGCGCCCTCCAACACACAGAGAGACCTGACGAAGCCACTCACAAGCAGAGGGTGGCACTCGGCAGGAGGATCCGTGAGCAGCATGGATGGAAGGCACAAGAGGGCTGGAGCCAGAGAAAAGGCTTGGCTCCCGGGAAGGGAAGCGGGGTCTGTGCCACTCATGCACTCGTGGCCTCGTGGCTCCGAATCCACCCCTTCGCTCTGGGTCGTGATGCCGGAGCTGGAGCCTATGTCATTTCTCCTGTCAGATGGCTGGCTATTAGGCTTTGTCAGCAGGAGCTCTGGAGGGACCCTGAGAGGCCACGATGGAGCAAAGAGTCTCCCTTTCTGGTCCCAATGTGCTGTTTTCAGCAGAGCAGCGAGCAGGTCAGTGGCTTGGGTGTGCCCACTTTGGTGGCCCTCACAGACCCGCCCACCCTCACTAAATTTCTCCACCACCTGGTGGGTCCCTCCTACAGATAACTCGGATCCACACCCCTCAGGGGGTGTTCTGACTACCCAGGAGGCCACTCCTACACGGCAGCTCCAAATCCTACCAGTTTCACTGCCACCCGGCGGTCGCTCCTTCCACCCCATCTCCTCGCCCCTGGGGAAGCCCACACCTCCCTCAGCCTTGCAGGGGGGAAGCATGCGGCTGAGTCCTCAGCTCCGTCCCCTCAGCCCAGCTGCTCTGTGCTACTTCTGTACCCTTAGAATCTTCCTTTACTCCTTTCAGAAGTAAACTACCTTTGTATGAAATTTTCCCCGTTCCATTACTGGCGTGACTGGACTCGGACTGATAGACAAGGTTAGCCCCTGAAGTTGAACAGATTCAGGTGAAAGAGGAGGGCATTTCGGAAAGAGAGAACATGACGGCATGCGTCTATATGTGTTTGTGTGTGGATGTGTGTATATATGTGCACATGCATGCTTGTGTGTGTGTGCACGTGTGCATGCATGTTAAGACCCGCCCCACCGTTTTGTCCAAACTGGATGCACATCTGCATTTGTCTGCCTCCAGCAGCCCTGGGGGAAATGTCAGCCTCACCCTGCCAAGCCCTCCCACCAGGGAAGAGAGCAAGGGCTCTGCTGTCTCTCACCTGTGGCATAAGACAGGCCTAGGCAGGGTGACTCTTGGCACAAAGTGATGGTCACCTTCAGGACACTGCCTGGGTAATGTTCTCTGTGGGCCCTCTCTGGTCACACAAGCCCAGCAAGGCCAGTCTACTCCTGACTCACCAGGTACTCGGCACATCGGCCGTGAGGGCGAATCGTGTGTGTCCCAGTACACTCAGTGTGCCTCAGGGCAAGCCCTGCGTGTGTCATAATGTAGCTCGGGGACGACTACAGGTCACACACTCACAAACTCATCATCCGTGTGTCATAATGTAATTGATGACAACTACGGGTCACACACTCACAAAATCATCCTCCATGAAAATGAGTCAGCAGCTACTGCAAATGGCACCCGTATTTCAACTGAAGAGGCCCCAAAGTCACCTTCAACCAGCTTCTAGATACACACACACACACACACACAGCCACTCCCCAGAAAATTAAGATGTTCTTTTAAGGCCAAAAGACTCAATGCTCAATTACAGAGCAGGCGCTCTGATCTCCAGGGTCCCTTTCCAGCCCCAGCTCCTGCAGCTTCACTGTCCTTTGGGATCGAAAGGCAGGCCCCACTCCGAATTTCCAGAAACTACTGGCTTAGTGCAAACCCCCCTTTCAGCATCACTTAATTTGGTACCTTCAGGGGCTAAGCCTGCTAGGAGCAGGGAATGTATACACAGGCCTTCTCTCCAACCCAGGATCCTTTCCCCTGGCCGCGCAAGCGCACTCAGTGAAAGGCAGAGAGAGCTTCCAGGACCTCCCGACTCTGCATTCCCTTGAACCTGGGCCTTCAGACCGCACATTTCTCTAAGCACCTTCACGGGCATAAGCACGAGGAGGGACATGCAGGTAAACGGAAGTCAGTTTACGACGGTTCCGTTCCGCAGCACTTTCTGCAGCGAGGCTGACGCTCCGCATGTGTGCTGTCCAGTATGCGGCCGCCAGCTCTGCGGCTGCACGTGGCTGCTGAGCGCTCGAAACGGGGCCGGTGCAACTGAGGGGCTGAATTTTTCGTTTTATTTAATGTTAAATAAGTTAAATTAAAATCGTCACATGTGACTAGTGGCTACCATATTGGATAGCTCAGGTTTATAAATTAGTAACAGCTATAATAAATCACCATTTTATAAAAATTCTTATTTATTTAAACTAAAAAAAGTTCACCCATTTCTCCCAACCCACCCCGCTCCTGCCTCTTGCAATCACCAATCTGTTCTCTATATACATGAGCTGGGTTTTTTTAACTATTTAAAAAACTATTTATGTATTTTTTCCATTACTATTTATCCCCCTTATGCCCCCTTCCAACTCCAACCACACCCCTCTCCCCGCAGTCACCACACTGCTGCCCATAGCCATGAGTTCTTTTTCTTTTTTGTTCTATCCTGCCTCCCTCCAACTCACCCCACCCCCGAAGGCTTGGCTTTGTTTTATTTTGTTTTGTTAGATCCCACACACAGAGAGACCGTATAGTATCTGTCTCTCTCCGTCTGTTTTATTTCACTTACGATAATGCCTCAAGGGCCACCCATGTTGTTGCAAATGGCAAGATGTCATTCTTCTTATGACTGAGTAATATTCCATTGTGAATATGTACCACAATTTCTTTACACATTTATCCATCAATAGACACTTAGGTTGTTTCCACATCTTGCCTATTACAAATAATGCTGCAACAGGCATGGGGGTGTAGACATATTTTCAAATTAGAGTTTTCATTTTCTTTAGATAAATACCCAGAAATAAAATTGCTGGATCATATGGTAGTTCTATTTTTAACTTTTTGAGGAAACTCCATACTGTTTTCCATAGTGGTTGTACCAATTTACATTCCCAGCAACAGTGCATGAGGGTTCCCTTTTCTCCACATCCTCGCCAACACTTGAATAATCATTTATTTAGTATCCTGTTCTAAGCATTATTTCTGGCCTATAGTAAACACTCAAATATGGGGGGTTGTTATTGTTTTTAAATCTGCACAATATCTGTATAAAGTGATCTCAATATGTATCTTTAGGGATGAATAAATTATCTCAGAGAAGTTCCGTGATGTTCCCAAGGCCCCAGAGCCAGTAAATGGCAGATCGCTGGGGTGCTCAACCATGTGCCAGAAACAGACATCCACTGAATTGCTCTACATACAAGCATCGTGAGGATACAAAGACATGAACATGGCCCTCACAGGCCAGGAGCTTACAATGCAGACCGAGAGGTGGACATGCACCCATGAAACCAGAATCATCAATGACAGGCAGTAAAGGTAGGCCCAGCACGCCCAGGTACAACCCATGCTGGAGAGGTCACCAGGTAGGTCAGGGTGACTGTGGAAGTTGAATCAAGTATAGGCAACTTAAAAGTCCAATGCAAGGTGTAGCTGGTCTTGAGTACAATAAGGGATCATAAAGTATAATGATTAATAGCACTGGCTATGGAATCAAAAAGATCTGGGTTCAAATCCCGCTTTGCTACTTACTTGTCACATAGCAAAGGATAAGTTACTAAACATCGGAGCCTCAGCTTTCTCATCAGTAACAGGAAGAGAAAAAGGATAACTGTGTTGATCAAATAAAGCAATGCATAAAAAAAGAGCTTCGCACAGGGCCCAGCGTACAGTCAGTGCCCACTGAATGGATGGAAAGTGACAGGAGAGGGGAAAAAGTCAATCTTCCTTGAAAAATGAAAATTAAAAAACGACTTCGTGCCCATCTACTCCCTACACTTTGTTCAGTCCAACGAGTCTGGACCACAATCTAACAGACAGAAATAATAGCTAATTTCAAGCTGTGTCATCTAAATTGCAAAGCATCCGTGCATACAAAATGCAAATAGCTACAGAGCCCTGTTCTAAAGATACCACTTTCAGGTTCTCGTCCCCAAAGTTCTCCCTGCGTCTGCTACTACGCTAATACTGGCCGCCCATTTGCTCTCTGAACTCGATTCCTGCCTCCACCCAGCACCTGGCTTCACGGCTTCAGGGGCTGGTGTGGGTGTGTCACGGTAATGCGTCCTCATGGCAGAGGCCCCACACGCCCCCTTCTGTCCCTGACAAAAGATGGCAGGAACCGCTGGCACGGCTCCCCGCCCCTCCTCCAACTTCGTTCCACTCCCAGCTCAGTAACTGCCTTATGATGATCTCATTACCAATCACCGTGCTGTAATGGGTTTTAATCTGCCTTACATTAATTAAAAGCATTCTCATTAGCCAGTTTGGTTTGGGGTTTGCGAGGGTGGCAGAGACTAGCTAATAAGATCAACTCACTGCTGATTAGTTATTGATTGGGAGGGATGGAGCAAAGGCCTAAGGAGGGCAAGTCTTCACTCATGTCTAATCCCCAACAACAGGGGTCTCAGCCCCCAGATTCATCAGTTACCAAAGCCAGACTGAAGCACTGAGCTCAGAATTGAGTGATATCCCTGGGGGCGGGGGGGGGGCGGCGGGGGGGGTTAATGGTGAGTGTGACCAGGGAGAAAAGAGACAGTCAGACATACATACACACATACCCCACACAACACAGGAAGGATGAGTCACTGGAAGGTGACAGATCCCAAAGCAGAGAAGGACCTTTGACTAATTCTTCTAGCAGTGAATCAGACAGATAGGGTTTCAAGTCTTTGTTCTACCACTCAATACACTATGTAACCTTGGGAAAGTTACCTAACCTCCATGAAATTCAGCTTTCATTTACTCAGTGGACCGTGTGTGTACGGTGTCGTCTACATGCATGGAAACCAGCAGAAACTTGGCAAAGAGGACGCAGTGCAACCCATCGGGCTGCCATGTCCAAGCTCAGAGCCAACCGTGTTTGCCCGAATTCGGGCTTGGCCGGTCAGTGGAGGGAGGGTAGAGCAGAAATGGGGCCAAGAGATTTCTTTCTGGCTTTCCCAACTCGGAGTAAGGCAACATTTAGCTTCCCACTTGACTTTTTTCTTTGCAACTTCAGTATTCTCCGCAAGCAGCACAAAATGCATATATCATGAATGGTATGATTCATGAAAGAAAATCCATTCTAGACCCAGGACAGTGTGAGTTACTCTCCTCTGTTCTTTTTTCTAATGGAAATGGTCAAGAAGAACTTCTTGAGAGTGGGTAAAAGTTACATATTAAAATCTTAATTCTCTTCTTTAAAAAGTTAACTAACCGACTTCTATATGGAATGAAATACTCACTTAAATATTTATTGAGCATAAATTAGGGGCCAAGATAAAAGGACTGTTATGGTTATGACAGTGAGCAACACAAAGTCCCTGTCCTGGGGTTCTTATGCTCTCACAGAGAATATAAACACTTACTGAATTATTTCAAGTATGATAAGAGTTATAAAGAAGAGGTAATATCCATGGTGTCACAGAAGCATGCAATAGGAGACCCTAATCTAGTTTATGGGACGAAATTAGGCAATTCCTGTACTTAGTGTTATGAACTGAATGTTTGTGCCCCCACTCCGCCAAATTCCCTTGTTGAAAACCAGTCCCCCGATGTTTCTGCAGTTGGAGACAGCACCTGTAAGAAGGTAACGGAGGTTAAATGAGGTCCTAAGAGTGGGGCCCTGAGATGACAGGATTAGTATCCTTGCATGAAGAGACACCAGAGAGCTAGAGCGTTTCCTCCGCCTCCCTCCCCCTCCCTCGCTCCCTTTCTCGGTGCACAAGCGCCAAGGAAAGGCCACGTGAGGACACAGTGAGAAGGGGAACATCCGCAAGCCAGGCAGAGGGCTCCCACCAGGCCCTGAATCTGCCAAGACCTTGGAACTCTGACCTGAGCTCTACGGCCTCCAAAACCGTGAGAAAATAAACTTCTATTGTTTAAAAAAAAAAAAAAAAACCTCAAGATCCAAAGGAAATACATTGAAATATTAACAGTGGTATCTCTGGACTGTGAAATTACATGAGTATTTGTTTTCCTTGTGGATTTTTCAGTATTTTCCAAATTTCTTAAAACTAATAAATATTTTGTCAATATATATTGAATTTTTATATTGATATAATATTATGTCAACTATACTATGCAGGGAGGAATTTTTTTAAATCATCCCTTCTTCAACACCTTCTGCGAATAGAAAAGTTCAGCTGATTTTCCAGCTTCCAGTGTACGAGATTCTGCCATGCAGACTTCAGTGCAGAGAGAGGAGCCCAGCACTTCCTCCCTGATTCTGCAGGTTACTATGATGCACATGCATGTTTTCATCATGCAAATGGACCTGTACTCCCCCTCATCCCAAGAAATCAGTCCAGGACTGCCTCAAAGGTCTCTTTTCTGATGGGTCATGCTTTGCTTTAAGTTGTCCTTTCGGCAACAAAGGAAAACTCATCATATCTTGCGGGGGCAAAACAGGTTGCAGTTTCTAAATGGTTTGAAGGGGACTGGCCACAAATTTCCTCCCACTCCTGGGGCGTGTCCTGCCTCTCCGCTGGCCACACGTGGTTAGGGCTACAGGGCCAGCACCGGCCTGCCTCCGTCTATTGTCCAACTACAGCAATCAGAAGCTGCTGCCATCGGGCAGTTACGTGACCTCTGTCCACTTCAGTCTCCTCGTCTATAAAAGGAAGACGTGCACCTACCTCACAGGATTGCTGTGAAGGTTAATGAGGCAGGTAATGCATGTGCTCCACTTAGCCAGAGCTGGCACTTCTGTACGTGTTGTAAGGGTACGTAGCCTTCCTTTTAATCAGAGGTGGTCAGACAAACATAGAAATGACTGTCACAAAGGAAGGGTTTTACTCACAGTTCCCCAGAAGCAGGAGGCTTGGCATGCCATGCAGGACCACACAGGGAAGCACCAGAGTTGGCCCAGAGCACAGGGAGGGCGGGGAAAATGTGGGCAAGAGACTTTATTGTGGATTCCATGGGAGAGAAGGGGTGAGGCAGAGTAAGCAAGCTTGGGGTTGACCGGTTTGAATAACTGTAGTCCGCCTGGGAGCACAGGGCATGTCCCTACTTGTCTGGCACCTGGCCCTGGGGTAGTCAGGGCAGGTGGGTAGTGTCCCAGAGCATAACTGCTCAATAACGAAGGTGCCCGGTGAGTGTGGGCTCTGAACTGGTTGGTGTGCGTATGAAAGGCGTGCTTCCAGGTTAGGTGTTGGCTATCTCCATGGATTAGTAAACCCAATTCCCCAGTGTCAGCAAGGTCCCAGATGCCAAAGGATCAAAAAGTAGAGAAGAAAAACACCTGATGAATGCAACATTCTAGGTATACTCCCTCGGGGGGCCTCATCCATGATAGATGCGAACACAAAAACGTATCCTCTACCCGGACCCGTCCCTGACTCCAGACTCCCATACCCAACTGCCTCTCTGACATCACTCCCATTTCCAAGGAGCTCCCCGAACTCAGCATGACTTCCCCACCACTCCCGCCGCCAACAGACCTGCTCCCCCACTGTCTGCCCCATCTTAGGAAACAACCCTAAACTTGAGGGTGCTGAAACTGTAAGTCGTGATGTCATCCTTGACATCTCTTCCCAAACAGGGGCCAATTTTATGTCCCAATGTGAAACAACAACAAAAAAATGACAAGATTTACAAAGCGATGGTTGTTAAGGCACTGCACATCAGGCAGTGAAGGGCGGGGATTCCTATGACTGTCGCAGTTTCCTGCACGAAGAGTTTCCAGGCCACAGAGCAGGGGAGGGAATGGCCAGAGGACCCTGAGTGGAGGAGACAGAGCTAAGAGTCCAGGAGACCAAAGCAGCTGGAGTTTGCAGGAGGGAGCCCTGGAGAGAAGGCTAGCCAAAGAAGGAACACTTGAAGACCTGCAGGGGGCCCATCTCACCTATTCAGCTGAGAACTAGTCCGAAGATGCTGATGGGAAAACCCCCCAATCCAGAAAAAGAACAACCCCAGACGACTAGGGTTAACAGTACCCAGGGCTCATGTCAGGCCTATTTCCACCAGCCAGACTGGCAATTCTCACTATTCATGAGGCATTTGTTATAATACCCAGAGGGGGCTTGCCTCAGTAATGGTCAAACTGCATAATAGGTGTATGAGAGGGGACCCAAAAAACCCTGGTATTATCCTCTGGAGGGCCAGTCCCTTGTAGCACAGGCTTCCCCTGAGAGGCGAGTGTTCTAGGAACCCATCTGTGTCATGTACCAGCTGGCGGTGTTGTCGAGAGGCTGTGTTCAGATTCAGCGAATTTGTTCTGAAGAATCTCAATGCTCCCACTTCATGACGAGTGTTTTATGAGCGCACCTGCCCACACCACACTGAATGTTCAGCAGTCTTTGACCAGAAACCGGCATGACCCCTGTGCCCCGCCCTCCCCATTCACCCGATCTCACCCTGAGTGACTTTTTTTTGTTTCCCCAGATGAAACAAGTCCCCAAAAGGAAACGTTTTGCCGATGTGGAAGAGGGGAAACGAAAAACAGCAGAAGCACTAAAAGCCATCAAAATCCACAAGTTCAAAAACCATTTTTGAGCAGTGAAAAAAAGTCTCGATAGGTGTATTGCATCCAATGGAGAGTACTTCAAAGGTGACTGAAGTTTAAACTTCAGTCACCTATGTAAGAATAAACACACAAATTTTTATAAATAAATTCCATTCTGGGGGGCCCCCTTCATACATACAATTTTTTAAGAAATTAAACTGTTTTATAAAGGGATTGTACCATTCTCAATCCCCGTCAACAGGGTGTGAGAGTTCCTCCACACCCTCATCTTAATCGTTCTAATGGCTGTGAAAAGTGATTTCACTGAGGTTTAAATTTGTGCTTCCCTAAGAGTAGAGATGTTGAGCATATTTTCATGTGTTTATTTGCCATCTTTCTATCTCTCTGGTGAAATGTCTGAATCTTTTGTCCTTCTTTAAATTTTTAACTTACTGATTTGAGAGACAGAGACACCGATGTGTGGCCCCGCTCTTTTGTCATTCATGCGTTCGCTGTCATGTGTGCCCCCACTGGGAATGGAACCTGAGACCCTGGCACATCAGATGCCACTCGAACCCACTGAGCTCCCGGGCCAGGCCTGTGCAGGCCTGTGCATCTTCAATGGGTTGTTTGTTTTCTTATTATTAAGTTGTAGGAATCCTTTAAATACTCCACATACAAGTACTTTATCTGATATGGGATTTGAAAATATTTTCATCCAGTCTGTGGCTTGTCTTTCTTTTCATGTCCAGGGTCCAGCCCAAATAACCCCCCCTTTTTATTACAAAATCTTTTATTATAAAATCATAAGCATATAATTCTGTAACATAAGAATATCACACTCAAGCACACAGATGACATTTTAGGTGGAATTAAAACTATAAATTATCACACCCATATTACTACCCTACCAACCACACTCAAGCAGGTGTCACTTCTGCCAGACCCTTTATCGACAAAATCTACCATCTAGAAATTTCTCCTAAAAAATAACCCAAGACATGAAAAAAAGGAATAGTTTAGTGACTTATGCTACAGTTACATAATGATGTATTCAACTGCCGTTTTAAGTGAACATTATGTAACAACACAGAAAAATGCCGAAGATAAAGTGTTTAATGAGAAAAACAGTTCATTATGTTAATAGAACACCATGGACACACCAGGAGAGGGTTAGAAGAGAGTACATCGAAATCATACTGTTTGAATTGGTAAAAGGATGGGTAATTTTTTTTACTCTAAATTTTTGTAATGTTATTACTTCAGCTATTTTTTATTTTTAGCATAAAATTTACCATTTTGAAGCATACATTTCAACAGTGTTTACTATAGTCACTAAGTTGTATGACTACACCACAATTCCAGAATAGGTAAATTGTTTATTTTTAAAATCAATTATAGCACTGTACTCACACGTTACATAATATCCACCCCGAGTCATTTACAGACAAGACTCCTGTCCCCATCCAGTTTATGTCTTCCCTTAGCAGCTGACAAAGGCTGGGAATGCCCCAAGCACGCACGTGTTCCATCATCCTGTGTTTTACTAACACCCAAGCTCAGTTAATAATTTCATATTCAAATGAAGATCAAACTTAAGTTGCCAAGTGATTTGTCAGCACCATGCAAGCATGAATAGGTCCCTGCTTTGGAGTTCTCACATCCTCTTCTCCATAATCGTTAGTTTGTACTTGAACTGTTAGTTCACTGGACGAGCACACGACACAAGCTGCTGGGAAACAAATCTTGTTCACGGCACACTCTGCGATAATGGTCCTCGGTAGTAAAGGCACAGTCACTTACAGCACGGGAAGCCTTGCCCACACAGTAGCTCACCTGATCCAGGTAAGAGCCTTGTGGTGGGTACTATCATTCTCCACACCGCACAGATGCAGGAACTGAGGCTCTAAAAAGTCAGGGGCCTTACCGGGGTTACTTAGCCAATAAATAGTAGGTATAGGGTTTGAGCCACTGTCTTCTGATTCCAAAACCTGTCCCTTTCTACCAAACTCAGCTGCCCCTCCAAGTACACTGTTAAGCATGCCTCGTGTATTTAAAAAAAAAAAAATCCAGGCAGCCAGTGCCTACAATGCTGGGCCCACTCTGTTGCCCCCCTCACATGCTCACAACCCTGACTCCTGCCACAGCAGAGCCTTGGCTACACCGCACAGCTGGACCACATGGCTGCCATGGCAGCTGGCCATGTCGGGGCTCCCGGGAGCTGTCCCAGTAAGCCAGCTAACAACACTGAGATTAGGAACAAATTCATGAACACACAGGGCCTGGAAAGCACCAGTTGCACAAACAAACTGAGACTGGGGAGCCCTGGGAGAAGGAAGTGAGGGCAGCCCAGGAGGCCCCAGGCCTCTCTATATAAGCACTGGCAAGGGCACAGCCCATGCAGCCCAAGGAGGCAGGTCAGGAAGGGACAGGATACTGCCACAGTGGGTACAGGGAAACGACCTTCAATGACAACCCTCCACAAGTCCCCACTGTCTTTGGTATAAAATTCAACTCCTACCTGGGAGCTACCAGGCCCCCCACGATGCAACCCAGGCACGCTCTGGCCTCATCTCTCACCTCCCCACTCACTTGCTAGCTCCCACCCCCCACCCACAGTGACCCATCGCCTCCTGTACCATCTTCTGCGCCCCCTGCCTTTGCACGGGCGGCTCCACAATCTCACCACTCCTCTCACCTTCTGTCAAGTTCTCTTCAGCCTGGACCCAGAGCTCCGTCCCCTTCATTCGTCCTAGCCCTAGCTGGCCCATTCTCCCCTCCTCCTGCTCTCCCTCTCACAGAGGAAGCTACTGCCTCCCACCATCCCAGAACTAACAGCAGAGCCAGGAGTTCCACCCCAGCCCGGCTTTCAGTCCTCCCCTTCTCCAAGCCTCCCTTGGAAATAACTGGGCTGCTGCCCCTCCTGCGGCTCTGGGGCTATGACCATCTGCTCCGCTCGAGGCCCAGACAACAGAAAGCAAGAAAGCAGGCCCAGACAGGGCCAGGGTATAAGAGAACTGTGACCCAAAGTGAGAGCATGTCAAATAATATAAGGAGTGACCACTCATCCTGCAGGAGTTGACCCAAACTCCCTCCCCCGCCGCCCAGGCCAGACCTCAGAGGCTATCAAAGACTCCTCCTGATTGTCAAGGCCTCCCTGGGTCCCCCTCAAGGTCATCCAAAGAAAACCACAACCAAGGGCCTGCATAGCTGGAGCAAGACCTGGAGAGGACCGCAGCACAGCTCTGGGGTCGGGGCTCTGACTGGGCCCTGCTTTCTTGGCCCATAGGAGAGGTGGGCATAAGGGGATGGGACTGACACCAGCTGGGCGTCGATGCCCAGTCTCTAAACTAGGTCAGAGTGCAGGGAACACACTGGCTTAAAGGATCAGCGACAGAGAACATCGGGGGAGATGGTATCATGATGGCCCCACCAGAGGGGAGACCAGACAAAACTGGGCAGCGGGTCCCTGGGGAACCACACAGGCTGCACGGCATGCTCCAAACCCAAACCAATGCCTTTGGAGAGTGAAGTGTAACAACAAAAGCTGCCCCAGAACTGCCAACATGTATAGATCCAGCACCATTTCACACTTGGTCATTATACTGAAACATTCCATCACCAAACTACGAATTCCAGGAGCACTTCAAAGCCAGAGGTTCCCAGAGCTTTTGACAAGGAACAGGAAAAGCAGGTGCTGAGGGGCAGGCACTGAGAGGGGCGACCGTGAGAAGGCTGTGTGTCCGTGCCTGGCAGGAATCGACAAGGACAACGCAATAAAAATGTAACACTTTAATTAAGTCACTAACATTTATTAAGTACTTACTACGTGTTAAGCCCTAATATGTACACTTTATGTGTGTAATATCTCATTTAATTCCATAACCACTCAATAAGGGAGGCACAACTGTTATCCCCTATTTCACAGATGAAGAAGCCATGGCTCAGAAAGATTAAATAATTTGGCCAAGGGCACACAGCTGACTGGTTGCAAAGCTGGGACTTGAACCCAGAAACTGGCTCCAGGCCACAGGGCTCTTGAACCACACTGAAATGCTTCTTAGAATACCTGGACACTTCAGAAGAAAAGGCTTTGAACCAGGACTCAATTCTGCCCCTAACTTACTGCCCCCTGCTAATGTAATACTGAACAAATGGTCCCAGCTTCCTGGACCTCAGCTGGCTCATTTGTACAGGAGAGATTGAGCAGAATCAGGCACAGCAAGCGGGTGACGTACACGTCTCCCCTCTCTCACTACACCCACGGCACACATCAGACTTCACTAACCTACCACGACATGCAATCACTGAGCCCAGGCGAAGACTCACTTGTCTCCACTCTGCACTAAGACAACCGCTACTTATCAATTGGAATTGGGAAATGGAATGTATTTGTTTTCCCATCTAGGGTGTCTTCTGACTCTAACAGTCTACAGCTGTGTTTACTGGGTTCCTGAAGACATTTTCATTCTAGCCCCACTCTAACTAAAGTTGTCTTGATACTCGATCTCTCTTCTGCAGAACAGACACAACGTCGTTACACGTGGTCAGCTCCACTTTCTCTGCTACCCACAGGGAACGCCACTCCAACCAATGAAGAATCTGAGTTTCACACAATTCTGAGGGCCCACCAGGGCCCTCTCTCACCTCTGCCTCAATAAGGGAGCCCGGTAAAGGAGCGATCTAAGGCTAAGACTACTAGCATGATAGAATGAAGGGCTACGGGTTCCTTCACAGTAAGCACCGTGTTTCCAAAAATTCCAGTTAAAATACAAATACTCCCTAGAAGTGGTAACACAGGAAGTCATTTTCTGTCATTGTCGCCTTGGCAGAGGTTTCTTCACCTGTCTGTTTTTCCACCCTCAGCAACTGAGAGCCGAATTCTATGGAATGAAATAGGTTCCAAATATAGTTCTGTTTAACAGAAAGTCATTCAAAAAGAAAGTTGCAAGAGGGGTCATCTGGGGAGGGCAGCTGCTAATGGCTGAGAAAGCTTAATGAATAAAACATGCTACACAGCTGCCAAGAATACTTGTATTCTAATAGGGAACTGAGTTTTAGGCCAAAGGAATTAATCTCTAATGGTGGAATTAAAAGCATCAGCAATGATTTAGGGAGGTATTAAGAAAAGAAAGTTGTCCTAGCATTCCTGAAATCCCAAAAAAATGAGCTATGAGTGTATAAGTCCTCAGCAAACAGTGCACATGCTGCAAGTTTAAGAGATTAATAATATTGCTGGCAACTCGTGACTCTGCTTGTCTACCACACAGGCAGACCCAGATGCCCACCGGGGCCCAGGACGCACACTCTTTGGTCTGAAAAGCATCCATCTGGGTATCTAGTTGCCAGAAAGACTAAAGAGAACCCTTCCCTCCACATGCCCCTGAATCACACACACTGAGGAGATGCATAATTAATTTGTTCTCAACAGTTACTCTGCGGCTGGAAGAGGGAGGGCATTGCTAGAATAGCAATTGCAGGCCAGAAAAACCAATGTTAGACCACAAGCAGAATAACTTATCCAGCCAGCCTGCTTCCCTTCCCTTCCCCATCATCTCTGTTCAGGCCATGGACCCAGGTGTGGAACAGGACTCTCTTTCGCTTCCTCACAGCCTTGAGATCTTGGGGGCTGGTGGGAAGGACCACTGGACAAAACTCAGAAAGACTGGGAGACGGAGGCCTCCCTCTAAGAGGAAGTAGGTGCAAAGCTCAGGTGCAATGTGAAGAGCAACAGGCAGGGCACTTGGGGGACCCCTGAACACACGTAGGAATTAGATGAAGGTAAAGAACTCTTGTTAAGTTCACCGTTACCTGCAGTCAGCGCCACTTTCTTGTCCATGGTGACCATGGTGTGAATGCTTAGAAAAACATCTGTTGTTAGAGACACACACTGAAATTGCAGGTGAAAAGTTATTTCTGTAATTTAAAATCCTTCAGAAATGAATGAATGAATGAATTGCAGCAATATATCTTACATCTAGGTGCCAGGTAGATGGTTCCTCATGTTATTCTCTCTACTTTTTCACTGTATTTGAAATTTTTCATACAGAGGGGTTTTTTTAAAGATTCAAAGGCAGGTCCCAGCCTGCTGTTCCCAACCCTCTGTTGTTCCTGTGTCCCTGACCCGAGCCGGTCTCTCCCGTCTCGTTCCGTGCCACACGCCCTGTCTTTCACTCTGGTCCATCACGCTGGCCGCCTTTCAGGTCCTTGAACAAGCCAAGCTCCTTCCCGTCTCAGGGCTTTTAGGCCTGCAGTTTCCTCACCTCAGGACCAGCTTCGTGGGCACGCGACCGATGCAGCCACTCTGAGCCCCGCACTCAGAAGGGCCCTGCACTTGTGGTTTAATATAAGAGACAGAATAATGTCACCTCCCCCCCCCCCAGCGATAAGGCCCGTGGCATGGCAAAAGGGAATTAAGGTTACAGATGAAATGAAGGTTGCTAATTGGCTGACCCTGAGACAGAGAGGTCATCTCAGCTTATCCAGGTGGACCCAGGTGGGGTGGACCACAAAGGTTCTGTTAAGTGGAAGAGGGAGGCACAAGAAGAGAACCCGGGAGACGGCAGAGCGAGGACTTGGCCAGACACTGCTGGCTTTAACGATGGAGAAAGGGTGCCGGAGCCGAGGAATGCCGGGGCCTCCAGAAGCTGATGCACTTGTTTCAGTCCAGCGAGAAGCATTTCGGACGTCTAACCTCCAGAACTGTAAGAGGGTAACTCCTATCGTTTTAAGCCACCAAGTATGCGATAGTTTGTCACAGCAGCCTTAGGAAACTAATACAGTAGCTGTCTTGAAATTCTTAACGTTACCTTTGAATTTGTGTTTCAAGCGAAGTCTGATGGGACAAGGGAGCCCGCACTGAGAGATTCAGCTCACACAAAGCCCCAGCTCCCCAGTGGGCTTCCCACTCCTCACGTCCAGGACTCCGGCTCCTAGGCCTCCCCACTGTCACCCCACAGCCACAGCTGCTGCCCACCCTGGTGGTGAGCGGGGCGCCTAGGTGAGGGAGGCCTGCATTCTGCTGTTGCCCTCCATCTCTGCTGGGTGCAGACACAAGAAGGGTCGGGGTCACACTCTCTGTACCTCTCCCCACCCCGGACCCACATCATCACAGCAAGGTCAACAGGCGACCTGGCAGTGACCTCTCACCCACCCCCAATCCATGTCCTAAGCACACCCCAGCACAGAGGCTGCAATCTTTGGGTAGACTTGCTGGTTGGGGTACGGTGCCACAGGAAGGGGAGGCTGGGTTCCCCACCCCCAGCCAGAGCCCCATATTTTCCTGTTGCAGTGGGTCCCAAAAATTCCATGGCCCACCCTGCCTCTTCCTCACACAGTCTTTCCCCAGCTCTTCACTTGCTGGTTTTTTCATCATTTTTTAGTTTCAACTGAAAACCCCCATCCAAGGGCCCATCCCCACTTGAGTCACTTTTCATCCCATGACCACGTCATATCTGTCTTAGGGCCCTCAGCAAGAGCTGACATCGACTTGCTCGCTTACCTCATTGATCCTCTAAAAAGAACTTAGTGAAGCTGGCGTGGGCCAAGCACTGTCCGAAGTACGGTGGATAAAGCAGCAGGCACGCTGACCGAGTCCTCGCCCTCCTACAGTGGGCATTCCGAGTTCCATCAACTGGTAATTACTTCTTGTCTCCTCAAGAACAGACCATTGCATACCCAGCACCTCACACAGTGCCTGGCACATAGTAGGTGCTCAGTAAATATTAGCTGCACAATCGACTACATGAATGACACAATCACTACACAGCTCACGCTGTGCCGTGAGCGGGCATGGCATGAAGACGTCCCTCTTCGTCCTCTAGAGTGTGGGGCCCGAAGATCTGTCCCGTCAGCGGAACAAAACCGGAGGGAAGGGGAGGCTGGAGACAGACTGCAGGCGGGGGAGGGGCAGAGCCCAGCTCCTGAACCACACTGCCTTAAATTAGCCCCACGCGTGCCCCGCATTATCAGTCAACAAGCTTATTTGTATATTTAAGCGAAGTTATTCTGCTAATTGGACATATGTCTCACGGTTCTACAAGGAAAAGTCTATTAAAAAGGCTTGTAACAGGCAAGAGCTTTGAGGGTAGTTTTACTCAGGGACAGGAGGGAGGCTGAGTAGATTTTAATTTGTTAGGAAATAGCCGCTTGGGGCCAAGACAGTAAGAAGCAGGAAATCAAGAAGAGGCTATTGGATTATTACTGCTGTTAACAAGCGCCTCCATCGCCCTTGTGGCTGCAGAGAGCCTTCCGTCAACTTTATTAGTTAGAGTACGGCCTTCCCTCTCCACTGGCTACTCCAGCGATTCCCATTTTGGAGGCATGACCACTGAGGCGCGAGGAATGCAGCTCAGCCAAGCCAGTCCGGATGTAGCCTCACAGCCCCTGCGGCCTGACCTTCTGAGCACAGTGAGCCGTGTGAAATTTTTGGAGTTCAAAGGGTTTCCAGAGAAACTGCAGAGGGCTGAGGGGGCAGGAGAGAGAGAGCTGGCGGACAACAGTGGTTTCTCGAGGCTTAGCAAATGGTTCAAACTCCCCGAGACAGCGAGGAAGTCCGCACCTGGACTGCTGGCCTAGAGGAACCCCCAGGAGCTCAGCCCTTCTAGATGAGCGGGCCACGGCGTCAAGCAGTTAAAGGCACAAGCTCAGGAGCCACACTATCTGGGATAAATCCAAGACCCCACAGTGGGTTGAGTGGTGGCACCCCAAAAGATATTGCCATGTCCTAGCCCTCAGAACCTGCGATTGTGGCCTTGTTTAGAATCTTGAGAAGGGATCATCCTGGATTGCCCAGGCAGGCCCTAAAACCAATGACAAGTGTCCTTAGAAGAAAGAGAAGGGAAGATCGAGCAGAGGTTGGGATGATGCAGCCACAGGGGTGCCTGGAGCCATCAGAAGAAGCCAGACGTGGCCAGACGGATCCCTCCCTAGAGCCTCCAGAAGGAGCATGGCCCTTTGGCACCTTGGTTTTCAACGTCTAGTCTCCTGAACTGTAAGAGAATAAATTTCTGTTGTCACTGGCCACCTAATTTGTGTTTATCTGTTACAGCAGTCACAGGAAATTCATACCCCTAATTATCAGCTGTGGGCCCTTAAACAAGCCACTTAATCAAGCTGCCTCAGTTTCTTCATCTGTGAAATAGGGATGAAACAATAGTATCTGCCTCATAGGGTTGTTATGAAGTTAAAGAAGGTAATGGAGAGAGAACTCAGCACAGCACCTGTCCCTTAGTGTTCAGTCAGTGTAACTCTTGTTCTTAGCATCGGACGCCTACCCAGGAACCCATTAAAAACATGGCTTTCTAGGCCTCGCTCTGAGATCACGGAAACAAATCTGTAGAGTGTACGGTCTAGGAAGCTGCACTTTATAAGGTTCCCCAGGAGACTCTAAACGCCTGAAGTTTGGGAACCACCCGTGAGCTGTCACACTCCCCTCCATGACAGACAGGCAGACCGAATCACTCCTGTTTCTGGAACGCTGACCTTCCAGATACAGATCTCACAACAGTCTTTGGTAATCCACTCCAGTACTATAAGCTGCCTTAGCGGTAAGGAAGTACCAGCTAATGCCTACCCTGAACCCATCATCACATAGCTTCGTCCCACTTCCCTTCACTACCCTCGGCAGAGGCGGAAACCACTTGGGAGCTTTTCAGAGGGAAAAGTAATCAGCAGTGAGAAGCCCAGCTGTGGTTAGCCTGGGACGGGTGTGAGATGGGTAGAAACAGGCAGCAGCTGGAGGTTTCTCCAGCTGTTGCCCCACTGGGTGCAGGTTAGTGGAGTACCTCAACACAGTACTGTCTGTGGGGAGCAGGGTGCTCTGCCCTCCTCCACCTGCCACACAAGAACCAGGTGGCAGGGCAGGTGGACAGCAGCTCTGCGGCAGGAGGAAGCCAACGCTGCGTGTCCAGGCAGCTCGTGTAGGCCAAGGAGCTGCAGAAGCACGCAAACAAGGAATTGGCTGATGTGGTGCTCATGTTGGTCAGGAGAGAGAGACGCCCCTCACACAGCAACGGCCCCCCCATCACTGGAAACCCAGGGGCTTATTTTGTTTCATTTCAGCTGTGGCCTTTGGAGAGAGATCACTGCCTCCGAGCAGCAGCAGCAGCAGCAGCAGACATCATCCCATCAAGGAGCTTCAAACCTGAAGCAGCCCCAGGAGATAAACGGGGTGAGCTGGGGGTGGAGAAGAGCTGGAAAGAGAGTAGCTAGACCCAGCAGGGGAAAGATCGAGGCAACAGTTGCTGCAAGCCAGAGTTTGGCCCAGCATCTACTATAGACAGTGCAGCCTGAGCTTCTCAAAGTGTGACCAGCACCGGTGATGGTGTTCAAAAATCTGGTACAAGAGGCAATTTTGGGTGGTACCCAGAATGTGTATTTGCATAAGTATTAGGTCCCCCAAAAAGAGAGAGTTACCCTATCAAATCTGTAATTTCACAGATATTTTTCCCTAGAACAAAACCAAGTAATGGAAAAAGTCAACAGAATGGAAAATGCCATGCAAACACAGGAATGGTTGGTTATAAGGAAGTGCATGGAAAGGAAGGCAAGCTTGTGCTCACGTCTGTTTAAGTAGGAGGAAGGTTGAAGTCAGGGAAGAAGCACCAGGGGGTCTACAATTTGAACTAGGCCAGTGAGTACAAGGGTAATCACTAAATTAATTTTTATACCTTTTCTTAGGTCTTATATATTTCACACGTTTTTAAAAAGACAAGAGGTATGCAGACACGGCAAGATGGGACATTGTTATTGGCCATGGCCCATAGGTCGCTGGTGAGTCTAGAGCAACCGAGGGCTTTGTGTGGTCTGCCTGAGAACTGCACAGTGAGCCCCGTCTCCAAGGGAAGCTGCAGCCATGTCAAATTTTCCTCCAGGCTCCCCACTGATGGGAGTGAACCCCCCAGTCTCTCCCCAGATCATACCAAGGCTCAAGAGCCCACTCCTACAGAACTATCCCCAAATAAGAGGGCTTTGGGGTCAGGGCCACTGCAGAAAGTTGCGCAGGTTTGCGATGCAGTGCTCGGAGAGGTTTGGGTACACTGAACACTAAAAAGGAGGTGCTGGATTCCACCGCACACTCCCTGTTCCAGGAGCCTGGTCCTTAGATAACCCAACCAGAGCAAATTAAATGCAGCTCATGCTCCTGCAAAAATTATCACAAACTCTGAAAAAGCCAGTCACCAAGAGGGCAAGGATTCAATTTCCCTCCTCCTCTGTGCAGAAAGAACACTCTCCGGCAAATGTTCCACGATGGCCAGCAAAAGAGGGACAGAGTGCACGGAGGCTCACTGAAAAGCTTCCACCCCAGGCTGACAGACACCGTGCATGCAAAAGAGCTGTGGCACAGTGAGACACCACCGCTCTGGAGGAGGCCTTCCTGGGCATGCGCCCCCACCCCCAGGCTGAGTTACAAGCCCCTCTTGTGCAGGGCTCCTGCCCCCATTCCTCATGGCTGGGAGTTAGCACTGTCTGGGGCCAGCGCTGAAATGAAGACAAAGGGATCCTTCTGCAACTGGTGATTTCACACCACTAGACTGCGATCCACTGGAGGACAGAGGACACCTCTGATTTTCCTTTATACCCTCTGAGCCTGAGCCTCACACAGGACCTGGCACACAGCAGCCTCAGTTAATGTGGGTTAAAATAGATGAAAGAATGGTGGAGACCATGTCCGGGCTTGGCCAGGACAGTCCCCAGGTTTCAGAGAATATCCCTAAAGAGGCAGCCACCGCTACAGGTCCCCTTGCAGGGCAAAAAGATCTGTAAACTGCCTGTTGAATTCCCATACCTTCACTAAGCTGATAGTATGGTTATCCTCCAAACTGGCAGTTGTTCTGTAGCTTAAGAGTGGAACCGCTTTCCCAAAGCACAGAGCTAGTGCCTACCAATTCCTTTATTTTTTTATCTTAATTGTTGTTCAAGTATAGTTTTCTGCCCTTTACCCATATCCCAACCCTCCCCACCTCCCTCCCGTCTCCATGCCCCCCCCTTGTTATTGTCCATGTGTCCTTTATACTAGTTCCTTAAACCCTTCTCCCCTTCCCCTGAAATTCCCTCCCCTCTCCCCTCTGGTCACTACCAATTCCTTTAGAAGGACTACATCCACCCCCGCCCCCCACACTGAGGAGCGCAAATTCCAAATATTTGTTGAATTAACTGTTAGGCAGATTGAGTGAATGAGTAAAGAAATCCCAGGGAGGAGGCTCTATTGTCCTTCCTCCTCTCCTTGTTTCCCAAGCCCACCCCAGGCAGCACCACAGGCTCAGTGCTTCAGCTGGAGTGAGTAATGGAGACAACCAAGTATAAAATGCAAACAATATGAGATTCGGCAAGACCTGGATGTCCAAGACCAAGTCCATGACCTGCCACAAACCTGTGTGGGCCTAAACAAATCATATCACACTTCTAGACCCCCAGTTCTGCATCTGTACATTAGAAACGGAGCTAGCTGATGCCGAAGATGTCTTTCTCAAGTTCAATGGAATAATTATTATATAAATAGAGTCATCACCCCACCCTAGCCCCTTACTCTACGCCTCTGACCAATATCCACTGGTCAGAAATTGAGTCCCTTTCCCCCCAGAACACCCTACTATATGCCATGGTTCTAAGGTTGACAGCATATGACCCTCCCTCTCAATGCAAACTTCAGTAATGCTGAAATTGCGATCCCCTACTCAGGCCCAGAGCACCTGTGTCCTTAAACAAGGTCAGGTGTAAAGGTCAGCTAAATTTAGTAGGCACAGAACGTTCTTGCATAAAATTGAAAACTACCTGCTCTTCTTAAGGTAGACATTGCAGGGGTAGCTCCTATCCCTAGGTTTCACGCAAGCACGTGGAGGGAGCCCCAAGAGAGGTGCAAGGCCTCTCCCTGCCCTGCCCCTCACTGTGTGTGGCAAGGGGAATTGCAGCTGCTGAGTTGGGAGAAGAAACACAGCATGGTCTGCTTCTCTTCTCCTCTCTCCTTCCCCATTGGGATCTGCAGCACATACCTGCAGAGCATTGGTATTCAGCTCCTCCCTGACCTAGGAGGCAGGCATACCCGAGAGGCTTGTCCTGCCACGTCTGTGCCTGGTAGGTAAGCCTAGCTAATCTAGGGGTGAAGTTCAACAAGCCCACTTGTGCACAGACCCACATGCTCCAGCCCAGTATTTATCAGTAGTAAGGCTGACAGTTTGATCTCTACCCGGCAGGGTCCTGCAACTCCTTGGTTCTGCTCCTCAGGCAAGGGGGAAAAGAACATTAATCACTACCTCCTCAAGCCCAAACATTAAGTACTATAGAAACTAATATGGCACGCACATACTGCTGACCTAAAGCATGTGATACCACAGCAGCTTCGTGACCTAGTTGGTAACAAGAAATTGAATTCTGCTAAAAGGCTTCCCGGTCAAGCAGCAACCAAGGTCCCCTCCTATATTAGAACTGCGATTAAGAAAGAAAAAGGCCCTGGCTGGCATAGCTCAGTGGATTGAGCGTGGGCTGCAAACCAAAGTGTCGCAGGTTCGATTCCCAGTCAGGGCACATGCCTGGGTTGCAGGCCATGACCCCCAGAAACTGCACATTGATGTTTCTCTCTCTCTCCTTCTCCCTCCCTTCCCTCTCTAAAAATAAATAAATAAATAAATCTTTAAAAAAAAAGAAAGAAAGGAAAAGGCACGTGTAATCACTCTCTCAGGCTTACTCTTCTACTCACTGTCTGGCACAGAGTAAAAACAAAAAATATTCAGTAACTGATAACTAAGCATTCTCATTCACTTAGGGCTTAATTAAACCTTGCCAACGGGGTTGTACAACCTTTTGCCATCCTGGGCCACAGTGGAAGAAGAGTTGTCTTGGGCCACACATTAAATACACAAACACTAACGAAAACTGATGAGCAAAAAAACAAGGTTTTAAGTAAATTTATGATTTTGTGTTGGGCCGCATTCTTAGCTATCCTGAGCCCCATGCAGCCGCATGGGCAGTGGGATGGACACACCTGCTAGAACTTTCCATGGTTCCTTATGGTATAAAACTTGGCATTTGGTCTCTCTGTGACCTAGCTCTAATTGTATGTGCCAGTATGTTCCTTCACTCACCCTTACTCTAGTCTCCAAACACTGATCCGTTTCTTAAGGATGGTCTCCAAAATTTTACCCCTCCACCAAAATCATCTTGTCCCCTATGCTAAAGGTTTCAATCTTACCTGCCTTTCCAAGCCCCACTCAAAAACCCCTTACTGAATTCAATCACCCACCTTAGGCCACTGTCCCTGCTTCTGTGTACCTTGGGGGGTCTTAACTACATTGGGATACAATAGGGTTGAACAAAGAAGTTAATACATTGTAGATAATAAGAGGCAGGTGTCTCACTGTCCGAGCAGTAAGTTACATGTAAGACAGGGAGAAGGCTAAATGAACCCTGTGATGTTAGACTGAAATTGAAGGCATCAGCACGAACTCATGGTTTTTCATGGCTGGATGCGTAAGTCGGTGGGAGGGTGGACGGATGGATGGACAGGTAGATGTGTGTGTGCAAGAATAAGTATACATATATATTTCCTGGCCCTGTCTCTTGGGAGAGGCCAAAAACAAAGCAATATGCATCTACATCTTGGTTTATAAATATCATTCTCCAATAAAAGGAGAAGTGATTGATTACAAGGCTGGGGCAAAGAAAATGTAAGAAGAGCCTGGGGCATCTTGTGGTACTAAACAGTTAAGATAGTGTTGAAAAAATGATGAGGAATATCAAAAAAAAAAAAAAGAAAAAAAACACAGGAAACAACCTGAAGGAGCTCCCAATGGCCAAAGTTTGAAATATTGAAGCAGCAAGATGAATAATAACTGTTTTGGGTTGCGACTCATAGATAAAATAAATATCCATGAGTTCATAGTGATAAAAATAACTCCATAAAGAACTGAAGGAGAAGGTATACCTCTTCCTTCTAGAAGAATTCCAATTAATAGATGTAGAGATAAGGAAAACAGAAATCATAAACATGTTCGTTGAAATGATAAGGAGCCAGCAAGGCAAACCCTGTGCTTCTGAGCTGCCTCTCTGGCTGACTTAAATAAGCCAGTGTTTAATTAAGTCAAGCTTCTCATCTCTGTTCTTACAAGTTCAGCCCGGGCAAAGACCACTGCCCCCACTTCACAGATCGGGAAGTGGAGGTGCTCCATGGTGGACCGGGAGCCAAAATGGCTCCATCTGTTCCCAGCACCATCCAAATGGCTCCAATGCTACCTAGGTCCAAAATGGCTTGAATTCTTCCCAGCACCATCCAAACCTCTCCTCACCTGGTTCAGGCCTCAGAATGTCTGAATTTCATTTCTTCCTTTGAGTTACCAGTCCTTCTGTGACCTTTCAAAACCCTGATTGTACTTCAAGATCCAGCTTGGTTTTCCAAGATTCCCCAGTGTATCAGGACACATTTGGTTGCAAGTAATATAAAACTGACCTCAAATCATCCTAAGCAAAAAGAGAATTTCCTGACACACACAACTGAAAGGTCTGGTGGTGGTCTAGTGTCAGCCTTGGCTAGATCTAGAGACCCAAAGGACACACTGCTCCACAATACGGGCTCCATTCACAGATGGGCTTTCCCCTCATGGTGGCAAGATGGCTGCCAGCAGCCCTAAACCAACATCCTCTACTCTCAGCCAAACCAGCAGAAAAGACAGTGTCCTGTGGGGGACACCCCCCAAAGTTCTGGAGCTGATGCTCACTGACCGGCCTGGCAAGGGTGACCTCCCTGAATCCATCTCTAGGGCCAGAGGAATGGGCCTGAATAAGTCACATGCCCACCCTTGGAGCTGAGGGTGGGGTGAGATATGAGCGGTTCCCCAAAAGAAAGTTTGGATGCTGCTTCTCGATGAGAACGGTTCCTGAGCTGTAGGATTAACATATGTCCACTATCCCCCAACCCCTCGGTCAAAATGAACTCAGTGCTACACCCTCCAGCCCACTGAGTGGATGTCTGCCTCAGCCAGGACTTCTTTCTGCCCTGTGGACAGACTAGTTCACACACGTTGTCTGTTTTTAAGCATCCTGAGCACCAGGGATCTCCAAAGCACCTGGGCCCCGCCCCACACCCTCAGCTGCCTAGCAAAGTGCCACTGCACCCCTAGACAACACTCCTTCACATCGGCTCCCACCCCCTCCTGATGCGGAGCCGACTCACTGAGATGCAAGCCAGCTGGGCACCAACCTTGAATGTGCTTCTCGAAGTCACTGCCTGCCAAGCTCATCTCCTGGCCCTGGCATACTCTGGGACCTGGGGACGCTTGCTTGACAGGTGAGGTAATTATGTTTTACCCTTCACTCATTCCTTTATCAGTCACCTGGATGATAACAGATAAGTGTTCTGATGGAAGAACACACTCCTGCAGTATTTACTTATTCTCTTTGGCGCCAGCTAGCTCCTCCTTCCAAGGCACCAGTCTGGGACAAGCCTGCACCCCTGTTATCTGATGCCGACTACCACATGCTGCCCTCTTTTCAAACGCTAGGCTGCACTTCCCTTACTCGTCCCCCAAAGCTGCCAACTCCTCCAGGGGCTGTGGCACCACTGCCTTTCAGATGACTTGCACACGAAGGGTGACTGTCTCCACAGCACCCGTCCCCCTGCCTGCTCTGCCCCTGTGCTCCGGCCTGGACCTCTCTGCAGAATGTCGCTCTGGTGGGTTCCAGGGCCCACAGCACTAGTTAGATGGACAAAGGAGGGCAGAGAAAAGCGGGGAGGCATTAAATCTCACAGACTGTGAGATCTGCCAAGACAAACTCACATTTCATTCATTCATTCAACGAACCTGGGTACTGTCCAGGCTTCAGACATGGCCATACACAACGCGGACCAACTCCCTGTGCTCATGGAGCACACCTTTTAGTAGACATCTGGCTTATTTTTGACACCTGCTTTACATGTACACTTCACAAAATAATCCTTAGTAAGTGGCATTACCATTTCCAGTCTATAGACAAGGAAAATGGAGGCTGCAAAGGGTTAAATGACCTCCCCAAAGCTGAGTCACAAACTCAGGTCTTCTGATTCCAAGCTTTACTCTCTTTCTGGGACCTCACCTGAGGCAAGGAGCTAGCAGGGTACAGCCTGGCATTGAAACAGATCTTAAATCAACTCAGCCCCGGGCATCATCACTAGAGGTAGAAGATGTAAAAAAGAAAGACCTAATCCCTGATCTAACAGAATCTATAATCTAAACAGAAACACATGTAACCAACTATCATTTGTGGCAGGAATAAAGAAGATAAGAGTGATTAAATTCAAATAGGAATCTATCTCTGAAATAATACACAGGAAATTATGATTGCCTGGCAGGAAAAGTGGGTACCTGAGGAACAGGAATAAGAGAATCATTTTATATGTTCAAATATTATAGATTTTGAATTGTGTACCATGTAAATCTATTTCCTATTAAATGACACTTTGAGGATGCAACCAGCCAGACCCTGAATGTGGAAAATTCTATAGAATAAAGTATCTGGTCCCTTCAGTAAGCCATAGCTCAAAAAAATGTAAAAAAAAAAGAGGAGGGGCACGGAAAGATTTAGGAAACATCAACCAAATGCAACATACAGGGTCTGGCACAAATAATGCCACTATTACAAAACCATAAGCATGTAATTCTATAACATGACAATATCACATTCAAGCATACTATATGACATTTTGGGCAAAATGTTCAAATTAAAACTATAAATTATTACACCCATATTATTACTACCAACCACACTCACGCAGGCCTTGCTTCTGCGGGACCCTGCATGTACATTGCTTGGATCCATAATTGAACAAACCAACTTCAAAAATACATTTTTGTAAAACAAGGGAGATTTAAATGTGGACTATGAGAAGATACCAAGGAATATTATTAATTTTTTATTAATCTTGTTAGGTATCATCCTGGTATTGTAGTTAAGTTTTTTTAAAGTCCTTATCTATTACAAACACATACTAAAGTATTTACACATGAAATAATACAAAGCTTGAAATTTGCTTTTAAATATTTAAGCAAATAATAATAATGAATGAATGAATGAGTATGAACAAGAGAATAAGTAAATAAAGGGGGGAGTGGATGAGACAAGATTGGCAAAACATTGATAATTTCTGAAGCTGGCTAACAGTTTTGTAGGGGTTTGTTATACTATTCTCTCTACTCCCATGGATGACTAAAATGTCCATAATGAAAAGTATAAATAAAATTTTAAAATTTAATTATTCCACCCACCAAGGATGATTGAGAAGGGGGGTGTTTGGGCTGAGTGTGGAAGGACGACTTGGAATTTTCTAAGAGGCGAAGGGCATTCCAGGCTGAGCAAAGACACACAAATCTATCACAAACCTCTCTCTGGAGGAACCAAAAGTATCTACATTTGACCCCAAACTCGACTTGCATCAACAAAAATTGCCCTCTTGCTTGATGCCCTAACTCTCTGGGAAATCTCGTCACAGCATCAAAGTCAGCCACCCTATTCCGAGTGAGGACAGAGCATGTGGGGTCAACAGCTCCGCTCCGAGGCCTGCAAGAGGCCCCCGCGTAGCCTCCAGAGGACGGAAAAGCAATTAACCTCTTCCAGTTGGGCTCTGCCTGACAAAGCAGTTTGGAAGCCAGCTGAGTTATCTCAGGAACAGAGCCCTCATCCCTCCTGAGTCATCCCAGACACTGGCGCTCCCCAGAAACGCACAGGAGTCTCCCCAACAGCACCTTGCAGTTCATGGCCTTGGTACCACAGGATCCAGCTTGACGTCAGCCTGCCTGCCGAGCCCATGGGCGCTAAAGCACCTCCAACAAGGTGGCCCTTCCCTCCTTCCTCCCCGGTCCCCACCCTCAATCCCCACACTGTCCCCAGCCCACCTCCAGCTGCACACGGGAAGTGTGCCGGCTCTGCAGCCACCTCAGGACTTACTCAGTCCTGGCCTGCCTCTCAGATGGATCCCATGGGTCTCTTACCTCGGACTGAAGCTGCGAGTACTCCTCTGAGCCATAGGGGACACTCCTCAAGGAGGTGAGATAGTCGTAACTGATGACAGCTGTCTGAGAACCAAGGAAGGGGAACACTTAGTGCCCAGACACCAAACATCACTCCTCTGCCAAAGAACTAAAGCGGAAGGCCCCGACATGGGTGGGTACTTCTGGGGGAATGGGCAGTCCCACCCCTAAGATGCTCTGCCCCCAGCTCTTAGCCTGGATGGCTGCTTCCTGTCATTCAGAGCTGGGCACAAGTACCGCTTCAGCAGAGTTCCCATCTAAAGTTGCCCCACCCACCAGGAACTCTCAGTTGTCTAGCATAACAAACCACCACCCCAAAGTACCATGCTCATTTGTTTCCTCGTATGTGGACTCTCTCCCTTCTGCTAGAATTTCACCTCCATAGGCACAGGGCCTTGTCCTTCCTGTTTATTCACATCACATTAGTAAATGCTCAACAAATGCTGGTTGAATGAGTGCTGTTGGATAAACTTATCCCACCTCTCTGTATCACAAGTAAACATCATTTTACATTTATGCTTGCTCTAATAGCACAAGTTTTTATTCTCGGTTCCCTGGCCAAAACTCCTGGTGACTCAGATTACACACTGCCAGATATCTGAGGCAGGGAGGAGGACTTTGGGGATTGCCTAGCCCAAACCTTCCCTTTTAGAACTGAGCAACTGAGGACCCTAGAAATTAAGGGTCTTACAAAGCCAATATTGAGAGGAGTTTGTTCCTTTACACCTCCAAAGCTTTAGTTCACTTGACACGTACTTGTTGAATACCATTCACGAGCAAGACCGGGTCATTAAGCAGTGCAGAAGGATGGTCAAGGTCACAACCATGTCCTTCAAAGAATGCACAGCCTCGTGGCTAACTTATAAAGCCCTGGTAAAAACTTTCCACCACTTTTTCCAACTATTCCAGTCCTCAGGGTTCCATCAAACCCTGCTCCTCCCGCCCCCTGCACTCATCCTGACTCCCAGGCCAAGGGCTCACTCCTGTGTCTGAGGTCCCACCCACAGCAGTGGTCATCTGAGTCACCCAACTCGAGCCCATACATAGATTTAGATTGTTTTCCGGCCCATTCCCATGAGCACTTCTCAACCAGAAGCTCCTTCAAAGCTGTGTTTAGGTGGAACAGGTTGTTTTCACTCCTCAAAGCATATAAGACAGTTTTAGACCCAAAAAGGCACTCAGTAAACATGGAAATCATTTCATCGTCCACAGCCTGCTTATCTATTGTCCGTCTTAATTCTCTGCCTCAGCGCCCCCTAGAGGGCAGGCACCACAGTGGCCTCCCCTCGGAGCCAGGCCAGGGAGATGGCTTGACAACACCAAGTGGTAAGGAAGTGGTTGGACAACAAGTGGGACAGACCGTGCACCAGAATATACTTCACCAGAGGGGAGAAAGGATGAGTTCATCCTGCAGCACAGAGAGGAGGAGAGAGGCACGAGGCCCGTGGTGATCCACCCACAAGCAAAGGGGACAATTAAATAGGCCCATCTGGGAAAGCTTCCCACAAAGAGGACATGATCACACCAGAATGGCGTGCCTGAGCCACTGGAGAAAACCCTCAATGGTCACATAGTCAACTCAGATTCTCTGTCAGTTCGGGGATGGGAGGGGATCCCCAAAGTCCTCCGAGGCCTAGATGCTCTGGGTAGGAGCCCACAGCAGGAACCACTCACACCAGCTGAGAGAGAAAGGGAGACACCAAGTTTTCTGGCAGAATTTAGTCAAAGCAGCAAAGTCTTCTTTCCAGGTATTTGCTGAGGAGCACCACCCTCTGAATCTGTGACTAAAATAAGACATGGAACTTAAAATGTGAAGCCTTTAAAGCAGAGACCCAGCTCTGACTGGTATAGATCAGTGGGTTGGACGTTGACCCACAAACTGAAGGGTCACCAGTTCGATTCCTCCTGTTCAGAGCGCATGCCTGGGTTGCTGGCCAGGTCCCCAGTTTGGAACATGCAAAAGGGAACTGATTGAAGTTTCTCTCAAACATCAATGTTTCTCTCCCTCTCATTCTCCCTCCTCTCTCTAAAAATAAATAAATAAACTCTTTTAAAAAAAATAAAAAATACTTGGCTGGTGTAGCTCAATGGATTGAGCTCGGGCTGTGAACCAAAGTGTCGCAGGTTCGATTCCCAGTCAGGGCACATGCCTGGGTTGCAGGCCATGACCCCCAGCAACCGCACATTGATGTTTCTCTCTCTCTCTCTTTCTCCCTCCCTTCCCTCTCTAAAAATAAATAAATAAAATCTTAAAAATAAATAAATAAATAAATAAATAAAATAAAAAATAAAAAAGAAAGCAGAGATCCTGTGCAATCCCACTCTCTAACTATAGGACGGCAGAGGTTGTGCATACAGGAATACTGATCAGTACGTGAGGGTAGACAGCCATGCCTGTGCAACTGTGTAGCAGGAGCTTTGCACATGTAAGGGTACACATGTATCTCCACACATGTGTGACTGGCATGTCCATCTGCTACATGCAAGAACACCTGTATGTAATCTGGAGTTCCTCTCCAGCCCCAAATGAAAAAAAAAAAAAAACCTACCGTAGCAACTGCTCTGCCCACCCTGACAGCGCCGAAGTCATTAGGGTCCAAGTACTTGTTACTGTAGAGGTAGAAGCCAGAGGCAGCAAGCGCCATGCTGGTCCATGAAGCGAGCTTGAGAGCCCTTCGGGCCATGTCCCCAGACCCTGCAGAAGGAAAGTAGAGAAAGAGGAACAGTCGAGTTTCATAGGCACACCAGGGTTCAAATCCAGGCTCTGCCACTTAATAGGTTGTATGGCCTTGGGTCATTTCCTTACTCTCATTGCACCTCAGTTTCCTCATTTGTAAAACGGAAGCATGCCCAACTCAAAAGTCACTGGGATAAAATGAGATCATGCGTATAAAAGACTTAGCACAGTACCCAGCACAAGCCAACTTAAAATCTCATTCTTCCTGAGCAGCACCAAGCACTGCTCTGGGTACTGGGACAAAGGGAACAAAACAGACCAAGTTCTTGCCCGTGAGGCACTTAGACTCAGAAAGGATGACAAATCATAGGCAAACAGACGTAATTTATGAGAATGCCAGCTGGTATTAAGTGCTGAGAAGAAAACCAAAGAGGGTAAGAGGAAAGGTATGAATGTGTGACAAGGGATGCTGTTTTAGGTAGGAAAAGCAGCGGAGCGGGTCAACAATCAGTGCTTGTGACTCATGATACCACCAAGCACACGCAGGTGTCATTAGCCCCCTATGCCCAGGTCAGAAGGGGTCAGGCCACAGCCAAAATGGCAGCTGGTCAGCAGCAACCAGGTAAGCCCTCCATGTTTGGCTGATTTTTGCTTAGAATAGACTTGCCCTTGTCTAGACTGTGGACTCTTAGACTGCAAACACCGTGACAGCCCCCACAGCACTGCAGGGTGCTTTACCTTTAGGTTCTCAGTATCCACCTATCGACTGGATCTGTGTAACCGAACCCACACCCATGGTCAGTGGGACCCAGTGGGCTCCTGCCTGCCTGATGCCTTTTCCCACCCTGCTTGGATCTGCCTCAGTTCACCAAGCGGCCACACAGTCACTCTCTGGGAAAGCAGGGGCAACCTGTGCTCTCTGAATGCTGTGACTTTGTTTGTAAAACGGGGATGATAACAGTTGTGTCTATCTGACAGGTGTTGAGGAATGAAGAAATCGTGCACAATGTTTGGTAAGGTGCCACCTGCACAGTAGGAACAGAGTGACCACCGCTATTACCACCACTGCTGTTGTTGTGTCTTCACCCAATGCCAGGCTGTGGCAAAGGATCCCACTGCTCCCCTGCCTGTCAGCTCCCAGCAGACTTCTGTGGGCCCCACTTCTGACAGCCCAGCAGGCCCCCAGCTAATCCCACCCTTTCACTGTGATCTCTACACCCTCAGTCTACAGTGTTTTCTATCCAATAGGGTGGCATGCTCAGGTCACCCTCCACCTTGTATCTTCCAAAGCACAGATTCCCAATCAGATCTGGAAGCATGGAGTGCCCTCAGCTCCTTTCACACCGTCCTTGTTCAAGATCATCAGTACGAAAAGGTCCATAAGAGGTGATCCAGGCACCTTCCTTGTGGGGCCTGCAGAAAAGTCCATGTTAAGAACGTAGTATGAGACCTGGCCAAGTGGTTCAGTTGGTTGGAGCATTGTCCCATATGCCAAAAGGTTACAGGTTCGATCCCCAGTCAGGGCACATACCTAGGTCACAGGTTCAATCCCCAGTCATGGCGTGTATGGGAAGCAAGCAATCAATGTTTCTCTCTTTGTCTCTCTCTCTCTTCCTCCCTTCCTCCTCTCTCCTCTCTCTAAAATCAGTAAACATATCCTGAGGTAAGGATTTTTTTTAAAGAAAAAGGGAATTGATCCCCTAAAAAAAAAAAAAGGAATGCAGTATGAGCCAGAAAGAGTCCTGGCTCTACTGCTCACCAGCTGTGTGACCTCGAGCAGGTCACAGGCTCTTGGGACCTCCACGTAATCATCTATTGGGTTGGCCAAAAGGTCCGTTACGTTTTTTCCATACGATGCCCTAGTAGTTCAAGACGACAATGTTTAGTTACCTTGAACTTCATTCAAAACAATTTTGTTAGATTTTGACAGCTGTCATATCAGCATTCATTTTTAAAAAACATCAAAATTGGTGAATTTTTGTGCAGCCATTTTAATATTGAAGATGGAAGAACATACATACACGCCATTTTCAGCGTATTATGCTTTTTTTATAATTTTTTAAAGATTTTATTTATTTACTTTTAGAGAGGGAAGGGAGGGAGAAAGAGAGAGAGAGAGAAGCATCAAAGTGCGGTTGCTGGGGACTGTGGCCTGCAACCCAGGCATGTACCCTGGCTGGGAATCGAACCTACGATGCTTTGGTTCGTAGCCCGTACTCAATCCACTGAGCTACGCCAGCCAGGTTCAGTGGATTATGCTTTATTATTTCAAGAAAGGTAAAAACACAACCAAAATGCAAAAAGAGACTAGTGCAGTGTATGGAGAAGGTGCTGTGACTGATCGAACATGTCAAAAGTGGTTCCTGAAGTTTCTTGGTACTACTGACATTTTGGCCAAATAACTCTTTGCTGTGGGGCTGTCTCATGCATTGGAAGATGTTCAGCAGCACTCCTGGCCTCTACCCACCAGAAGCCAACAAAGGTAGATAGCTGACATACTCAAAATATACAAATCAGTTAAGTTATTGGTGAAAATGAAAAATGTGTGTACTTCACAGAAAAAGTGTAATGGACATTTTTGCCAAACCAATACAAAATGGAGCTCTTGACAGTATCTACCTCACAGGGTCACTGTGAGAATTAGCATTGTGAGATGCTGCTTTAACGTAACGCCTAACACTCTCAGTAATGTGACTTCCTTACTGTTATTTTTTTAAACTTCATTTCTTCTCTGAAAATCTGAAGAACTTACATACAAGAATTCCTTGCACCTCAGGGTCCAGGATTTGGCACAACGTTGTACAATTAGTAAAGGAGGAGGAGAAGGCCATCACATCCTGCCTGAACCACTCAACCATTCCCCATTACAAACTCTTTCCCACATCCCAACTAACCTTCACCTTGCCACCTGAGTTATCACCATCCTAACCTACAAGTAACATTCGCCTCACTCCTACCTCCCCTTCACCTACCAAAAAGTCCAGATTCTCTAGCACAGCCTTCAGGGCCCCCACCACATCCTCTGCCCAACCCACCCTTCCAACGTCATCTCCCAAAATATCCCTCCACACTCAATCCCCCATCATCCCTCAATGAAGCCTTTAGGAAGCCAGTCAGAATTCATTGTTCCTTCCTCTCTGGTCGTATCACGCACTGCTTTTATCTCTAAGTATCTGGTCCTATATCTGCCTCTTCCACCAGATGCAAAGGGTACAATTTGCTAATAAGTAAGTCTGCTAATAAAAATACATGACTGACTGAATAAGTGAGTCTGTTTTTTCCCAGTCCATTCTAAGCATGGAAACTTAAGGCCAACTGTGCATTCCTCTGCTCTCAACTCTCCAATGGCTCTCACCTCCCTCAGATGAAGAGCTGAGGCCTTGGCATGACTTACACAGTCCGACCTGACCTAACTGCCCAATTCCCTCCAGGGTCTCAGCCCCTCCCCCCTTCCCCCTTGCTCACTGCACTCCAATGGCCCTAACCTCCTTGCTTTTCCTCAAACATGCCAGGCACCTCCTGGCCTCGGAGCCTTTGTACTTTCTGTTCTTCCTGCCTAGGACAGGAGTCAACAAACTACATCTCTAAAGGGCCATAATGCATACTAAATATTTCTGGCTTTGCAGGCTATAATGTCACACCAATTCAACTCTGCATTATAGCTCAAAGCCAAAAGCAGTCTAGAAGATAAGTAATGGGTGGGACCAGATTTGGTGCTCAAGCTCTAGTTTGCCAAACCATGGCTTGGCTCACAGTAGGTGCTCCAAAAGTATTTACTGGATGAATATATCGATGAATGAATAAACTATACCCCATGAGCCTGGGCAGAGGCAGGAACAACGTGGGTCCCCAGCTGAGAATCCTAGAGCAAGGCTGACAATTGGATAGCCATCCTCCTCTGGCCACTCCCAGCACCAGATCCCAGCCCTTGCCTCCTCTGAATCCCATCTCTTAGTTCACTGTCCTCCACGTCTATCCCTGTAGTCTGTCCCTGTAGGCGATGAGGCCACCCCTAGCCTTGAGACAACCTCCAGGTGGGGAAGCGGTGAAGCAGACACAACTCCCAAGACCTGGTTTTCATGCAAATGTCCTCAATAATAAAAGAGGTGGAAATTGAAAAACATAAAACAGATGATATAGGAGCCAAACTGTGTCTAAATAGACTGGAGCTGGAGTTTTCCATAAGGTGTCAGTGAGTCTTTAACATGCAAATGAGCTGCTTCCTTCAGGGTATTTTAAAAGACCCTGTCAGCCGTGAAATATGTCTGTCTATGAAAAACACCTTTTATTATTAAACCCTTTACTAATGAATCACCTGCCCTCTTGTTTACTTGCCTTTTTGACTTTCACCTGAGTTTCCTGTCATCATAAGCACACACTTGGGCGGGGGGGTGTTCTGATGCCACCAAGACCCTAAACCTAATCATAAGATAATATCAGCAATAACTAACCTCTCCAAAGCCCTTTGTACTGCTTATCTCATTAGGTATTCCGCACAAGCGAGCAGGACGAGATAAATGTTATCATCAGCCCAGGTATAAGTGAGCAATCCCAGGAGCACAGAGGGTGTGTGATTTGCCCCACGTGACAGCTACTCAATGGTGGAGTGAGAGCTTGGGCCCCTTTCTTTAAGGCACATGACCTCCTTGACAGGCATTCGCACACCTCCGTTCACCAGCGTTCTTAACACTGTTCCCAGGTTACCTGCATCAATCACCGTGGGCAGGGAATATGATTTCTGACCCTCTACTTGCGGCACCCAAACAATGCCAGGCATGTGGGAGATGCTGCTGGGAGGCCTGGAAATCAACACCCTGTCACCAGAGCAACCACATCACCTCACCAGAAACAACTGATTCTTTGAAACATTAAGGAGAGCTGTGTTGTGTCAAATCTATGATAAGAATGGAATCCGTCTCGTCGGACCATTAGGGAACACGCCAGCGGGGGATGAAATGAGGCAACAGCAAAAGTCTGCAAAGTTCTACAAATGGAAGTTGACGGTCAAATAAAATATCCATCCCCTGGACAGAACTAAATGGGGAACCAAACACTTCCAATTCATGGGCCAGTGAGTGGCTAGACCTTTTCAGTTATCATCCATCCCCAACCTCCTCCCCAGGCCACATTCAGGGACAATAGGCCGGGAATCACCTTGCTCTGCCTGGTGCACAGGTGAGAATAGCCAAAGGAAAGGCATTTAGGGCTTTCATTGCTTTAATCCTGTAAAAGGACCACAGCCTCCTCCCATTTCCTAGACAGAGTATTAGACAAATGAGCATTATTTTTTTCTGGGCTGCTCCCAAGGCTGGAAAAGACCCAGTCATACCTTTGAAGTAATCAGGTTTTCAGGGAAACCTGGTTCCTGTCATGGATAAAAAAGCAAACAAGATGATAGTACCATCGTGTCTCCAGTCTGGAGAGATGCTGAATCAATGCCCAGGGACCTTCTAGTTGGCCTGAGCAGGTTTACAATCTGCCCTGCCCGAGAGTGATGCAGTTCCAATGCGGCCACCCTCCCCTTCCTAGTGTTTGATGCCCAGAAAGTGGCTGAATCAATAATGAGGAAATAAAGGAATCCCTGACCGATGCCAAGGTCCCAGAGTAGACAGTGAAAATAAATCTCACCCAGACAAGGAATAAAAAGTCTCCATTCTGGGAAAGAGGGGCTCAGGGAGAACAGTGGCAAACCAAGTGCCAAGAGCCAGCAGGAGGTTAAGTGCGTGAGCTTCCAACAGGAGAGGTGGACTGCCAAGCGCCTAAACACCTCACACAGCTTGCACAATACATTCTGACGTGTACACTATTAGAGCCCCATTCTACAGATAAGGAAGTTGAGTTTTAGAAAAGGTAAGAAACCCAGCAGAAAAGTTAGTGAGGGTTGGAGCCTGAACTTGAATAGAGGTGTGTCTTTCCAACCAAGAGAGCACAGGGTAAAGGTAAACAAGTGGCTTGCTGGGCCCTGAGGTGGGCCACAGGAGTCCCTCTGGTGTGAAAATCTAAACCCAGGAGGGAAATCGGTAAGTTGAGGGGGATGGGAGAGGGAAGGAATGGGTGCCTTAATCAAGCACTATTCTTCTCTTATAGGTCCCCTATATGACAAGAAAATGTGTCTATCAGAAAGAAATGAAAGGCAAACTCTCTGAGCAGAGGTCAAACCTTGCATCCTTAAGGGCTGCTGAGAACTAGCCAAGCCAGTTATGACACAATAAGATAAAATATGATGTATTCCAGGAAGTATAAGCTATATTAAAATTTGTCTGTAAAGTAATGTGGGGGGATTAACAGTGTACAAAGTAACACTCATGTGTTTACTATAATTACAAAATCAAACCAGCAAACAAGGATGGAAAAAGCCCATAACCAAGTGTAAAGAGTTGGAGCTTTAAGGTCATAGAATGTTTTACTATACAACAGTAGAACTCAAAAATAAGTCCCCCGACCAGCAACACCCCACCTTCTAAAGGATGCAAATTCTTGCTCCAGGCCCAGACACTGAATCAGAAACTTTGGGGACAGGGTCCAGGACTGTGTTGTAACAGCCCTCTGAGTGATTGCGATACATGCTACATGTGAGAACCACTGCAATGAGAAAATGCTTAGAGAAAACGTGTGAAGGCACAGATAAACTCTAGTTCACTTTCAACTGGGCAAGTATTTCTGGAGCACCCACGAAGTGTCAAGCAACGTGAAAGTAATCAATAAATACTCGTTGAATTGAATGACTTCCTTGTCAGTAGAAAGTAAATGCCACTTAAGCTGGGGAGAGAGCTGTATTAGGTGTCTTTCAAAGGCTGCTCTCCAGACACTGGCTGTCGTGGGCACTCATTCATTGTGCGGCCAAAAGACGAAAGCACAGGGCTCGGTAAGGTGATGGAAGTAAGGAGCGCTCTGGCAAATGGCGCACGTCCAGCTGCTAGAAGGATCGAGGTTTCTGCGTTGCCGCTGCTCTTGTTCAGGTCACGCTCCTGCCCCAGCTGCCTGAGTCCTGGAGCTCACAGACTATCTGGGGTTGAGGATGTCTGGGTGAGCCACCTGCCGCCCTCCTGTAGCTCAGCTCTGCCTACACGCAAGACTGGGCCACCGAAACAACCAGTCCACACTTCAGCCCACTGGTACGTCAGGCAGCAGAGTCGCTGCAGAGAAGGCAGGGCACTTTCAGTCACCTGAGCCAAGCGCCAATGCCCAGGGTGACAAGGTCATTGACTGGGGTCTCCTCCCGGCTCCCGAGGTGGCTGCAGTAGCCCAAGCAGGGGTGGCGCCCGGAGCTTCCACACTGGCTGCCCCGCGTTCCATGCGCCATGAGACCCTGGCGGCCCCAGATCTGCTCCCGCCTCAGAGTGGCCACCCTACTCACCCTGAGGGAAACCCAGCTTCTGTGCCCGGCCTCCCGCCGCCGCTGGTAACGGGGAGTTTTCAGGCAGTGTCGCTCTCCTCCACCCCCTGATTCCGTTTGGTTAGGCCGGGGCGCCGCGCGGCCTGCTGGGACTTGTAGTTCTTTTGGTTCCCTAAGCGGTAGGGACCCCCGGACAAAGAACCACGAGGTCCCGCCTGAACGCAGAACATGGGGAGGCAGAGGGATCACAGGTACTTTACCTATCAGATGGCCTTGCTTCTTTCCCGGGGTTGCGGACACAGAATCTTCCTGACGATTTGTTTTTCAAAAGGCTTTCCAATTAGGAAAGTGTTCAGTAGAGGATAGAGTTGTGGGTTTCTAACCAAAGGCAGGTTCAGCTGCCTTCCTCAACGAAAGCCAATCTCGTGAGACAGGTGCTGGGGAGAAGGAAAGCGGTTTATTCAAGTGCCGCCAAGCCCATCTTAACATCTCAGTGCAGGCTAAGGTTTTTATCAGGAGGGAGAGGGAAAGCAGAACAAAGATTGTGGGAGGAAGGTTGAAAGGTCTCTAGTGTAAGCTGACATAGTCCATTCCGATGGTTATCTCCAAACTAATCAAGCAGAGGTCCCCTTTTTATGGTTGAGAGTCAGCAAGTCTGCCAGAGTGAGAACACCAGTTGCTGGAGTCAGCCTACTTTTCAGAAGCCAGTTCCTGTAACATGTGCAAAAGTCTGTTAGCATTTAATGGCAGGCCTGACAACCCCAGGCCTTTTTTTTATCCTCACCTGAGGATATGTTTTTAATGATTTTTAGAGGTAGAGACAGAGAAACATCTATGTGGCAGAGAAATATTGATCAGTTACCTTCCATACATGCTCTGACCAGGTAGCAAACCCACAACCTACATATGTGCCCTGACTGGTAATCAAACCTGCAACCTTCTGGTGTACAGGACCACACTCCAACCAACTGAGCAACCCAGCCAAGACCCAGCCTTTGTTTTAAGGCATACATCCTGTTCCCTAATTCAGGGAAGCATTGTTCATTATATGTTGTTTAATCAAGAAGTTTATTTCATTGATTAACGTAAGTTTTCATATACCCTCTGTAACAGGTCATGTATTTTAAATAAAGTATTAAAACAAATAGGTGAGGAAAAAATTTATTTGCAATTTACTTGCAGCTGCTAAATAGTAAGAATGTGCTGATTCATCTTAATTATCACTGGCCCCATTTATTCATTCACTGACTGCTATCGAATGTTTGTTCATGAGATGTACTTTAGAGACATTCATCAGATGTTCATGCATTCTACAAATATCTCTTGAGCTACTTTCGGCGGGGACAGAATTGGGGGTGGAACTCATCTATCGATTCAATGCAATTAAATTTCCAACAGGACTTTTTCTGGACATTCACAAAGTAATCTAAAATTTACACGTCAAAACAAAGGGCAAAGCATAGCCAAAATACTCTTGAGGAAGAGTAACATGTTTCAAGGACATACCCTTTCATATATAGCCATTTATTATAAAACTATAAAAATTAAGACATGTGGCATTAGTATAAGGATAGGCAGAAGGGGAAAATGAAACAGCCTAAAGAGCCCAGGAACAGGTCCTCCCATGTTTGGAATCTTGATACGACAGAGTTGGCATTACAGAGCAGTGGAGGAAGATAACCTGTTCAGTATATGAGGTCTGTCCAGAAAGTACCTAGCCATATAATATGAAAAATAGAAACATTTACTGGTGAAGATACAACAAACATTGTGTATAGGACAATGGCACCTCAGTCCCCTTCAAACTAGGCACCTTGGGACCTCACACAGTCCTCCCAGTGTCTCTTCCACTGTTCAAAACATTCTGCAAAATCCTTTGTTGAAATCTCCCTCAGCTGCCCCATTATATTTTCCTGAATCTCACCCACAGTCTGTAATCTCCTCCCTTTCAGAAGTGGTTTTAGTTTTGGGAAAAACCAGAAGTCTCAGGGAGCCAAATTGGGGCTGTAGCGGGGCTGAGTCACCTAGGTGATTTGATGTTTTGCCAAAAACTCTGCATGAGACATGATGCATGAGTGGGCATGTTGTTGTGATGAAGCTGCCAATCTTGGAAGCATTTGTACAACACTTTTATTTGTACCGCACTCACTGCATTGTCCCCAAAAGCCTTCTGAATTATCCAATTAGTTTCCACGGAGGAATGTTCGAGCTCAATGCAAAATTTGGTGCAGATTCATTGGTCTACTTGTTTAGTCATTTTGAATGTGGCAGTAGTACAGTGAAGTTGTCATTGTTCATGTATGCACATTCCAGTCCACTCTCCTTGGCTGCCAGATTACCTTGATGTCATGCAAACTGTTCTCGTTACACTAACAATGGCTGGACTTTTTCTGGACAGACCTTGCATAAGCTATAGCAACTAGTTATCTGTTAGAGTCCTAACTCACCCCTACACAAAACCTAATTCCAGGTAGATAAAGACTTCAAAGGGGAAAAGCAAAAATCAGGACTTTTGAAAGAAAATCAAGGAAAACATTCTATAATCTCTAGGTAGTGTAAACTTTGACAAATTTAGACTGCATTAAATTCAAAAACGTCTCTTCACTGAAAGGCATGAAGAAAAAGACAAGCCACAGATGGGGAGAAGACATTTGCAACACAAAGATAGCAGCCATGTGGAGTTGTATGATATAGCCTCCACCACCTTTGGTCTGCAACATATAGATGTTAACATTAGAAAATTAATAATTCCCAAGTGGTAGGAGAAGTGTTAGGACAGAGGTATGAACAAAGCAGTATAGGAACACAAAGAAGGGAAAATTAATTTTGCCCAGGAGAATTTGAAGTGCTCCGTAAATTAAGAACTGACCTGTAGGCTGGGAATTAAAGGTTGAATAGGGGCTCCCCAGAGAAGGGTATTAAGGAGCAGCTCCGGCACAGGAAAAGTCATATTAAAAAAAGCATAAAGATATGGCAGAATACATAAAAGACATAAAGATATTTAAATTAAAAATGGATCATGTAAAACCACAGAGGATATAACGGTGAACAAAACAGGCAAGGTCCCGGCCCTTGGAAAGAGTCATTTGGGCGGGGTAGGAGGAGACAGACAATAGACAAGCAAAGAAATAACAGGATAGTTGCATGATGTGGTAAAGCCTGTGAAGGAAAGGAGCAGGGGAGTGTGGTACAGAACAACTGGACAGAGCAGTCAGACAAGGCCTCTCTGAGGATGCCGTAACCTGAGGGATGAGGAAGTCAGCCATGGGGAAGACGAGGAAGTATGTTCCAAGCAGAAGGAATAACAAGTGCAAAGACCCTGGAATGAAAGAGATCTTGGCGTGTTTGAGAAACATGTTTTAAACTGAGATGGGATATGACCAGAGAAGCTAATAGAAAATGCACTGAGCAACCAAAGACAAAAAGGGAAGCAACTATCTTCTTTCAGAATCTGCCAGAGTCCCAGTTGTGTTTCTGGGGCAGCAAGGACTGGGGTTGGTAAATTGAGTATTTGGAATACTGTTCAAGAGAGGGTTTCATGCAGGATGCTGTGTATCTTGTCCGAGACATGGACCATCGGGGAGAAAGCATCACATAGCAGCCAACCAGAGGAAAAGCAAAAGAAACCAAAACACAACGTTCTTCCTTAAGGCAAGGAGAAAAGACCAACACAGATGAGGTGATAGAGAAACTGTGTTCTATGCAGGAGGGAGAAGTTTGAGGCCTCTGGTAAGGGAAGCAGGAAAGCCACATTTGGTGCTAACAGCATCTCAAAGGTGGGTAACACCCTGAAGAGGTTGCATTCATATGGGTAGCAAAAGGAAGCATGAGCTGGAGACCAGGAAGCTTATATTAGCGCTTCCCCAGGACAGAATGTCCCAGCAGAATAGAGGCAGTCAACCCCAGACTTAGGGCCAGAAGGTCAGGGTCCTGCTACCCCAGAGGGCCAGTTATCATTTGTCAGAGGATTGGTGTCTATACATTTGTGTGCTGGGGTGGAAAAGCAGAAGTTGGGGTCTGCTGGCTCTGGACACTTCTAGGTTTCAATAACCATGACATGGAAACTTGCTTGGCCTGCTCCATGAGGTGGTCAGGCTGACCTGGCTTGATGAAAGGCTAAAGGAAATTTTTTTAATACCTGGGAGGAAATAAGTCAAGGTGAGTTATCTGGACTTAATTTGCAACCTGGGGGCTAAAAAAAGTAATATGAATTCTTATCTGCCTCTGCCTGGCTGAAGTCTCCCAAAAGACACATTACCGAGGCCCTTCAGGTTTTTTTCTTTTTTCTTTTTTTTTTTCAGATTCATTGGGCTATAACTGACATGCCCTTAAGTTTTCTTAACTGCCATAAGGGAGAGGAAAAATCCTTGTGAAAAACAGCTGATCTCTCTCAGTAAGGAATAAAAACCATGTGAATTCATAGCCAGAATTCTAAATCAATGTATTGGAGATATAGAAATATATATTCTGTATGCATTTCTATGCAAATAAATAAATACATATGCTATCATGTATCAAGTATTTATTGTTTCAGTGCTTTAAATATATATTCTCATATAATCCTCATAGATATCTTTATCTCCATTTTATAATACAAACAAAGGCACAGAGAGTTAACTAACTTGTCCAAGGTCACTCTATAAGGGCAAAGCTGGGATTGTACCCGATGATTCTGACCCCAGAGCCCGCATTCTGCATCGGGCAGCCCTCTCTGATCACAGATATATTTAGAGAGGGAATGATTTGAGGCAAGTATCTGGAACCAAACTAAACTGTGCCCTGAGGTCTTTGAGCAGTTTTAAGAGGAAATAGGGAAGCTGGCTCAGTGCTGATCTTTTATTACCAACCATTAAGTGACCTTAGTATTCAGATTAGGAGGCAGGATGAACTGGGAACTAGGTGAGTGGGTTCTAGCCCTGCCTACGCTACTAACTGGCTGCCAGCCTTAGACCTTGAACCTACCAGTCAGTTGCCCTCCCTGTGACTCAGGATCCTTTTGTGCAAAGCAAAGGGAGTTTACTGGCAGAACTCAAAGGGCTCTTCTAAGTCTCACGTTCCATGATTCCATGCTGATGTAAGCCTCGTGCTACCTCCTAGGATTGACATAGAGGACACACGTGAGTATTCCCCATGCTGAGTATCCTCTGTACCCTCCCCAAGTGCTTTCTGCACTCTTCTGTGCCCTGCCCTCTGCCCCAGGACGCTGGCCAGCACTGCTTGCTTCCCCAGGGCTTCCCTGCCGTCTGTCTTCTAGTTAGGTTTGACCTTGAGCAAGAGCTGGGATCCCGAAGGAGAGAAGTATCTATGTTTGTTCTCTCTCACACACACACACGCACGCACACTCACACACACACTCCTGTGTGACCTGCCCTTCCTGTCTGTGTTGCAGCATGGGATGGGGTCCTCTCCAACCATAGCTCCCATCAGGCTACCGCTGCCCTAGTCCCAGCTCTTGCTGGGCTCAGGAACACCACTGCCACATGGTACCCCTTTAGACCTCAGGGTGGTGATGGCTGCCTGCTATGTTCGTGCCCAGCTGCTTCCCTACCACTTGTTCATTCCCTTAACTGCCCATAGCTCTTCCACATAGTCCATTCATTCCACTCTGCATTGAAACCCTTGAACATGCCACCTGTTTCCTGTAGGACCCTGGTGGGGAGGTGGCTTTCCTCCTTGTTATTGCTACCATTATACTGAAAATCTCTCCACCTGTCATGAACCAACACAGGAATCCCAGACCTTCAGCAGAGAACCTAGAAATAGGCACTTTCAGGGTGAGGGAGCAGGATTCCTCAAATCTCCCATAGTGGTCGGAGCATCAATACCAAAGTCTATAAAAGCTCTCAGGCTCTCTAGAAAGAGGCAACATGAATCAGAAAAACCTGGGTTTGGATCTTGGCTCTAATTCACTGGGTTTAAATCCTAGCTCAGCTACTTCTGGCTGTGAGACCTTCCTGTGCTTTAGATTCCTCACCTATAAATTGGGAGTAATAGTATCTACCTCTCAGGGTTGCTGCAAGGATTGAGAAAGACAACCTATGTGAGAGCTAGCACCATGCCTGGCACATACCAAATGGATGCTCAGTAAATGCTAATTCTCTTCCTCTCTGTTAGGCATCTAAGAGGAGGAGAGGGGAAGCCATGGAAACAACTAGGTGAGGGAATGTGGCTTCTCCAGAAATACATGCCACCTCCTTCATTTCTCCAATGGAACAGCCAGGGGCTGGAATGGCAATGGACCAAGGAAGAAAAAAAAAAAAAGAACAACTCATCAGAAACCAGGCTTCAAAAAAAAAAAAAAAAAGAAGAAGAAGACAATGCTCAAACCCAACTGCAGCAAGCAATTAGGGAACAATAGCTAAATACTTTCTATAATTAGAGCGAGAAACCATCCAGAGTGATCAGAGCGCCTTTGTCTGCACTGACCCTCTACACCCAAAGAAGGTCTTGGCTCACATGAGATGGAGACTGGGGATCTTTGTGTCTTTTTTAGTTTTCTTGAGAAATTAACTCTCACACCACCCTTCTGTAGCCAGGAAAGGAGGGCAGAGGAGGCACTGAGCACCTTCTCATCAGAAAAGAAGGGCAATTGGAACTCTGGCTCATGTCAAGGGCTAATTTGATCTTGAAAGAGGAAAGGGTCTTATAGCTTCCCCTGAGAGCTGCTGGCAGAAACCCTGGTCACTCTGCTGATGGGGCAGGTGGGTGAGTTGGCATTTCTGTAGGAAGAGGAGGCTTTGCCATCCGCCTACCATGCCTCTTTTGCTAAAATCTGAGGGGGAGCAAATCCTTATCTTTAACAATAGATATTCTAGACAAAAGCAAAGGAGAAGATATTCCCACAAAGATTAGTTATAGAGAATCGCTCTCTTGGTTTTCCCAGAAGGACCTAGCCAGCTTCCTGGCCCTGAATCTGTGTGCCTGCCCGGGCACTGCTGTTCTTCCAGGGGCCCCAGATCCAAATTCAGGTCATCCTTTTCATTCTTCTCAGTTCGCTCACCACTAGCTAACTCAGCCTATCGACACCTCCTTCTATACACCCTTCACATCTTTCCCTTCCTCCCCATTCCTATCACCACGAACATTGTCAAGCTCCCCATACATTCATCCCTAGACTTTCCCATAGACTTCCATCCAGTCCCCCTTCCTCCAGAATCTACCCCTTCAAAGACATCCCACAAAGGACCACCTAAAACACTACATCCACAATGCCATCGTCTACATGGGGACTTTCTAAACTGTGGTGCAAGTGCCCCTGGTGGGACACTGGATCATTTTAGGTGGTGTGGTACACACAGTTAGGGCCCTGCCTGGGTCCCCGTGGCCAAACCAGTACCCGCATCACTCAGCTGCCCCATTCTCCAGAAAACCAACTGAAGGGAGCTTCATCAGGAAATACCTGGACAGTCATACCCTCCCACATTCCCACATCAGGCTTTCAGGAAGGCATTCTGTTTCTTGAACACTAGGATGCTACAGAACTGCTTCTTTGGGAGGATACCAGGTCAGTGTTGGGAAATCGAGGGCACCTGCAACTCAGTTTCGTGAGAGGCCATGGAGTCCTAATTATCTCCCTGACTGGAGGGGACAGTCGTTGGGTATCTACGATGTTCCAGGTTCTGAGCTACTATTAAGCACCAGACCTTGTTTTCAGGATACTGACATAAGTAAGATGATATCCCTGCCTTGCTAAGAACTCTATAGCCAGCCCTAGCTGGTGTATCTCAGTGGATTGAGCGCAGGCTGCGAACCAAAGTGTCGCAGGTTCCATTCCCAGTCAGGGTACATGCCATGACCCCCAGCAACCGCACATCAATGTTTTTCTCTCCCTCTCTCCCTCTCTCTCTCTCTCTCTCTCTCTTTCTCTCCCCCCCACCTTCCTTCTCTCTCTAAAAATAAATAAAATCTTTTTAAAAAAAAAGAACTCTATAGCCTGGTGGTAGACACAGATAATTTTTTTAATTTTACAATTAATTCTTAAAGTACTTTGTAGACCTATATCTAAAGTAAGACTGGGGTTGGGGGCTGGGGAAAATCTCCTCTGTCCCTGAGCATAACGAAATTCAGGATCCAGTAGCCGGGTTGCAGTGTGGACTCTCCCACTTGCTGGCTGAGGGACTCCAAGCAAGTCACTGATGGTGTCTGCTGGCACACATACACACACAAAATGCAATTGAGCAATTGATATGCCCTTTAGAAGTCTGGAAGCATATATATCAATGTAATGGACGTTGTCTCTGGGTAAGAGGTTCACAGGTGGCTTTTATTTTCTTCTGTTTGCTTTTCTATTATTTAAAAAATTTTCCACAGAAGCCCTGGTCAAGTAGCTAAGTTGGTTAGAGCATCATCCCAATATGCCGAGGTTGTGGGTTCAATCTCCAGTCAAGGCACATACAAGAAGCAACCAATGAATGCATACATAAGTGAAACAACAATGATTTGTTGCCTCTCTCTCACACACACACGCTAAAAGTCAATAAATTTTAAAAATGTTTCCACAGAGAATAAAATCCTTTTCCAATCAGAAAAAGAGAATCACTAAATTTTTTAAATGTGGTTTAATCATCAGAAGTATGCTCCAAGGTCTACTCTTCTGAGGCATATCCCTTCCTCCCCTGCTTTGTCTATGTATCCATCTGGCAACTACCCCAAAAGGTAGTTGGCAGGACCACCGTCTCCAAAATCACTTGGACATCTTATTAAAATACAAATTCTAAGCCTTATTAAAACACAAATTCTATTTTCAGATTCAGACAGTCTGGAGGGGGAACTTGTCAAAGCCCAGAAATCTGTATTTTGACAAGTTCTCTAAATGATTCTTTTCTGTACCATAAGCCAAGAGCCACTGTTAAGGCGAGTGAAGCATTCTATTTACATTAATTTTTGAGGTAGTGACAACTTATTCATGCACGTAGACCTTTTGAAAGTGTTACCCATCTTTGTAAAGTAAGTTTGCTGAATGGGTGGACATTCGTGTTGAGTTATATGGGACTAGGTCCCTGTCTCTAAAGGGGTCTTGGGCTGTAACACTTTTATAGTTCTACCTATTTTTA